>NC_090933.1:1304316669-1304958669 GCF_040938575.1 Ambystoma mexicanum
CCTGTCGACAACCAGCCTCTCCTGAATGAAGTGCTGTCTCGAGCAGTCGAACATTTCCACATGGACACCCAGGGTGCCCAGGAGGAAAGAGACTTTGCAGAAGAGTTAGTGGGGGAGAGGAGGCCTGTTGCTCAGGCCATCCCTATCCTAAAATCTATTCAAAGAAGAATAGACCCGTCACTCCTCAATCCTAACCTCACCAGAGCAGTGAACCCTAGGATTGAAAAACTTTTCAAGGCGGCCCAATCAGACCCACTATATATAAGAGGGCATCTGAAGCTGGACTCACTGGTTGTTACTAACACCCGTAAGAGGGCTGGAAACCCTTATCGTCCGAGGCTCCTCCCGACAAGTAGAGCAAAAGACTGTACGGGTTAGGCAGGAAAGTGGCCTCCACTTCCGCCTACCAGGCAAGGATTGCCAACTCCACCACCTTGTTGGCCAGCTACAACTGCCATCAGTGGGAAGAGGTCGCAGCACTCATAGACTCCGCACCAGAACCCTTAAAGAGCCAATTGGCACGAGTTTCAGCGGAGGGAAGAGCCGTGTCCGGTTGCATTTTAAAGGCAACCTTTGATGCCGCGGATAATGCAGGCAGATTAATAGCAGAAGGAACTGTTTGGCCATGCCAGTCTGGTTTCAAGGCTGAAACACAAGCGTCACTATTGGACAAACCGGTGGAGCCGGATCTGTTGTTTGGTAAGGCGGTCGAGGACGCTCTAAGGAATGCTAAGGACGAGTATGAAACACTCAAATCCCTAGGCCAGCTAACCACCCTAATCAGAGAGGGAATGGCAATTTTCGTCGCCCACGCGGCCAAAATTCCCAAAGAGGTTCTAACTATTCCCAGGGGCAGGGTACACAGTGGAACAATAATAACCAGCAGTCTACCCAGGGTTACGGCAGGGGTAATAAGAGATGGCGTGGTAGAGGTAGAGGCAGCCCCAATAAAGGAGGCGGCACGCCTCCACCGAAACAGTGACGCTCCGTTCAGGGTCCCTTCTCACGCAACCCCAGTAGGGGGGGGACGCATTTCCAACTTCGGGAAGGGATAACATCAGACAGATGGGTGCTGTCAACAGTGTCCGGGGGGTACTGTATAGAACTACTAGAGCGTCCCCGAGACCATCCTCCACGACAAAAAATACCTTCTTTGCAACACTAGAAGATCCTCCTAGAAGAGATCGTCAATCTGCTAGCAAAGGACGCGATAGAACTCGTCCCGGGACACCAGGTAAACAAGGGTATTTATTCAACTTACTTCCTTGTGCCAAAAAAAGATTTGACAATGCGCCCAGTATTGGACTTACGGCCTGCCAACAAGTATGTCAAGCCCCAAAAGTTTTGCATGACAACTCTCCAAGAGGTAATCCCCCCTCCTAAAAAAGGGGATTACATGGCAACATTGGACATGAAAGATGCCTATTTTCATATTTCCATGTTCCCAGCGCACAGAAAATACTTGCGCTTCAAGGTGGACAGTCGGCACTACCAGTTCAAGGTACTGCCCTTCGGGATAACTTCGGCCCCAAGGGTATTCACCAAGGTACTGGCGGTGGCGGCAGCACACCTACGCAGGGAGGCAATCCCGGTGTACCCTTACCTGGATGACTGGCTCATCACGGGGGAAACCTCAGTAATTTGCAGAACAAACATTCAAAGGACTATCGACCTCCTCTTCGAATTGGGCTTCTCAATAAACGAGAAAAAGTCAAGTCTAGTGCCAAGCACATCCAAACAATTCTTAGGAGCTATCCTAGACACTCAAGAGGGGTTGACCTTTCCTTCAGAGGAAAGAATTCGGAATATACTGCTGCAAATTCCGCAATACCAGTCCGGTCGCCAGATAACGGTACGCAAAGCAATGCGTTTGCTGGGCATGATGGCGTCATGTATTTACCTGGTCCCCCACGCGCGCCTGCGTCCCATGCAGGAATGGTTGGCGAAACAGTGGTCTCACGCAAGTGGTCAGTGGGACGATCTAGTGCTCGTTTCGCCAACACTGGTACAAAGCCTTCACTGGTGGACAACGGAGAATCTGTCCAAGGGGAAACCCTTTTACGATCCCGAGATACAGGTGGTAGTCACAACCGATGCATGCCTGCCGGGGTGGGGAGCTCACCATCTCCACCACACAGCTCTGGGTCTCTGGTCTCACGCAGTCGCCAAGAATCACATCAACCTTCTAGAGCTTCTGGCAGTATTCAGAGCCCTTCAAGCTTTCGAAACTTACCTTTTAAACCTGTCAGTACAAATCCGGACGGACAGCACTACAGCCATGTTCTCCAGCATGGGGTCTGGCATGGATTCACATGCTCATGAATATTCCCCGTCGTCAGGCTGGGAATCCTCGGTAAAGAAAAAACCAGTATCGGTTTCGTTTCTGATCTGTCTTTCGTAGTAATAACCAATCACTGGTCTCTGCGTCATACTGACCACAGCCAATGACTGCCCTCTACCTAAGCACCTCCTCCGGCAGCTATCTTCAGATTTTTACCGCACGTTCATGTGTTGGGATCCTCGTGCTATTGCTCTTGAGCGTTAGTGCTATTTTTTGCGCTTTTTCACAAAAAAAACTTCCGATTCTTTCGGTCAAAAGAGCCTCAAGCTCCACCGATCCTACATCCGATCTGCGGGGACCCGTGTCGGATTCATCTGTGCCCCTCAAGGGTGAAGATTTCGTCGAGCTACACTTCGGAGCACTCCAGAAGCTTCTCAGGCCCGATCTCGGAGATGGCCCAGGAGAAGGGAAGCTCGACGCCCGGAAAGCTGTTCAGGGTCTGCCCTGGATGCCAGCTGCAGAACGTCTTCAAGGAGGACGAACACTCTTTCTGCCTTTACTGCCTTCATGAGGACAAGACGCACGTGGAGAAGGACTGTGCGTTTTGCGGCAACATGTCGGAACGGACCATGAAGGACCGCCATCAACGTCTCGCCAACTGGCTGGAGGGTAAGAGCCCGTCTGGCGAGAAGAAGAAGAAATCCGAGCGGTCTTCTAAGACCTTTGAGGGCGCCCCGGCGACGGGGGCCCAACATAAGGCCAAGCACCGCGAGTCCGCTGGCACCGGGAGCGCCGAACGGTCGGGCTCTACGGGCGCCAGGCAGGGCGCACCCTCCCCGGCACCATCAACCACGAGCCAACGCTCTGGGTCGGGTAAGAGGAAGGCCGAGCACCCGGCGAAGCTCCTGGAGAGGCCCCGGTCGAGCTCTAAGGCAGAGGAGGAGCGTGGCAGTGCCCCCTCCCTCAAGGATAAGGCGGTGAGCGCACCTAAGGTGGTGAAGGCATTGATCCATCCGACCAAGCCCTCTATCGAAACGGTCGCGGCGGCCCTGGCTCAGCCTGTGGAGGCTGCACCAGTGGTGGCGACCTCGGGGCCCAGAATCTCCCTGCCTCCTCGGAGGGAGTCTTCTTTTGTGCCCATCGATAGGACCCCCGTGAAACCCTCCGTGGGGAAGAAGGGGGGGCAGGGCGTCGTCGTAGATTCGGCCTCAACCTCAGAAGAGGAGCTGATCGAGGTCTTAAGCCACGGCCTAGGCGTGGAAGAAGGCCAGCCCGTCGGAATGGACCCCGACGCAGGTGACGACGACGACATCGTCGAGGATACCGACGGGGCCCCTGCTCGCCCGTCGGATTCCCCTCTGCCAGCGCCGCAAGACAACTCGGCGGCCATTTTGTTGGCCATACAGTCCTTATGCTCCGAGATAAGGACGAGGCTACCGTTACCGACGGAGGAACCTCTCCCGTCGGGGGATCCAGAACCGGGACCTTCTGGTGTTCCCCCTACCAAGAAAAGAAGGATCCATCCACCACCTCCTTTTCAACCGTCGCGCCCCGTCCAGCCCTCCTCCCCGTCCACCCGAGGGGATGATACGGGGACTGACACAGCAGCGACGGGTACGGACGACGAGGCATACGACGAGGATTTTCCGTCGTCGCCTCCCACCAGGGCTTCTCCTCCCGACGAGATTGGATCGTTCCACTCAATGATCGCCAGGGCATCCGAGCTTTTCCAACTCTGCCCTGAGGAGAAGAAAAAGGAAGGCTTCCTTTACCAGCGGCGCGAGGCCAAGAGGAAGACGGTCCTCGCAGTGCCTCTGTTGGACGACATTTGGGATGAGGGCCTTTCCCTCCTCAAGAACCCTTCCACGACGCCAGCGAGAAGAGACCGGTACGAGAAAAAGTACCGGGTCCCGGACACGGCCCCCCTATGCCTCCGGGCGCAGCCTACCCCGGACTCCGTCGTCTCCGCGGCAGCCAGGAAGAAAGCGGGGGGTGCGGCCTCCACGTCGACTTCCCCGCCGGACGGCGAGGGAAAGAAATTGGATGCTATGGGACGTAGAGTCATCTCGTCGGCAGCGACGACGATTAAAGCGGCCAACGCCTTGGCTATCGTGGCCCGCTACGACAGGGAGCTCTGGTACAAGATAGCTCCCCTGCTGGATTTTCTGCCGGATGACAAGAGGGCGGAGGCCCTTGAGATCCTGCAGGAAGGTGAGGTGGCTTCGGACCACGCCATCACCGTGGCGACGGACATCGCCGACACTGGGTTCCGCCAGCTGGGCAACGGCGTTTGCCTTCGACGTCGTGGATGGCTCAAGGCTACGGACTTTCGGCAGGACGTCCAGACCAGAGTCCTGGACATGCCCTTCGACGGGAACAACCTGTTTGGGAAGACAGTGGACGATTCCCTTCAGGCCATCAAGGCGGATACTGAGACGGCCCGGGCCCTTGGAGTCCTGCAGCAACGAAAGACGCCCTTTCGGAGCGGCGGAGGCAAGGGCGCCTCCAAAGGTTCCGGCGGCGGTTTCGCTTCCTACCGTCAAGCGGCCCGCTCGTCGTCGCAAGAGGCCTACAGAGGACGAGGCAAGTCTAGCGGACCCCGCCGTCGTCGCCAAGGAGGTCAAGGCGGTAAGGCCGCGTCCAAGCAGGATTGAACCGGCCGTGGGGTCGGGCCCCCACCGAAGCACCCCGGTGGGAGGCCGGCTGGCGGGCTTCGTCAGCGTGTGGGAGTCCATCTCCACCGACCGTTGGGTGCTGGACGCCCTGGCCCGGGGCCACGCGCTCGAATTTCAAAAAAGGTGCCCGCGCGTCCCCCCCGTGGCCAGGAAAGAACTTCACGTCCCTCAACTTCTCCTGGAGGTAAAGGCGATGCTCAGAAAGGGCGCCATCGAACTCGTCCCAAAGAGGCTTCGGGGCTCCGGAGTCTACTCGCGATACTTCCTCGTGAAGAAGAAGACGGGAGGATGGCGCCCCATCCTGGACCTGCGACGTCTGAACAAGTTCATCAAGGCGCAGAAGTTCCGGATGGTCACCCTCCAGCACGTCCTGGGTCAGCTGGAGGAAGGAGACTTCCTATCGTCGTTGGATTTGGAGGATGCCTACTTCCACATTCCCATCCTAAAGGGGCACCGAAAATTCCTCAGATTCGTGGTCCAAGGGCGTCATTACCAGTTCAAAGCCCTTCCCTTCGGACTACGGTCGGCACCCAGGGTTTTCACCAAGTGCCTCGCACCGGTGGCGGCGCAGCTGCGCCGCGAGGGGATTCACGTCTACCCCTACCTGGACGACTGGCTCATCCGCGCCAAGACGAGGGTGCTCGCCGTGGTCCTCACGGACCTGGGATTCTCCGTGAACTACGCCAAATCCCACCTGGTGCCCGCGCAAGTCGCACTGTTTCTGGGAGCGAGGCTCGACACAGTGTCCCTTCTGGCCTCCCCGTCGGAGGAGAGGACCAGGACCATCTTGGGCAAGGTGCAACGGATGTTGGTGGCCGACGCGGCCAAAGTGAGGTCCATCAAGTCCCTCCTCGGGATGATATCTTCCTGCATCTACCTCATTCCCATGTGCAGGCTCCGGATGCGCCCGTTGCAAGAATTCCTGGATGCGCGCTGGATCCAGACGACGGGCAGCTTCGAGGAAAGGATCAAGCTCGACGAGAGTTTCCGACGAGCGATACGGTGGTGGGGCACCCGCGCGCATCTGACGGCGGGCATGGACTTCCAGACCCCAGCCCACCAGGAGACTGTGACCACGGATGCCTCCCTGGAAGGGTGGGGAGCGCACACCGAAAATCTGCACGCAAGGGGACTCTGGCTCCCGACGGAGAAGTCCCTGCATATCAACGTCCTGGAGCTCCGTGCAGTGTTTTGGGCCCTCAGGTCCTTCCTTCCGTCCCTCAAGGGCAAGGTGGTGAGGATCTTCACCGACAACACCACCACCATGTTTTACATCAGGAAACAGGGCGGAACCAGGTCCCCAGCGCTGTCCAAGGAGGCGCAGGACCTGTGGCATTGGGCCGTCGCCCAAGGGATTCTTCTGGTGCCGTTTCATCTGGCAGGGATAAAAAACACCATCGCCGACTCACTCAGCAGGGAGCTGCGCTCGTGCCACGAGTGGGAACTACGGCAGGATCTGGTGGATCGCCTCTTCCGACGGTGGGGCACACCCCAGATCGACCTGTTCGCGACGGCGACGAACACCAAGTGCCGGAGGTTCGCCAGCAGGTTTCCCCAGACGAGGAGCATGGGCGATGCTTTCTCGTTCCCCTGGGAGGGCCTGTTCCTCTACGCGTTCCCTCCCTTGCCTCTGCTAATCCGGCTCGTCAACCAGCTCAAGAGGTCACGGTGCAGGATGATCCTCGTCGCACCTGCGTGGCCGAGGCAGATATGGTTCCCGGACCTTCTGGACTTGTCAGCGTCCCCGCCAATCAAGCTGCCGGCGGACGCGGATCTACTCTCCAGGGAAGGAGGCGCCATCCTCCACCACGACCCGAAGTCGCTGAACTTGCAGGCCTGGCTCCTGCAGCGCTAGAGTTTGGAGGATACGACATACCGGCCGATTGCAGAGAGGTTCTTGCAAAGGCCAGGGCATCCTCGACTCTTAAATGCTACGGACACAAATGGAAGAGGTTCTCTGTCTGGTGCCACGCACAGAAGATTAACCCTCTACGGATTACGGCTCCCCAAGTACTGCCGTACCTGCTGACGCTGGCCAAAGCTGGTCTGGCACACGCGTCCATCAAGATTCATCTTGCTGCGATCTCCCGATACACCAGAACCACGGGCCGGACGTCCTTGTGGTCTCATCGTCTGGTGAAAGAGTTCATGAAGGGACTGTTCAGATCGTTCCCGCCGGTGAAGGCTCCGGCCCCGGCGTGGGAGCTCAACGTGGTGCTGACCAAGCTCATGGGACCTCCGTTCGAGCCTCTGCACTCGGCCGCGTTGAAGTTTCTATCGTGGAAAACAGCTTTTCTCGTGGCCATCACCTCCGCACGACGAGTGGGAGAGATCCAGGCCCTTTCCTGCAAGGCCCCGTACTTGACTTTCCACGACACGAGGGTAGTGCTCAGGACGCACCCCTCCTTCATGCCCAAGGTACCGTCGGACTTCCATCTCAACGAACCCTTGGTGTTACCTGTGTTCTTCCCGTCGCCTTCGTCGCCGGCTGAGAGGACTTTGCACTCGCTGGATGTAGTTAGAGCGCTGAAGTTCTACGTGGACCGCACGAAAGGTTTTCGGAAGACGTCACAACTCTTTGTGAACTTTGGACCTGTCAATCAGGGGAAGGCTCTCTCGAAGGCTTCCATCTCCAGATGGCTCTCCGGCTGTATCATGTACTGTCACCGGTTGGCAAACCGACCGCTGCCTGGCCGTCCGAGAGCCCATTCCACCAGAGCGATCGCAGCTACCACGGCGTTCCTATCTGGTGTGCCCCTGCTGGACATATGCAGGGCTGCTACGTGGAGGTCGACGCACACCTTCACGAAATTCTACTGCGTCGACCGGGATTCCAGGGAGGAGTCCAGGGTCGGCCAAGCAGTGCTGCGCAACCTGTTCGCCTGAGGTGAGCCTGGTGAGGAGGTAAGATGCTTAATGTTGAGTTAATGTGATGCTTAATGTTGAGCCTTTGCCACCTCCCGTGGTTGTGCATGTGTGTACTGCTATGTATTCTTTATTCATGAGCATGTGAATCCATGCCAGACCCCATGCTGGAGAAGGAACAAGTTACTTACCTGTAACTGTTGTTCTCCAGCATGGGTCTGGCATGGATTCACATGCGAACCCTCCCGCCTACCCCTCTGCGGCTCTTCACTTGGTCATACTGCCACTTCACGTGCTTCCAAATCTGAAGATGGCTGCCGGAGGAGGTGCTTAGGTAGAGGGCAGTCATTGGCTGTGGTCAGTATGACGCAGAGACCAGTGATTGGTTATTACTACGAAAGACAGATCAGAAACTAAACTGATACTGGTTTTTTCTTTACCGAGGATTCCCAGCCTGACGACGGGGAATATTCATGAGCATGTGAATCCATGCCAGACCCATGCTGGAGAACAACAGTTACAGGTAAGTAACTTGTTCCTTCTACCTGAACAAACAAGGAGGGACTCGCTCGCCAAATCTGTCCAAGCTTGCCCAGAAAATCTGGATATGGGCACTCAGATGGAACATCTTCCTGTCATCGCAACATGTTCCAGGGGATCTCAATTCCCTAGCGGATGCTCTGAGCAGAGACCCTCTCCCAGAGGAACACGAGTGGTGTCTACACAGAGAAGTCGTAGAAGACATCTTCTCTCAGTGGGGTTTCCCCACTATAGACCTATTCGCCACAAGCGAAAACAGACAATGCCCGGGATTCGAATCCAAGTTCCCCCAACCAGACTCCCAGGGGAACTCCCTGTGGATGAACTGGTCAGGGATGTTTGCGTACGCTTTTCCACCAACTCTTCTAATCAGGAAGGTGGTCAACAAGATGAACAGAGAATCGATGACGCTCGTCCTGGTTGCTCCCATGTGGGCGAGACAACCATGGTTCCCACACCTACGCAGACTGGCGGTGTGCAAACCCATCAGACTTCCGAGCTGGTACAACCTATTGTCCCAGCACCAAGGTCAAACAGTGCACCCTCAAACCAACTCAATGAACCTGGCAGCATGGCTCCTGAGGTCATAGAGTTTGGACATCTCAAATTACCACAGAGGTGTATGGACATCCTAAAAGAGGCTAGGAAGCCCAACACGAGGCACTGCTACTTTGACAAATGAAAGAGATTTGTAATCTGGTGCCAGAGTAAGCAAGTCAACACAGTTGATTGCACTCCTTCCACTATTGTTACTTACATGCTCCACCTGCTGGATGCGGGGCTGGTTTTTAACTCACTGAAGGTACACCTGGCATCCCTGTCAGCGTACACCACTTCCCATAACAAGGTGTCGTGGTGGAAAGTACCAGTAGTTAAGGCCTTCATGGAAGGAGTAAAGAGACTTCACCCTCCTATTTCTAACCCACCACCAGGATGGGACCTGAACGTGGTACTATCTAAACTCATGGGCCCCCCATTCGAGCCCATGCATAAAATGAGTCTCAAACACCTGACCTATAAGACTGGCTTCTTAGTAGCCATTACATCCATAAGAAGGGTCAGTGAAATTCAGGCTCTGTCAGTACAGGATCCTTTCTTTACTATTCATAAGGATAAGCTGGTTTTACGGGCACACCCTAGGTTCTCACCTAAGTTTATTTCCAAATTCCATGTAAACCAGTCCATCGAGCTTCCGGCTTTCTTCCAAAACCCACAAAGCTTGGTTGAGGTTAAACTACACACCCTAGATGTGCGTAGGGCGGTCCTTTACTACGTAAACAAGACCAGACCGCTTAGGAAAACAGATCAACTGTTTGTCTCCGTAGCCACAGGCAAGGAGGGAGATCGCGTCTCTAAGGGTGCCATCTCCAAGTGGATTGTCAACTGTATCCAGTTGTGTTACTCTTTCTGACAAAACTTTGCCTTTTATGCCCAGAACCCACTCGACCAGAGGCATTGGGGCCACTCTGGCTTTCATTGCAAATGTTCCCCTTGACACCATTTGCAAAGCAGCTACTTGGAGCTCTATTCACACTTTTACTCAGCACTACTGCATTGACACCCATTCCAAGACAGATACTCAAGTGGGACAAGCGGTTCTAAGACATTTATTTGCTCATGACCCTTCTCAAATCCCACCTCCTTCTAACACTGCTCGCTAATCTGTGCACAGCATGTGATCTAAGCAGATTCCACAAGCCTCAGAAGGGATACATTACTCACTGTAATCATATTTCTGATGCTTGTATCTGCTTAGATTCACATGCGACCCACCCTTCCTCCCCTCTGAGAGAAGGCGCATGGATGCTTGTAGTCTTATCTATCTTCTATCTGCTTGGATCATCTGTACTCGCGCTACTCCTCATGCTACCTCATGTCAGAAAAAATACAATCTGAGGGTCCTAGACGCGTGAGGGATCATGGGTACAGGGGACGTCGCACTAGGGATAGTATTACTGGCACGCCCTGTGTCGACGCCCATTTTTGAGTTTCGAAAAACAAACTGTAATACTCTGCAGCTTCCACTAGATGTCGGCCTATGCACAGCATGTGAATCTAAGCAGATACAAGCATCAGAAATACGATTACGGTGAGTAATGTATCCCATATATATTTGTTTTACACACTTCTAGTTCAACACATTAATCACAGTTAATAAAGCAAGTTAAAATCAGTCAAGAAAAGTATACACAACTCCCTATTTAAATTGTAGAAAAGTTTGAGCAAGAGTGAAAACTGAGCAAAACGGCACAGTGAAAACCAAACACAAATGGCACTCTAGCAATTTCTCACAAGGGAGGGAAAGCACAAGTTATACAGGAATAGATTCTTAGGCACCCTAGCAACCCTTCCCAATAAGTTTGTGAACAAGTTAGGCAAGGCAGTACTTTAGCATATAGGATACTTAAATGAAAACCGAGCAAAATGACACTTCACAAGTTTTAAAAGTGGGAAGGAAAGGGTGGTTATAAGAATTAGGTGCACCAACACAGTTCTAGTTGAGAAGCAATCTAGAGAAGGCAGTTCCAACAAATTCAGCCAGAGTCAATAGGCCTGTGCCAGAGTCAGTGGTACAGGGCAAAGAGCCCAGGAGCAAAATGTTCTTGTAGCTGCAGTGAAGTCTTTGGTTAACGATTCGAAAAGCTGGATGCAGAAGGTGAAAGACAATGTTAGACAATAGGGGCGGCCAACCCAACAGGTAGGTAAAGGATTTAAAACACCTTTAGCACTACCACGCGAAAAGGGAGGCTTGGCGGAACAAAGTACCTTAAAATGAAGAAGAGGCTCCTGCGATGGTGGTTGTTCCTGGTAGTTCGTGCAGTTCGGGAGATCCAGCAGAGGAAGAGAGGTTCTCGTCGTGGAGGAAGGTTTGAGTGACTGCACTACCCAGGGATGAAACCAGCCGCGGTGCTGCCCAACAAATCAAAGGTACGCTCCTTTAAATCGCAGTCCGGGTGGACGGGTGTCTGGCTATCTGGTCTCTGAGTACAGGGTACTGGTGATTCGACCAGGGAAGGCCCAGGAAGGCGATTGGCAAACTGGTTGGCCCCACCAGCTCAAGGGAAGAAGGCTCTTGCAGATGAAGATCTCCTCTCATCGTGGATAAAATAAACCGGCGGTATGTTAGAGGCTGTCAGTAAAAGTGGTAGCCTCGAACAATGGGAAAATCCCATAGGGAAATATTCGCGGTCGAATATTTTTGGTAGTAACCACTGCCACCAGCCAGAAACATTTGAGAGAGGGACTGTACGGTACCCTTTCAAAAATGAACATCAGGGAAACACTATTAACCCTTCCCAGTGCCTCCATAGTAAGATGGGTTGTACTGGTTTAGTTCATAAAAATAGACTAGTAAAGTCAATGGGGACTTTACATGCCCTGGGAGACAGTAGTCAGTCCCAGGGTATGGAGTCTGTTTGGGGGTCACTATGACACCCCTGTGTCACTGCACTGAGGGTGCTGTGTAACACATGTGTATAAAGATGGTTCCTATGAGGGTGAGATAAACCCCATGGACATTAAACACAAATAAATAGCCTGGAACACACATAGCACATATGCCTAAGAGTGGGAAAAAGAGTCACTCTTAGCAGGAGAAAATAACAAACCCTTCAAATCCAGCAAAGCTGCTGGGGGACTCGATAGGTAAGGGAAATTAGCCATACGATGAGAATTCTCCCTAACAATACCCCTCGCTGCGATCAGTCATAAAAGTTTCTTTAGATAATGCCCATGTCTTTGTGTTTCTTTTGTCAAAATGTCATAGCCAACACACTCACTGAAATGTTGCATATTGATCAAATCACTATAGCTTGTTGACCATCTGCCTGGTGTATTATAAAGGTCTGAT
Organism: Ambystoma mexicanum; assembly: GCF_040938575.1. Lineage (NCBI taxonomy): Eukaryota > Metazoa > Chordata > Amphibia > Caudata > Ambystomatidae > Ambystoma > Ambystoma mexicanum. The sequence goes on from NC_090933.1 coordinate 1,304,328,881, forward strand.
GTTGAAGTCACCACTGACCATGTAATCTTAACAGGACTAAGTTGAGTGAGCGCAGCTGATTTCTTTCTCGATTCTTGCAATACATGTTAATTTACCTTCTTAAAGATAGTGGCACAAAACAAAAACGTTTTGAAAATGACAAAAGTTAAAATACATATTGGCACAAATATGGCCTAGATCATCATAACCATTTTCCCCAGGCCTGAGCGCAGTAGGACCCTTGTCATGTGAGTTGAGACGGAGGAATGCTTTCATGGGTGGTGTCACAAATCGAGGATAGACCTGAGAAATCTCACCCCCATTGCTCTGGATACTTCAAATTGAATGTAGAATCTATCCTGCCTGCTTGACTCCAGTGCCATATGTAGAAGGCAGTTGAAGGATCAAGCGAAGCAACAACTCTAGTGCCAATGTGTAAATCTACACAGAGGACAGTGGGGAGTGGTGGGGCAGTTTATATACTAGCAAAAAGCACTGATGGGCCCAGTGTTCATACAGTATCCAGAGCTAAGATTTTTTGTGGACATGCATCAGAAGGGCATCCAGTGCATTCCACCCCTTTTCTGGGATGTGTAGTTCCCCATCTTTCAAATTGGTGGGAAAACTAGAAATCGGCTGATCTTTAACCCGACTCTACTGATCAGAGAAAGAGCGGTCACAGCATCAAAGGTGCATTTACTAATGTGGCCTCACTTTCCCTATGCTCATGTCTGCCAAACGCTACATCCCACAGTGCAAGATCCAGAATGCGCAGCACTTGCTTACTGCAGCCTTTCCAAATCAGATTGAAAAGCTCACTTAATAGCTGCTGGCCCTAAAACGGTATACCGGTATAAACAACGTGACGGTTATTATAGTTCAATTAAGCTGATCACAGTATCTATAACGGTATACCGTTACACCTCTGCCTAGGATTAATGGATCCTAAGCGAGCACTAATTATGCTTTAAAGAGCAGGTACTAGAGTTCTATTTTGAGCCATTGGAGCATCCCAGATTGTGACCTGAATGGTGTTGCATTAGGTTAGGTTGTACCAAGAAAAGGCCTGTTAACTGGTTTTCACTTTGCATGGCAATTTAGTCTCAATTCTCAGTGGCCTGGCTTCCAGAATAGTACGTCTCACTGGGCCCTTGAGTTTTGTGGATAGGTAGGCTGATGTTCTAGCAGTAGTTGCCTTATTTGTGATGCAGGCAGTTTTGAATAGTAATCTGGCTGGGATGGGTAGATGGGGTAATTCTCTTAGGATGGTGGACATACACTTAAATTCTTTAGTTCCCTTTATAAGGTGTGCAGTGACATGTTGAATGGCCCTATAAATTGGAGGGGGCTGCATGAGGTGTTTGGCTAAGGTGCTGGTGAGGAGGGTGTGTCATCCATCCCTCCCGAGCCTAGGTACAGTTAGTCTCTCACAAGCATACAATACAATTTGGTCGTTTTTTGCTAGCAACCTAAGGGTATCAAAGCGCAATGATTAGCACATATACTAAAGATGGAAAAACATACAAAGAACTAAAACAGATAGGGTATTCATTTTCTTTCAAAACTGATGTTGATCCTCAGTACATTTTATCTCCTCGGGTAGCTCATTAAAATACCTTCAGGCTAACTGAATTATCTGCCCACTGCTCTTATTAGTTTAAAACAATGAATCACCACAGTACAGCACATTGCTCTTTCGTTGTGTGCCATTTAAAGAACTTAACCACAATGTCTGGTGCCTGACGGTAAAGGGCTTTTTCTAATGGACTCCTTCCTACCAAGGATTCCTCTGTATTTCCCACCACCTGTTGCTCTTCAGAAACTTTTTTTTGCTGCTGGACAGCACGTCTGAGCCAGTATATATAGAGGCTCTGCGCCCCGTGTTCTTAGTTCCTTTTTTCTATGTACTCTGCTCGCTACTTGGAACACTGTTCTTAGCCAATTCATTTTAATGAAATTGCTGCTTCGCACCTCTAATTTAAAGCAATGCTGTATCTGACTGGGTCTTAGGGGTTCAAACCCTGCATTGACCCGTACTGCAAATGCCTTTACTGCCTTGGTGAAGGCTGCGATGTGCATGACTGCGCGTTGTGCCAGTCGATGCTCCCCAAGGCGCTCTGAGAACATCACAGTAAGATTGTTCACCTTTTTCCACAAACAGGAAGGGCGGGGGGCGGACCCGCTCGAGGTCGTTGGGCACGGAGCGTGGCACAGAGTAGTGGTCCCCTGCTCCGGAACGACAAAAAGAAAATGAAGCACTGCAAGCAGTTGAGGTTCTTCATGGCATCACTCGTCTTCGAAGAAGAGGAGCCACGACTAAATGGCAGGTCATGCAAAAGAGGTTCTACAGTTACCTTTTCCAACCAAGTTCTCTTCACCGGAAAAATCGGAGGCTTTCCGTTTAAAGATGCTTGTGGCTCGGAACCAATGCCTGCGGCCAGGGTAGCTCCATCCGAGCCAGTGGATCCCACTACGCTTGGGGGAGCCAATAGGGGGACCGCAGTGCAGTGCAACGCTACTGGATCTCGAGGAAGGGGCGCACTGTTCCATCTTGGGAAGTTGGACCCACCGCAACTTGTCCCGGATTTTGGCGACAAGTGTGTCAGTGTCACTAAAGAATTCCTTCTGCTTCTAAGAAGGCCATACATATCACATTTGTATGACATTTATGAGGGTGATGTCCCCTTGGGACTGCAACCCTTGTACCCCAGAGTGGTGAGAGACTTCCCAGAGTAGTTTTATGGGGAACACTGTGACTTGGTGGACCTAGCAGCCGGCTTGAGGGAAGCAAGTGGCCTGGACACCTCGCCAGAAGTCAACATGAAGCCTGCTGCCACACCTGGCAAGGCACAGCTGTCTTTTCTGCACCTGATGACATAGGCCGTCGACACCATGGGGTTGTCTGCCCTGTCAATGCCTATGGTGCTGTATGACCTGTGCAACATTTTGGTCAAGGGTGCTAAGAAGACCTTGCTGCCTTTCAATCAGACAGTCAAAGGACCCCTGATGGAACTGTGGGCCAAACCACCGTCGTCCTCACAACGACAGTGAACTGGCCAAGAAGCACAGGTCGCCCCTCCCGGCTCCTTATTTCACTCTGCCCACGATTCGCTGTAGAATTTGGTGGTGTAGGTCGTTACAGTGAACCTCTAGACAACTTTATTTCTGTCATTGCCCCCAGATAGGGAGAGCAAACTATTGGATGCGTGGGACAGGAAGATGGTCTGCTTCTCTAGCCTGGGTCTCCAGTTGATCAACGCCTCTTGTGCCCTGGCCAAATTCTCCTTTGGCCTCTGGTCAGTGATAACTGAGGTGGCGCAGCACAGCCCCAAAGGAAATGCGTGGCGGCATTTAGGCTGTTAAGTATGGCAAGAAAGTATCCCTTCAAATTTTGCAGTCTGGCCTGGACACCACAGACTGCGTCTCTGGGACATTGGCTACCAGTACCATCTTCAGGTGTTTTTCTTGGCTGAGGACGTTGGGGGTTCTAGAGTTATTTTACCAAAGTACAGCCTGTGGCAGAACTTCGGAAAGCCCACCTTGGGTGAACAGGTTTACATTACTTAGGTTTGGCCTGAACTACCCAAAGGTTTGGTAGCAATGGACGAGCAGTTGGGCTTAGTCTAAGGAGGGAGGAGGGCTGTAGTAGGTACACACAACTCGGAGCGCACCTTGGTTCAAGGAAAACACTAGAACACTGTAGTTATATAGGTAATAAGCTTTTTATATACACTAAGGCACACTGTTATACTTCAAATAAGTAGGCAAACATATTTTCATAGTAAGAACATTAGACATACAAAGGTAGGTATGTTCAGAATAGCTTTTAGGTTAACACTTCACATAATAAAACAACCTGCAAACTTTTCAAAACTCTTAACTTTGTATCCAACCTGTCCTATGAGTCCAGCCTTTTGTGTTATGAGTCAATGTTCAGAAGGGTCATTGCTGGGGCACCAGTGACCAGGGGTTAGTCAGAAACGCTGCATAAAACAGTGTCAAGAGTGGCAGGATCCCTCTGGATTCCCTACAGTTGCAGGTAAGGGGCAGCGGTTGGTTTCACAGGCTCAGGGAGGATAGGATGACCCCCTGAAGGAGTGTCCCAAGGACCAATGTCCCGGGGCAGGCAGATTTCCTGCTAGATCACAAAAGGTTGTCCTTACCCCTCCCCCAATGCAACTCTATGGGGACATGGAGGAATGCAAGATGCAATCTATCTGCAGCCCCCAGAGTCTCGGGATCAAGCAAGCTGGCTCCAGGTAAGTTTACCACAAGATGGACAGTACCTTCAAGTGAAAAAGCAGTTGCTGCAGGACTGTTCCAGCAATGAGGCATCAGCAGACCCGGCCACAGGTTTCTCTGTCTTGGCGACAGAAGACGGGGACGTCAGTGTATTTGGCGACAGCGCTCATGCAGACTGACGCCCAGCAAAGGATCTTCTTGGTTCTGGCTTGTAGGTGCCCTTTTCAGGCTCGGTGGAGCGATGGTTGTCGTGGCAGTCAACTCTTCTCCGTTTCTTGGTCTTCACCTCTGGTGGGGGGGAGGGGCTTGAACTTTCTGGAGCTGGCTCGAGTTGCTGTAGGCTTCGAAGGGTGCCCAGAGTTTCAGGCGAAACCACACTTAAGGAGACGATGGCACAGCAATGCGGCACAGGTCACAGGGTATTTGTGAATTGCAGGCCGTGGAGGCCTCAGCTCTTCCAGGGATGGCACAAATTGTGGCATGTCTTGTGACTGGTTAGGCCCACCAGCCCATGGGAGGAAGTAATCTTCTTGATCTTCCCTGTTGCTTGGAAGTGTAGGTTGGATAGAAGCAGTTACTCAAAAGGCTCTGGCGTTCGTTGGAAGTTGCTGGCGGCGTCCTCTGCGGATACTTCTGTTCCAGTGGTCGACTGAGTTTCAGCTCCAGGACCTCGGAATGTATCCAGGAACACTGACTGAGTCCACCAATCGTGACCCATGCACCTTTCAAATGTGGGGGTTGGTGGTCCAATGGGGACAGCCAGCTTCCCACTCTGAACTGGTTTCTGTCGGGCACACTGCAGGACAAAGGACAGGGGAGTTTTGGTCGCCTCCACCACTTCCTGTTCTGTTAGTCACTCAGAGAAGCATTGCTGGCTTTCCTTTGTAAGCCAGTGAAAACAAAGGGACATGAGAATCCTCCCCACCCAGAAAAGATCAAGTCATGTTCAGGGCTTAGAAAAGTAAAACCACCATTTTGGGTAAACTGTTTCCCTTGTGTTCCCTACCACAGCTGCGAAGACAGCCCATGCGAAAGTCCAAAAAAAGTAATGCGAAAAGGTACACTGGCACCAGCCTGACCATAGAGCTTGTAACAGTTTCCAAAAAATGACTGAATAGGTGAGAAAAGGTATCCCATGTCTCCCCTCAGCACTCCACTTAGGGTGGGGTGTGCTTATCTCATAAAATAAACAGGTAACTATAAGAGCTAGTCAGGAAAATAAAGAAATAATAAAGTGGAAGCTCTAGGAGCTCCCATTAATGCTGCACAGAAAGAGCTGTGTGTGCTGCTTTTGGAAATTGTAGATGCCAAAATGTCGTTGGAAAGCAGGACTCAAACGGAAATACCAAAAAGTGATCAAAAACGTTCCATATTCCAGAGTAGAAAGGGGGTTGAGCGGGGGGAAAAAGGTTCGCACTCAGCAGAATTAACAAAAAATCCAAGTGTCCAGCGAACAGTGCTGAGGGACTCACAGAGAAGAGATTTTACACAAGAAGGAAATCTACCCTGACAGGGAATCACCACTGATGTCCAGGAGAAGCTCCTGGACATGCCCTTTGATGGCATGAACTTGTTTGGCACCAAGACTGACTAGTTGCTCCAGATGTTCAAAGCCTCCAAGGCAACAGCCACGTTGTTGAGGCTGGCGGTACAGTAGCAGTGTCTGGCGAGCCTGGCGGGCGGGTTTTTCATCAGTTTGCCTCTTAAGCCCAAAGTTGCGAGGGCCTATCTTTTCAGGCAGGCAAAGACAATGCCATCTCTACAGGGGTAGGGGACACTGCACCTAGAAGAGGTGCTTCCCTCTCCTCTATACCCTCTGCAACCCTTGGCACAAAGTCTCTGTGAAGCAGACTTCTACCATTGATCCCCTGTGGGGGGCAGAATATCCCAGTCTGGCAAGGGATGGAGAAATACCACCTCGGACGCCTGGGCCTTGCAGGTGGTCCAGCAGGGATACTACCTCCCCTTAGCCTCTCCCCCTCCAGACCACCTCCCTGCCACCAACCCTTGCCTTCGAAATCTCTGCTGCTAGAGGAGATCCATCAGCTTCTAACAAAGGTGGCCATCGAGATGGTAGCCTGATGGGAGCAAGGCATGGGTTGGTATTCAACATACTCCTACGTCCTGTCCCCTTTCCCATACTGCATGGGCGTCCCTCACTAAGGACAGGAACAGAACCTTTTCCCCCCCAAGAAATTGTCTTTTCCACTTTAAATTTAGTTGCACGTTCTTGGGCCTGGCCCCGGGAGCATGCGCTCCCCTGACTCCGCCCTCCGTTGCTACACCTCAGGCCTCTTTTCTGTGTCGACGAGAGCGGACCTGCTTCACCTGCGCTGTGGTTGAGGCCCTTTTCACTCCCAATTATGCACGTTTCCAGTCTTCCCCATGGACATTTGTCCCTCTGTTTCATATTACTTCCTTTTTTTTATTCTTAAATTGTTTAAATTCTAGTAACTTTAATTCAGACCGGCCTCTGATGCCTCGCTCCTTCCCGGTGCATGTCTGCCAGGACGGGCTTTATTAGGTTTCCATCCTGCGACGGATCCTTTCCGACATGGGACCTGCACGCAGTCTGCCTTCGCTGCCTAGGCGAACACCATAGCTGGGATGGCTGTTCGGCGTGCAGCACTCTTACTCCCCGGTCTCTCAAGAACCGGCTCACAAGGTGGAGGGAGCTGTTCTCCAGGTCTCCGCTTGAAGAAATTGAGGAGTATGTGTGTAGGAAAACGAAGGCCATGGTAAGTATTCTATTCTCAAAGGCACCCCGCAGGGGTGATCGCTTCCCCTGCAAGCAGCCAGATGGGAGGGGCCAATCCGGCCCTGTCAACAGCCAGGGTACTGAGGCTCACAGAGCTAACAGCCACACAGCTGAAGGGTCCACAGAGCCCCCTGGTCCGAGTGCTGGGTGTGCTAGAAGGCTCTTTTACTGTGAAATCTCCTGAGGAGCTGCACCCTAGTACCGGGCCTAGGCCTGAGTGGGCGCCTAAACACAACACTACCAGCTTCATGTCTGAGGGCCAGGTCAGAGGCTACGCGCTCGGAGCCAGTTCCACGACAGACATGCAGACCACAAAAGTGTCAGTCCAGGACAAGATGCGGCACAGACAAGATGGCAGCATGTGCGGACACACCCCGTTCCATTGAACCTCAGAGGCAGGACCTCACCCTAAAGGCGGAGTGGGCTTCAATGGCCATGCCACAAAGGACATTGTGCAACATCCTAGCTGGTGCCCTCGACCTTGGGGCGCTACACAGTCGAGTTTATCTCGGGTCTTGAACAGCGCGGGGAGAGCGCAGCCCTGTGCAGGAACACACGTCTCCAGCGTGCGAGGAACGATTCTTAGAGAAATTCCTCACCCTAATGAAGTCTCCGCAAATGGGGGGCATCCTGAGGGGAATTATCCAGGACATGCTTCCGCCTACAACGCTATAGCCTTTGGCTCCAGTCCTACTGCAACAGGCTTCTCCCTTCATCTCTGCTTCCCCCGCCTGCACTGGGGTCTGTGCTGCCTACCGTCACAGCCACGTCCCCTCCGCCCGCTACTGCTCCGGCTACCCTCCCAGTTTAACCGGCAACCCACCAGGAATCCGCGGATTAAGGGGACACGGACGAGGAGGAGGATCCAGACACCGCATTGTCAGCAAGACCTTTCCATCATTGGCTAGTGGGATTGCCAGAGTACCTGGGCATCCCTCAGCCTCAAAAGGAGCAGCCAGAAGTGGGTGTCCTGGCATAGGTACTGACCATAAGATCAGGAATCCCACTTCAAAAAGACGTGGAGGACCTAGCATAAAAGGGCTGATCAAAGCCCCATTCTACGTAGCCACAAACAAGCAGCTGGATGCCAAGTACAGTCAGGTAGAAGGGGATATTATCCTATTGGTTCAGCCTCATTAGTCTGTGACAGCGGCGGCCTCAATGTTCGCCAAACTAACATTAAAATCTACCTCTGCCTTATTGGGCAAGGAGAGCAGGTACTAGAGGCCTATGGGAAAAAAGTGTACTCCAATGCCGGATTCCACCTGCGGCAAGCTAACCCAGACGCTATGCTGGCCACTGCAAATCAGACGCTATGGAGGTACATTTCGGATGTCCTTCCTGATCTGCCAGTAAACAAGCGGGCTTCATTCAAAGCTGTTCTGACGGGAGCTAGGTTAGTGGTGCTGGACCTGATAGTCGACCGTGGTACATATCAACACTGTTGGCAGGGCTATTTGCGTGGCCACTGACATGAGGCGGACAGCGTGGCTAAGAGCCACCAGGTTTAACCCAGACGTACAATACCACATCTTGGATCTTCCATTTGAAGGAGCTGGACAAGATGAACCGCTCCCAAACTGCCAAGTCGTTGTCAATTCGTTGCAAAGCCCTCTTCCAAGCCCTTCAGGCATGGGCAAGCCTGTTCCGACATGGGAAGAACATTCAGCGGATTCGGGGGTGGCTTCAGGACCAGAGTGCTAGAAAACCTGACGGGTCACCCAGTCAACACCTGCACAAACAGCAAAGGACCTCCCACAAAGGTTCTTCCAGTCCCCTCGGGCCCCTGCCTCAGAGGGAAAGAAGCAATGACAGTGTATTCAGGGTCCACAATTCTCTGGTGGGAGGCAGGCTTGCTCTACACATTAAGTCCTGGCAGACTATTGGCGAATTCATGGATCCTATCCGTGTTTTCCTATGGTTACCGCTTCCTCCTCCCTCGGACCCCCTCAAATCCCCCCCGCCCCCCGTAGCCCCTCCCTCAGATTGGGACACCAGCTCTACTTGCGGGGATCCTCTCACTGGTAGTGAGTGGGGTAGTGGGGGGACGGCGGGGAAGTCCCCCTCTCACAGAGACGCTTGGGGTTTTGCTTGCAGATTATCGCAATACAGAAGAACCAGGCAGGCCTGCGAGTGGTTCTCGATCTATCCTTCTTAAACCTATCCCAACCCCTCCAAAAGTTCAAGACCGGTATGTCAGCTCTAAAAGCAGAGTCTTTGTGTGGGGAGACTGGACGTGCTCCCTGGACCTGAAGGACGCATTCCTACATGTCCCAATATGGCAGCCCCACCGCTCATTCCTCAGGTTTCGATTGTTGGGTTCCAACTTCCACTACCAGGTCCTTACATTCGACCTTGAATCAGCCCAAGGGTATTCACGAGGCTCATGAAAGCGGTGGCGGCGCTGCTCAGGTCGGTGGGCCACCACATATACCCATACGTCGACTACTGGTTAGTCTGAGCAAAACCACTGGGGGAAGTTTGGAATATGGCCTCCTGGCTAATGGATATTCTTAACCTACTGGGGTTCTCCATCACCCACAAGAAGTCACAGCTGCAGCCTACCCAAAACTTGGTTTTGCTGGGTCTAATGTGGGATACCAGCAGACAGAGGATCTTCCCCACCAGGGAGAAGTTGGCAGCCCTCACGGCGGCTACTGGGCCTTTCCTCCGCAAGTCGAAAACCTCTTCTTGGTGGTACCAACACCTGTTGGGGATTATGGCAATTATACCGCACAGCCTCCTGGAACCAACAAGTGGGCTAACAAGCAGCATCAGTCACCATCATGGTGGAACTTCGCCAGGATCTGGTTTTGTGGAGGCAAGATTTCAATCTCATGGCAGGCAGACCTTCACGACAGACTCTTCTCTGGAGGGTTGGGGAGCCACGCTGGGCGACTAGTGTTCATGTTGTGTGGACCAGCGAGGAACAAGCAGGTACTGCAGAAGATCTTCAGCAAGTGGGGCCAGCCCCAGATAGACCTGTTCGCCACGGAGCAGAACAGGCGATGCCAGCTGTTTGCCTACTGGCTGGGACAGGGCAGATGCTCACTGGGGGATGTCTTGCAAATTCAATGGAACGGGATTTGTGCTTACTCATTCCCTCCAACCCCACTGATCCACAAGGTAATTTGCAAGATCAGAGACACTTGTCACTTGCAGCTGATCCTGATAGCACTGCGTTGGCTGGCCATACCATGGTTTTCCAACCTCTTACATTTCTCTGCGCAGGCCCGGTGCTCCTTCCAGTGGGGGGGGGGGGGATGCCAGCAAAGGGGCTGGGGGGTGAGCGGGCAGTGGTTCACGTATCTCTGGAGAAATTAGCCCTAGCAGCCTGGTTCCTGAGCACCTAACCCTGCAGCACCTTCACCTGTCTCAAGACAACCTGAAGATAATTCAGAAGGCAAGATGTGACTCCACCAGGAACCAATGGACCATGTTTTGCTACTGAGCCAAGGACAGCGGTGTAGACCATTAACGTGCGCTCTAGAGCAGGTGCTATAATTCTCAGCACATCAGGCAATCGGGGGTGGGGGGGGGGGTTTAGGGCGACACATACCGTACCTACCTGGCGGCGATAAGGAGTACAGAAAGGCAGAACGGTTTATTCTCCCCTTCCAACCCTGTGGTCAAGAGGCATCTTGCGAGGCTGACAAGGTTGCATTCCCATGTCAAACGTCCACACCCAGTCTGGGACCTCAACGTGGTTTTGGGCGCCATTGTGCATAAACCATTCGAGCTCATGGCATCCATCGACATCAGATTGGCTACAATCCAGACAGTGCTGCTGTTGGTCCTCATCTCCGCACACTGGATCAGCGTGATTCAGACCCTCGTGGCCTCAGAACCGCATACCACATTTCATTGCAACAAGATGGTGCTATGCACTCACCCTTTGTTTCTCCCAAAGGTGGTGTCCTCGTTCCATCTCAACAAGGAAATAGTCGTACCTACTTTCTTTCCTAACCCAAAGGACGAGGCAGAAAAGTTATTGCACTGTATTGATGTCCAGAGAACCCTTAAGTTCTACCTGGCCAAAACGAAAGGCTTCCACACATCAGATGCTTTATTCAACATCTTCAGAGGAGAGAGGTGGGTTAAAGCCAGGTTGTCTGGCATCAAAGGCTTCGATAGCTAGGTGGATGATAGCAGCCGTTTAGAAGGCCTACAAGGAGCAGCAAAAGGAGGTTCCAGTAAATCTGAACACTCATGCAGTCGGGGCCAAGGAAACAACTGTTTGCCATGGAACCTGCCTCTGGAAGGAGACAATCAGCAGGGCAGCCACCTGGGCTAATCCCTCAGCATTCTGCAAGCATTGTCTAGATGGCAGTACACGATCAGACGCAGCCTTCGGGTAAGCGGTCCTGAGGAATCTCTTCTCTGAATGTTTTCAACATCACCTCCCTGGGGCTTCAATCAGTGGTAATCGCCCATGAAGTATGGAGGAAAGGGGACGGGACATAGGAGTAATTATAAGTTTCTCACTGTAGTGACTAATGTACTCCTAGTCCATAGTCCCCTTTCCTCCATATGTCCAACTATCCTCCATTTTAATAAAGCATCATTGTTGGGCAATTTTAATAGGGCCGACACGTCAAAGGGTACTGAGGTGTGTCTGCAGAGTTAGGGGAGCGCATGCTCCCGGGTCCACCCCCCCCCACGCGCAATGCTTCCTTACATGTGGTTAGCCACACGAAGCACACTAAGTACCTGAGATTGAAACTGAAGAACTGTTATTACAAGCTCTAATTCCTTCCTATTGGTCTTTCTTAGGCACCCAGGGTTTTCATCATGCTGCTAACAGTAGTGTGGTGGCTTGCCTCGGGAGGAAGTCATTCATGTCTTTCCCTATCTGAATGACTGTCTTGTTTCCTGTGCGAATCCAGGGATTTGTCCCTTCCAAGGGGTGAGCGCCCTCCCCCTGTTAGGCTAGGGAGATGAGCCCGCTCTGCAACTCCCTCCCTAGCGGTCGAAGCAAGTGGGACCTCAATGGAGGGGACTCTCCTTTTCGGGAGGTGAACCATTGTTCCTGGTAGGAACTCCCTTAAGCTGTACACACCATAGCTTACATAGATCCTCTAAAATACCAGAGACTAATAAAAACCAAGACTGGGACAATGAAACACTTCAGACGTCCTTATCATATAGAAAAAGAACGGGTCTCTTTTTTTAAATACAAAAAACCAATCCACTGGAACGAGTGGGTTGAATAGCGTGTGCTTGACGATCCATGAGAGCGCACTCGTATGCAGGCAAGGGAATGCCCTGAGCTGCGTAACATCTGCAGAAGGTGGAGTAAGTGTAAACCAGGAGACCCGCAAGATTCAAACTAACCTGATACTGGTGAGCGGTACGCAAGCACTAAGGCGAATCTCCATCGCAAGAAGCCAGAAGGGCAGAAGCCCAGAGGAAGGTGGTGGCGAGACCATGAAGGATGCGTGTTTGATATCCGGTACCCAAACCATTGCTTATACCACCAGAGGCATATCATACCGTGCAAACAACTAGTCTTAGTAAAAATTATGCGACAAAGTAGAGTCTGAAGCTGATAACTTGCAAGATAAAAGATTTCTAAAATTCTATATGTTAAGATAAAAGAACAGTGGATAACGATACCCTGGGAAAAGGGGAGGGAACCTCTATATTCTATACAAGAACCTGATGAGCCAGAGTTCAGAGGAACTATCCAATGGAACTATGTTCAAAAGTAAGTAGGAAAGAGCAATTTGATCTACAATTACCCAAGAGTTAAGACCTACCAGAAAAACAGTGTCTTCCAAGAATATGCGGTAACCAAAAACCTGGAAAATAAAGCTTCTAAAAGATCCCCAAAAGGGATTCCCAAGGAAGAGGGAAAATTCAATAGTCCATTTGAATAGTTACAGAGTCTAATCCACGAAATCACAAAAGTCTGAGGATTGTGTATTAATGAAGAATCCTACTAACTGATACTAGAAGTATCCTCAGGAGAAATGGGTCATTCTCCCGATCGAAGTTAGTTTTCATAGTGGTAGGGTCAGTTAAGTTAGTTTTGTACTGCAGACTTCTTCCTTTGGATTTGCACATATGAAAGATGGACCGGCACCTTAGTTGGTAATGATGGGAAAGCCAGGCCCTATTCTTTTAAAGTTTGTGAAATATGTTATTGGGCAAAGTTGAAGGTGCTGTGTGACACATTGAAAAAGATGATGCCTATGGAGTTTGTCAAACTCCACATCCAAAAGAATCAGAGTTCAAAAACACATTAAAATACATGAGAGAGTGGAAAAAAGGGTCTAATTCTCTCCAGGTTAAAAAAATCAAGTCCTCAGAATCCAGCAAAGTTGCTGGGAGTCGCTAAGGTGGAGGGAATTAGCACATTTCTGAGAATTCTCCCTAACATATGCCCTCAAAGTGTCAGTGTCCTTCTGGCCCACCACAGCGCTCACTCACCAGATCCATCGTCGGCACATACCTACCGGATGTGCAGCCTTTTGCACAGCGTGGGCTTCTCCCTGAACTACAGTAAGTCTCAGGTTTCACTGTCCCAGTTCCTCAGATTCATCAGGGAGGTGTTGTACACTCGCCTGAATCGGGTTTCCCTCTTGAGGGCAGAGTGGTGAAAATCTTCAACATGGTCCAATTTAACATCATCACACAACCGTTCCAGCCTCAGATTTCTGCGCTTGCTGGGTCTTATGGCATCCTGCATTTTGGTAGTCCCAGAGGCCTCTCAGTGAATGGGGTCGCTACAGTGGCTCCTGTGCTGTTAATGGTTTCAGGGACCGACTTAAGACCTTCTCATCTTGGAGAGTGTCCAAAAACCTACAATGGTGGTCTGAAGGGCAACCTCCTGAAGGGCTCTCATTTCAGTCAACCCTGGCAACAATTGACCCTAATCATAGATGCGTGCCTGAAGGACTGGGGTGTTCACCTACAGGATCTGACAGAGCAGACTGTGATCCCCATCGGAATGCCAGAAGCACATCAATCTGCTGGAGCTGAGGGCAATCAGGCTAACCTTAGTCATCTTCCTCCCCACTGAAGGGCAAGACGGTTTTGGTCCTGATGGACAATACTATAGCCATGCAATACCTCAATAAGAGGGGTGATGTGGGCTCCTTGCCACTGTGCAGAGAAGCATTATGGTAGTGATTCTGGGCTCTAGAAAACAGTGTGTCCCCCCGAATGTGGCCCATCTGTCCGGCAAGGACAGCACTCTAGCAGACGCACTGAGCAGGTGGTGTCCAACCTCCCACGAGTGGAAGCTATGCAGGATATTTTCTCCTTCTGTGGTTTTCCCCAGGCGGACCTCTTCGCTCACTTGATAAACTGGTACTGCAGGAAGAAAAGCTCAGTCTGCGTTCAAAATGCTCAGTCCCTCCTGACATTGGTCAGTAGATGGATGCCTTCGGTAAGAAGGTCTTAGCCATTAGAGCAACAACTGTGAAGACATCCCACACTTAAGCTATCATGGCCCGGTATGACAGAGCTGTGGAACAGAAAGGCACCCATCCTGGAGCATTTGGCAGAAGATAAGCGCAAGGAGGCTTTAGCTATCCATCATGAAGGGGAGGAAGCCTCAAACCATGTCATCAGTATAGTGGTTGACATTGCAGATACTGGCTTTAAACAAATAGGAAATTAAGTGGTTCTCCGCATACCAGGATGGTTATGATGCAGAGATTTCCACACGGATGTCCAAAGTAAGGTGTTAGATAAGCCATTTGATGGGGACCAGCTATTCTGCCCCAAAATAGATCAAACACTAAAAGCAATAAAAACACACATTGACACTGCAAGGACACTTCTCAGCAGGCAAGACATACCTTTTGACCCTTTTGTGGGGCATTGGGTTGCTTATCGGCCACTAGAAGAGATTGCAGATCCTATCAGCATAGCTCCTACTAATCTCAGGTTGCAGTAAGTCATACCAAGGATAAGTCTAAAGAATATAGGAATACCCAGAGACATTAGCCGACATCTTTGTCTCGGAAAGGACAGCAACAGAAACAGGCAGTACTGCCAACCCACAGTGACTTCCACACGCATAAGTAGGAGGCAAGTTCCGACATCACCTGTAGCAATGGACAACTGTCAAAACAGACTCTTTGGTACTAGACCTAATTCGGCATACAAGCCCTGGAGTTAACCAGAAAACCTCCAAACGACCCTTCACAGCTCTAAATCGTCAGTCGACTTGAGGACAGAGATGTGCCCACAAAGCAGAGGGGACAAACGTCAACAGAAGACAAAAATGCACTGGAGACGAGTGTAAGAAAGCCTGCAGACAAGGGATCGGCAAGTGCTACAGACGGGCAACAAACAATTTAGGTTCCCACTTGAGGTGTACACAGAATGGGGAAAGTTTCCCACATGGTCTGGTGAAACTCGAGCCTTCTGAGCTGGTTACTGTTACAGAACCCCACTCTGAATGCTCATGGAAAGGAGCAGCAAGAGTGGGTGTCTGTCTGGAAACTAAGTCACAAACAACAAAACAGTACTCACCGGATTGAAGCCTGTACGGGTCCACCAGGAACTGAACAATGACTGTCTGCTGAAGCAGGAACCAACACACTTAACAATACAAGGTACAATACTGAAAACGCGACAAAGGAAAATGGACAGATTTCCTGCCCGGAACTCCGGCAGCCCAACTATGATCAAAGGAATTAAGCACAAGTGAGGACAAAAACAGTAACAGAAATATCCAGGGAAGAATAGGAAGTCAAAGTAAAGAAGGTTCAGGACAGAAACCAGGAATGAAAGAGGAAAAGCAAAAAGAAAAGAATCGAAGTGCAATGGTATAGGAGACTGGACCTACAGACTAGAAACTAAGGACCAGAATCAAGGAACAGCGGACTGAGCTATAGACCAGCAACATGAAAATTCAGGACAAACTCTGGACTAGGAAAGCAAGGAATGAACTGCAGACTGGTAACTACGAACTGTAATCATGGACTGGAATAACAAGGGCTGGACTGCAGAAGGAAACACAGGACTGGAATCTAGTAAGCTCAAGCCAGGTAACCGACTATGGGCACAGAACAAGAAACAAGATAATCGGTGGTAGAGAGCAAGGGGCTGCAGACAGGCAACAGAAGACTGCAAGGAGGGGAGCAGGGCTGCAATGCAGGAATCACAGGTGCAGGGCAGACGGCAGGGGAGTGAAGGCAGAATAGCAGGGCTAAGAGGCAGGGAGCACAGGGCACTGGAACAGGAGCAGGGCCTGGAAGCAACAGGGCACAGCAGAAATCTAAGGATCAAAGCACAAGGGGCTGGGAACAAACTCTGTGCTAGACCCCTGTGCTACTGCAGGCAGCTGCTTAAATACTGACCTGCCCTGTGCTGAAGATAAGCAGCACATAGAGTATCACACCTTAAGGTAGTCTGCCTTCTCTCTCTCTGGTCCTGAAAGAGTGAAAGCAGCATTGTTCTCTAATGTTTCTGGATAATGTAGTTCTAGGACTGCTGCCTAGGAATAGCTATGGAATGAGAATGGCCAAATGGTGGATTATGGGATATGTAGTTTGTTAAATTAAATAAGGAAGTTAAAAAATATGGCAAGCGGAAAGTATAGACACATGTGTGAATAGGTATTGTCCAGGTGGGATTATGGAGATGAATGAGTTCCAAATATTCCACAATGGGTGCCAATTGATGCTCCACTGGTTCTGTCATGACATAAATACAACCTCATCTAAAGATCCTTCAAGCCGAAGTACAAAAAATGCTCATCAAAAGGGCTATACAAAGTCCCAAAGAGGCACCAAGGCAGGGAAGTTTACTTGTGCTACTTCATAGTGAAAAAGCTGGATGGGAAATGTAGGCCGATTCTCAACCTACGAACCCTAACCAAATTTGTTGAGAAACAGCAGTTCAAAATGCTCAACAGTGCATATTTAACTAAACGACTTCCTAGTGTCAAAGGTTCATGATGGGAAACAGTGAGTACCAATTGAAGGACCACCATTGGCTGGCCGGGGACACTAAAAGGCCAATTAGGGAAACTGGCAGACTTAGCCGACCCCCTACCCAAGGCCCACCACTAAGGCCCCTGTCTGAGCCTGTCGGAGCCAGTCAGCGTGCTGGAGCAGCGAGCACCTCTCCATGCTACCTTTTGTGAGACGACTCAGCCCTAAAGGAATCCCAGGATCCCTCCAGCTCCCCTGTTAAGCCACCTCCTGGGACACGCACCCGTTGACTCTACCGCTGCTAACACTAGGGCGTGCTCATTTACGCACAAACCTTCTACTATGATTTATGTGCACACAGTGACTTTTTAAAAAAACTCTAATTTGGGTGCCCTCGCATGTATGCAGCCAACGTTTCCCGCTTTGTGTGTTAGGCCCTACACAACCCTTCTGATCTACAAACCATGAGGCTTATTAATAGTAGCTGCTTTGACTATTTCCTATGCAAATTGAATCCAGCTGCTTCCAACCCTGCTTTTACTCCTTAGCCAGCCAATAACTGCACTTGCTATGGGAATCTAGATGACCTTGATGCTACAGGTATTACCCACCTGAGCCTCACATCGTCTGTGCTCCTTGTGCAACAGCACACCTAGCCCACCTTCACTGAGCCCACATCTACCAGGCTCTGTTATATTAAGGCAGCCTCTCCATCCAGATTAGCCATGTTGACTGGTTATGCTGCGCCCCGCCAAATGCTATACACAAGGCCTGATTCTACCCCTGTCTGGCCCTGTCAAGCCATTGACTGCCTTACCAGCTATCTGCTGCATGCCACCATGTACTACAAACACACTGTCACCTTAAAATTGTCAATTACTGTGTCTGACTCACATGTAACCCCCGAACCCGTGAAGGCAAGCGTCCCCAGCCAGCACGATCCCCCCCGCAATGAGAGACAATGAAGGACTCTCCCAAGTTCAAGACAGAGTGCAGGTGAGCTTAAATGAGAGTTTATCAATCAGAATAGGGCATGCAAAGAACTCTGCAAACTCCGAGAGCGCTCTGTCTGACAATAGCAAAGACAGGCGTATATATTTACAAAAAACATCATAAGAACCTGCATACTATAGGGGGCACAAGTTCGATGGGATTGGGTGGCGATGACTAACTATAGGTGCTGCTGCGATGCGGTTGGCTTTGGCTGGAAGACGTCACTGGTCAGCCTCGTGGGTTGGGCTGGGCCTGGCAGGTTGGCTGAGTTCATCCGGGCGGTGTTGTCGTGCCCTCGCGGCCAGTGTCAGTGATGAATGTCTTTTCCTGACTTATTTGCCCTAGGCCATGCACACCGCAGTCATTCAGTCATTGCAATATTATCTTCCTTAGTAAATCTTCCAATAGGTTATTCTACAGGTTAATACAACACAGGAGGAATGCACCTTGTGAGGGGTCTGATGGTCATTCGTCAGGGCAAGGTTACCAGTGTCCTGTTGACCGGAGCCATAGGTTGAGGGGCTAAGCTTCAGGGCATGGGACGGGCGGTACATGCCTCCCTGTCTTGTTAGATGTGGTTATAAATGTGCCGCTGTGTGTTGCCACAGTGTTGGGTGTCCTGATTGCACAGGGCCATAAGTCTAAGATGGTCCGGTGGGTTGTGGGGTTTACGAGGGGGCGCCTTTGGAAGTGTGTTCAGGCAGAGGTTTACTGCTGTGCTGTAAATAATGCAGGTGGCGGGCCGTGGCCTTGGGTGCTGCAGAGGGGGCTACAAATCTTTGAAGCGGCTCCAGTCTGGTTGGGAGAGGTGGAGCGGCGCGTGCCTCTGCTCTCATGTTTGGCAGTCTTCGCAGGGTGGGAGGGTAAATGTCCTTGCACATATTCACAAAGATATCTTCCTTGTGTGTTGCCGGTTTTTAGAGGTGAAAACATCACAATCATTAGAACACTTTATAATATTTGTTTGAATCACTCGAAAACATACATTTCACTTTGCTGGAGGTGTCTCAATTATATCCAGTCTGAGCACCTTATTCGTACACTATGTATTAACAATTACAGTATTTAGTTATATGCATATACATTTGCAGTAAGTGAGGTAGTATTGAGGTTGGTGGAGTACATAAAAAACGACCCGCTACCGTATAACGGTGGTGGCATATAAGGGGCTTAGACATACACGCGTGACGAGTGCATTCTCGCACATCCTTTACACAGCCCTCTGTATGGTTACATTCGTTTTCTTGTGTACTCTAGCAGCATTAGTTCAGTTATGGCGCGGGACCGCGGGGTGTACCATTTTCAATGATACATATAAAGAATAATTCCCCGGAATGCTTTTATCATTTGCACACCCCTGCAGGGGTGTGGGTCCTTCATTGCTGGTGTCATGTAAACATGCGTTTCTTACAATAATTACACAATTTTCCAGGTTTCTTTAGTAGAAGTAGTTTTATGGAAAGGATACACGTATTAAAAAGTAGTTTTTAACATTCGTATTTGGGTATTTTTCTGCTTTCATCGGATGACCATTCTACAACTCTTCGCATCACCCAGGCCTCGCTGACCGGGTCATGCTGGGAGCAGTGATACACTGTGGACGGTGAAATGTTACAGTGTTGGTATCTTATGCTAGTTCATGTCCGTCTTGTTCGTGGGAACGGGCTCACAGCGTATCTGCCAGGGTGCTGCGGCAACAGGGATAATTGAAACTCTCCGAGGGTGGGGGCCGCGCTACAGTGCGCTGAACTCACACCATCTTAGATAGACAAAATGGTTTCTGGGCCTAGCTAAATTCAATACGTGTGGGCAATGTCTTCAGCAGGTGAACCCTCCACCACCTGGGCCCTGGTGGTAAGGAGGGGACGCCCGATGAGCCATGGCCCTCACCTGGGGTGGAGGTGTAGGCAAGGGGGGTCTTTTGGACCACTCCTCCCCTACACCCGCCACCCATGTCTTGGCTGCCCCACACCACCTCCAGCCCGCAGGCCACTGCACACATGCCTGCCCTAAGCCCTAGTAAACCATATTCCGTTAGCAATCAGAACAGGAGACTAACATCTTGCCTAGCTATATGCCGGCAGTACCTACAAACAACCACCTCCCTGCTCACATGGAGGAATGCGCGACCCAGATCTAGAGCCACGACCCCCTTGCACCATGAGAGCTGAACAACCTCCTTTCCTAACCCCAAACTGCAAACACAACATGAAAACAGGCACATCTGAGCCCAATCTCCTCAATCGTGATGCTTCCACAGGCATTTCACGCGATACCCACAAGATGGCTACCCCAGCAATTACCCACACCACCACCCCCCAGAAACAGCGGCCACAGCACATGCCAAAGCCTCCGCTATACCCAATATGTCTACCCCTGCTATCACAGAATACTTACCCAACAAGCTTACCCCCACTGATGACACCAAAGTAGATGCCACAACACACCTCAAGGGAGCGCTCATCAATGCCAGATCCTCCTTTCCCATGCCCTCGACAAATCTGACCTCATCACATCCAACAACCTTGATTTCCTAGCAATCACAGAAACATGACTGCATCCAGCTACTTGGCCCTCCCTCTCCCTAGCCATCCCAGATGGATACACTATCCTTGTAGCTAAAGGAGGCAGAGTAGCTTTTATTGCCAGAAATATCTTAACCATTAGAGAAATCACCAACCAAACTATCCGCTCAGGCAAGCTGCTCTCAATCACAATCTCCTTATCGGCTACAGCTACCCTTACGTTCCATTTAATTTACAGACCTGCAGCCCCACTGCTTTCCTTTGAGGAAGACATTGCGCAACTTCTTTCAACCAAC
Organism: Ambystoma mexicanum; assembly: GCF_040938575.1. Classification (NCBI taxonomy): domain Eukaryota; kingdom Metazoa; phylum Chordata; class Amphibia; order Caudata; family Ambystomatidae; genus Ambystoma; species Ambystoma mexicanum. Next base: position 1,304,349,567 of record NC_090933.1, read on the forward strand.
ACAACGCCTTCCTCCCAAATCATTCTTTTGGGAGATGTTAACTTGGGTCTTAACGTCCCTTCTGATCCCCATGTGCATGACCTGGCCAAATCCATTGAAGCCCTAGGCTTCTCCCACCGGATCTCAAGCTCCACTCATGATTAAGACCACTCAGATCTGAACTGCAACACCAGGATTCTAGATAACCTTGCCCTTGGTCAGTTCATAATGTTATCACTTTCACTGTTACCGAGATTATCGGATGCCTCAATCGAACCAGCACCAGCTTCCTACTCGTGAAACTCACGCAACCTACTCCCCCTGCTGAGACCTCGAACAGCCTACTTGCATGCAAACACTGACCCTACCTCCATGGTAGAGTTATATAACCAAACTCTCCTACAAGCCATTAACAAGGTAGCACCCTTGAGCAACCGTAAACCTAAAACAAAAGCCCATGTGAATTCTTGGTACACCCCCTGATATTAAAGCCCTATGCTCCACTAAAGGAGCAGCTGAGACTGCCTGGAAAATAAATACCCTCATACGTGAACAAACAGCACGTCACAGCCCTATACAAAAAATACAAACAAGCCACTCTTCATACTAAAAGCATTACTCACAGTGAAAAATTTGAAAAAGCAAACTCGTTCACAAGAGAGCTCTTAGCAATCTTACGTGAACTTGAAACACCAGCTCTCACCAGATAACTGCATTAAAGACCTCCCTTGGTGCAGGAACATCCAAAATGCACTGCCTGACGAAATCTCCCTACTCCAAACCAAAATCACAGCAAAAAAAAGCCAAACTCTTGTCAGCTGGTCAGCCTTTAGACCAGCGGCCACCACCCACTAGCTCCACTCCCTGGTTTGAACTTGCCCCAGTCAGGACCACTGAAACAACCAAAATTGTTAAAGGATGCCAAGGAGACCTTTGTCCAGCCTGTCTTATAAAAGACTGTGCTGAAAGGCTTGCCCCTTTCATTACAGAACTGATCAATAACGCCTTCTCAATTGGCAACATTCCAGAGAATCTAAAAGAAGCCTGGCTATGCCCCTCAAAAAAGCCTAAATTAGACGCCAACGTTCCCACCAAATACCGCCCTATCACGACTGTACCCTTCCTCCTTAAGATATTTGACAGAGCAGCATGTCTTCAAATAGAAAATCACCTGGAAACCTCCTTGGCCTACGCCAATCCGGCTTCCGCCCCGGTCATGGAACAGAATCCGCCCTCCTGGACCTAAAAATCCAAATGGATGAAATCAAAGACCAGGGTAACCTATCCATCCTCCTACTCAACCTCTCAGCGGCCATTGATTTGGTCAGTCACAGCATCCTAAAATCCTCTGCCAACACCTCTCCTCAGCTGCCCATTTTTCGGCTAATGGCTAGAGTCCTTATCTAACCGCACAATGAGTGTTCTCTACCTGGGTGGCAGCCAATGCCCCCCCCCCCGCCCAGCACCAGTCACCTGCAGAGTGCCACAAGGCTCATGTGTCTCACGCCACTATACAATATCTCTACTAAACTCCTCTTTGACCTCCTAGATGACCTGGGTGTCACCTACACTATACAGATGACACCCAAATCCTCCTACCTATCTACGGCAACTATGATGCTGACTCCAACGCACTAAACTAAATATACCAAACCATTCAGGCCTCGATGGCACAACATGGACTTTGCCTAAGCAATGAGAAAACTGAACTACTCCTTATTGGCACACAATCTTGGCTAAACGACCTCAACAACTCCTACAAATCCTTTACTATCGACAGTAACGTAATCGCTGTCGCTAAAGAGTTAAAACCCCTGGGAGTATACTTAAACTCTGCATTATCACTAACCAGACAGGTAAACGTTATTGCATCCGCAGCAGCACACATCGCAACTGATCAAAGCCTACAGGCCCTTCCTGACCACCTATAGCTGCATCACATTTGCTGGAGCCCCTATACTATCCAGGATTGACTACTGCAAAGCCCTCTTTGCAGGCTCCAACTCCAGCAATATAAAGAAAATACAGGTCATCCAGAATAACGCTGTAAGAGCCATGTAAAACATTCCGGAAAAATACATCTCCACAGCTAGATGAAATATCCACTGGCTCTCGGTCCAAGAATGCATCCTGTTCTAAACGCTGTCTCTGACCCACAAATGTCTTTCAAACACTGCCCCTACTTACTTGTCCAGAAACATCTCCAAGGCTCAATCCACCAGACCTACGCGGGCTGTCTACTTGCACCTACTCGCCATTCCCAGATACAGGCGCCAGAAGGCCAGGGGCAACAGCTTCCCTGTGATTACTACCAAACACTGGAATGCCTTGCTGTTAGCTCTAAGATCAGATGCCTCCTTCTGGTCCTTCCGCAAGGGCCTCAGAACCTGGCTCTTTTTCCAAGACCTCCAAAAGTAATTGATCCTGCACAACTCTACAAGCACTTGGCATTTGTGTCCTCTGCACAGACCAGAAATGCAGATCTATGCACCATGTACGTACCACTTTGTCTGTAACCATTTGTAACCACTACTTCATGTAAACCCATGTACCAACTATGCTTGTAATCATTTGTCAGCACTACTGTCATGTAAACCAGCGCCTAGATGCCCCTGGGTTTGTTGCGCTTTCTAAATATCTAAATAAAATTAGTTGCTGCCGTTTGGCCCCTAAATCGCCCCAAAGATCTTCACAAAGGCCACGCACCAGTTGCAGCATACCTACGAAAGAAAGGTCATCACATATACCCCTACGTAAACACCTGGCTAGTTGGAGGAGCCACAATACAGGCTGCATCGCAGACAATGATTCGGACTGTAAAAACGCGAACACACCTTGGATTCACAATCAATTACAGAAAATCCTGCATGCAACACTCCGACAAAGTAGTTTTCTTGGGAGCCGCATTCTCCACCAGGGAATCTCAGGAGAGCAGAATCCATTCCACGAATAGTCACATTCCAGCCAAAAAAGTGGCTCGCCACCAGATGGTGTATGCAATTGCCGGGAACAATATCTTCATGCATACCCCTAATTCCTGATTGCAGGCTGCACCTGAACACTGCAGGAGTTTATGGCCAACAGATGGTCGCAGATGGAGGGATCCTGGGACGACAAAGTCCAGGTTACACCTCAGTTAGTCCAACAACTGATTTGGTGGCAAAAGCCTCATCACAAAAATCAGGTTCATGCTGCTACAAGAGACACCACATCAAAAGACTTTGATAACAGAGACATCCCTGACTGGAAGGGGCGCACATTTAGACATGTTTTGTGTAAAGGCTCAATGGACGAGAGACGAAGCGAGCCTACACATCAGCTTTCTCAAGCAGAAAGCGGTACTCGGGCACTCCATTCCTTTCTACCGGTAATAAAAAGGGTCCACAGTGAGAATATTGACATACAATACGACCACTATGTACTACATAAGAAAGGAAGGAGCTACCCGATCCATAACTGTCATGAGCAGCACTACTATGGCACTGGCCAAAGGCCAACCTTTTGAAGCTACAAGACTTTCACCTAACGGGGGGCAAAACATGATTGCAGACAACCTCAGCAGGACAGGCGAGCAATGTCACGAGTGGGAGCTGTGCGAGAGACAGCTGAGAAAGATATTCAGACAATGGGAACACCCTGCATAGATCTGTTCACAACTCAAGTTAACGAGAAATGCAAAACGTTCGCCAGCAGACCTCCACAGTCAGATTCACTGGGAGACTCATTTGCACTGTCGTGGAAGAGCATGTTCACATACGCCTTTCTGCCGATCCATGTAATCTGCAGCGTGGTCCAAATGATGAGTGTCCCTGCCGCATCATCCTCATTGCTCCAGAGTGGCCTCAGCAGCCGTGGTACTCTGATCTCCTCCACCTGTTGCACAAACACCCAATTCCATTCTGAACCGCTCCAAACTTACTATCACAGAACATGGGTCAGATTTTCCACCATGACACGGGATCGCTCAAGCTCATGATGTGGCTCCTGACTTGGCAGAATTTGGCCAGGTAGAAATGTCAGACCATTGCAGGGAAGTCCTTCGAGTGACTAGAGCAGTATCAACCAATGCATCCTACAACCGCAAATGGATCCGATTCTGCAAATGGTGCGCCCAACAACTAGACTCACTTCGGATACAACCGCATGTCCTTCTAGCATACATCCTCAGCCTCGCTGTTAGGCAGAAGCCTGTGCAGTTCCCTTAGGGACCACTGCAAAAAGTTTAAGACTACAGGTGTTGGCAGTAAACCCAATTGGTAGCAGTCTGCACCACCCAGATTTACCTGGTAGCTGTGGCTGAGCAGTCTGACGTCTCTCAAGAAGAGTTAGGCAGTATATAGAGTATACACATTAGGTACAAAAATACAGTAGCACAAGCAAACACTGACCAGAGCTTCGGTATAAAAAGTATATAATTATTTATTTAAAACACACACTTATAAAAATACACTGGCACTAATATGTCAAGCAAGTTCAAACAGTCACTAGAAATATACACACCGCCCTGATTAATTATTCGACAAGTCTTAGGAAAGAACACCACTTATTATAAATTCCGAGGTGAGCGCTTAACCAAGATGGCACTCCAATAATTATTTAAAAAGGGAGGGAAAAGGCAGAATTAGGAAAGCACACAATACCAACACATTTAACAGAACCACAGCAAGTCAAGAAAGGAAGAGTCTACTGTAGAGCAAGAGAGTTCATAGGCCAGGCCCACTCTTTGAGAGAGGAAGGCGGAATGGGCCCAAGATCACAGTTGAAGTACACTTTAAAAGTCTTTGTAGATAGTTCAAAAGGAGTTGGATCAGTTCAGAAAAGTTAGTTAACAGGTCCCAGGTCGCCCCAGGATAAGAGAGTAAAGGATTTACGGGACACCTTGAACAGTCTGTTGCAAGGGAGACCAGGCGGGACACAGTACCTGAAATGGTAAGAAAGCTCCAGCGGGGGCAGTTTCCTGGCAGCGGTTGCAAGTCGGTGCTTCGTCCAGGGGAAGAGAATGTCTCGACGTGGAGGAAAGCTGGAGGTAGTTGCACTGCCAGGGAAGAAATCAGCCGCAGAGTTTCTCGGTTAAAAGGTACTACCCTTCTATTCGCGGTAGTGGTGAAGCGTGGAAGCGTGGCTATCAGGCCGCCAGGGTGCTTGGCACGGGCGATTCGACCACGAGGCGATCCTGGAAGGCGAAAAGAGGGCGTACTGGTTAACCCCACCATTTCAAAGGAAGAAGACTCTCCAGGATGAAGATCTTCTCTGTCGTCGGGAAGTGGTGAGGTAAGGCTCCACCGGTGGTGTCGTTGCAGGTCGGCTCAGCTTCTCCCTCTTCGGATTATTTAGGTCCTGTGGCGACTTCTGAAGTTCCAGTCCCCAAAGCCCGGCTTTTATGCAGAAAACCCCCATTCACCAGTCCTAGCTGTCACTCAAACATGCTAAGTGGTGAGCCGGGCGGCTCACCACTGGGCCAATCACACAAGAGTGCGACTTGAGTTGCCGAGGCAACTCAGTCCAGGGTGCCTATTCCCCCCTCCCACACATCCTGTAGACCCAGACAGAGTGGCACCACTTTTGGAGGCTTCTGTGTAGAAGCCCGCCAAAAGTGGAACAAAGGGCTCGACTTGGGTTGGAGTTACAGAGGCGAACACAAACGCCATTTTAGAATTGAGTCCTGGCAAAAAGACCCAACTGGGGAATAAATATTAATTAAATAACCCAGCGGTATCTTTAACATTGCACCAAAAAAGTGGTGCATTTAAAATGAATGGGAAAATCCCATCGGAAATATCCTGTGTGGAATATTTTGCGTGGTAACCACTGCCACCAGCCAGAAACTCGACGAGGGGGGACTGCACAGTGCCCCCTCGAAAAACAGACCCAGGGACAATCTAATTACCCCTACCAGTACTTAAACAATATGATGGTTTGTACTGGTTATGGTCACAATTTAAGACTAGTAAAGTCAATGGTGACTTCACATGTCCTGGGAGACAGTAGTCAGTCCCAGGGTATGGAGTCTGTTTGGGGGTCACTATGACACCCCTGTGTTACTGCACTGAGGGTGCTTTGTAACACACATCCCAAAAACACATGAAGCCCTATGGAGTAAAAGACCCCATAGCCCATAAAACACATTACATAGTCAAAGGACATTCTCAAATCATGCCTAAGAGTGGGAGAAAAAGAGTCTCACTCTTAGCAGGAGGAAAAAATAAACCCCAAAAATCCAGCAAAGCTGCTGGGGGGACTCACTAGGTTTGGGAAATTAGCCCATACAGAGAATTCTCCCTAACACTCGCAAGCAGGGGTTTGTCACACGCATCTATCTGGGTACATGTAGCAGCTATTTCTAGATACATTTTGCCTTGAAGGTGGCTTTTCTAATAGCCCTTATGTCCGTCAGGAGGGTTTCCAAGTTTAGGTTTTGTCCTTCGTACAAGGCCGAATTCCTGTGGAGAGATAAACACTAAGTGTAATAGGTGTTTGCCCTTTAACCGCAAAGAGTCGGATTGTGCGGCTTGCAAGCTCCTGCGTCCGAAGACACTTGGGGAGCACCGTGTTAAGCGGTGCGCGGCATACGGAATGTCGTAGGTCAAGTCTAACTATCCCGCTGCCACAACAACCGATTGTTACGAGGGGCTAAGTGACGAACAGGGCTCCGATTCTGAGGCCATTGACCTCTAGGCGGAGCACTCTCGCTCTGCGTCATCCGTTCCCGGCCAGGCAATATTCAACTCCTGCTATAGGGACTGTACACCCCTGCGACAAGGACACACTCTCTCCCCACACTAAGGACACAACCCCCGGGATGTCTTCGACGAAACAGTCGAAGCGGTCCACAGCGCCAAGGGGCACACCAGAGATTTCGGTAGTGCCCGCCGGTCGTCTGAATCGGCAGCCCTCCCCGCAACCGCAGAGGCGCCTTGCGACCGCCCACTCCAAAACGAAGGGTGCCCACACTAATACTCAGGCGACCGTCGAGACGCATCGGAGTGGGGTGGGATGACACCACGACCTGGTTGACCCTCAGACTTGGCAATCACCGAATCCAACTCCGGAACCTGATGCCCTCCCCCCCCGCAACCTCTCATCTCCCCAACCACACAAGCTCGACAGGCCACCCCGGTCGACGACCAGATGGCGTTCAACGCCATATTAAGAAGGGCAGTGGAAAATGTCCAGATTGTTACCCCGGAAGCTGTTCCAGAGGCTGACTTTGTCGAGGACATCCTAAGAGAGAAACCACCGGCCAGCCAGGCTATTCCCTTGCTAAATTTGATCAAGAAGTGGTTGGCTCCTTCTTTATTGACCCCCACCTTAAACAGGGCGGTAAATCCTAGGGTATAAAAATTGTTTCAACCCTCTCCCTCCGACCCCCTTTATATCAGGGGACATGCTACCCCTGATTCACTGGTGGTAACAACAACCAGAAAGAGAGCGGGAGTACCCCTGTCAATTGCAAGAGGTTATTCGCTCTGGTGAAGAGGGTCACAGCTGCCGGAGCTTTTTCCACTCGCATCGCTAATAACACAACTTTGTTAGCTAGCTATCCAGACGCGCAGTGGACCATGCTACAGGAGGGCCGTCGAGAAGTCCCTGAACTGCTGCAGGCTCGCCTGCTCTCCATTGCAGCCGAAGACAAACGGGTCAATCAAAGTATACTCATAAATACTTAAGATGCAGCAGACACAGCTGGAAGGTCCTTGGCTCAGGGTACCCTCCTAAAGAGACATGCATGGTTACGAAACTCCGGTTTCAAACTAGATACCCAAGCTTCACTTATAAGCCGGTGGAGGAAGCAAATTTATTTGGGAAGGCAGCTGAGGAAGCCAAGAAAGAGCACAACACCCTCAAGACCCTGGATCAAATAACACAGAGGCCTTCCCAAAGGAGGGGGAGTGGGACTAGATGTTCCTTTCATGGCCAACATTTCCCTCGCACCAAGTACGGCTCGGGAAATAATTGGTCCTCTCCCCAAGGTACCAGCTACGGCACCACGTATCCCCCCAAGAGGTGAACGATGTGGAAAGGGTAGAGGATGGAATTCCACCCCTCGATGCTCCCCGGCCTCAGGTCAGAAATGACCAACAGGTACGGGTCTCCTACCATGTCTCCCCGGTCGGGGGCCGGCTAACATCTTTTCTTCAAGCATGGCAGGGGATAACGACAGACCAGTGGGTACTCGAGACCGTCATCCACAGGTACTGCATAGAATTCTGCCGATCCCCCAAATCAGACCTCCACGAGCAAGACGCCTGTCGCCAGAACATCTGCGCAACCTGCTACAAGAAGTCGAACTCCTGCGGGAAAAGGGCGCCATAGAAGTCGTACCTCTTCTACAGGTAAACAAGGGTATTTATTCAATGTACTTTCTTGTACCCAAAAAGGATTTCACCATGCGCCCTGTACTAGATTTGCACCCAGCGAACAAATCTGTCAAACCTCAAAGGTTTTGTTTGGTCACTCTGCAGGAAGTAATTCCCCTCCTCACACAGGGGGACTACATGTCAACATTGGACATGAAAGATGCATGCTTTCCTATTTCAATGTTGCCTGCGCATAGAAAATACCTCAGATTCATGATAGAGGACCAGCACCATCAGTTCAAGGTACTACCCTTCGACATTGCCTCAGCACCAAGGGTATTTACAAAGGTACTGCAGTGGCAGCAGCACATCTGCACAGACTTTCCATTCCAGTTTATCCTTACCTCGATGACTAGCTCATAACAGGGGATTCCTATGACACATGCCTGTCAATTACCGAAATGACAATAGACCTCTTGTTCAGCCTAGGATTCTCCATCAATGAAAAGAAATCCAGCTTAGACCCCAGTCAAGTCAAGCAATCCCTAGGGGCTCTAATTCGAACAAAGGACGGCCTCGTCTTACCCTCTAACGAGAGGGTCCAAAACATGTTGTTTCAAAACCCTCAATATGTAGCCAGTTGGTGACGGTACGCAAGGCTATGCGACTGTTGGGAACGATGGCGTCATGCATTTATTTGGTTCCTCACGTGCACTTGCGCATGCGTCCAATGCAAGAGTGGCTCAACAGCCAGTGGTGTCAGGCCAGCGGAGAATGGGACGATCTAGTGGTTGTCTCGCCAGCCCTCGTTCTCTTGCTGCAGTGGTGGGCGATGGAGAACCTCTTGAAGGGACAGTCCTTCACCTACCCCGGCAGTGGAGGCCACTCTAACTACAGACGCATCTCTCACAGGGCGGGGAGCTCACCTGCTTTAGCAGACAGCGCACCACAGAGTTTGGTCGTCAAATATATCCAACCACATAAATCTGTTGGAACTGTTAGCAGTATTCAAAGCACTGAACGCTTTTCAAACACAATTACAGGGGAAGACTGTCCTGATCCTCGAAGACAGCACCGCGGCCGGGTACTAGCTCAACAAACAAGGGGGCACTCGCTCTCCAGGGCTGTCCAAACTGTCCCAGAACATCTGGAAGTCGGCTCTCAGACACATGGTCCTGTTGTCACAACATGTTCCAGGGGAACTCAGTCTTCTGGCAGACGTATTCAGCAGAGATTTCCCATTACCCATGGAGTACGAATGGCTATTACACGAAGACATAGTCTCCAACGTTTTCGCAGAATGGGGCTTCCCAGAGATCAACCTGTTTGCAACTCTGGAGAATGCTCAATGCCAAGATTAAGCCTCCAGGTACCCACAGAACCGTTCCAAGGGGAACTGTCTCTGGATCACATGGTCAGGGAGATTTGTCTACGCTTAGCAGCAGGTAGAGGAGACACTGGGCCTCATTACGAGTCTGGCGGTAAGATACCGCAATTACCGGCATGCCAGTACTAGCGTGTCCGTGTCGCATTGTACCCGTAATGAACGGGCGATCCCGAGTCTGCATGCACCGGTAACGGCAGCACCGCCATGCCTGTAAAGTACATACCACCCTGATGGCGGCTTCATTGCATGCACAGATACCACAACCGGCATCGTAGAATACGCCATGAACGGCACCGTTCACACCGACATTGCTAATACCGGTACCGGCATTACTGCCACCCAAAGTAACGTCATTGCGCTGGAACGGGAAATACGCCGGCAACCATCTTTGAAAACACAATCCATTGCCATCCACTGCACACAGGACCTGTTCCAGCGAACACACTAACCTTCCTGCCAGATCATTTCTAAGGCAACCAGAAAAGGTACCCTCGCCTACGAAAACCCAGGTTCAGTGATGATGAACTGAACATGCTTGCAGATACACTAGTCGATCATTCTGACGTTGTGTTCTGCGCTGACCTGCGCTGCGCAGCTCAGATCAGGGAATAAACATATGGGAGGAGGTGGCCAGGAAGGTGTCTGCCATGGGGACAACCCCACGCAGCGTGAAGGTCTGTAGGAAGAAATGGGATGACCTGCAGCTGCGAGTGAGAAACATCCTGTCCGCCAACCGCAGCCAGGGGCAGGCCACAGGTGGTGGACCTGCCTCATCCATGAAGTTGGCAAGGTGGGAGGAGAATTGCAGCTCCGTCATGGATAAGGAGGCAAATGAAGGGGTTGGCCATGCATAGACAGGAGTCCCATCATCAGACGATGACAGTGAATGACCCATTGCGCTATACAGATATCAACACACACACACACACACACCTGATGTCCCAAGTACAGAGTTGAACTCCAAATGGGAGGTAGATGGGAGGAAATACATGGCCCATCAGCCCCACCTAAACACATCCCTAAACCAAACACCACATCATGGCCATGATAAAGCACAAGCAATGCCAAAGCCACAAATAAAATGACCACACAATTGCACACACAAACACATGCATGCACACACACAACCCTGTAGTGATGCTGGCATCACCACCGTCCCATTAAATTGCATGCTGCACGCCTCTCCGCTATCAAACACAAACTTGATACACAACCAAACAGCACATGGCACACAGCCCCTGAGCCATGGCCACAGCACAGAAGCCACAACACCCTTGTAGGCCACACAAGAAATCATGGACATCGTGGCAGTACCAGAAGGATGCCAGTAGAATTATCCTTCCCCCCGCCCCCAATCCTGCAAGCACCATGTGTGCCCCCAAATATGCACACAAGGCACATGACCCAAATTGTACCAACAAAGATGCTTGCAGGATGTAAGTTCTCCCATGATTGATGCCTTGCCTCTCCATCCCCCACAGGCACGGATCCAGACAGAAGCGCCGAACAGGGCACATAAACGGGGAAGACACACCTGCACGCATGGGCCGGGGTGAGGATGACGACACCAGGCCATCAACCTCTAGGGCTGCAACACGCACGCAAGACAGACACCAAAATCACGCACCAGTGCCCAACAGGGTGCACACCCCCAAGACCAGGATGAGCAGGCACCTGCGGCAGGCACTCTGGAGCACCATGCCTGAGACATGTGTGCCAACAAGGCTAACTTGCAGCAAGATGCAGCGGGCAGAAAGGTCGCAGCAATGAGAAAACTCACCCCCCAGCAGGCACCTCCTGCTGACGATGACCCCACCACAGTGGCCAGTGATGTGGAGGTTACACATTCCACAGCCACTAGTTCCATGGGCGAGGTGGCAGCCTCAGCACAACAAAGCGCTGAGGATGACGATGGGCCTGAAGACGGACACTCTGCAGGACCTACCATTTTGGGGGATGACCAACACACCCCACGCGAGCATGACACACCACAGTGCTCCCCTGACAATCTGGCTGGTGCTCACAGCACTGAGGCGGCGATGGCTAAACATGGCTTCAGCCCCGTGATGAGCATGTCACCACCTCTCGTACAACCATCTGGGAGCACAGCCATACGGGACATCTGAGCCAAATGGAGGCCAGACAGCAAGCCATGCATGACATGGTCAAAGACCACCTGGCCTAAGGGGAGGCCACATGCAGGTCGAACAGGGAGAACACACAGGCAATAATACGTGCAGTGAACAGTGTAGCACGGCGGGTACATGAGGGCATCTCAGCCTTGACAGACTGTCGACCGTATGGCTGGCTACATGGCACAATGTACTGCCCCGGCCGAGCCACAACCACCATCGACTAGCACTACACCTGCAAGCTCGACTCAGACGAGCCCTGTCCGTAGGTCCCTGCGTAATGTACGCCGGCTGTAACCACATACCCCTCCATCCAAGAGGGGCCGACAATAGCCAGGGACACAGGGACATGCAATGTGGCAGTCCTGTTGGACACAATTGGGCTGATGGGGTGTTGAGGGGGGTGTTAGGCAGAATCCTTTGCAGTTCCCTTAGGGAGCACTACAGAAGATTAAGACTACAGGTGAGAGCAATAAATCCCCTGTGGTATCAGTCTGTACCACAAAGATTTAGTTGGTAGCTGTGGCTGAGCAGTCAGACTTGTCTCAAGAGGGAGATGATCAGTATTCAGGGTTTACACAATAGGCCTACAGTACTATGGCACAAGGAAACACTGACCAAAGCTTTGTATTAAAAAGTAGATATATATTTATTTTATACACTTCTAGTAACACATTTATCACAGTCATCAAGCAAGTTAAAATAAGTCAAGGAAAAATATACACACTCCCTAGTTAAATTGTAGACCAAGTGAACCAGAGTGAAAACTAAGCAAAACGGCACAGTGAAAACCACACACAAGGGATACTCTAGCAATTTCTCACAAGAGAGGGAAAGCACAAGTTATACAGAAATATCTTCTTACACACCCTAGCAACACTTCCCATAAGTTTGTGAACAAGTTTAGGTAAGGCAGTACTTTAGTATAAGGAATACTTAAATGAAAACCGAGCAAAATGGCACTTCACAAGTTTAAAAAAAGGGATGGAAAAGGTGGTTATAAGAAGCAGGTGCACCAACACAGTTCTAGTTGAAAAGAAATCTAAAGAAGGCAGTTCTAACAAATGTAGCCAGAGTCAAAATGCCTGTGCCAGAGTCAGTGGTACAGGGCAAGGGCCCAGGAGCAAAATGTTCTTGTAGCTGCACTCAAGTCTTTGGTTAACGAATTGAAAAGGTGGGTGCAGATGATGAAAAGACAATGTTAAGAGATGTGCGGCCAACCCAACAGGTAGGTAAAGGATTTAAAACACCTTTAGCACTACCACGCAGAAAGGGCGACCTGGCGGAACAATGTGCCTTTAAATGAACAAGTGGCTCCTGCGGTGGCGGTTGTTCCTGGTAGTTCCTGCAGTTCGGGGGATCCAGCAGAGGAAGAGAGGCTCTCGTCATGGAGGAAGGTTCGAGTTACTGCACTACCCAGGGATGAAACCAGCTTAGGTGCTCGCCGACGAATAAAAGGTACACTCCTTTAAATCGCGGTCCAGGTGGACGGGTGCCTGGCTATCCGGTCTCCGAGTACAGGGTACTGGCGATTCGACCAAGGCAGGTCCAGGAAGGCAATTGGCAAACTGGTTGGCCCCACCAGCTCAAGGGAAGAAGGCTCTTTCAGATGAAGATCTTCTCTCATCGTGTGGAGAAAAGTGGTGGGACGCTGCAGCAGGACTTCACCGGTGGTTCAGTCGTTGCAGATGTCTTTGGCTGCTCTCCGCTTCGGCTTCTTAGTTCGAGTGGCAAAGTCTTGCTCTTCCAGTCCTCAGGACCCTGCTTTTATGAAAAAAGAGCCCCATTCATACAGCCTAGCTGTCAGTCACACAGTAGAGTGGTCATCCTTGCCGGGAGACCCTCCAGCCTATCAGTATAGAGTGTGACATGGAATGCTGAGGCAACCCGGTCCAGGGGTCCTACTCCCCCTCCCACACAATGGAACCACCCCAGACTCAGTGGCGCTGGAAGGAGGGCTTCTTGGCAGAAGCCTGCCAAAAGGACAAAAAAAAGGATCCCCAACCAGAGTTAGGAGTTTAGAGAAAGACACGAGAAAGAATTTATATTAAAGTTCTGGCAAATAAAACCTACCGGAGTAAAGTTAATATAAAAATAAACCGGCGGTATGTTGGAGGCTGTCAGAAAATGTGGTAGCCTCGAACAATGGGAAAATCCCATAGGGAAATATTTGTGGTCGAATATTTACGGTAGTAACCACTGCCACCAGCCAGAAACTTTAGAGAGAGGGACTGTACGGTACCCTCTTGAAAATGAACATAGGGGAAAAATTATGAACCCCTTCCAGTACCTCCACAGTAAGATGAGTTGTACTGGTTTTGTTCAGAAAGGTTGACTAGTAAAGTCAATAGAGACTTTACATGCCCTGAGAGACAGTAGTCAGTCCCAGGGTATGGAGTCTGTTTGGGGGTCGCTACGACACCCCTGTGTCGCTGCACGGAGGGTGCTGTGTAACACATGTGAATAAAGATGGTTCCTATGGGGTTGAGAAAATCCCATAGACATTCAACGCAAAAATAGCCTAGAACACACATAGCATAAAATGCTTAAGAGTGGGAGAAAGAGTCTCACTCTTAGCAGGAGAAAAAAACAAACCCTTGAAATCCAGAAATCCAGCAAAGCTGCTGGGGGACTCTACAGGTAAGGGAAATTAGCCATCGAATGAGAATACTCCCTAACAGGTAGCTGGGGGGGCGTGGGTGTGTGTGGGGGTATTGGGGAGGGGGGGCATTGGCATGGGTGTGGTGGGGGGTGTGGGTGTTTGGGAGTGTTGGAGGGGTGGGAGTGAGTAGTCTGTGGAGTAATGCGGGTGGCGGGCTAATCCATGTACACAGTACCATTTCATTAATACACCTGTTGTGTCAAAGAAATTACATGACTGGACATTGCTTCTTGTGTGCTTGTCAATGCAATGCTCAAAAGTGACCAGTGCCCAGAGTCCCCCAATCCCAGTGCCACACATTACCGGCACCATCTGTGACCCAGTGCATCAAAAATATTGTGCTATCCATGTTTGATGTACAGTACGTCACTCACGCGCATCGCGCCATGGCCGATGTGCGGCATCTTCGTCGTCATAATCATCTTCACCCGGTGGTGTCTGGTCCATGTCAGGTGGCAGAGGTATGTCACGCAGGATGCACATGTTGTGCAGCATGGAACATGCGAATACAATCTTCCAAACCTTCTCGGGCCCATAATGAGTGCCCCACCCGACCTGCTGAGGCAGCGAAACTGTGCCTTCAACAGGCCACAGGTCTGCTCTATCACCACACAAGTGCGTGTATGTGCAAGATTGTAGTCCTCTTCGTGCCTGTTCAACGGATTCCTGACCGGGGTGATGAGCCACGGCTTCAGGGGATAGCCAGTGTCACCTGCATGGAGACAAATGAAGTGCGAATGTGAGTATTTATGCCATTCCATGTGTGAATTGCCTTTACATTGTTCATGTCCATATGCAATACATTTCCAATTTCAGCTTTTGCCATCACACCTACGCAAATATCAGGCCTGTGTACTACTCGGCAAGCCATGGCGGGGGGCATGGCGACATACACAACTTGGTGACCTTGACATGAGATACACCACTCACCCAGATGAAGTGTGAAGGGCCATGATGCACTCACATGTGAGGGGGGTGTGGCAGATGATTAAACCAAATGCATGTTGTGCACTGTATGATGCATTTGGCTGATGTCCTACGTGAGACTGGTGGTTTTGACCATCATGCTTTCAATGAGTCGATGACGCCATGCACATGTCCCTCGACACCTTCACCCATGTGACCATGGCACCATGTGGTCGGTGGTATGGTCCACCAGTGTAGGGATTCGTCCCTTCACTGATGCAGGGTGTCAACTGGCATGCTGGTACGCCCCCACCCCCCTTCCCCCAAACAAATGAGCCCCATGGCCCGGTGGTCAGACATACCCAACAGCCAAGCACGCCGTGCAGCATTTCGTTCCATGTAGCGGTGGAGCATAGAGTACCGTAGCACCATAGAATAATGTGTGGATCCTAGATATCTGGCACAGCAATGTGTTATCATCTTTCTTGCATTGCACACCATCTGGACATTGATGGAGTGGTATTGCTTCTGACTGCGGTACACCACCTCCACGTCATGCCGGGCTACCAACTCCATGTGGGTGCAGTCGAGGGCACCAATGATGTTGGGCTTGTTTGCCAGTGCATGGAATGCAATTTTGGTATTATTCCCCTCCTGTGTGGTCCGAGGTAGGGATATGTACGCACTTGCGTGCTTTAGGTGTGCATCCAGCAACTGGTTCAGCACACCGGAGAAACATGGCTGCGAGATGTCATGCAGCTGCCCCACTGTGTGCTGGTAGGTGCCTGTGGCCAGGAAGTGGAGCACACACACTACCATCAGCAGTGGTGGGATGGTGGTGCGGATGCTGATCAGGCTGACCAGGTCATCATGAAGGAGATCCACGATGGTGGTGATGGTGTCCCTGTCCAGGCGGTACAGGGTGTGGATCTGTGCAGGGGTTAAGTCAAATGGACTGACCCTTATGCAAGGGATTGCTGGCTGCCTGCGGGAAACCACTGCCTGCTCTGGTGGTATTTGCTGGGCCAGTCTCACCCTCCTCCTCCTGCATCTCCTCTGTAGTCCATGGTGTACTGCCTGCTCAATGAGTATCATTGCAGGCATGTCCTCCAGCCCCTGTATGGCAATAGCTAGTGGAATAATTTTGGTCTTGGAAGACTCCATTGCTTACACCTGTGTTGATTGTGTGCACCTGTGGCAGGTCTGAGCACAGCAGATTGCCATTAACGCTTGTCCTGCGATGCCGATATTAACGGCATCATGGTTACTCTTCTTGCGTTATCACAGCGGGTCCCTGTCTATGCCGGTAGGACCGGTGTTGCATGTTGTGATGGCCCGGTTCGGTAAGCGATACCAGTGTTGCCTTGCCGGCATCGTTATTACCGGACCGCCAACCTTGTAATGAGGCCCCCTGTCTCCAAATCTACTATCTCAAGGTGGATTGTCAAATGCATCACACTCTGTTAAACTCTTGCTAAGAGAGAACTTCCCTTGAAGCCTAGAGCACACTCTACTCTAGGCACAGGGGCTTGCATAGCCTTTATTGCAAATGTTCCTCTAGAGGCCATTTGCAAAGCGGCAACCTGGAGTTCTGCACAGACCTTTACAAAACACTACTGCCTAAACACTCATTCTAGGTCTGATTCACAGGTGGGGCAAGCAGTAAGTACTAAGACATCTTTTCACTACTGTTCCTTCTCACAACCCGCCTCCAACTCCGGGTACTGCTCGCTAGTCTATGCACAGCATGTGATTCTAAGCAGATTAACAAGCATCAGAAGACCGGCATTACTTACTGTAAAAGCATTTTTGATAATTGTATCTGCTTAGATTCACATGCGCACACCGTTACTCCCTGCTCGGATGAAGGAACCTAGACGTCTTACTACTTTCTCTCTTTTCTGTACTCACTTCCGATAGTCATAAGGCTGCCTCGCGGCAGAAAAACTACAATTGGAGGGACCTTGACGCGTGAGGTATTTTGGGTACACTACACGTCACGTTAGGGATAGTGTTACCGGCACGCCCATGTTGACGTTCCCTTTCGATTCTCGAAAGACAAGATGCAATACTCTGCGGTTACCACTGGATGTCAGACTATAGGCACAGCATGTGAATCTAAGCAGATACAATCATCAGAAATGCTTTTACAGTAAGTAATGCATGTCTTCCCCAATTTGTTTCAGTTGAGTCACGTCCCACTCCTGACACCATATGTGAGGAAGGCATGGTATCAAGTAGTAGACTGACGCAATGGATACAATTTTTTAAAACCTTTATTCAAAGTTTTAGTTGAGATGGTCGAGTTCCTAACTTCCCCTAACTCTAAAATGGGAGTAATCTCGACCATTAAACTATAACAAATACGTCCAAGTCAGTCTGGTGAAAATAAACAAGCCTATATTAAGGAAACCTAACCTTGCCCTCCTTCTGAAGATAACAAAATGTATTAAGAGACTACATAAATGAAAATAGTTTCAAAAGAAATGTCAGAATGGCTTCAGCATCAACTCCCTTCCGGAGGTTCAACCCCATAGGGGCTAGAGAGTTTCTTAATAAACAAAAGATAGAACTGTGCCAGCCACCTATCAGTCTTGCACACTTTGGCTTACTGGTATAGCTCAACAGTTTAATCTTAGGCTTTCAATTCTGTTAGTTCAATCACTTCCTTAGGCTTCACGCGCTTTGTCATCAATATTCAGTTCATATGCTCTCAATTTCTCAGCACTGCCCAGGCTTCTCTCTGCCGGACTCGAGCCTGTCTTCGAAACTGCAAGGAATTTTACATAGACCTCTTCGACCTTTGCACACTTTCCATGTTCCTTAAATTCAGTCTTCTTTTGCAGCACGAATGCCTCTTGGTACTTGTAGTTCTTATTCTCCAGCATTGGATCTTTCATGGATTCACATGCTGTGAATATTCCCCGTCGTCAGGCTGGGAATCCCCGTTTACTTTGATTTAGTACTTTCCCTATGGAAAATGTAGACACCTTGAGTGTCCCATCAACGTCGTTATGGGTCCTTTTGGTCCCCACCAATAGGATGTATAGTGTGTAGCTCTGCCCCAGCAGTTTCCACTCAGATTTTTAGCTGGTGTGATTCCTCGAGTTCTTCGCTTCATGAGGACGTTATCTTTACATACACATATATTTTTCGACACTAAATTCAATCCAGAGCAACCGACAACTCTTTTATGGTGTCGGCTATGAACATGGAAGACCGTTGGACCTAAAAAATTCCTTGTTCACGCCATGTGGGATGTGCGGCCTAAAAAACATCTATGACGGCGACGGGCATATAGACTGCATATACTGCCTATGCCCTAACCATTCCTCTGAAGCATGTGAAATCTGTTGGGGTTTCTCTCAGAAAACCCTCAGACAGGAAGCGTTGACTGATTTGTTGGCTAAATGAATGGGAATACCCGGCATCAGATGCGGGCTTGTCAAGGAGTGGGAGAGCTACCACCCCCTCTGATAGGCGTTTGCCATCAAGCCACAGGTCCAGGTCAGAAGAACAACGTACGAAAGCACCGTCATCAAAACAGACGGATAAGGGCTCACAACAGTCAACTAAGTCAACCTCCCATTTGTCAAGAATATCCTCTCCGACGAAGGAGAAGCATAAGACCATATCGTCCACGAAAACTCCAACTTTGCTGACGAAGGCGAAACACTACTTATCGTCAGTCTCCTACTTCTAAAGAAGGGCATAGATCCTTATCTGGTCAAGAGTCGAAGAGACATCCTCCGATGCCGACATTGTCCACGGTACATACTCCGAAATCAGGACATCACTTGACGTCGAAAAAATGAATCTCCAGAGAGTGAAGCAGTAGTCCACACACCCCCATCGAATTCTACCACGGCTCAGGCCACGGTTCATCCTGAACAACCTTTCCTACACCTACAAGAGGAAAATATACTGTCCTGTAGTAACGGAATACTGAACTCCAACAGAGGAACCAACAGAGCCCAGGCAACTCCCTCTAGGTGTGCCACCCATAAAGTACACCAAAATCATGCCTGATGAAATCCTACAACATGAGATAACATCTGACTTTGAAACTCCTAGAGAGGATTTCCCTGTGCTCACAGATTCGGATTTTGAAGAATGCGTGATCCAGCCCCATGCACAGGACAGATCTTCAATTTGGCTCCAATCAAGAGGGGAACAAACCAATAAGACTACAGGGTGTACCGCTTGGATTTCCCTCTACACCATTGGGAACAGGAGGTATGACCCCAACATACCCTCTAATCCACTATCTCTGCAAGTGCTTTCAACTCTGCAAAGTCTACTAGGGCAGCCCAATGCTAGGCTCCTACCTCCACCTCGGGATCCATCAATGCAGCAAAGACCAGGTCAGCAAGCAATACAAGGAAGAGATCATGGGCACTTGTCCCGGGACCACGCCAAACGTCCACGTTCGGCGCACCGGTCACAATCTCCACCCAGGCCTACACCTCCACAAAGAGAGAGCCTGCTAATAAGTGAGCAAGAAGAATGGGAGCTAGTGGATATAGTTCAGGTCCCTGGTCCAAGGGACACAAGCTCTTCCACATCTTCCAACTCTCCTCACCAAGATGATACGTGGGATACAGATTGCCCATACCAAGAGAAACAAGGTAGTTCGGCACAACCCTCTCCACCAGACGACATTGGTGCTTTCCATGCCATGGTATCCAAGGCGTGCCAAGAATTTGGTTTAACTCCGGCAGAGGAAAAAAGAAAGACTGCTTTCTTTTTGATCACATGGCTGTATTTGCAATACCCATCTGTCATGATGCCCGCTCCCGGGGAGCCGGTTCAAGCCCTGCGTCCCCGAAAGCGGACATCCAGTCCCCAAGGAAGGACCCAGCAACCCCATATAGGGGCCCTTTGGACAGTGTCCTGGCGCCTATAGCGCCAGGCTCATAAAAGACATCAGTCCTGGCGCCATAGGCGCCAGGCTCATTATGGAAGTGCTTGGGTGCACTTACCTGATGCAGACCATGCTGCAGGAACCCGGCCTCCTTGAGGCCTGAAAGGAACTACTTTACCTGTGGGACTAATTTACCATCCGGGCGTGGTCGGGGAAGGATACATACCTGATTGGAGGAAGGATACATACCTGGAACTTCTTCCAAGGCTATTTAAACCCCACCCGAACAGCCACACGTGCTTTGCGTTGTTCTGCATCTAGCAGCTGGACGCTCACCGTGTCTGCTCCTGCATCCTGACTTCTGCCACTCCTGCCAGCATCCTGGATCACCTGCAAAGGAAGAGAAGAAGAGAACAGAAGAAGGAAAAGTCCTTACCTGCTAAATCCGCATCCCGCCGACAATTCTGAAAAGGAAGACTTTTATTTAAAAGCTCATTGCGTCGATCGCTGCAGCGCCGCAATCCACTCACCTTTACAGGGCGCCTCCATGTTCAGCAGCGATCATCCGGATTCGCAGTAACGCCCCAGCGCCTAGGGAGAAAAAGACCAGAACAAAAGGTGAGAGAGAGAAGGGAATAAGGAAAGCTAAATCTCCATGTTAAGACTTACCTGTTGATTCATTCCCTCTTCATTTCGGGTCCGCGCCGCATCCTGGCATTTCCGGACCCCGGCCCCTAAGGGGAAAAAGAGACATCGGCGTTAATGAGCGAATGAAAAGACATTGCCAAAAAACGCTCATTAAAGACTTACCTGATTTCTACAAGGATTTCACCTCTCATCTCGGGTCGGTGCCTGTTCCCCGGCATTCCGTACGCCGGCCCCTATGGGGAAAAAGACACTAGCATTAGTACATTAATGCATGGACACAAGGGGAACCTCTTATCAAAAAAAACTTACCTGGAAGCCAAGCAAGTTTGGTTCTCACCAATCCGAAAATCCAGTGAAGTAACTGGATACCAACGCGCCCCTGCATCAGAAGCAGGATGGAGAGCTCGTCCTTCCAGACCCTAAGGTGAGACGCTACGAGGAATCACAGAAGGGTTTCGAGGAGGGTGAGAGGGGAAAGTGGGAGGCTGATTGCATTACCCCGCAGACAGTTAATCCCCTATTTTCGCCTACAGAAGGATACTTCGGCGAGCCAGACAAGCCAGATTTGGGGGCCCGGTCCAGTCCGTCTTCCGAACCCTGCGCATCACCTTAGAAGAGGTCACAGCAGCGCGATCCAGGCCAGCGCCTCCGTGGGAGTCAGGTGAGCGTTACACCATCCTAGAACATGTTTGGCAAGAGGGGTTGCGAACCCTGAAACATCCTTTCTTTGAACCTGGAGTAAAAGCAAGATTAGACAAGAAATTCAAGGCACCGGATTCAAGCTCAAAATGTCTAACCTCTCAACCCTCTTCGGAGCCTGTAGTGTCAGCACGTTGCAAAGCTTGTACACAACACAAATGTGCTAAAACCCTGGAGAATGAGGGCAGAAAAAGCGACGCTTAAGGCAGAAAGTTCTAACCATCTGGGCAGAAACAGTTAAAGTGTACACGTACAACGCCCTGGAAATAGAGGCTAACTATGACCACGAAATGTGGCACCGGTTGGCTCTCATTTTAGAACATTTTCCAGAGCAACAACGAAAGAAGGCCATGACACTGGTACGTGAGGGCGAGGATGCTTCAAACTACAATATAAACATTGCAGTGGATCTCACAGAGATCGGATTCAAGCAAATTGATAATCGGGTCGTCCTGAGAAAATCAATATGGCAATGCTGCTCCGACTTTAGACAGGAGGTGCAACATAAGCTCCTTGACATGCCATTCGAGGGAGAGAACGTTTTTGGCGACAAAATATATGAAGCCCTTAAGTCAATGAAGGCGAACTCAGATACTGCTAGATCATTAACTGCCTTACAGGGCAGAAGGTCTTTTCATCCTTTTCGCGAGCCTCATGTAAAACCAGGTTGTCTTCCACAAGGGACAACAAGAACTACGGAAGATCTGGCTACTACTCCGAGGAATATAGAAGGAACTACCAGTCCTCCCAATGCAGCAGGGTTTGCTGCCAAGCACAACGCAAACGTGGCTCGACCACCTCGCAGATAGGTCGGCAGAACAAAGCCCAGCAATGACTGCCTCAAAGGCACACCAGTGGGAGGAAAGGTTTCATTTTGACTGGTGGTGAGTAATTACAAAGGACAGATCGGTGCTAGATGCAATCCAACGCGGTCATCTGTTGGAATCTGCACCTTCGAATTCACCAAGAAGAAGTGCGTCAAATGTTTAAAAAACGGGCAATAGAAAGAGTTCCACCTTCATCAAGGGGAAAAGGGGTAGACTCAAGATACTTCGTAGTAAAGGAGATGGACGGGAAATGGTGTCCAATCCTGGATTTAAGAAAATTAAACAAACATTTTAAAAAAATGTTAAAAATGTTCACACAACAAGACTTCATAAAGGTTGTACAACCTCACAAACATCTATTGGCTTTAGATCTGAAAGACGCCTACTTTCACATCCCTATACATCTGAGTCACCGACAGTATCTTAGATAATCAGATAATCAGACCTCAGCAATAGATTGTTCAGGACCACAAAGAGTTTCGGAAGAACTGTGGCCCAACAAGGGCGTCGAGTCGTCGAAGTCTTTGTGGCCTTCAGGTGGCGGGAAACCCACAGGCGGATTCTCCTCGGCGCGTTGGTCGTCCTCGACTTTCTCCGGCGGGACAAAGCGGTCGACGTTGCGGACAAGGAAGTGCTTGGATTCAAATGTTCTTAGGCATAGGAACGGGCGGCACTGGTCGTCGGCGGCACGGCGTCAAGTGGTCCCCCCGGCTGGGCAACACAATTTTGACGGGCCTCCAGCGGTTACACAAACCTGCGAACCCTGGTCGACGGCAATGGACTTCGGCGGCGAAGTCCGGGTGCTTCACTTCGATCTCCTCAGCGGTCCCGTCTCGGGTCGGCAGCCTTTCGAGGGTCTGACTTCCAGGGAGCTTCGGCAAAGGTTTTAGCGGTGCTCGATGGTCCCTCGGAGCACGGGAGGAAGGCACCTTACCAGGTCCTCTCTTGGATCAGTCCTTGACGAGCTCGGCAACTTTTAGATCAGGTCGAAGCAAATGCAACAGCAAGTCTTCGTCTTCCAGCTGGGCGTCGAGGATCAGCAGTTCCAGTTACTCTTAAAGTGTATACACCGCTTCTGAACGCTTCTGAACAATTTCCAGTGGTGAGAGGTCCCCAGATATAGTATCTTGTCTCTCATCCACACTGCTGGGTCACTCTCAGCAGCCAATCGTACAGAAGGGCATTCATGCAGTCAGCCAGCCAAACAGGCACACAGTGCATTCAGGCCATCCTCCTCCCTCTCAGACACTCACAACAAGGAATGTGGATTGGGACAAGTACCCAGCCATTAAACACTACACACTGCATTCAGGCCAGTTTCGGGCAGGGCTGTCTCAGTCTGTGTCTCTCATACCAGAAACCAGACAACCACAACAAGAAGTGCATATTGGTCACACACTCCATTCACCCAGGTCACACCCACAGGAGGTACCCACAACATACAGTCACTGGGAAGGCTCCAGCTAGTCTGGCCGGGCCTTCACAACAACACCCTATATGGTACTTCCACCCAACAGCCAGTCAGGGGGGGAAGGGACAGAGTCAGGACTTCCCAGGACTTTGGGAAAACAAGGTAATAGGTAATAGAAAGCAAGAGGCCACAGGGGCCATCTTGTTTTCCATCAGGAATCACCTTGGCAGGGCCTGGGGATCCCCAAAATGGAGGATACTCGGCGCACCTGTCAAAGGCAGCATGGAGCTGCCACCAGCCTATACCCTGCTCTGCGGGCCACCCGCAGGTGCCCAAAAACATACACTAGGGGCACAGGGTTGTACCCCCACCCACGGGTGCCGTAACGGTATCTCACCGGTCTGTTCACCAAACCAAAAGAGAGAGAGCTGCACCGCCAGGAGTCCCACATGAACTCCTGCACGGAAAACATGACAGAACACACGATAAAAAGGCAGAAAAGGACAAGGATACGGAGGCCCTGTCCCTCCGATGCATTTCCAGCATCACAACCACAGCTAAGAGTGCCCTGCAAAGCTAAACGCAGCGCTGAAACCCGGTGGAAAAGCCATCCTTCTGATGCCCACAAGGATGGTCTCATCTTAGCCTCCCTCAACTACAAAGAAGCTATCTTCCAGGCTAAAAAAGAGACTTATAATAATCGCATTATGCAAGCAGACTCAAACACCAAAAAACTATTCAAGATTCTAAAAGGAACTTGAATCACCTGCTGTGCCCTCAGATACTTGTATCAAAGATAGCAAATGGTGTGCAAACATACAGACAGCACTGCTGGATAAAATTGCATCCCTCCAATCAAAAATCAAAGACAAACAAAATTGTCTACAGACGGATAAACCTCAGGCTACTCTCCCAAGTGCCACTTCTTGGCCACCCCAACATCAAGCCCTTCTCCTTCTCTCCACTTACTATTGCTGAAGTGGAAGGTATCATCAACAAAATCAAACCATCTAACTGTCAAGGTGATTCATGCCCTGCTCCTATTATCAAGGAAGCCTCTCATGATCTAGCCCCTTTTATCACGGCCTTCATAAATTCATCCTTCAAAACAGGCATTGTCCCGGACAATCTCAAGGACGCCTGGGTCATCCCTTTGCTCAAAAAACTATCACTAGACCCTAGTATACCAACTAACTACAGACCTATCACCACTGTCCCATTCATGCTCAAGATATTAGATCGTGCAGCTTACTTCCAGATCCTGGACTATCTCGAAGCCAACAATCTCCTAGGGCTGAGACAATCTGGCTTCCGCCCCAGGCATGGGACTGAAAAGGCTTTGATTGATCTCAAAACACAAATCGAGGTCTTGAAAGATAATGGGAAATTAGCCTTGTTATTATGACTAGATCTTTCTGCTGCTTTTGACTTGGTCAATCACCAAATCTTGTGCCAGCACCTCATATCTGCCGCCCACTTTTCTGATTCTGCCACTGCTTGGATCAGTTCGTTTCTGAGCAATAGATCCATGCAGGTTTTTTCCCCTTTCAGCGTCTGCGGATCCTGCTCCTATTTACTGTGGCGTCCCTCGAGGCTCTTATGTGTCTCCTACACTTTACAATGTGTTTACTAAACCACTCTTTGTTCTTGACTATCTGGGTATCTCATATACTAATTATGCTGATGACACCCAGATACTCATCCCCATCATGGGGGACTATACAGCTGACACCAAATCATTGAACGACGTATTTTTATTTTTATTGACAAATAGTTTACAAAAAGAAAACAATCTTTTTTTTTTTTGTCATCTCAAATTTTCATCAACCATTTCGCTCAATTATTTTCCTTTTTAGGTCCAAGAAAAATAAATCAAACAAAAGAGCAAAAGGAGAAATCCTACAACAGATACTGTTATTCATTGGTTATGATCCTGTCCATAAAATTAATTGTACCATAGGTTAGTTGAACATTAGTTCCAGAGATGAGGTAACTCCACCATTCATTCATGTTACCGTTTTTTTGGTGCAAACTGGCCTAAATGTAAGGTACTCTGAACAGCAATTTTAGAGCACAGTCACAATGTTTTATGGATTCCGCAACAATCATACAGAATCGACACTGATTTGACTTTGTAATAGGATCGTTTCTCCGCGTCCAGACCTCCTTCGTCTTGTAAAGATTTAAACAAAGTCTTATAAATTGGTCGCGATGGTACCACAAGGGAAATTTCAACAACTATTTTGGGAGTTCACACATTTTTTCCAACGAGATTCCGAACTCTATAGCGGAGGGCAACTTTCTTTGCTTGTCGTTTACAATCCAGTTCCATTGACGGAACTTTTTTTTGTGCAATTTGTGGAACTTTTTTTTGTGCAATTTGTGGCATTTGCAAAAGTTGCGGCACGGTCACATCTGCCTCTCAATATCGGTAGCAGTTTATCTTCCCAACTGTTTAATAGGCTCGCTGATTAAAGTCTTTGCTCTTTTCGTTTAGAATCAGATAGGGCTTTGCTGCTGGGGTGAGGCGCATTTTGCGCAGTGCAGAGATCGAACCAAAGCACTGTGGTGTACAACGAGTCTAAGCAAAGTTTGTGACGAATGGTAATAACAAACATTTTGAGGCAGTTTAAGGACTTTGCGCCAAAATTGCTCCTCAAGTCGGCACCAAAAACCTGCATCGATGTTCCAACCAGCTTCGCTTCCAAAGGATACTGCAGGGATCACTTTTTGGAGATAGAATGTTATTACCGGCGACATTACGAATTTACCATACATAGTGTGCAGTTTAGCTCCTTGGAGCGCAAACATCCTCATTCGAGACGACAGATCGTGCATCCAGCTCCACTCTCTTATTGAGGTGTTGAATATTACTCCCAAGTAGCGAATGCTGTCGGTCTGGGTTAGGGCCTCTTTGTTTACCCTCCATTTAAAGATTTTCATTCTTTGTTGAGTTTTAGGGCCCAATGAAATTATTTTTGATTTCTTCACATTTATGTCAAGGTGATTTGAGTCCAAATAGCTTTGTAACGTTGTCAGTAATCTTTGAAGCCCCATTTACGTTGAGTCAAGCAGAACTACATAGTCTGTGTAGATGACCCAGCTTAGAGGATGGCCGTTGACGTTAGGAGGGAAAGTATTTGCATCAAGTTGGGCTGCTGGAAGGTCAGTAATAAAAAGTTGGAACAACAGAGCTGCCAAGGAGCAACCCTGTTTCACCCCTTTTTGTGTTTTTATTTCTTCAGTTAGCTCACCTTGTGCGTTCAACCATATACGAATTGTGGTGTTCGAATACAAGGCCATCAGTGGTTGCATCAACTTGACAGGACAGCCCCAGGCTTTCAATTTGCCCCATAAGAGTTGCCGATTAATACTGTCAAACGCCTGTTTTAAGTCCACAAAGGCAAGAAACAAACGTTTCCTGCGTTTTAAGGCATCTAATTTGGCCAAATTAAGAAGGAAATTAACAATGGGCGTCCTGGGAGTCCCTCTGCCAGACATTAGTCCTGGTTATGAGAGACCGAAACACGTGTCTGGGGTTTCTGTTGAGAGGAGAATTGCCTAGCATTTCGGTGGTGGACTGCCCCAGGGCAGGACAAAGACTGATATGTTTGGGATATTTCTTCTCTGTGAAAGATAGTGAGCTAAAGACTCTGGGTAAGTCTCTCGTAACCAGGACTAATGTCTGGCAGAGGGACTCCCAGGACCCCCCTTGTTAATTTGCAAATTAAGAAGGATCAAATTTAATTCCACACCGACTCCCTTCGTGAAGCCGGTTTGCCTTATGCCCACTATATTTGCCCGGTCTGCCCACCTTGTAAGTTTTGGGATCATTTTTGTGGAGGCTATCCGCTTGAATAATGCTTTGATGAACACTGCCCAATTCGCTTTGTTTGATTTTAACATCTTGTTTGATATTCCGTCTTGGCCGGCAGCTCTGGAGTTCTTTAGCTCTTGAGTGGCTTTTTCAATGTCTTCGCCTGTTTCTCTGACTTTACAGTTAGAAGTCATCGACATTAAGTCAGAACTTTCATCGTGTCTTTGCATATTAAAAACGGCTGTATAGTGTTTCACCCAATTTGCAGCGTACACTCCATTTGATAGCGCAAAAACTTGCTTTATGTGTCTGGTATTAATAATCTCGCATATGTTTCTGCTGTGTTTTTGGATGATCAGACGTAGCATAAATTCTGCTTGTTCTTGACGCGAATTGTGTTGAATGATCTTACCCAGTTGCGATAGAGTTGACGGCGCTTATTCATCAGGAGTTTTTTGTTGACCCCTTCAGTTTTTTTTAGGGTACGTAGGTCTTTTGTAGCAGTTTTTTTGCTTCTCTTACTTCAGCACGGAAGTGATATTTGTGTTTGACTGCTTCAAACTTATCTTTTTGGGGTCTAGTTGTAAACTGCATTAACAAGGGCACATACTCTGATTGATCTTGACATCCTGTCGGATAAAGGTGGTGGTCAGCGTATTGATCTGATTGCCATTTATCCGAAGTCTGTTCAGACCACAATTGATACTTAATGGTGTTTTGTAGCTTAAAGGGATTTTTTCATGGGACCAATTCCAGGATAACACTAGAGCGTCATGATCACTTTTTAACGTCTTCCACGTTGTTAATTCAGTGATATAATGATGTAGGTTTTTTGATGTCCATATGTAATCCAGTGTCTTTTTTGAGAGCCCACGATGCCAAGTATCAGCAGCCGGAATGTCTCCCTTTGTACAGCCGTTTAGCAATTCACATTTGCGTAATAATTCATATTCCCATTTCTGGCCTCGATCTGACCATTTGGTGGGAATATTAAAATAATCAGCCGCCAGCCTGATTATTATTTTTTTCATCAGTGGTCACAAGATACACAGCACTTATCACCTCTCTTTCATAGTTGCAACAGTTATATAATACAAATCACATTTGAAAGTTATGGCTTAATCATTCTCGTCATCGTCAGAAATCATGTCACACAAGTACAGAAGGGGCCCCATATATCCTTGGGTCTGTGTGCAGCCAGCCGGGTAAGGACAAATTGCTCCTCCGATTCATTAACATATGTTAGCTCGCGAAGGAAATTATTCATGGTAGGTGGTCCAGTACTTTTCCATGCCTGTAAGATGCATTTTTCGGAGCATTTACCTATATCACCAAATAGGTATTTCTGCGGGGTCAATACTGGGGGAACCTGTGTATTCTCTTCTAGCATCTCAGCCACCTCCTTCCAGAAGCCCCTCAACACCAGGCATTGTTGAGCATTTGTGTAATGATTTTTGATTACTTGTGTATTTTACTAACTTTCAATATGTATGATATTAAAGTTTGTATGTAGGTTTCTTTGTAAATTGACTTTGTTTATGCAACCTGGTCCTTGAGCTCTCTCATAGATAATTTAATGTGTTTACCTTCCCGGGTATAGACAGAGTAGACACTTTTCCACCTTAACGAGTGGGTTAGTGACTACTGGGATTCCTCGTTCATTATTAGCCTATCTTTGGCATTTGCCAGCTGTATACAAGGATGTGTGATACTCATCTGGGAAGAGTGGCCAACGCTTTTGAAAGGCTGACCTCATGCGGTAGTACTGCAGCGTCCTAAGTGGTCCACTGCCGAACGCCCGCAGAGTGTCTTTTAAAGCCACAAATTTCCCCTCAATGAACTCGTAGACTTTTGTCGTGTGTTGGTGGTATACCCGGGTAGTTCCATAGGGAAACTTCCGGGTTGTTGGGGTTTTCCACACCCAGTCTTTTGAATATAGCCTTCCATGCTCCTACTGTGCAGCTCACTGGGTTATAGTCGCATGCATCTCTGTAGCGTGTATCAAAAATTACAGACTGAATATTTGTGGGATGCGTGGTAAATTCTTTTATCCATGT
Organism: Ambystoma mexicanum; assembly: GCF_040938575.1. Lineage (NCBI taxonomy): Eukaryota > Metazoa > Chordata > Amphibia > Caudata > Ambystomatidae > Ambystoma > Ambystoma mexicanum. The sequence goes on from NC_090933.1 coordinate 1,304,379,253, forward strand.
GTGTGGGGGACAATTAGTGTAGTCGTACCAGTATTTCACAAATTGAGCCTGGGCAACATAGTAGTACAAGTCAAAATCAGGCGCCGCTATGCCGCCGGAGGAGTATGGTTCAATCATTTTGCCCCACCCTATTCTAGCTGTGCTCCCGTTCCATAGGAAGGTCACCGCCATTGTTCGGAGCTTATCAAAGAAGGCGCGTCCCGGCCATATAGGGATATTTACGAAAAGGTATAGTAATTTGGGTAAAACTATCATCTTAAGGACTGCGACTCTACCATACAATGAGATCGGGAGGCGTCCCCACATCAGTAGTTTGGTGTTCAGTGTTCAGAGTGCTTTCATGGTTGTCTGTGTACAATGTATGTTTGTCCTAAGAGACAAGAACCCCCAGGTATCTAATAGTCTGGTCGGACCATTTAAGTCCACACCGGGAAACAGGACATTTAGTTGCTGGTCTGTGTGGGAATATCTCTGATTTACTATTGTTGATAGTGTATCCAGAGTGGGCTGAAAATTCCCTGATCTCCGACATTATGGGTGGGATGTTTTTCTCTGGTTCTCTCACATATGAGCGTATCATCCGCATATAAGGAGATTAGCTGGATTGCGCCCTTCAGGTTTATACCTTTGTTTCAGTGTCTAAGTCTCACCGCAATTGCCATTGGTTCTATTGTGAGTGCGAATAGTAGAGGCGAGAATGGGCACCCCTGCCTAGTGCCTCTACCCAGAAGGAACAATCCGGAGATGGATCTATTTGTCAACCCCCTAGCACCAGGTTCCGTGTATAGCAGCTTCATATATCTAATAAAATTGGGGCCTATCCCAAATGCCTTCAGAACCGCCAACAGGTAAACCCACGACACGGAATCAAAGGCCTTTTCAGCGTCCAGGGATATGGCCACTGCATTTCTTCCAGGATCTATCTCTGCCATGATGCCGAAGAGCCTGCGGAGATTAAGGGCAGTAGATTTCGTGGGAATAAATCCGTTTTGGTCTGGATGGACAAGTGTCGGGACCACCGTGAGAAGCCGAGTGGCAAGTATTTTAGCAAATATCTTGGCATCAGTATTTATAAGGGAAGGGGGCCTATAGGAAGATATGTCTGGGGGGGGGTCGCCGGGGCTTGGGAAGGACGGTTATTATAGCCTCCCTACTGGTCGGTGGTGGTATACTGCTTTGGAGGGCTTCCTCCCAAACCTGCAGCAGCACTGGCACCAACTCCTCGCGGAACTCTTTATAGAATACGGCCCCCAGTCCATCTGACCCCGGGGCCTTACCTGACGCCAATGCTTTAATCGCCTCAGCAATTTCATCAGCAGTCACCGGCTGTTCCTATTCCAGCCGGGCTTCCTCAGATAGTGTAGGCATGGAGAGCGCCTCTAGGTAGGCTTTAATTTCAGATTCTGTTTTAGTATCTTTATTATCATATAATTCCTGGTAGAATTTAGTGAATTCTCTATTGATCCCCTTTTCGTCCAGTAGGACCTCCCTGTGTGATGTACATATACTGGCAGTCTGGTTGGGTTGCCTATCATGTTTGAGTAGGTTGGACAGTGTTCTCCCAGTCTTGTTCCCTTCCCCATATCTGCAGGCACGGACCGGTGCTGCCATATAACTCACTTCTCTGACTGCCAGCAAATTGTATCTTTGCAGCCGAGTCTGGATTTCAGCCAGTATTGCCTTGTCCTGTGTGTGCATGTAGGTTTTTTCGAGTCCCCCCAATGTGTTTTCAGTTTCGGACAGTTCAGTTCGAACCCCCTTAAGGAGACCAACAGATTTGGATATCAAAGTGCCCCTAGTCCAAGTCTTAAAGGATTCCCAGACAGTGGCATAGCTATCCACATATCCAATATTAGTAAAGAATTCTGCGATTTCTATGTGCAATTCCTCCACTACCCCAGGGTCTCCCAGCATTCCCCCTGGCATCCTCCATCTTTTAAGTGTCCCGGGGGAGTCACCAACCGCCACCTCCATCGCAACCAGGGAATGATCAGAAAATGTTCGGGGCAATATCTTACATGCTTTCAGTGTCGTAGCCACAGCCGGGTAGATAAACCAATAGTCGATCCTAGACTCAGTCATGGACCGAGGAAAAGTATGTGTATCCTCTGTTGTCCAGGTGCAGCAAGCGCCATGTGTCAACCAGGGAAAGCTGTGATGGAATGTGTTTAAGAGTGACAGCAGTTTTGGCAGGTGCTCTGATAACATTGCTAGATCTGTCCAGCTCGGGATCCATGACCAAATTGAAATCGCCCCCCCACATTATTGTAGTGACATTGATTGACACAATTAATTGATACATATCCATGTAAAAAGTAGGATCATCAACGTTCGGCCCATACGTGTTAACCAATAACCTCTCTTTGCCAGCAATCTCACCCCAAACCAATACATATCTACTGAGCTGGTCAATTTTCTGACCCAACAGTTTGAATCCTATGCCCGGATGAATAAGAGCGGTTACCCCCCTGGATTGCGATGAGTAATTGGTGTGAAACCTCAGCTTGCCCCATTTGGGCATTATGTGCACATTATTCGTATCTATTGTGTTCTTGCAGCATCACAATTTGGGGGGGCGTGTCTAGTGATATAGTTGCAAACTTTTTTTGGTTTTCAATCTATTATTCAGACCCATTACATTCCACGATAGGAGTTTAACCTTTAGTCCGTCACCAGTGTCACCAGTGTCACATGGGGCAATTTTCCGCCTGTATCCTGCAACGTGATACCATAATATACGCCCATTGTGGGTGGTGCTAGCATCTGTGTAACCACTAATTTAACCAATACCAAACAATTTATGTCCTCCATGTCCCATTTCGGACGGGGCTCCATATCCTGGGGCCCAGTCACCGTTTCTGTACAAGAGTTCATATGCCAACAACAAAACATTGTATACCCTCCCTCCCTCATCATCACCCCCAACTTGACGATGGTTCCAATTCAACTTGTGGAGTATTCCAGGGGTAGACATGTTGCTCCACATGTCCGTGAACTCCGGGTCTCACCGCCCCACCGTTCCATCAAACACAGGGCCGCCCAACAAGCCGCCAGCTTCATTACGGATCAAAAAAGAGTTGCCCAGCCAAGCCATATGCGCAGCCAGTGTGAGACCTCAATCTGGCCGACGGGGTCTGTTGTTCTAAGCTGGACTGTCCCCTCTGGGGGCAAGGGGTATCGAAACCTTAATGTATGCTAAAGCATCAGTCCGGTTTCCAAAAAAGTGCGCTCTTCCCGCATGCTGAATCCTCATCCTGGCTGGGAACATTAAGGCGTATGTGATCTGTCGAGCTTTCAGGAGTTTCTTAACTGGCTCATACGATCGCCTTCTTGCCTGAACAGTTCAGGAGAAGTCTGGATATATAGGAATACAGTTGTCCGCAAACTGCAGCGTACCAGCCTCTCCTGCCAATTGAAGGATTGTGTCTCGGTCTCTGTAATTCAGGAGACGTGCAATTATTGTACATGGTGGTGAACCAGGTTTGGGCACCGGCACCAGCGTGCGTGCGACCTTTCAACCAGAAAATGGTCAGAGAATGCATCAGGGCCAAATAGGGATTTGAACAGGGCTTCCAGCGGTTTCTCCATCTGTTTTTTTCCAAAGGATTCCGCTACGCCGACTACTCGCACGTTGTTCCTCTTCAACCGGAATTCACGGTCCTTGCACTTGTTTTGCAGCTTGCTCATCGTTTCTTTAATTTGAGAGATGTCTTGACTGTGGTGAGCAATAGTGTCCCCGTTAGCGCTAATCCTATTTTCAGTTTGTGACACGTGCGCTTTCCTTGTCTATCCTGGCCCTCATGGATCCTATGGTAGCCACTATTTCATTCACTTTCATATTCACTGCCAGGAACCCATTCTGCATCAGCGTTGCCAGTTTGTCTTCACGCTCTCCTCCATCATGGTCACCCAAAACAGTGGTTTCCGAATCTACTTCGGTTGGCATTGGCTGCTAGTGTAGGTGTCCATTGGGCCTTTTTTCTTGCCAACTGGAGTCTTGGATGACTTGCCTGTTTTATGTGGTTCCCCCATAATAGCGAGGAGACGTATGCCGTTGCCACCCGCACCTGCGTGTGGTATGGCAGTGGTTATTGTAGGCGCTCGCAGCGTCACCCCCCCGGTTCGCCTGTTGAGGTGTAGGCACTCCTGTAGTTCCCTTTGAGGTTGTGTCTCTAGAGCTTGGGGGCATGAATGGATTGTGCTCTTCCACGTATTTTATACATGTTTACAGTAAATCTTGGCCACACACGCCGTATTTGACTGCAGTGATCCTATGTGTCACAGGCGTTTCTTTTCCCCACACCCCTGTGATAGAGGGCCGCAGGTCCGGTTCCCGCACGCCCTCCGGAGCAGGGGGCTGCTGTATCTAGATGTCTTTGCTCCCCTGCGTATGACGATCAAGATGCAGCTGGCAGTATCATGCGTGTTCCCAACGGGGGTCAGTGCGATCAACAGTGGAGGATTGCTGTACTCGCCAACGTGTGAGGCACATGTCTTTCCCTGCGGGCACTGGCCCCCGCGGACAGCAACCAGTGCCGCTGCAGTGGCAGTCGCGGCCAGGCGGGGGACCCAGGTATAATCCGATCAAGGCTAACAACCGGCGTTCCCTTCCTGCCTCGCCCCCACAGTACCTCACCAGGGGACAAGCGTGGCCAGGGGGCCGAGGCGCCCACCGCGCCGCTCCGTCCCCGTCAGGACCTCAGATCGATCGGCGCACACGGGAGGCGGGCGCACCTCCACCTCCCTGCAGCCGGAGCAGCACTCGGTCATCCGACGAGCACAGGGCCAAAGGTAGGCGCCAGCAGTCGAAGCTCAAGTAATCTGTATCGGCGAGGACCAGTTGGTTAGCTCGGGCGCGAACCGCGCAAGCAGACTCCTCCCACTCAGGGCCTGCAGCACGCCCGCATCCACGGTGACTGGATGGATCAGCGCGGTCCCCGCACTCGGGTCGTCTTAGTACCAGGCATCGATCAATTTCACCCGGCCATATCTTGCCAGCACTAGGTCGCAGTAGAACAGGATTTTCACACTGTGCCCAGGCGCATGGGTCGTTAGCTGCACAGCTTTCTGGCCTCCTAGACAGCCCAAAGACGGATAAGTCAGCACAGGACATTGCGGTGGAGCGGGAGCTCCGAAATCAGGCAGCCATCTTGCTCGTGCGCAACAGCGCCCCGTCAGCCGTTATTTTAAGTTATCGAACCATGAATAGTTTAAATCTCCACCCACCAGGATGAATGGCTTGTCAAAGGATAAAAGGCAAGCATCGATTTGTGCCGTTATTGATATGTAAACAGACTCATTGATCATTGTTGGGTTCCAATATGTATTTATGATCATGAGTTGTTTTTTCTTGTCAAAAGGTTTATGGTTACTTTGCAAAATTAAGACTTGCACAAATAAGTTCGGGTTTGAAGAACTTATCACTTCCCAACAACATGAGTTCTTAATCATTGTGATTAGACCTGAAAATGGACGACCAAATAGGTTTTTTTCCTGCTGCGTTTAGAAATATTGAATAACCATCACAAGTGGGTATATCATGCAGCCATGTTTCTTGGAGACAAATTATGAGGTTCGTGATCTCCAGTGGACAAGCATCTTGGAACAAATGGACAAAACCTCTTGTATTCTATGATGTTAGCAACTGGGTCCAGCCACTTGGCCCGGACCTATGCTAATTGTTGTTTTCGTGCAGCCGGTCTTTAAGATGGACACTTTTATGAACTGTTGTCTTCTGCTTTGTATTAGCTTGGCTTTTTGAGTGTTGCTTGAGATGCTTCCACAGTTTCTATTTTTTGCTAGTTAGCAGAAACGTTTTGATGGTTCCAGTCGCCCTAAGCCTGTTGAGTCGGTCGGTCGTCATACAAGGTCAAGTCGAAGCCAAAAAATAACTCTTTTTTGGGGTCATTTAAAGGCTTGGTGAGGAACTTAGATTTCATATGCAAGATCACCCAATCAGTTCTTGCTTCAGATTTGTATTCGACAATTGCTATGTCGTCGGATCGGGTGTTGGGCAATGCCGAAATACAATGCAATAACTTCATGATGTTCGACCGATCCAAGTTTACCTCGTTCTTCCCCTCCAAAATATTTTCCATCTCAACTTTCCACAAGCCAGAGTTGGAAGGCACGGGCAGAGTCTTGCCAACTTCCAGTCTGCGCTGAATATGTTTTTGTTGTTGGGCCGATGTCTGTTTCGGATTTAGCTTCAGAACAATATTATCAGTATTAGGGATTGCATATCTTTGAGGATGGGTTTGGTGACCGGCTGGAGCAGAGACTGTCATCTGATTTTTCAGTAATTTTTGCCAGCTCTGCTTGGCGAATGCCATGACTAATATACTTGTGAGGACTTTAGAAGCATTTTCCTGTGAGCTTATAAACAATGCCGCGAAGGCACCTTCAGGCGCCGCCGCCACTCCTTCTACAGAATAAGTTGAGAGGTTGCACAAATCTGTCGAGGAGTAATCACTTAAGTCCTCAGATATCGCGGTTTCTTCTCTCGATCTCTTTGTGTGGTTTACTGTTACATCCTCTACCACTGCGTCGATTCTCGTATGTTTCAACTGGGATTTCCCAGCAACTGATCCACTTTTAGTGGCCATTTCTAGCCGCGGAGGCGTAGTTAGATTGCGAATGAATTTCTCTGCTGGAGCAGGCCCTTTTTTGAGCAGGCCCAGCCTTGATATTTTTCATTAATTTGACTTTTTTTCTGCGTGGTACAGCAACATTTTTGCTGGCTGATATGATTGATTTAGCCGCACCTGTGAAGAATCCAAATGAGGCTTTGTGTGGTGCATTAGCACTAACCCCCTTTTGAGGACTTGAGCTAGTTCCAGGCTATGATGGAGCCACCACATTTTGGCTTTTCGGAGTTAAGTCTTTTACAACAGACTGGTCTTTGCTGCCCAGAGCAGTTTTCTGGGAGACTGGTGCTGCTTCAACCTTCCGCGCAGGAACTTTCAATTTGTCAACTGATTGCTTCTTTTTCTCCTTAGTTGAGCCATTACTTTCAGGAGTGATTGTAATAGTCATCAGAATTTTTATTACATGAGGGCACTGACTGAGAATCATTTTGTTTTCTCGGTAGATTGCAGGGTACTTAATTTGACGATGTGATAATATTGACATTACAAACACAGTTTATGGTCGCTGAGCAGCATCGCGGTCGTAAAGACACATTGTGTCTTATCCACTTGGTGCATTCGAGGACTGATTCACTGTGATCAACTTATTTGTGTGTTTTGTTATTTCGTTAAGACGCGACTGCTATTGGCGTGAGGAAGCTGCTTCGTGATCCAGTCTTTGAACAAGATGTTCATTACATTTTTCCAAAGCTAACAGCTTGTTGTTAGCAGTGACCAATAGAGAACTTTGATCTCGGACAGCGTAATTCAGGGACTCATATAGTTTCATGAAGGGTAGCAGCGCGATTGATGTGGCTGCTAGCACATTAATATGGATTTGCAACCCCCCAGCTATTGATATGTTTCCTTTGTTGTTTAGAACCTCTTCTGTTAGTTTTTCAGGTGCAGATGGAACAGAGAATAGGCAAGGTTCTTCATTTTCTACCATAGTCTTTGGTGTGTCGGCAATAGTCTAATCTCCTTACGGGTATTACTTTCGTCATGCCTGGAATCTGATAAGTCTAAGTTTATCCAGACCGGCTCTGAAAACGGGCTGTTGCTATTGGATGTTTTCCTGTTGGCATAATGAACCTCCTTCTTAGTAGTGCTTGCTTTGCGTCCATTTTCTGGCTTATTTGCAAGTTTTTGAATGAAACTTGCATTGAGACGTTCCCGCATTTGCATGAAGTTGGCTTTCAGCCGTTCCGTTAATCGGGCTTCTCGAGCCGCGACATCGTAACCCACTAAGGGGCTAGGGCACGCATTTTGTAAAGCTGACTTTTCGAGCGGCGCCTTGAATGATTGTTTTGTAAACGATCAACTCGGCGTCTGCCGCGCCATCTTTGTGAGCCGCGTTGGCAACTGATGCAGTTTTTGCCGGCTGCACCGATTCTGGATCTGTACTGACACCAGGCTTTGGCGCGCACTCTGGGTGTAACGTTATTTTTGTCAATTCCCCCTTTAGTGGGCTGGGCCAAGCTGGATTGATTGCCATTTACCGGCAAACACTTATCCACTGTGGCCCTAACTGGGGGAGTAATGCAAATGTTAGTCTCTTTTTTTATCGCATGACCCGTGTAAGACATTTGTAAGTTGTCCGGGACTAACGGCCAGATCCTCTTGGATGATTGCGTTGTCTTCTACTGGTAATCGCATTTCTAAGAGATCAGAGTCTGTGATGTCGAACGCGAATGGGACATCAAAGGCGTCCATTTAAACAGAAGAAAGAGGCGGTCTGCATGCGTTCAGGTTAGAGATAACAGGAATCGGTTGTTCTGTGCATTTGTGTGCTGGAGGGGGGGACCCTGAGCGCGGTTCGCTTCAACAGCGGGCACACTTTCAGGTGGCCTTGCCACATTTAGAGTTGATGCGGACAAAGCCAAGGCAGTAATCGACGGCATTCTGCAGGTGCCAACTGCCGGCATGTCCGTTGTCTGAGCGCTTAGCATTAGGTCACCAGGTAAGGCAAACAGCATGCTTACCTTTTGCTGTGAGGTCTTTGAGTGTTGCTGCCGATGTTGTAACAGTCTGTTTTGTGTTTGAGGACCAGCGGCACCAGTCTGTTGTTCCATCCGGCTTCCTGGGGGCGGACTGGGGCTGACGGTACTCAGCACCGTATTCCGCTCCGCGCAGGAAGGCGGTTTTTGAAGGCAGTCTCTTTAAAAAAAATTAAAGTAACAGGCACCAAAACGGACGTGCAGCTGCAGCTACTCTTTGTAGAGTTCCACACAGTGACTGGGCCAGACTGTACTCAGCACCGTACTCCGCGCCCTGGTCATTCAGGCCTGGATGGCCCAACATGAGCTTTGCCTCAATGACAAGACGGAGCTCCTCATACTAGGCACCACTCAACGCCTCAATAAACTAGACCACACCTTTAAGTCTTTCATCATTGACTGCAACGTCATCAAGGACTCCAAGGATACACAAACATTAGGTATCTATCTTGACGCCACTCTATCTCTGACCAGACAAACCAATGCAGTTAGGTCAGCTTCGGCCTACACTTGCAAACTTATCTCGGCCTGTAGACCATTTCTGACCACTCCTAATTGTATCACATTGGCTAGAACTGTCATCATGTCCAAGATAGACTACTGTAGTGCCCTCTATCTTGGGACTAGCCAGTCCAACATCAACAAATTACAAATCACACAGAACAGTGCCATTAGAGCGGCATTAAATAAACATATCTCCGACTTCAGAACCAATCTACATTGGCTTCCAGTCAAGCATAGAATTTCTCTGAAAACTCTTGCCCTGACGTACAAGTGCTTGGCTAACAAGGCCCTTCCTACCCATCCAACCGCCTCACCCTCCACACTTGAGAGCGGCTCAAACACACAGCCTATCCTTGCCCAGATTTAAACTACAAAAAGCTGGGGGTGTGAGCTTCCCTGTCCTGGCCACCAAGCTCTGGAACTCTCTCCCTAATGCCATTAGAATTGAACCTTCCTTCAAATCTTTCAAGAACAAAACCAAATCATGGCTCTTCGCACAAAACATTTGATTTACCTACTATGACACGGCCTGCTGTCCCTAACTTTGAGTTAGAGATCATATTGCATTATTGTCTCGTATATTTTGCCCCCTGTATTTAACTTTTGTTGTCATACTGTTAATTTGATTCATATCTGTATGTTCATGTAAACAGGTTTAGCCCAGCTCTCTCGTTATTGTATGCAACTGTAACTGTGTTCTACAAGATTATGCGCCCTGATGCCTGTGGGCCTGGCGCGCTTTACAAATAAAATAAAAAATACAAATCTAGACATCACACAATGCAATATGGGGACAGAACTCCTATTAAATATGAGAGACCTGTATAGTGGGAGAAAGGCTCATCAATGCAATCTAGACATCACCCAATGCCTTTGTTCTGGATGGCAAGGTGTTGCGGTCCATGGCGGCGAGCACCGTGGTACGCAGGTTTGTGTGGTTGCGGAAGTCTGGGTTTGCTCCTGATGTGCAGGCCCGGCTCCTCAACATGCCCTTTGACGGGGAACATCTTTTTGGCAGCAAGGCTGACGAGAGCCTTGAGAGGTTGCAGACCTCCAAAGCTGCAGCAAAGTCGTTGGGCGCTGCAGTTTGACAACTTCCGCCTTTTCATCCTAGGGGACAACAATGGAGGGGAGGTTCCTTTCGTTATTACTCCTCCTTTGGTAAAGCGAGAGGAGCTGCCAGTCAAAGGGGCCACCGTAGGAGTGCCAGAGGTGGAAAACAAGGTACTCGAGGTGCCAAGGCCGCTCGGGCTGTTGACTCTTTGCCCTCTGGCAACGCTGCAGCCGCTTCAGCTCAGTCATGAGGCCATGTCCCATGGTTCGCCGGTTGGGGGAAGGCTGGCGCAGCATCTTGCAGAGTGGCGCGCCATTACTTAAGATGTGTGGGTTCTGGAGATCATAACCCACGGCTACTGTCTTCCTTTCCAGCAGCGGCCTCATGACAATCCACCGGGGAATCTCTTTGAAGAGTCCTGATCCGCTCCTTGCGCAGGAAATTCAATCCCTGCTGGAGAAAGGCGCCATAGAACTGGTGCCTGTAGCAGAGAAGAACAAGGGATGATATTCCCCTTATTTTTTGATTTCCAAGAAAGACGGGGGATTGAGACCCATCATGGACTTGCGCGGTTTGAACAAATTCCTCAGGAAGGACAAGTTAAGATGGTTACTCTTTCTCAAGTCCTCCAGGTCCTTCAACTTCAGGACTGGTTAGTGTCTCTCGACCTCAAGGACGCTTATTTTCATGTGCTGATCCATCTGAAGCACAAGAAGTACCTGAGGTTTGCGGTTGGCAACTCGCACTTTCAGTTTCGGGTCCTGCCTTTCGGATTGACCTCTGCCCCAAGGGTCTCCCCAAGCTCATGGTAGTGGTGGCAGCGCACCTCAGGAAAGGGGGTTTCACATCTACCCCTACCTGGACGATTGGTTGATCAGGGCGCGCTCTCCCGAGCAAGTCCTGGATCTTCTGTCAGTCACCTGCCACTCCCTCCACAAGCTGGGCTTCTCCCACAACTTGAATTCCCATTTGACACCAACTCAGAGGCTCCAGTACATCGGAGCAGTGCTCGACACGTCCCTGGGGCAGTGTTTTCCTCCCCAGGTGAGGGCTCATCACATTCAGCAAATGGTGCACAAGTTTCAACTTGCCCAGACTCTCCCAGCGTTCGAGTTCTTGAGACTGCTCGGCCTAATGGCATCCTGCATTCTTCTGGTGCCAGAGGCCAGGTCGCGGATGAGATCTTTGCAGTGGGCACTCAAGCTCCAGTGGTCTGTCCTCCGGCAGGATGTCGGACCCTGTTCAGATGCCGTCTTCGTTCACCCGGGACCTTCTGTGGTAGGCCGATGAAGGCAATCTGATGAGGGGGGCTCCATTTTGGCTGCCCTGGCCGGAGGTGATGATCGTGTCGGACGCATCCCTCACGGGATGGGGAGCTCATGCCAACGAGTTGACAGTCAGCGGTCGTTGGTCTCCGTCGGAGTCCAGACTCCATAGCAATCTGTTGGAGCTGAGGGCCGTCAGGCTAGCCCTGAAGGCTTTTCTGCTGACTGTACGAGGAAAGAATGTCTTGATCCTGACGGACAACACGGTGGCACTACCTCAACAAAAAGGGGGGGTGGGCAGGGTCACTGCCTCTGTGCAGGGAGGCGATGCAGCTCTGGTTCTGGGCAATCCAGCAGGAAGTTTCCATCTCAGCAGTTCATCTGGCAGGAGACGAAATCGAGACAGCGGACGCTCTGAGCAGGCAGAGCGCAATCTCTCACGAGTGAGAGTTGGCTCAGGAGATTCTCCTGGAGATCTTTGCCCTTTGGGGGACCCCTCAAGTGGATCTCTTCGCCTCCAGTGTCAACTGGAAGTGCCAGAGGTTCTGCTTGCGGGGATTTCCTCCAAACAGAGCCTTAGGAGACGTGTTCGGGGTGGAGTGGTCATTCCCACTGCTGTACGCGTTTCCTCCAGTCCCTGTCATCCCGCAAGTACTGCAGAGGTTACGGAGGTTCGGTTCCCGGATGATCCTCATTGCTCCGGCGTGGGCCCGGAGGACGTGGTACCCGGACCTTCTCGACTTGTCCATCTGCCCTCCACGTCGTCTTCCCTACCGAGACGATCTGCTCTCACGGGAGGGAGGTCAGGTCCCTTAACCTTCACGCTTGGTTTCTGAAAGGTTGAGGTATGAGGATTGGGACCTCCCTTAAGACGTGATGGAGGTGTTGCTTTTGGCCAGAAGGCCCGCAACAAAGTCCCTGTACCGTTGCGTAAGTTCTGCGACTGCTGCAGGGTTAAGAACGTGGATCCTTTTGCATGTGAAATTCCCATGGTTCTGTCTTTTTTGCTTTCTTTGGACCACAGGGGCCTTCAAGTGGGTACAATTAAAGGTTACCTGGTGGTGCTGTCCATATTTAAGCGCTCGTCTGAAGAGTGTTCCCATTTTAAAATTCCTTTAATTTCTCAGTTTCTGAAAGGGCTCACTAATGTGTTCCCTCCGTCACCTTTCCAGGTGCCCGGTTGGGATTTGAACCTTGTTCTCAAGTTTCTGATGGGTGCTCCGTTTGAGCCTTTGCATTCATGCCCTTTGAGACTGTTAACTCTGAAAACAGTATTTTTAGTTGCGGTCACTTCCGCTCGCAGAGTGAGTGAGTTACAGGCACTTTCAGTTAAGCTACCCTTCAGGACAGGGTTGTTCTTGGAGTTCGTCCTTCTTTCCTTCCGAAGGTCGTGTCAGAATTTCATTTAGGCCAGAAGATTGTTCTTCCGGCATTTTATCCTCCTCCACATCCTGGTAAGGAAGAGGAGAGGCTCCATAGGCTTGATCCTAGGAGAGCGTTAAGCATTTATATTTCACGCATGTCCCGGGTCATAGTGGACGATCAACTCTTTATTGGTTACGTTGGAAAGCGTTTGGGACAGGCTGTGACGAAACAGACTTTGTCTCGCTGGATTATTTTGGCTATTTCTGAGTGTTACCACTTGGCAGGAGGTGATGCAGGCTGGTTCCTAAGTACCTTGTAGTCCCCAAGACCCCACAAAGGAATGTACACACACTGTATTAGTTAAAACAGTTTTTATATAATTAAGTTCAAGGTTATGTACACAATAACTCACTTTGTGTTCAGAAAATCCACAATGGCAAATATGTACAGTTCTAAAGTGGTACCACAATTATCATATCTCATTAAAGTGCATCAACTATACTCTGGTCAAATGTCACAACGATCATTTAATAAAGTCATCCAACAATAGACAAAAGAGGAAAGCAGTTGGTTACTGCAATTGGCAGAATACTGGCCCCTACCAACTAGACATTCTGTGTGGAGATCCCCCCGCCCCCAACCTGGGTAACCTGTACAGTAAAGATGTATCACAAGCCCAGTCCATATATTGTTCTATAAGTCTGATTTCCTTCTATAATGTGCCTACCACCCCAATGTACCTGGAATAGCAGTTTGACGACGGGCCGTCGACTAATCCTTCTTGAGCGGCTCCCTTTAAAGCCAGAGCCACGGATCGTCGAGATCCCACAAAGAAAGTGAACTCTGCGTCGAGGCGGCAGCTTCGGTCCCAGCGGTGCTCATCGACGAAGCGAAGGCGTCCTGCAAGGAAGAGGCGTGCAGGGCACCTCGATGACGATAGCTCAGGACTGCAAAGAATTTATAAAGAACTGTGGCCCAGCAAGGGCGTAGAGTCGTCTGGCGTCTCTATGGTCGTTGGGTGGCGAGAAACCCAGTGGCGGATGCTCCTCAGCGCGTCGGCAGCCTCGGCTTTCTCTGGGGGGACAAAGCAGTCGACGGTGCAGGCGAGAGCGTCCTTGGATCAAATGTTACTTAGGCAAAGGGAGCATGGCGGCTCCGGTCGGCGATGGACAACAGTGTCCGGGCGCTTCTCCTTCCTTGTGATTCCACGGCGGTCCCCGTCTCCAGTCGGCAGCCTGTCGTAGGTCTGTCTACCAGGGAGCGCTGGCAAAGATTAGCAGTGCACGATGGTCCCTCGTAGCTCGGGAAGAGGGCGCCTAACCAGGTCCTCTCTGGGCCAGTCCTTGGAGATACAGCAGCTTTCAGGTTGGTGAAGTAGAGCAGCAGCAAGACTTCTCTTCCAGCAGGGCTTCAAGGTTAAGGGTCAGTTTCAACTCCAGTTTCTCTTCAGCTTCTGAACATGAATTCTAGCAGTAAGAGGCCCCCAGATATACTAGTTGAGCTCCCATTAATTCTGCTGGTTCCCAATCGGTCAGAAGCGCATTCATTCATGCAGGCAGCCAATCGGGTGCATTCAGGCCATTCACTTCTCTCCAGACACACTCAACAAGTTATGTGTATTAGGACAAGTACCCAGCCATTCAACACTCCGCACTGCATTCATACCAGTTTCGGGCAAAGCTGTCTCAGTCATTGTGTCAAACACCAGAAACTAGACATCCACAACAAGAAGTGCATATTGGTCACACACTCCATTCACCCAGGTCCCACCCACAGAGTGTACCCACAACATACAGTCACTGGGAAGGCTCCAGCCAGTCTGGCCTGGACTTCACAACAACACAATATATGGAACTTACACCCAACAGCCAGTCAGCGGGGAAGGGACAGAGTCGGGGCTTCACAGGACTTTGGGAAAACAAGGTTACAGGCGTTAAAAAGCAAGAGGCTACAGGGGCCATCTTGTTTCCTATCAGGAATCAACTGATTCCAATGCAAGGGCTTGGGTATCCCAAAATGGAGGATACTCAGAGCACCTGTCAAATTCAGCATGGAGCTGCCACCAGCCCATACCCTGCTCTGTGAGCCACACTCTGGGGCCCAAAAACGCACACTAGGGGCACAGGGTTGTACCCCCATCCACGGGTGCCATAAGGGTATCCCATGGGTCTGTACACCAAACCAAGAGAGCTGCACCGCTAGGAGTCCCACATGAACTTCTGCATGGAAAACATGACAGAACACACGATGAAAAAACAGTAAAGGACAAGGATACGGTGGCCCTGTCCCTCCGATGCATTTGCAGCATCACACCAGACTACTCCTCAAACTATCAAGAAGAGAACACATCACTCCTGCCCTAGAAACACTACACTGGCTCCCAGTAAAACATTGCATCACCTTCAAAACAATGTGCATAACGCACAGGGCAATCAGTGGACAAGGAGCAGAATTCCTACAAAAGAAAATAACAATCTACAAGCCTACAAGACTCCTCAGGTGAAGCAACGAAACCATACTTCAAGAAAATACTTGGCGGCACCTCCTTCTACCACTGAGCCGCAAAAACCTGGAACATCATCCCAAAAGAAATAAGAAACACCAAAGATCACCTAAAATTTATGAAATTACTAAAAACATGGCTCTTCAATACCACTGACTCAAACTGAAAACCGAAACAGAAAGGAAAAGGGATGACTAAACTGGACTGGAGTGGACACGGACAACTGCCAGTACCGACTGGGAAGCTCCCACGGCACCTGGACGTGTGACGCCGGGTAGAGTGGGAAACAGGCGACACCCATGGAGACGGAGGTCAACAACCCCACCCTAATCCCACCCAACACCCGCACTTGCCCCTTAGTTGCCACCAGGTACCACAGTGTTGTGGAATTGTCGGGATATTGGCAATCACCACACTAGCTGAGTTGTGGACATGGGCAGGTGCACTGGCCGTATGAGTGGGAAGGGAATACAGGTAGGGCTGCGAGGCATGCTGGTTGAGTAGGGGGCCAGATGTGAAAGGGACCTTGAAGGCCGGACGGGCCGAGATCAGGACAGCGGCGCAGGGGTGCTCCTGAAACCCATCTGAGGAGATTGCACAAGACCAGCGCCTCAATTCAGGATAGAGATGCCAACTAACCAATTGCACTAACAATTTCCCCCTCTGCATACACCTCTCAAACTCTAAACCAAACACAACCACAAACCTACAGCACAACAAACCTCTAAAACTTCACTACATTGCAACAACAAAACAGAAACCCACACAAACTCGCACAAAAGTACACAAAGACTACTGGCTGCAAACTCCCCAGGCCCAGCCAACGGACCCACCGGGCTGAGGCCGCCAACAGCACATCACTGCTCTTTTGCACTTTTCCAGCTTCCTCCCACTAACGCCCCTTCCCTTCCTCTTTCAGAGCCGCCAGGGGACCACTCAGGTGATGATAGTGCGCAGTACAAATGTCCTTTAACATTAACATTGTTATTTGGCATTTATCTAATGCCCTATATATCATTGGTATGATCCCAAAGCGCTTGTAGGTTGAACTCCCTTGGGGACCCGAGTGCAGGTCAGTCGAGAGCGTAGGGTAGAATACAGTGCTTGGGTGCACTCAATATGTGTGCAGCCAGTGTGATTTGCGTGATGGTGGCAGCATCCTAACACTAGGTGTGATGGAAGTGAGGGATCAGTCGAATGTGTGCAGTCAGGAGGTTGGTCTCTGAGACTGCATTCTGGCGCCATTAAGCCTGTGTAGGAAGTTTGTCTGCAGCTAGGCATATTTTCTTTTCCGTGGGGTATAGCTGCGTTCCAACAGGATGCTGAGGTGTTCATTGAGAATTGTTTGTATGTGTGCAACTAGACCGAAATTGATAGATGGGTATAGCTGCATTCTATTGTTTGTTGGTGTAAAGTGAGCATGGTGGTAGGAGAGGTGAGTGTCGGGAGTGGATGGTGTACTCTTTGGAGCTCACTGTCCTGGTTACCTTCTGGATCAGGATGAGCTGGTCGTGATCGTTCACATGTTTCGGGGTAAAGGTACTCAGAGGTAGATTCACAGGTTGGACAGCATTCTGTGTCGGAGAGCCTATTTTCATTGTACTCATGATTCTATAATTGCGGCGGGTTTCGGCGGGCATTGGTCATGGTTTATGGAAAGCCAGGTTTTTAGAGCTTTACGGAAGGCTGTGTAGTCTTGGGTGTGTCGAATGTGAGGAGGGAGTGAGTTCCACAAAGTTGGAGCCAGGGATGAATAGGTGGACACTCCAATTGTGGTTGAATTGGAAGTTGGAATCACTAGTAAGAGGGCACTGCTTGACCTTAGGGTTTGTGGTGGGTGGTGGGTATAATCTTCTCTTGTAGGTAAGCTGGGCCGGTTTTGTGCACTGCTCGGTGGGTAATGCATAGAATTTTGAAAGTGGCTCTTCATCCCACAGGCAACCAGTGAAGGGTGAGGAGAGTGTAGGAGATCTGACCCCTGTATCCCAGTGCAAGGAGGAGTCTGGTGGCAGTGTTTTGGGCTCTTTGCAGTTTAAGTTGGTATATCGGGGTACCCAGATATAAGGAGGTGGCATAGTCTAGTCTCGACATAACAATGGAGATAATAGCAGCGAGTCTGTTGGGATAGGTGAGATATGGAAAAATGTGCCTTAGGAGCTTGAGGTGGTAGTGACAGGATTTTGATACATTGATATGGTGGGGTAGGGTTAAGCCCCAGTCTGTAGTGCTGGCAAGGTTTTTGTCTATTGCGTAAGTGCGGGGCATGAGGGGTGGGGCCAAGGGAGGGGTGGGCAAGGGAGTGGTTACAGGAGAAGGGCAGGGTTGCCGCACGCCATGATCTCCGTTTATCAGGGTTCAGAAGAAGGTTATTTCTTGTCATTCATTGGTCATTGTCTCTAAGGCAGGATTCAAGGTCTGGCCGTGGGTTGAGGCTTGTTAGGGGGAATTCTCTGGATAATGTGTGTATTGTCAGCGTAGTTGTAGTAGGTGAGTTTGTGCACGCGGATGTTCCCTGGTAGCGTGGTCAGACAAAGGTTGAAGAGAAGAGCATAGAGCCAGGTGCCTTGTGGTAAGTGTTCATGTTGCGCGGGGTTGAGAGAAAAGGGGAGAGGAAAGTGATTTGTTTCCTGTTGTTGAGAAATGAGGCAAACCATTTCAGTGCCGACCCTCGGATTCCAAGGGAGTGTAGTCTGTCAAGGAGAATACAATGGTTAACAGTGTCAAAGGTGGCTGACCAATAAAGGAGAACCAGCGCTGCACAGCCCTCCGAGACCTTCCCAGATCGAGATCAGAGTTGTTTCTGTTCCATGGCTCAGCCTGAAGCCTGATTGAGTGGTGTTGAGTAGGTTGTTTGATTCTACAAAGTGGTTGAGCTGAGAGTACGCAGCCCAGTCAATGAGCTTCAACAAGAATTGGGTGTTGGAAATCTTAGCCTCGAGGGGTTCAAGGGATGCCCTTTTTCAGAAGGGGTTTAACATTCTAAAGGTCCAGACCATTTTAAAGGTCTTAGGAATGATGCCAGAGGTGAGTGAGTTATTTATTATGGAATTTGCTTGTTTTCTCGCACATGTGGAGGAGAATATTTCTTTCAGAAGAGAGGCCGGACAGGGGTCAAGCTGTTGCCAGATAGTAGATTAAGGAACTCGTCACTCGAATCATAAAAGACCTCGTCACCCAGCTTAAATCATAAAAGATGCTGCCCGTGAACTCTCCCATTTCATCACTAAACTCATAAACGCTTCCTTCACATCAGGCACCATACCTAACAACCTGAAACCCTCCTGGGCCCCCCCCCCTCCTCCTCAAAAAACAAACCCTTGACCCATCCATCCCCACTAACTACCACCCCATAACTACAGTGCCATTCCTACTTAAAATCTTGGATAAAATAGCATATCTACCAATCCAGCATCATCTGGAACAAAACCACCTTCTAGGAGTTAGACAGTCTGGCATCAGACCTCAACACGGTACTGAGACTGCGCTCTTAGACCTTAAGGCACAAATAGACGCACTGAGAGATGAAGGCAAGACGGCACTTTTTCTACTCCTTGATCTCTAAGTCACGTTTGATTTGGTAGATGAATCGATACTCTGCAACCACTTGGATTCCGCGGCCCTCTTCTCTCAGGAGGCAGTCACCTGGATCCAGTCCTTCCTTAATAACAGGACTATGCGAGTTTTCTCTCCTCTAGCAGCCGCTGACCCTGCACCCATATCTTGCGGTGTGCCTCAGGGCTCCTGCGTATCTCCTACTCTGTACAACATCTTCACAAAGCCCCTTTTCGATGGTCTAGGTATCACCTACACAAATGATGCCGATGATACACAGATCCTCATCCCGTTGACTGGGGATTATGACAATGATTTGGCCTTTGTGAACGGAGTATACCTCATCATCCAGGCATGGTGGTATCTCGCGGTTTATGCCTGAATGATGACAAAACTCCTCCTCATTCTAGGCACTCCTTCCAATATCAACAAACTAGGCCCGAACTACTCATCCTTCAAAATTGACAATAACAACATCACTGTGGCTAAGATGGCCATAACCCTTTGCTTCTACATAGACGCCACGCTTACCTTTGGTAAACAAGTAAATGCTATGGCCTCAGCTACCTCCTACACCTGCAAGCTAATCAGAGCAGCCAAACCCTTCCTTTCACCTAATAACTGCATTACTTTAGCGAGAGCCCTGATCCTGTCCAAATTGGACAATTGCAATGGCCTCTATATAGGCAGCAATAAAAACATTACGTCCAGGATTCAGACCCTTCAAAACAATGCCTTAAGAGCTGCCCTAAGCTTCCCTAAAAATGCCCACATATCAGACCTCAGGACATCTGTCAAATGGCTTTCTATGAAAGACGAGATTCTCCTCAAAACTGCATCTTTGACACACAAATGTCTTAACCAATCAGCCCCACAATACCTCACAGCCAGATTTACTAGACAAATAGCCACTCGCCCTCTAAGAAAAGTCAATTCCAACCTTCTTTTAGTACCTAGATTTAAGCGTACTAAATCCGGTGGGAGCAGCTTCCCCGTTAAAGCAGCACAATACTGGAACTCCCTCCCCCCTGCCTTGAGGGAAGATTTTCCGTACCCACAATTTAGATCTAGTCTCATTCATTGGCTAAAGAAACACGACACCTGACCATACATCACTCACAACCGCCTAGCATTTATTTTATATATGTGACCCCCATTGCCTTCGTTATATATATGTGCCTCATAGTTATTTTTTGTATTATTGTATATACTTATCCGCTCTGCCTGTCGCTCATGCATACAGCACTGTAACGATAGCTGTACTTAATCCTGTTTACTAATGTAACTTAAGCTTAACAACCCTCTTTATGCCTTCGCGCCCAAATACCCTTGGGTCTGGTGCGCAATATAAATAATAAAAAACAAACAAAATAAAAAACAAACACTCGAGATAGGGTTGAAGGAATAGAAAATGGTATTATGGCGGTCGGAACAGTGGCGTTGGGAGGAACGGATGTTGGGCAGGGGGTGAGGGTTGAAAGCTTGGTATTAATAGTTGTTATCCTGTCTAGAGCTGTGTTGTAGAAATGGAGAGTGTGTGACAGAGTGTTTACGTGGGTGTGGTCAGGGTAAACGTGCAGGAGGGTTTCACGAATTCGGAGATGAGCCTGTGGACCTCTTTACTGCTGTTGTGACAATTCGGGATTCGTTTATTGTAGTCGCCTTTTTGGCCTTTCGGATCTAGTACTTGCAATTGCAGTGGTGGTGAGCCAATATAGATCTGCTGGGGGTTTTAGATCGCCATTTGTGTTCAAGAGTAGTTTTTGCTTTTGAAGGTCTAAAGGTGGGGCGTGAACCATTTGGGGGATGGTCCTTTGCGAGAGGCTGCAGGACGTGAGGGGGCGAGAGGAAGTAGTGATTCATTAAACCAGGATTCAATAGTTAATGATCCGTCTGAGGTCAGCGGTGCTGGGAGACTGTGCAGCAGGGCTTCAGCTAGATCAGGGAGTACCTTGACTTTATTGCAGCATTTGTGATCGTGTATGTATGCAGCAACGGTCTTGGGTGGAGGGGGTGGCGTGGGGACAGAGAAAGGGATGGCAGTGTGGTCTGTCCATATGTGTGGCTTGGGACTAGATACAAAGACAAGGTCATCAGAGCTGAAAATTGCATCAAGGAGATGACCTCTAGAGTGTGTTGGACTTGTGGGGTGGCAGGAGAGGTTGAGTGCTTCTAGACTGTCGACCAGGGGTTGGGTCATGGAGTTGTTTGGCACGTCAAACCAGATGTCAGTCTCCCAGTAGTGAGTGTTGGGTGGTTTTACCTGAGTGGTAGCTAGTGAATCAAAGAGATTGTTGGCAATGTGTCTGTCATATCCGAGGGATCTATATATGAGTAGGAAGCTGTGAGCGACTAATGGCAGTTGAGAGGTTTTTACTAGAAGGGATTCATACAGTTTGCGTTGCATGGTTGGCTTTCGGTAAGTGAGATGGAGAAGTGAGACTTAGAGGATCGCTACTCTGCCACCTCTTGAGGATCTGTGGTGGTGGATAAGCAAGTAGCTTTGGAGTGGGGTGGGGGGGGGCCTTGTGCGCGATTGGTGCAAAATCGCCTGAAAACAAAGTTTCACAGATGAAGATGCGGTCAGGGTTCTCGGAGGATAGGAGGTCATAGATTCTGTGTCTGTTTCTCGCCACGGAGCAGGCATTGAAAAGGAGGCAGGTGACTACACCAGGTGTGGTTGTTTTGCTGACGGTCGTGGCAGGCTGGGCTCTGTTGGATTGAGAGGCAGGGGGTAAGGTGTCAGTCATTGCAATGTAAGGTGTGGTCGCTGCAGTTAGGGTGGCTGAGGCTGACCGGGCGGTGGTAGCTGTGGTTTGGGCCATAGGTGTTCCTAGAATGGGGGGGTAGGAGGTGTTCAGGTCGATGGGGAGCAGGAAGAGAAGGCAGGCCATGGTAAGTGTTTGTGGCATGGGAGTGGTGGATCGGGAGGGGGATGAGTAGTGCCCGTGGGGTTAGGAGAGTTGTTGAGAATGGCTCGTGTTTGGAGGGAACTAGGGGTTTAGGTGTACTTGAGGAGAGGCCGTGTTCAAAGAGGTTTAGATGGGGAGTGGCAGGTGGGGGTGGCCCTTATGGCAGGGTTGGGAAAGGATGGCAGGTTGGACTCACAAAGGAGTTGCGAGTTATGGAGGCTCGAGGGAGAGGGCCTGTCACCCATTCCCTGTTTTGTGCGTTTGGCCGAAAGAGGTGTGTGTGTGTGTGTGTGTGGGTGTGTGGGTGTGGGTGTGGGTGTGTGGGTGTGTCGGTCGGGGCGGGGGGGGGAGGAAAAGGATGAAGTGATAGTTGTGGAAATGGCAAGACGTGCTACTTATGTTATAATCATTTGTAGTGCACATGTTCACCCAAGGGCATCTTGGTGCGAGGATATCCATGGAACTGGACAACACAGCCTTAACTAAACAAAGAGTTCGGATTTTAACAGACGAAGGAAGAGCAGATGATTTTCAGTCATCGTAAATTGAACGGGAAGACTGTTCCAAAGTTTGGCAGTGGCCACAGAGTCGCCGACGGCGTAAGGATGGCCCAGGAGCAGGCAAGCATTGCTCGAGTGCAGACATCGAATGGGAAGATAGGGTTGAAATATTTCCTTAAGAAAAGCAGGACGACCATGGTGGTAAGCCGATGAACCAGGCAGAGAAATTAAAAAATAATTCTTTGCTTCACCGGGAGCCAATGCACACAGTGTAGCAGTGGACTGATCCATAAGGTGTACCTGTAGCAGTCCGGGCTGCCAGACTTTGAAGCGGCTGCAGCCGATGGATAAGGCAAGATGGCTGGGCCAGATGGAGAGCATTGCAGTAGTCCAGTCTACTGGACACTAAGGAAGCAACAACCACTGGCCGGAGGAAAGGAGGCAAAAAGGGTAGTCTCTTCCGGAGCACCCTCAACAGAAAATTCCCAGTTTTGCACACTGCACTGACTTGCGGGGCCATGGATAAAGATGCCAAGAGGTAAACCCCAAATTCTTCACAACTGTCACTGGAATTGGAAGAACACCCTGTGAGGAAGGCCAA
Organism: Ambystoma mexicanum; assembly: GCF_040938575.1. Classification (NCBI taxonomy): domain Eukaryota; kingdom Metazoa; phylum Chordata; class Amphibia; order Caudata; family Ambystomatidae; genus Ambystoma; species Ambystoma mexicanum. The sequence continues at coordinate 1,304,402,132 of NC_090933.1, forward strand.
AAGTCAGGGGACCGGAAACAAGGTTGAGACGGGGTCCCATTACCAGGACCTCAGTATTGTCCCTGTTCAACTTCAACCAGTTGGCACTCATCCAGTCCCCTACAGCAACAGGCATTCTCGCAGTCGACCCGCCACACTTCCTCTGTCGAGTTCTAATCGGACCAGGATCTGGGTGTCATCGGCATAGGAGTAACACCTGAAACTGAGGAAACGGATGAGACCAATCAGTGGCTGAATGTAGATGTTCAATAAAAGCACGTTGCCTTGGGGTAACCCCACAAGACGGAGAATGAAGTAGAAAGAAATGTGGAAAGAGAGACTAATTGACCCCTGCCCGTCAAAAAGGTGGTGATCCAGGCAAGAACAGGTCCCAAGAGGCCGATGGAGGCTAGGAGGTCGAGAAGTAGGGGTGGTTGATGGTGTCAAAAGCTGCTGACAGATCGAGTAAAATCAGAGCCCCAATAAACCCCTCCACCACCCACCAGCCTAGCCAAATCATCCATCACAAAGACAAGAACACTCTCCGTGCCCCTCCCTGGGCGAAAGCCAGACTGGAAGGGATGAAGCACAGCAGAGTGCTCAAGAAAAGCAGATCGAAGCAGCGAAATAAGAGATTTGAGTAGCTTCATGAAAAAAGGTAACGGAGAAATAGGACGAAAATTCGAGAGGACAGTAGCGTCCAGTGACTGCTTTTTCAGTAGGGGGCTAACAATGGTCTGCTTCAGTTCCACAGGAATAGCTCCCGATCTGCATGAAAGATTGATTGCCTTAGTAACTATAGGGGCAATTTCAGGCATAAGATCCTTCAGGACAAATAATTGAAAATAGTTGTTCGGTGCAGCACATTTCAGACTAGAGGCAGCAGACAAAACAATCTCCTTAGTAAATATAGGAAAAACAGACCAATCCGAACTGAGATGCAAGGGAGACATTGATATGTGACCCCGAATCCACTAAAGAGAGCTCAATGTGCCGCCGGATATTTTCAATCTTAGAATGGAAAAAAGTGTCGAGAGCAACACATTGCGACTGTGAGGCAGACACCACAGGCAAAAGGCCTCTTTGAGAGGGGGGAAAGGGGTTGAGGGGGGGAGATAGGCGGGAGTGGGATGATTAGGGGCATGGGGTGACGCGGAGTGTGGTGAGGGAGCAAGGGCTAGAGGGTTTTGCAGGTGAGGTGGGAGTCGCCGAGCTGTGCAGAATTCAGGGGGTGCAAAGGTCTTAGAGGGTCTGTGCTGTCAGGTAGACTTTGGGATAGTGCAGGAGTGGTGTTTCTGGTGAGGGGGTGTGGGAATGAGGAGGGAGGGATGGATGGGATGCTTGTTGGCTGGCGAGGATGGTGCGAGGTAGCGCTCTGGATATGAGTGGGTGAATGGTAGCTCAGGGGTTGAAGGAGTCTTGGCAGGGGCGGGTAGGACTGAGGTTGGGGGGTGTGGGGGCAGATCTGGTTATGGAGTCCTTGTCAGACCCCACCAATGCCGCTGTCGTGGCAGGGGAGTTGTGGTGGGTGGCTAGTGTTGGGAGCGCCAGAGAGCTCCTTTGGCTTGCGAGTTGGAAATTTAGCGGGGAGCAGGAATGGGGGTAGGGGGTTGTTCTCAGTGGAAGCCCGGGCAGGTAAGAGAGGTGGGAACTGGGGGGGGCTGCGGTCTGTGGGAAATGAGTAGGGGGGTGGGAGTTATTTGGCCTGCCAGAGTGCTCCTCTGATCATAGAGTTAGAGAGGGGTATGGTGGTTTTGGAGAGGGCAAGGGGGGTTAGTATATGGTAGTTGAGGTCGGAGATGGTGGGGTGAGGTGGCACATGGGGGGGTACGGAGGACAAGAGCCGGGTGGGGTGCATTATTGTTGGACGGGGGCGGCGCTGGTGCAGAGGAGCCGGGGCGATGCATGGTCCTAGTTAACGTGGGCAAGTCAGCCATGGATTAGGGTAGAGTACACCTAGATAGCGGGAGAAAGGCCCATGGTTTACAGAAAGGCAGGGAGTAAATAAAACACACTTATATTTGAGACACCTAGATAACGGGGCCTCACAGAAAGGCAGGTAGTAATACAGCACCTAGATTAGAGTCCTTTAAGGTGGGAGAGAGGCCTGAATTTCATAATACGATCGGTTTTGAAATAATTTGTCTGTACCGGAGATTCCCTGTTGTAGTGATGGGTGAGAGTGGTTGGTGCACTTCAATCTGCTGGTAGTGTTGTATGGTGGCGAGAATGCTAAAAGAGGTTATCGGTACTAGTGTGATTGTGTGAAAAATTGGCCTACCTTATCTGTTGGTGCTGGTTGACAGCAGTCTGTTCTTCGTTTGACGTGTCTGGGTACTGCAGCTGGTTGGTGCTGCTTGTTCGAAAGTGAAACTATGCATTTGCAACCACCTTGTATAATGGGGTTGCAGCAGGGGTGTGATAGCTGTTAGAGGGAATGGTAGAGTTTGACACTGCACACTGGGATTCGGGTTGGGGCAACGCTGGTCCTTTCTCTTGAGTTCAGTGTGGAGAACGAGCTATGTGATGGGGCACTGTGGGTGAGTTTAGTTATACCTGTTGTTGAGCCGTTGGTGGTTAGTTGGTACTATAGGCTTTTTAGTGTTAGTGGGTGCTGGTTCCCTGGTGACACCTGCAGACACAGTATGGAGCTGCCCTTTGCTTTGGGCCCTTAGCCGCAGGGCTGCTACGGGCAGAGAGCTGCTCTAGGGCTACACTATTACTAATTTGATCCTATCAGCCAATCGGGGGAGGGGGCGGGACACAAGGTGGGGAAAGAACACCGAAGGGGAGGCAGGGGAAACGAGGCTCCGGAGCTCTTTACACAATAAAAATTCAACTAAATGAGGAAAATTGCAAAAGGGGTACAAGGGGTTCTTACCTTCACGTTGCCAGGAAGCAAAGTTGCATGTTCAGGTGGCTTGGAGAAGAACTAGGTGCCTGCTTGAGTCATATTCACGATAGCCAATCAGGGGAGGCAGCGGGAGAGAACACGGAAAGGGAGGCAGGGGAAACTAGGTGCTGGAGCGCCTTGCACAACAAAAATTCAACTAAATGAGTAAAATTGCAAGAGGGGTACAAGGGGTTCTTACCTTCACATTGCCATGAAGCAAAGGTAAGAAACTACTCCCTTCTTTCACTTGCCTTCTTGGCCGTGTTCTTTATATTTTAAGCAGTAGTTTGTTTGTGCCTACACCTCTTTGCGCCAAATTTCTGATGTAAATGAATAAAAGTACGTAGTCAAGTTTCTTCAAGTATATTTTCTTAATTTATTTGATATATGTTCTGCCCATATGGATGATCAAAATGCGAAGTCCTCTTGGGATCTGGTCCTTTGATGCATAGTTTTTCAGAGAGATTATTTCCCAATACTTATCAATTTCTTTGCGAGAGGCCCTCTCTAGTTTTACAAATTTATATCTGAGGTCCTCTTTTCGGAAAACTTGAAGTGAAAGCATGGGTGTTATTCCCTTTGGCAGAGAAAAGTTTGTTTGCTTCTTCTTCTCTATTCTCCATGTATTCTTCCATTTTTTGAATTTGTTTTCCCAAATTGGTCTGCGTGGTACTGTATCCCCTAGTAACAATCTACTGAGTGAGGAACTTCTTGAGTGGGGATCTCATAAGGTGTACTCTCGCGACCCGTATGTTAGTGCTATTAAAGTTGGCAATGGTTTTCTTATTTTATTATTTTATTCTTGTGTCGCATAGAGTCCCTCAGCTCCGTTTGTAAAGTAAGCAGTAGTTTGTTTGTGCCTACACCAGCAAACAAACTTTTCTCTGCCAAAGGGAATAACACCCATGCTTTCACTTCAAGTTTTCCGAAAAGAGAGGACCTCAGATATAAATTTGTAAAACTAGAGAGGGCCTCTCGCAAAGAAATTGATAAGTATTGGGAAATAATCTCTCTGAAAAACTATGTATCAAAGGACCAGATCCCAAGAGGACTTCGCATTTTGATCATCCATATGGGCAGAACATATATCAAATAAATTAAGAAAATATACTTGAAAAAACTTGACTACGTACTTTTATTCATTTACATCAGAAATTTGGCGCAAAGAGGTGTAGGCACAAACAAACTACTGCTTACTTTACAAACGGAGCTGAGGGACTCTATGTTTCCGTGTTGACCTACATCCTTGCGACACAAGAATAAAATAATAAAATAAGAAAACCATTGCCAACTTTAATAGCAGTAACATACGGGTCGCGAGAGTACACCTTATGAGATCCCCACTCAAGAAGTTCCTCACTCAGTAGATTCTTTATATTTTACTTTTGCCCTCTTGGCATGTTTTACATTTGCCACATTTCACATATTTCAGCTTCCTTTTATTTAACCTTCTTTCCTTTGATCTCCACTCGTAATATCTTTCAAACGTTCATCAAGACTCCATAACATTTCAGACTTTCGAATGTGCGACTTCCTCTCGCAGGACCGCTCTGCTAATCTGTATACTTTTTCCTTAACAATTGCTCTTTTCAGTCGTGTGTTATCGGCACATGCGCAACTTTCAACTTCCAAATCAGTCACTTTTGCTTTAACATCAACCAGACTTCTGTTGTGCTCGATAACTCACTGGTTGTGTTTAAATTAATCTCATCTTTTCCTCGCAGCCCAAAGCCGTTACCAACGCATCCTCTGCTCCTCCCCAACTCTGACGTTCACCCGGGAGGGTCGCTGGCTGTTTCCTGACACCATGAAGGTTTCTTTCTTCTGCTTGCTCGGCTCTATCTTTCGAACACTCACGGCTTCCCGAAAGCTTGGAAATCTTGCCTGGCTTTCTCTCGATTGAAGATCAATCCGTTGGCATTCCAACTCCCACAGCCTGGTTCACATTTGCCTCGGAAGAATTGTTCTTTCTCGTACCCAGCCTCGCTCAAAGTTTGTCTCTGCTTGCCACCTTTTATTTTCACAGAGACTTAAATGGCAGGTGTACATTATCAGTTACCTGCCTGACTCTGCCTGGCCTCATTACAGGGACAATGCAAGTCAGGCGAGGTAATCCTTGTGTCCTCATTCCTCATTTCCTTGGTGCAGTACATTTGTCAGGACAACGTGGGGAGGAATTATGGCAGTTGTAGTTTAATGATAAAATAAACGGGGATAGGAGTTAGATGGGTTGTGAAAAAAGGGGGATACCATGCCTCACCATTGAGTGCTTCTCCGCACTCCCTGAGGACCCCCAGCCCAGGTGATCCTTCCCTGCTTGGCCACCCACATGGTTGGGATCCAAAAGTGATGGCCTTCCCTGGCCACCTGAGTAAGGGATCCTGGGGGATTAGGTTGTGAAACACCCTCTGGCTTTTCACAATACTCAATAAATGTGGATCCTTTATTAAACAACTTCCATGTAGGTCTAGTTTCTTGGTTCTCCTTCAATTTAAGTGCATTCAGCTGAGCACAAAGTAATGGGTGTGAGGGCAGGAATTACCCCTGCCAACTGATATGCATAATCTGTAATATAGGTGAAATAGAGACATTAAAACCACTTTATATTAGTTTGTGAATAGTTAACTTAAATATAAATCTAACATTTGTGGGATTTGTAAAGCACGTGGACGAATTATACAAATACTGTTGGATCCAACTAATGTCAGGAGTAGAAGAATCTTTACATTTGGTAGTTTTAAGCTATTGGTTTTTTATAACAAATGTGTAACTGGAAACTATTTCAACATATAATGTTGTATTGACTGATTTTAAATATTAACTGAATTATGACCGTTTTTTAATTTTCATTACTCAATATTGATATTTTATATTTTAAGAGTTAGGTTATGTAACTTAAATAACACTACAATACAGAAATAAGGTAGAGGGAGTCTGGGCTATCATTCTTAAGGGAGGTAGTAATAGTACACAAGAATCCATAGGGCACATTATCCCTGCTATGTTAGTCTTAGGGTCTTGTCAGTGCTGCTAAAGTTGCATTGGTGAGTGAGGCTGAAAAAGACCTCACTAACTAAAAAGGATCACGCAATCAGAAAGCATATATGCTGGGGATCCCATTGAAAATTATGGGAAAGCATCAAAAAGAAAAGCTTTCCTAACAGTATACACTTTACACTCTGAGACACTCCTAGTCCAAATATACAAAGCACTTCCTGCTTTTAAGAATGTGAAGATGGCCCCTACGACTAAGATGCAGGTTCCCTACACCCCCCCACCACTCCCCTGTTGCGCATCCTCAGCTCATCACCTGCACAACAAATGAGCCCAAATGAGTTGGATGGATCCATAATCTGCTGCAATTTTCTTTAAATTGCTCTTAAATGTACACCAGGATTTCCCAGCCTCATGATGGTAAATAATCAAAGCATGTGAATCTATTCTTACTCCTACGTTCCGTCCCTTTCCTTCATACTTTGGGACATTCCGTCCAGTGGGAAGGGACCGGAGCACTTTTGTAAAAAAGCATCAAATTGAAAAATGTCCTTCTCTTTTTACGCGGGGTACTGCACGTGGCTGTAACCCTGCCCTCCTGAGCTCTGCCCCGTGCATGGACCTTCAGTCCTTTTCTCTGCGCGGTCGGGGCTGGACACACTTGCATCACTGGAAAGACATTTTTCGTCTTTCCGTTGTCCTTCTCTCCGGCTCCAGTTCTGCAGTCGCGTAGTCCTCAGTCTATGCCGGATCGTTTGGCATTGGTCTCTTGTTCCTCTTGCGAACGTCGCTTCGCTAGGGTGGATCCCCATTCTCTGTTTGGAGTGTCTGGGACCGGATCACCGTTGGGACTCGTGTTTCTACTGCGACTCCGTCGGTCCGGGCACTTCCAACATCGTCTTCGTCGGTGTGAGGAGGCCTTCCAGCACGTTCCTCCACCGCATTTTCAACTCTTCATCGAAAGAGACGCCAGGTAAGTTCCTTACTTTTTAGGGCACCCCGGCCGGGGGACTCCTTCCCGGGGTCCTCCAGGTCCGGGAGGGGCTTAAACAGCTCTGCTACCCGGGTTTCCCCTGAGGTGCCTCGCAGACCTAATAGGCTTACCAGGGGTTTTCTCTGAGGGTTCCCGTGAGGGGCCTGCCAACACCGGACTACGATCCGAGGTTCACCACTCGGGTGCTAATAGTCAGCCCAGTCTTGCTGAGGCTTTGGTTACCGGAGTTCGCTCCGAGGTCTCCTTGTCTGGAGCTTCCCATACAGACATCAGGGTGCGCCCTGAGGCCTCTGAGGCTTTTCTGTACCGAACCACGGTTCGAGGCCCCTCTCAGTGGAGCTGTACGTACGGGACACTGTTCCGAGGTTCCTCTCTTTGAGGCTAAGGTGTGTACTGACAGAACTGAGAGACCTGCTAGGGTCTTGTCTGTGAGGTGGATTCCTTAACATTCCCACTCTCACGGAGATACAGGTTCTGCCGAGGGGGGAAAAGGGAGAGGTCTCTGACCGCGACTCCTCTGTTACCGGCTTTGCCGAGGTTCCTCTCTTGGAGGCTAATTCAAGGGGCCCCTTCAGGATGTCCAGTAAACATCTGAGGCCCCACAGTACCGGCTCTGTCGAAGATACTTGTGTCAAGGCTAAAGTTTCGATCAAGTCCCCTGACCATCCTGTGGAGATAGCCTCATCTACACATGTGACGCAGTTCTCTTCGGGTGGGGACAAAATGGCGGCCTTCCCTTGTGGTCTGTGGCGGCCATTTTGGATTCTTCCCTTACACCCACACTATAGACGACTGGTGCTGGCAACCTTCTTTTTGGTGAACAACCATTTGCGGGTGTAAATTCGTTCCACCCTTCTTATGGCTGGCGTGTTCGGATGCCACTACCGCATACGGTCTTGCTTCCTGGCAACCTTCCTTATTACGTTGGTGTGGGTATGCCCCTTAGGAGCAGCCTATGCCCATCCGAGTGTCTAAATCTTCGTTAGAGGATGCCTTTTCGGGAAGTTTCAGAGGCTTATGCACTCTGACCCCATGAGGGAGTACTTTAGGGGCCTTTTCTTGTAGCTCTGTCACCAGGGTTTCCCCTGACGTGCCTGAAGGGCCTAACAGGCGTACCAGAGATTCCTCTGAGGGTTCTGACAGAACTGCCAGTACCGGATATTGTTCTGAGGTTCACTATCACAGTGCTAAAGTTAAGCCCAGTTCGGCTGGGTGCTGGGATACCAGGGTTCACCCTGAGGAGCTTTCCCCGCTGACCAGTTTGAAACCAGAGGTTCTTCTTGTGGCTAAAGTCTGTAAAGAGTCCCGACTCGTGGCCCCCTTTATGGGAACTTTACGTACCAGGTTGAAACCTGAGGTTCCTCTTGTGGAGTCTTAAGTCTATATCGACAGATCTGAGAGGCCTTCTTAGAGGGTCTTGTCGGTGAGGTTTTGTCCTCAACCATTCCACGCTCAGGGTAGTTGTGGTTCGGTTCTGTCGAGGGGGGCAAAGAGGAGGGGATCACGGACCACATTCCCTCTGGTACCGGTTTGTTGGAGGCTAATTTTGAGACTGGTTCGAAAATGTCGACCAACATCCTAGACCACCCAATACTGGCTCTGCCCAGGATCCCTGTAAGGCTAAAGTGTTACTTAAGTCCCCTGACGCTCCTGAGGAGGCAGTTACCTCAGCTACGCATGTGACGCAGCTCTCTTCAGAGAGCGACAAAATGGTGACCCAATCTGCATGGCCTACGGCAGCCATTTTGGATACCTCCCTTACACCTACGTTCGCAACGTCTAGTGCTGGCAGCATTCCTTTCGGCAATAGTAACCCGTTCCGCCCTTCTTTTGACCGGCGTGCGTGGGCTCCGCTGCCTCATACTGCCTGCTTTTGCTCCACTGATCTATGTGGACCCGGCCGGTGGTGGACCCTTCTGGCAACCACCCTCCTTGTGTTCGGGGGGTGGGTCCCTTACGAGTGGTTTCTTCCTCTTCGACACATAAGCCCTCGGGAGTATGAGTTTTTGGGAAGTTTCAGATGCTCGTGCACTCTGACTCTGAGGACGTATTTTAAGCGTCTTTTCAGTTCTGCTCCAACCCGGCCCTGGCTGCTCTGATTCAGTTTTCTTTTTAAACCTGAGGCGGTAGGCATGGAGGACCAGTCGTCTGTTCCTGCCTCGTTGGGATGAGCCTTAAGCGGATGAGGACAGGGATGAGTAGCCCTGCTCGGTGAGAGCATTCCATGACTGGGAGGGACTTGAGTAGCTCTGTTACCAGGGTTTTCCCTGAGGTGCCTCAGGGGCCTAGTAGGTGCACCAGAGTGTTCTCTGAGGGTCCCTCAGCAGACCTGCCAAAACCGGACGTGGTTCTGAGGTTCACCATTTGGGTGCTAAGGTTCAGCTCACTTCGTCTCTGGCTCTGGATATCGGGGTTCGCCCTGAGGTCTCTGTTTCTGGTGCTTGTCACACCGAGCCACGGCTCGAGGGCCCTCTTGAGGGAGATGTATGTCCTGGGTTAAACCCCAAGGTTCCTCTAAATACAGTACCGACTGAGTTGAGGGATCCTCTAAGGGTCTTGTTGGTAGGGTACATTCCTCAACCGTCCCACGCTCTGGGTTATGGTGGTACCAAGTCTGTCGAGGGGGCAAAGAAGGTGATCAGCAAAAGGCCTTCCAGTACTGGCTCTGCCGAGGTTCCTCCATTGGAAGCTAACTCTGGGTCAGTTCCTAGGATGTCCGCTAAACATCCTAGATCTGCCAGCACCGGCTCGGCCGAGGATCCTTGTTTCAAGGCTAAGTGTTTCTTAAGTCCCCTGACTTCCCTGAGGGAACAGTTGCCTCACTTTCTCCTATGACTCAGTACTCAGGTGCTGACTAAATGGCGGCCCACCCTCCTTGGTCCACGGCAGCCATTTTGGATACCTCCCTTACACCAATTTTCATGACTGGTGCTGGGAGCGTTCCTTTTGGGGCTGAGCAGCTTTCCACGCTATGTGGACAGCAAACACCCGTTTGTCGGTCCTGGCAACAACTTCAGCTAAGGCCCCTTGTACACAGAGGTCAGGGTCCCAGACTCAGTCCTTCTCTGAGATCAGGGGGTTTCAGGGTCACCTTGGTAGCTCTGCCTTAAGCGGCAGGGGCAGGTAATCTCCCTGCCGACAAATCACCAAATTATATTTTTTGTCGGTCACACTACACTTTGGTGGGAGGACGAATCTCGTCTCATCTGGATGCGTGGCAAACCATCACCAAAGACTGTTGTCCATCGTTTAGGCGGGTTTCGCTTGCCTTTTCCTCCTACCCCACCCTTCAAACCTCTCTTCCAACAGATCGGGATGCCCTCCCCCAGAGCAAGGGTACAGAAACTTCTATACCTCAGAGAGATGGAACCTGTTCCGCTCATGGAGCAAGGGAGGGGCTTGTACGGCTGTCCTTTCACAGTGCTCAACCAAGCTGGCTTGCGCACCATCTTCGATATTTCCGACAGAAATTCAAGTTGATCACGCCTTGCCAAATAAAGTCCTCTCTTCGGAAGGGCGATTGGTTCAGTGTGGTTGTCTCCCAGGATGCGTAAATGCACATTTTGACTTGGAGCCCGCATATGAAATAGCTGCGGTTCTCTGTGGGAGCAGAGCACTTCAGATTTGGGTACTCTTTTTGGTCTCGGCTCAGCGAGACGCACCGGAAACTCCTCTGAGGTGCCCCGCAGCGGTCTCCCAATACCGGATCTTCTTCCAAGGTTCCCCATTTGGGGCGAAGGCTGGCCCCGGTTCTGCTACGGCTTTGGATACCGGGGTTTGCCCTGAGGCTTCTCCATCTGGAGCCAACTGTACCGAGTCTTGGCTCGAGGCCCCTCTCGAGGTGGCTATAAGACCAGGGTTAAACCTGAGGTTCCCCTGCTTGGTGCTAAATCGGTCACTAACAGAATTGAGTCCCTCATCGAGGGTCCCGGCTGTAAGGTATTTCCATGCGCACGCGGCCGTGGTAATGCCAGTTCTGTTGAGGGGCGAAAGAAGGCGGTCATGCACCCCTGACCTTCCAGTACCAGCTCTGCCGAGGATCCTCCACTAAAGGCTAATTCGAGAGAAGCCCCTGACGTGTCGAGTAAACACCCTAGTTCTGCCAGTGCCTATGCCGAGGTTCCTTGTTTCAAGGCTAGGGTGGCACGCAGGGCCCCTGACTCCCCTGGGGAGACTATTGCTCCACTTGCTCCTGTGACGCAGTTTGCCCCAGGTGTGTGATAATGGTGGCCTGAGCTCCCCGGGCCACGGTGGCCATTTTGAATGCCTCCCCTAAAGCAAAGTTTTACATCAACAAGCAGGGCGACACTCATCTCCTTGTGGATCTTGCCATACAAATTTGGGCTGGGCCATACAGTCAGGCTCCACACATCCCAGGTCACCTCAATGCGACCGCAGATTAATTCAGTCGGTTTCGGTTACGAGTGCGAGATGAACAGCAATATCATCTCCAACCTTTTCCAGCAATGGGGCACGCCAGAGGTGGTCCTCTTTGCAGTTTATGGGTCAACATGAAAGATTATGCTTTCCCCTCATGGCCTCCTATCCATTGTTGCTCTGTAAGCGCATCAAACCGTTGCCAAAGCAGCTACGTGGGCTTGCCCGTCGGCTTTTGGTAAGCATTACTGCTTAGACCTGAGCTCCAGTGCCGATGCTCAATTCGGTCAGACTGTTCTTGAGAACCTTTTTCAGTAAGGGAATTCATCCACCCGTTTCCTGTGAGGAGTGCTTGGTAATCTCCCAAAAGTATGGAGGAAAGGGGTGGGACGTGGGTGTATAACCATGTTACTCACTGTAGTGACCATCTTACTACTACTCTATTTACATGCTACTACTCCTCTATCCACATGCTACTACTCCTACTCTATCCACATGCTGCTACTACTACTACTACTACTCCTACTTTATCCACACACTCCTCCTCCTACTCTATCCACACACTCCTCCTCCTACTCTATCCACACACTACTACTACCACTCTATCCACAAACTAATAGTACTCTTACAAGTACTACTACTACATCCACATGTTGTCCCTCAGTCACAATGTCTCACTTCCTACCCTCTAAATTTCCCACACTTCACGCACACCCAAACAAAAGTACCACTCTCTCCCACTATGTGAGACACTCTAGGCCCGTCGTTTCCTGACTAGCGGTGGCATTCTGCAGGACACTGTCTCTCGTGAGTTTATTTTACTGGAGCACTCTGCTTGGACTTGTTGTTTTGATGGGAACATAGTGGCTTGCTTTTTTCAGGCTGCTGTTCATTAAGTTCTGCATTTTATCCGCTCATCTTGGTCTTTCTGGGCACATGCTGGCTGTTGTATTACAGCTGCTGATGCTGTAGATCCTAGAAAACAAACGGCCAGAATGAAGCTTTGCAGGCAATGGGTGGTACTGTGGTCCTGGAACTTGGCAGGGGGGGTGGATATGGCCCTCCAAACTCCATACCCCGCCTCTGGAACAGGACTGGCTCTGGCATCAACTCTGGTAGACCTTCCACATCCTGTCGCTGGGGGGTCCTTACTCCCCCTACCTAATGGAAACAGTTCAGGCCCACTCTTCAAAAAAAAAAAAAAAGGTTTTTAATAGTAAAACCAAATACCGACGACCTGATCTCGGTTATACAGCTTACCAACAAAACTGATTTATACTTAGTTATGCTAAGATGTGTACCTCCAGCTCCTTTTTCATTCTGCCTTTCCTGCGTTGTCTTTCTAAGGCTTTTCATCAGCTTTCTTTTCTGTATTTTAGGATGAGTCCTGGAGTTCCTATAAAGGAAGAGCCCCTCAGTCCGAGCCCCCAGATAGAGGAAGTCTGTCAAATGGACCCCACGCCTGTCGAGTCAGCGCTATCTCCCTCTACCTTCATAGACTCCATTCTAGAGGAGAACGAGTCCAGCATCACCACCAACACTACGCAGTCACCAGAAAAGTGCCTCAGTGTCGCCTGCCTTGACAAGTACGTTTTTCTGTGCAGAGCTTTCCTTTGTCTGGCCTATTTATAAATCCACACTTTGAAGGCAGAAGTGGTAACCTGCGGGAAGTACAATATTAAGATGGATTTCTTTGTACAGGTTGTTGGATTCCTCGTCCCAGTGTTTATAACTCAGGAAGTATCACTTGTCCATGGTATGATATGTCATTTATAACGCGCATATACACACGTGTTTCCAGACTCGACAAGACAAGGAAGGGTAGATGGAGGGAGGGCAAAACAAACGATCTTACTAGGCCTTGTCATTCAGATCGTGCAAGTGCGATGAAAGCATTTGTTAATTTGTTATTGTCTCCTAACAGATTGGCTCTAGGTGACATCTGCTGAGCGGAGACTTATTTTTGTCAATATTTTTATACCTGCCATTAGCCCTTCACTTGGGCGTGGTAAGGAATGTGCTGATAGCCTAGTTTGATTTCTGTATGTATGCACATCGTGGAATATCAGTTCAGCTAACACGAAAGAAAACACGGCGCTGTGCGTTTTAGACATTCACAGTTCCTAACACAAAGATGTAAATCCACTATCTGTGATAGACACAGTACATATGTAGGTGAAGGGGTGGCAAGTAAAGAGCGTTCTAGGTACAGTAGAATAATGCATTCAAATAGTCCTGTTCAGGACTGTTAGGGAGAATTATATGTTTAGGCTGAATTTCCTAACCTAGTGAGTCCCCCAGCAGCTTTGCTGGATTTTTTGGGGTTTATTTTTTTTCTCCTGCCAAGAGTGAGACTCTTTTACCATCATTCTTGGACATGATTTGAGTGTGTTCCTTTGACTCGAGATGTGTTTAATGGGCTATGGGGTCTTTTACTTCATAGGGCTTCATGTGTTTTTGTGATGGCTTCATGTGTTTTTGTGATGTTACACAGCCCCCTGGGACTGACTACTGTCTCCCAGGGCATGTAAAGTCACCATTGACGTTACTAGTCTTGAATTCTGAGCAGAACCGGTACAAACCATCATATTGTGGACGCACTGGTCGGGGCAATTCGATTGCCCTGGGGTCTGTTAGTCGAGGGGGCACGTCTCAGTCCCCCCGATCGAGTTTTGGCTGGTGGCAGTGGATACTAATTTTTATATTCAACCGCGAATATTTCTCTATGGGATTTTCCCATTGTTCGAGGCTACTATCTTTATTTAATTACGATAGCCTCGAACATACCGCCGGTTTATTTATTTATTATTAATTCTCCGGTTGGTATTTTTTGCCAAAACTTGGTTCCAAAATGGCGTTTGTGTTCGCTTCTGTGACTCCAACCCAAGTCGAGCCCTTTGTTCCATTTTTTGGCGGGCTTCTCCACAGAAGCCTCCAAAAGTGGTGCCACTCTGTCTGGGTACCACAGATGGTGTGGGAGGGGGTTTAGGCACCCTGGACTGAGTGGCCTCGGCAACTCAAGTCGCACTCTTGTGTGATTGGCCCAAGTGGTGAGCCGCCCGGCTCACCACTTAGCATGTTTGAGTGGCAGCTTGGCTGAATGAATGGGGGTTTTCTGCATAAAAGCAGGGCTTTGGGGACTGGAACTTCAGAAGTCACCACAGGACCTAAAGAATCCGAGGAGGGAGAAGCCGAGCCGACCTTCAATGATGAACCCACCGGTTGAGCCCTGCTGAACCGCCTCACCACTTTTCCCGACGACAGAGGAGATCTCGAGTCCGGAGAATCTTCTTCCTTTGACTGGCGGGGATAACCAGTTTGCCCGTCTTTTCGCCTTCCTGGGCCATCTCGTGGCCGTCTTGCCCGTGCCAAGCACCCCGGCAACCGGAATACCACGGTTTACCACTACCGCGAAGAAAAGGTTAGTACCTTGTAACCGGGAATCTCCGCGGTTGGTTTCTTCCCTGGCAGTGCAACGACCTTCATCTTTCCTCCACGTCGAGACCTCCTCTTCCTCTGGACGAAACACTGACTTGCAACCGATGCCGGGAACAACTGCCCCCGCTGGAGCGTTCTTCCCATTTTCAGGTACTGTGTCCCATCTGGCTTCCCTTGCGACAGATCGTTCGGGGTCACAGTAAATCCTCGACTTTCTAACCTGGGTTAGCCTGGGGCCTGTTAACTAACTTTTCCTGACTTGATCTCAATCTTTTGCGAACTATCTATGAAGACTCTTTGGGCTAACCCCACTGTGTGATCCTGGACACATTTTGCTTGCTCTCTCTAAGACTGGGCCTGGCATTTGAACCTCCTTGCTCTCCAGTATACTTTGCCTAACCTGCTTCACTGTGGTTCTTTGAAAAGTATTGTGTGCTTTCATAACTTTGCCTTTTCCCTCCCTTTTTCCATAACTTATTAGAGTGCCATCTTATGTTAAGCGCTCACCTCTGTCTGAAAATAAGTGGTGTTTCTCATTCAGACTTGTCTAATAAGTAATCAGGGTTGTATATATATAATAGTGACTGTGTGTTGAAATTACTTACCTCTTTGTGTGCTAGTGTAAATTACAAGTGTCTTTTAATAAATAATTATATACTTTTACACCAAATCTCTGGTCAGTGTTTGCTTGTGCTACTGTATCTCTGTACCTATTGTGTATACTCTATATACTGCCTAACTCATCTTGAGAGAAGTCTGACTGCTCAGCCGCAGCTACCAGGTAAATCTGGGTGGTACAGACTGCTACCAATTGGTTTTACTGCCAACCACCTGTAGTCCTAAATCTTTTGCAGTGGTCCCTAAGGGAACTGCACAGGTTTCTGGCTAACGATTCCCCAGAAAAATGGGAGGCCTTCCGGGCTTCGATGCTGAAAATATTCGAGAAAGCGGCCCAGACCCCTTCGAAGTTGCCGCATGGTGATCATGCCTCTACTCACTCTAAAAGTGACAGAGGAAAATCAAGATCCAAACATGCAAGGGTTGAAAAGAGTAGACAGTCTTCAAGGGAAATTTCCCTGACGCCTCGCACTAAATCTAAGCCTCCGGTGCATAAATCAGGGCTAACGGAATCGGCATCGAAGTTGAAACCAAAACTCAACTCGACAGTCGACCACCATAGCGTTGAGACCGATGACAAAAATGATGTCGACACCATTAGCTGCATTGGAGCCTCCTTCGACAGCATCAAAGCCACCTTCGACACTGTTGAAACCACTGTCTACCCTAACGACGCCTTCAACGCCTTTATCAAAGCCTTCTTTGATACCAAGATCCAAGTCGACGCCATTAGCCATAGCTAGGAAAATTCCACCTTCTTTGCCTGAAAAAACTTTCCACCCACATCCAAGACAGGAATATTTTAGATCCATGTCTTCTATATATGAAGAACATTCCTCTGAAGAGGATGTCACTCCAGCTGGAGTTAGAATGTGGAGCCAGGGAAGTTCTTGAACTATTGAACCCACAGTCTAAAATAACAGACCTTTATGACCGTCTCCAAAATGCAAGTGGCTTAGACACTTCACCTGAAGTGGATTTTGAAAGGCCAGATCCGACAGATCATGCTGATACCAGTTATAGAAATCTTATGGGAAGGGTCATTGATTTTATGGGTTGGAAAGCAGCTTCCCCGGATTTTGATCAGGATGACATGACTGACATCATTAGTGAGGGACCTTTAAAAGATCCTGTTCTCCCATTCCACAAGGCACTACAAAAAAGAGTAATGGCAAATTGGAATACTCCAGATTCGATTGCAGCAGTAAAGGGGAACTGCTACCAAAATATAGACCAGCCTTGTCCGATCCAGAATATTTATCCAAACATCCATCTCTTGAAAGTCTATTGGTGCAAGCTGCAACCTCCACTTTGGCAATCAGCCTACCCATCAATACCATCAGACAGGGACGGTAAAAAGTTTATGCTCGGGCCCGGGAAGCTTTCATTTCGGGCTGCATGGCCCTAAAATCGAATGTCACTCGCACATTAGCAAGATTAACCTATACCCTGTGGGACTGCATGTCATCAGTGGCTGAACGCATCCCGCAAGGTGAAGAACGGGATGGTTTCCTGGCTATAGTGAAGGATGGTAAAGAGGTTATGGAGGAATGCCTTCAGTCAGGATTGGACACTGCGGATAGTATAAGCCGGTCCATGGCATCTAGCACAGTCTTGCACAAATTTGCATGGCTAAGGAAATCTGGCTTTGCACCTGATGTGCAGTCTAGACGGCTTCAGGTTGTTTGGCAGCAAGGTGGTCGAGGACTTGGAGAAGCTGTAGACCTCGAAAGCGGCAGCGAAATCACTCAGAGCTGTTATAAGACGACCTCATCAACTCTCTTACGCAGGCTCATCTTCCTGGAAGAGTCGCTATTTTCACTTCTATTCCTCTTTTGGAAAAGGGAGAGGGCAGGCCAGTCAGAGAGGCCAACAGAGAAACCACTTTTGTGGTGGAAAAGGGAGAGGTGCTAGATCAGCCACAGCAGTGGATACTACCTCCTCAGCCACTGCTGCAGCCGCTGCAAAGCCACTTTGAGGTCTTAACCCACAAAACCCTGGTGGGAGGCAGAATCACTCGGTATCTGGAAGAATGTCAGGGCATTACGTCAGATACCTGGGCACTAGAGATAGTGACCCATGGTTACGGTCTTACTTTTCTTCAAAGACCTCAAGATCATCCACCGGGAGCCAACTCTGTAAAGACTCCAGATCTGCCCCTTGTGCAGGTGATTTTAACCCTGCTAGAGAAAGGTGCAATAGAACATGTACCTGTAGCTGAGAGGAACAAGGGCTGACACTCCCCCTATTTTCTCATCCCCAAAAAGGACAGAGGATTGAGACTCCTCTTGGACTTAAGAAGCTTGAACAAGTTTCTCAGAAAGGACAAGTTTAAGATGGTGACCCTTTCTCAGATCCTTCAGGCTCTTAAACTTCAGGACTGGCTGGTTTCATTGGTCCTTCAGGATGCTTACTTTCATGTGCCAATCCATCTCAAGCACAGAAAGTACCTGAGGTTCGCAATTGGTGTTTCTCATTATCAGTTTCGGGTTCTAGCATTTGGGCTAACCTCCGCCTGGGGGTTTTCACCAAAATGATGGCGGTGGTGGCAGCGACTATCGGAAGAAGCGGGATTCACATCTACCCTTATCTGGATGATTGGCTTATCAGGGCGAGTTCATCCGAACGAGCCCAGGAACATCTGGCCTTGACCTGCCACTTCTTGCAGAGTCTGGGCTTCTCCCTCAATTACAAGAAGTCGCAAATGATTCCAAGCCAAAAACTCCAATTCATCGGAGCAATCCTGGACACTTCCTCAGGGAAAGCCTCGCCTCCCGAGGAGAGCTCACCACATTCTGCAGATAGTAATGAAATTTCACAATGCCCAACATCTACCAGCATTCGACTTTCTAAGGTTGCTAGTCCTCATGGCATCCTGCATTTTTCTGGTGCCAGAGGCCAGATTGAGGATGAGAACTCTTCAGTGGGCTCTCAGGACTCAATGGTCCCAGTTTTCAGGGGAGATGTCAGACCTTCTACAAATCCCGACCAAAGTGGCTCAAGATCTCCTATGGTGGGCTTGCAAGGAGAATATCCTCAAGGGGGAACCTTTTTGGCAACCATGGCCAGAGATAACGGTAGTGACGGACGCCTCACTCACGGAGTGGGGAGCCCACACCAACGATCTGACAATCAGCGGTCGTTGGTCTCCATCGGAGTCCAAACTCCACATCAACCTTTTGGAGCTGAGAGCAATTAGACTAGTGCTGGAGGCTTTTCTGCCCTGAGTACAAGGAAAAAATGTCCTGATAATGACAGACAACACAGTGGCTAAACACGGCGGCAGACGCTCTGAGCAGGCAGAGCACAGTATCCCACGAATAGGAGCTAGCTCAGGAAGTTCTTCAAGAGATCTTCGCCCTTTGGGGAACCTCTCAAGGATCTGTACGCGACCGGTGCCAACCGGAAGTGCGAACTATATTGCTTCAGGGAATTTCCCCCAAGAGGAGCTCTAGGAGATGTGTTTGTGGTGGAATCGGAGTTTCCACTCATGTACGAGTTTCCTCCAGTCCCCTTCATCCCTTACTTGATCAGGAGGTTGAGAAAGTTCGGGAAACGCATGATCCTAATTGCCCTGGTTTGGCACAGAATGATGTGGTACCCAGACCTTCTGCACATGTCCATCTGCCCTCCAATATGTCTTCCAATAAGAGAGGACCTTCTCTTGAGGGAGGAGGGTTGGGTTCTCCATCCAGAGGTCAAGACATTCAGTCTTCACGGATGTATTGTTACGAAGTTCGTTGGTCGTGTAGAGTATGAACAACCCCTCTGTCCCCAAGAAACACCCTGACCGATTTTGTTATATGGTCAGTGTGAATATTAAGGCCACAGGTGGAAGTCCGGAAAGCCAGGACGTGGGAACAGCCGGAAGAACCCCTTGAGCGCTGCAAAGCAAGATACAGTGGTTAAGCAATGAAACAGGGCCCGAATACCTTCATGTACATAAACCCCAAAGCTACCAGAATACCTGTGAGTACTTGGGTCAAGGCGTGGGTCTCCTAGCTTAGGCTGGAAACGTGCTGTAGGGTAGAACAGGCAACCACCTATTTGCAGGACCGAGGTCCTAGCCAATGAAGAGCTTAAGCAAGAGGAATCCGTGGAGCAGGCGTGAGTCGGTAACAGGCAAATCCAAAAGTACTTGAAGGGTTAAGCAAGAGGAGTCCGTGGAGCAGGCGTGAGTCGGTAACAGGCAAATCCAAAAGTACTTGAAGGGTTAAGCAAGAGGAGTCCGTGGAGCAGGCGTGAGTCGGTAACAGGCAAATCCAAAAGTACTTGAAGGGTTAAGCAAGAGGAGTCCGTGGAGCAAGCCGAGGTCAGAATCAGAGCTGGTCCTTGAACAAAGAGAGAAGTCACGTGATCCGAAACTAAACAGCTGTGAAGCAACGCCTTCGGTTCACCGACTCCTTTTATCCTCGGAAGGGACGCACGTATAGTCACGTGTGACGTGACCTGAAAGCGTTGCAATGCTGCTAGGCAACCGAAGTCACGTGATCCGTGAAGCGCCGGGAAGCGCCGGTCTCCGCAAAGGACGTAAGTTACTGAAGTGACAGAGCTTCCAGTTGATCTGCCACCGCCGTGAAGGGCGATAAACACCCGCTCCCCCATATATGCCATGCCGTGCCCTGATGTGTGCGACGTGAGTGGGGGGCACGGTGCACGAGTGTTGGGGAGTGCGGGAATGGGTAGGCAAGGAGGGGCGAGTGGGGAGGTGTGTCCGTGGTCTAGGAAGCGGCGTGACATGTATTCTGAAAGGCTGAGGTACAAAGATTGGGACCTCCTGAATGATGTAATGGAGATCTTGCTTTCGGCCAGAAGACCAGCAAAAGAGGCCTTGTACCGTTGCTGTTGGAACAAATTCTGCAACTTATGCAAAGACAAGAATGTAGATGCTCTTCTGTGCAAAATACCGGAGTTGTTGTTCTTTCCACTATCCTTTGCCAATCTGGTGCACCAGGTTGGAACTATTAAGGGCTATTTAGCGGCGCTATCCATCGTTAAGTGCTCGTCCGAAGAATGTTCATATTTCAAATGTCCACTGGTGACACAATTGCTAAAGGGGCTCACCAATGTGTTCCCCCATCTCTCTGCCAGGTTCCAGTTTGGGACCTTTAATCTAGTACTAACATTTCTAATGTGTGCACCCTTTGAACCTTTACATTCAGGTCCATTAAGGTTAACTTTTAAAACCATCCTCTTGGTAGCATTAACTTCAGCCCGTAATTAGTGAATTGCAGGCACTTTCATCCAAGCCACCTTTACTATCTTCCATAAGGATAAGGTTGTTCGAGGGTTAAGCCAAAATCATTTCTGATTTTCACGTAGGGCAGAACATTGTTTTATCTACTTTCTATCCTCCACCGCATCTTGGCAAAGATGAGAGAATACATAGGTTGAGCCCAGACAGAGCTCTGAGCTTTTCCATATCTAGACATATCTAGGCTATCGATACTTATTGATGATCAGCTTTTCATAGGCTATACAGGCCACAAGCTGGGTCAGACTGTTAATAAACAGACCTTCTCCAGCATGGGGTCTGGCATGGATTCACATGCTCATGAATATTCCCCGTCGTCAGGCTGGGAATCTTCGGTAAAGAAAAAATCAGTATCAGTTTTGTTTCTGATCTGTCTTTCTTAGTAGTAACCAATCACTGATCTCTGGGTCATACTGCCCCCAGCCAATGACTGCCCTCTCCCTAAGCCCCGCCTCTGGCAGCCATCCTCAGATTTGGTAGCACATAAAGTGGCAGTATGACCAAGTGAAGAGCCGCAGAGGGGTAGGCGGGAGGGTTCGCATGTGAATCCATGCCAGACCCATGCTGGAGAACAACAGTTTACAGGTAAGTAACTTGTTCCTTCTCCAGCATGGGGTCTGGCATGGATTCACATGCTCATGAATAAAAGAATATATAGCAGTACACACATGCAGGGAGGTGGCAACAGGCTCAACATTAAGCAATACAACAACTCCACATTAAGCATCTCTTACCTGCTCACCAGGCTCACCTTAAGCGAACAGGTTGCGCAGCACTGCTTGGTCGACACTGGACTCCTCCCTGGAGTCCCGATCGACGCAGTAGAATCTTGTGAAGGTGTGCGTCGACCTCCACGTAGCAGCCCTGCAAATGTCCAGCAGGGACACACCAGACAGGAACGCCGTGGTAGCAGCGATCGCTCTGGTCGAATGGGCTCTCGGACTACCGGGCAGCGGTCGGTTTGCCAACCGGTGACAGTGCATGATGCAGCCAGAGAGCCATCTGGAAATGGAAGTCTTTGAGAGAGCCTTCCCTTGATTCACAGTCCCAAAGTTCACAAACAGCTGTGACGTCTTCCGAAAACTCTTCGTGTGGTCCACATAGAACTTCAGCGCTCTACCTACATCCAGCGAGTGCAAAGTCCTCTCGGCCGGCATCGAAGGTGACGGGAAGAAAACTGGTAACACCAAGGGCTCGTTGGGGTGGAAGTCCGACGGCACCTTGGGCATGAAGGAGGGGTGCATCCTCAGCACCACCCTCGTGTCGTGAAAAGTCAAGTATGAGGGCTTGCAAGATAGGGCCTGTATCTCTCCCACTCATCGTGCGGAGATGATGGCCACGAGGAACGCTGTCTTCCATGACAGGAACTTCAAAGGCGCCGAATGCATAGCCTCGAATGGGGCCCCCATGAGCCTGGTCAGCACCACATTAAGCTCCCATGCCGGGGCTGGAGCCGTCACCGGCGGGAACGATCAGAATGGTCCCTTCATAAATTCCTTCACCAGGCGATGAGACCACAAGGACGCCCGTCCCGTAGTCCTGGTATATCGGGAGATGGCAGCCAGATGTATTTTGATGGAGGCGTGAGCCAGTCCAGCTTTGGCCAGCGACAGTAGGTATGGCAGTACTTGAGGGGCCGTAATCCGCAGATGGTTGATCTTCTGTGCACGGCACCAGACAGAGAACCTCTTCCACTTATGTCCGTAGCACTTGAGAGTTGAGGACGCCCAGGCTTTTGCAAAAACCTCTCTGCAGGCAGCCAGGATATCGTACCCTCCAAACTCTTGTGCTGGAGGAGCCAGGCATGCAATTTCAGCGACTCCGGGTCGTGATGAAGAAAGGCGCCTCCTTCTCTGGAGAGAAGATCCGCGTCCGCCGGCAGCATGACTGGTGGGGACGTTGACAAGTCCAGAAGGTCCGGGAACCAGATCTGCCTCAGCCACACCGGTGCGACAATGATCATTCTGCACCTGGACTTCTTGAGCTGGTTGATGAGACGGAGCAGCAACGCCAATGGAGGGAACGCGTATAGAAACGGGCCGTCCCAAGGGAACGAGAAAGCATCGCCCATGCTCCTCGGCTGCGGGAACTTGCTGACGAACCTCTGGCACTTGGAGTTTGTTGCCGTCACGAAAAGGTCGATTCGGGGTTTGCCCCATCGTCGAAAGAGCCGATCCACCTGGTCCTGCCGTAGTTCCCACTCGTGGCACGTTCGCAGCTCCCTGATGACTTAGTTGGCGATGGTGTTTTTTATTCTTGCCAAGTGGAAGGGAACCAGAAACATCCCCTGGGCGACGGCCCAGTGCCACAGATCCGGGGCCTCCATGGATAGGGCTGGGGATCTGGTGCCTCCCTGCTTCCGTATGTAGAACATCGTGGTGTTGTTGTCGGTGAAGATCCTCACCACTTTGTCCTTGAGGGACGGAAGGAACGACTTGAGTGCCCAGAACACTGCTCGAAGCTCCAGAATGTTGATGTGGAGATACCTCTCCTCCGGGAGCCAAAGGCCTCTTGCGTGGAGATCTCCGGTGTGGGTCCCCCCAACCCTCCAGGGAGGCGTCCGTCGTCAGTCTCCTGAAACGCCGGGGTCTGAAAGTCTGTGCCTGCTGTGAGGTGCGCATGGGTACCCCACCATAGGATCGCCCGACGGAACTCCTCGTCGAGAGGGATCCTGTCTTCGAAGCAGCCTGTCGCCTGAAACCAGCGGGCGTCGAGGAACTCCTGTAGCGGACACATCCGAAGTCGGCAAAGGGGTACAAGGTAGATGCATGAGGACATCATCTCGAGGGACGACTTGATGGACCTCGCCCTGGCCACGTCCGTGGCTAGCAGGCGTTGCACCTTGCCCAAAATGGCCTTCGTCCTCTCCTCCGACGGGGAGGCCAATTGCCCCACTGTATCGAGCTTTTCTCCCAGAAACAGTGCTACTTGCGACGGAACCAGATGGGATTTGGGGTAGTTGATGGCGAATCCCAGTTCCGTGAGCAGCCGGACGGTCCCCGCTGTGTGTTCGACAGCGAGTTCTTTTGTCCTTGCACGGATTAGCCAGTCGTCCAGGTAGGGGTAGACGTGGATCCCCTGCAGGTGCAGCCGCACCGCCACTGGTGCAAGACACTTGGTGAATACCCGGGGTGCCGACTTTAATCCGAACGGCAGGGCTCCGAATTGGTAGTGGCCTCCCTGAACCACGAACCTGAGAAACTTTGTGCCCTTTTAGAATGGGGATGTGGGAGTAAGCATCCTCCAGGTCCAACGACGATAGGAAGTCGCCCTCCTCCAGCTGACCCAGCACGTGCTGGAGAGTGACCATCCTGAATTTCTGTGCCTTGAAGCACACCTTGACTGAAAAGAGCCCAGTCTCAATGGGGAAGGAAAGGGGCTGGCTTTCCTGATTGGACAGCCAGACTGCCCCTTGCTGTATAATGCAGGGAGAGAATGCAGAAGTTGTGCTCTAGTTCCTGATAAATACTGACAAGTTGACCGCTGTAGTGATTTCCAGCAAACAGAGAGCCTGCTGTGTAAATGCAGCCTGCTGTTACCCTTCCTTCCAATCGACCTAGGGGGGTCCTGAAAACGATGACCCTGGGTCGGAGCCTGGTGAAATCCACTAGACACGAAGACTTGCTTTTAGAGCCATCCCACGTCGTGCTGTGACCAAGCGGGACTGCAATATCTCGAGCCATTGTATGGTGCCTGGTCTTACGAATCGAGCTGAAACCTTGGTGGCCTACTCCTGGCTCTCCAGAGACACTATTTAAGCCCTTTAAGTCCCCTCACCAGATTGCTGGACCAGATTAGAGATGAGAATCCGACCAGTGATATTCAGTCTTCTCCTCTCTCCTGAAAAAAGGGCAACAAAACCAGAGAGCCGCATCCAGCAGCAAAGAAACTCTCCTGGAGCCTTCCCCATTGATCCCTGCTGGAAAATCCCTTCCAGTTGTCCTGTGTTCATGACAAGGAATTAATCGGCTGGGTTTTTTTCTGCAGATCCTGAGGCCTCCCCCGCTGCAAACTCTTCCTCTGTGTTGAGGTACTGTTTTGGCTGTGTTTTCTGCTTACCTTAAGCCTGTGTGGTTTCTGTGTAGCTTTGGTGTGCTTCGTGTGATTGGAATCCTCCTAGGGGTCTTAACAGACATCCCTGGACCCTAACTAACTCTAAAGTGAAATACATACTTGTTTGAAGAGACTTCCTCAGGAACTCTGATTTTTCCCTGCAACTGAACCCTATCTCCTTCCTAAAGCTGGCTCCTAGACCACTAGGGTCTCTCTTTTGCCTCTGAGGGGAATGCTTGCAATACACAAGGGAAGGATTGGATAAGAAAAGGATTCTGCCTTGAAAGTTTAATAGGTGTTCACAAGTTACTTGTGAAAGAGTTGGTTGCTAACTGCCACTTTGAGTGTGAGCAGTTACAAAGGTTCTTACCTTGAATGTGTGTTGCCATTCTGGAAAGTATATATAAGGTCATTTTACTCCATGGTGGTCGGAACACTAATCAATGCTAGGTTAGATTACTGTAATGCCTTTTTGATGGGCATTTCTAAATATCAGCTTCAGAGATTACAAGGAGCTCAGAATTCTGCCCGGTAACTGATTTTTGATGTTCCTAGAACAATTGCAATTTCTTCTTTTTGAAATGGCCTTCATTGGTTCCTGGTGCAACAAAGGATTCTGTTCAAAATCCTGTGTATGGTCTTTGTGTATTCATGGCTCGGCCCCAGTTGATCCATCATCTAAGATCACTACCTACCATCCAAACCATATGCTATGATCTGCAGGACAAGGTCTGCTGGTGGTTCCCTCTTTTAGAACTTCTACGTGCGGCAAACATAGTTGATTTTTAGTACGTTTCTTAATTTGAGTTTTCATTTATTCAGTTGCCATCTGCGCCTAGATGCCAGTTGCTGCTGGGACCCCTTGTTGGGATATGTGCTATACACATTTACAAAACCAACCTGTGATTGGTTCCCAAAAGTAATGCTGTTGGCTTCACTTAACTATTTCTTTAAGAATATTGGTCTACACGTTTACCAACTGGGTCCTGTCCCCTGCCCTTCTGTATAGCCTGTCTATAATAAGTCTGCCTTAGGTTTTACTTACATTGAATAGCTGTGTGCCATCCTACAATAAGTTAGTTATTGCTTAACTTAGTCAGTGTTCCACTGATCTGAAAGCAACTGTAATTGTATATTACACCATAAAGTCTTACTCACCTGGTATAACTGTTATCCTGAATGCACTTATAGGTTTATACTGTTACTTGAATCTGTGTTCCACTATTCAGAAAGGTATCCTGATAACGGGTTGGTTTACTAAGTGATTCCTTAACTGAGTGTCACTGCATGACTGACTGGGTCTACTAGCTTTGATTTACTCTAGGTTAATCTGGAAGTAACTTTATTTTTTTCATTTGGTTCGATCAAGATATCATCAACCTAATACATATAGGTAAAATTATACATTGATTTTCATAATCATTTCTCATGTCGTAAATATACAATAGAGAAATCATTTAAACACAAATACAATTTCTCTTATAAAATAATTGCATATTATATAAACATCTATTAAAATCCTAAAATGTATTAAAACAAAATGAGATGGGCTCATTTTTTCAATTTGGACGCAAAAAAAAAGTCTCCAGCATTCTCAATATCTCTGCAGTTAAAAATGTTTTGTTACCATCGCTCATCCTTTTCCAGATATCCACAGATGACATGGTACTTTTATTAAAAAAAAGGTCCCAGGAATTGTGTGCAAATATTTATCAAAGCGGAGCATTCCACTAGAATGTGCCTCAACTCCTGAATTGCTACAGTACTTTTACAGTAGCTACATATAGCAATTGCTGGATCCAATATTGGGGAGCGAGAAGATAAGACTTCCCCTGTCAATACTAAGTTTAGACTAAATCGAAGCAATTCACCCCAGTAGTACGAAAATGGGAACTGCATCAGATAATACGACAGCGTACCCAGGGGTTTGTCCATTTCTGAGAAAGTTGAATGGAGGCAATAACTTCTTGTCTTGTTCATAGTCTCAATCCAATCTCTTTCCCGCATACTTTTTAACCAATAATGGGTTAACATTGTAATCATGCATATTCCTTTCACATTTCACCAGAACACACACTACCGTTCATTTCATAGTATTCAGCAGGTTCGAGGAATTATTAGTTAAAACGTTTCCCAAATCCTCATACATAGAGCATTGTATCAGAAGAACTATTTTGCCATATAAGTCAAGAACACGCCAATGGAACCATGCCTGGATGGATAAAAGGGCTAATTCAAAGCGCACAGAGGATTTTGACACAGCTGAGGGTACATTTAAAGTTTGCTTCCAAACTCTCCTCTCTAGTTTTTCCTAGGCTAGTTCATAACAACCAGGTTCAACCTCTGAGCCATACAGAACTGTTGGCACTACTTAAACTATATAGAACTTTATTAGCAGCATTATAGAGAATTTACAAAATGTACCATAAATCTTTTTCATTTGATATGCCAATGAGCCAATTGTGTTCTCCAGCCTATCAACAATTGCAAAGGCCCGAGCATTGGCTAATATTGGCAAGTCAAAATATGTGGCTTCCTTTACAGAATATGGACACCCTCCATTGACCATTTTAAGGTACACCCTTTTTTAGAAGATTTGATGGGTTACCAGTCATTTGGTCGAAAACCAAATGATCGAATGCCATTTGGTCGAATGCCAACTGGTTGAAAAAACGGGCGAATTTTTTTTTTGGTTTTTACTTATTTTTTTTAATGGGGGGGTTCCCCCGCCAACCCCCCTTTTTTCTTTTTTCTTTTTTTTTTTTTTTTTTACCAACCAAAACGAAAAAAAAATATAAATACATAAATAAAAAAATTCAACCTTTTTTTTTTTCCGACCAATTCGTATTCGACCAAATGGTCATTCGATCTTTTATTTTCGACCAAATGACTGGACACCGATTTGATGAAGTGCAAGTTATGACTTTTTTTAGATTTATAGTTAGTTAATTGTTCCCATCATACTCCCCCAATATGTGGTCATCAGTCTTTGAAGACCAACAGATGTCAAATCCAGCAGGGCAACATCATCAGCATATGCCATCCAATATAGATTATAATTTCCCAATTTGGGACTGGCAAACACTGCTTCTTTCAGTGCATCATCCAGGTCAGCAAGATAACAATTAAGAAGACGGGCAGCCAATGTGCATCCTTGTGCGAGACCTCTGATTGACCATTATTTCATTTGTCGGGTGCCCCTCTTCCTCAAACCGTATTTGAATTCTGGTATCGTATATATAAATGATGGTATTGTGATATATATATTTATTTCTGAGTATTTCAGTTGTTGTTTTCGAAACTCGAAAAGGGGCGTTGACAGGGCAAGCCAGTAATACTATCCCTAGTGTGACGTCCACTGTACCCATGATCCCTCGCGCGTCAAGGTCCCTCAGATTGTTTTTTTCCACCATGCTAGACGGACGCGTATAGCAGAGTTCCTTTCAGTGCTAAGCCATTGACTTTTCACAAGTAACGATAGTATTTCTTTCTATCCTTTGACCGACCTCCGAAACACCACGCCGGTGAAGATAGAAAGACTGCCCGTCGGAGACCAACGCGACCGACTGCTTGGCCTTGGAAGGCTGCTCCGGGCCTCGGCCCAGACAGTAGGGAGGGAGGGGGGAGGCCATTTTAGAATGTATATTCTCCACTTCCTACACTTTGTGCACCCAGCTGCCATAACAGATGCCATAACCTATAATTATGGATAATGCAGTTTAAATTTTGCCCCAAGTGTAACCGAAAATTCTCGTGGTTGGACAAACACTTAGTTGGTAATTTGTGTCTTCCAAAAGACCACGTCGAAACGTCTTGAGCGCGCAGGCTCTTCAAGCCGAAGGCGTTAAAGGATAGGAAACGCTGGTCCCACAACGCCAGGCAACTCGAGGCCATGGAGGTAGAGGGAACCTTTAGCGATGGCAGCAACGCCATACTTTCGGACGGTGAGGGCGACGGAGTAGCTTCAGCTAGTTAAGCGCAGACCCCCGACCCTGTAGGACAGGCCGGCGGCCATATTTTGGATACTACACCCGGCGGCGACAGCGCTACAAAAACACACACCACCAAGCACATAAGCTCCAGTCGAGAATCGACACATGAGTCGAGTACTCGACAACGTTCGACACCCAGAGAAAGGTCCGCTGAGACCTGGTCCTCTGGGCAATCTTGTTCACGATCGCTGCACGACAGGGACCAACCGTCAAAGACGGCAAGGGTGTCGTTCGAAAAACTCCCTCGGAAGGTTGATAGTCCGCAGACGACACTTCGGCACCCACATCCGAAATTTGGCGCTCGACGTCAGATAAGGTGACAGGCCCCAAAAAGTCTGTAAAACACTCCTCTGAGCCAGAGGTGTGGGGAAACATCACAAAAGACCTACAAGAACCCTCCTAGGGAGCAGGCACCCTAAATTGTCCAAGCCCATAGATAAACCTAAGGATTCCAGGCCTAAAGAAATACCTCCCACTAATGAGGACTTAGGACTTACCCATCAATATGTGGTGATCCCAAGTTCCAAGGAATGATCTTCCCAAGATATTGACAGAGTAATGCGAAGAATGACCTTTATGGACAATTTTTAGGAGAGAAAACCGGATTACTTTCAGAGTTTCCACTCCTCCCATCACAGCCCCTTGTGGCTCTCAAGCCTCTGCCTTACCTACTCAACCCCCTTCTAAGAGGTCTTGCTCTAATTTTCCCTTACAAAGAACGGTTGTAGATGTCTATGACCCTGAATCAGACCAAGAAGACCTCTCCTTTGTGGAGTCATCTGACCCTCAACTTATTGAGGAGGATACAGATGAACTTTATTATGGGGATGACAAGGACCCAGAGGCAGACCAAGAGGCTAACATGTTCTTTATAGATTCCCCTCATAACCAAGACACTCCAGTTGTCGATTTCACCCTTGATAATCAACCCCTCCTCAATGAAGTATTAGCCAAGGCGGTTCAACACTTTCAGATTGACACACAGGAGGTAAAGGAGGATAGATACTTTGCAGAACAAATCCTTGGAAACAAAAAGACAGTGGGCCAGTTTGTCCTGCTACTAAAATCAGTGCAATGCAGAATACAGCCATCCTTCGAGCACCCAATCTCACACAGGCTGTTAACCCACGTGTGGAGAAATTATTCAGGCCTGCCCCCTCAGACTCTTATATATTAAGAGGCCAACTAAAACCAGACTCCTTAGTTGTCACCACAACTAGAAAGGGCCACACACTTTGCTTCCTCTGAGGTTCCACCTGATAAAGCAAAAAGATCTATGCCATGGCCAGAACGGTCTCCTCTGCACCTATCAAACCAGGATAGCCAACAACGCAACCCTCTTGGCTAGTTAGAATTGCCATAAGCAGGAAGAAATGTCTGCTTTACTTTCATCTGCCCCGGAGCCACTCCGATCCCAACTAGCTCAGGTGGCAGCAGATGGAAGGGCCGTATCTACCTGTCTCCTTAAATCAAATTTCGATGTGTCAGACAATGCCGGAAGAGTCATTGCGGAGGGGACTGTCATAAAGAGGCATGCATGGCTGCGCCAGTCAGACTTTAGGCCGGAAACGCAGGCCACTCTAATAAACATGCCAGTGGCACCTAACGTGCTCTTCTGTAAGGCAGTGGAAGACGCACTTAAAACAGCAAAGGACGAGTATGACACTCTAAAATCTTTAGGTCAGCTCACTAACAAGCCTACTGGATAGAGAGGTAACTGAAATCTTTGCTGTTTTCGGGGCCAAAATTCTCAACGAGGATCCAGCTACAATCAAGGCCAAGGCTCCTCCTGGGGAAGTAATCAAGGACAATCCTTCCAAGGCTATCCCAGAGGACAACGCAGAGGTTGTGGTCTGGGCAGAGGCCTGGCTCGAGGTGGCACTCCATCTCAAAGCAAGTGACATTCCGTTCCAGGTGCAGGTACATACAGCACCCATCTGTCTGAGGTGATTCCCTCCCATGCATGGGTGAAGTTGGAAATGCGTCCTCTTACCAGTAGGACGCATTTCCAACTTCACCCATGCATGGGAGGGAATCACCTCAGACAGATGGGTGCTGTCCACAGTAGCAGGGGGATTCTGTATAGAACTAATTCAACATCCTCACAACCACCCCCACGACAGAAAATCCACTCAGAAGAACATCAGCAGATCCTTCTAGAAGAAATAACAGCGCTTCTATTAAAGGACTCCATAAAAGTGGTCCTGGCCAACCAGGTAAACAGGGGTATTTATTCAACTTACTTCCTTATGCAAAAGAAAGATCGAACAATGCGCCCTGTATTAGATTTACACCCTGCAAACAAGTATGTCAAGCCACAAAAGTTCCGCATGACTACGCTACAAGAGGTAATCCTGCTACTAAAAAAGGGGATTGCATGGCAACACTGGATATGAAAGATGCCTATTTTCATATTTCAATTTTTCCAGCGCACAGAAGATTCAAGATAGCGAACAAGCACAAACAATTCAAAGTGCTGCCCTTTGGAATAACCTCGGCTCCAAGGGTATTTACAAAGGTACTGGCGGTAGTGGCAGTGCACCTGCGCTGGGAGGCAATCCCAGGGTACTCTTATCTGGACGACTGGCTCATAACCGGGGAATCGCCTCTGATTTGCAGACAAAACATCCAAAGAACAATCAACCTCCTCTATCAATTGGGCTTCTCCATCAATGAGAAAAAATCAAGCCTAGTGCCAAGCACTTCAAAACAGTTCCTAGGAGCTGTCCCAAACACAGAGGAAGGATTGGTCTTTCCTTCAGAGGAAAGAGTAAGAAATCTGTTACTGAAAAATACCACGTTATCAGGCTGGCACAAGATAAGGGTGTGCAAAGCAATGTGCTCACTAGGCATGATGGCATTTACCTGGTACCTCACGCGCGCCTGCGTCCCATACAGGAGTGGTTGGCGAAACAGTGGTCTCAAGCAGACAGTCAGTGGGACGATCTAGTGGTCATTTCGCCAACACTTATACAAAATCTTCGCTGGTGGACAAGAGAAAACCTAACGAAAGGAAAACCTTTCTCCGACCCAGAGATACAGGCGATTGACACGACAGATGCCTCACTGGCGGGGTGGTGGGCTCAGTACCTTCACCACACAGCTCAGGGTCTGTGTTCTCACACTGCAGCTCAGAACCACATCAATGTGCTGGAACTTCTGGCAGTATTCAAAGCCCTTCAGGCATTCAAACCCCATTTAACAAACCTGTTGCAGATCCTAACAGACAGCACTAAAGCAATGTTTTACATCAACAAGCAGGGGGGGTACACATTCTCCAAATCTGTCTAGACTTGCATGAAAAATCTGGAGATGGGCACTCGGACGGAAAATGTTCCTGTCATCACATGTTCCAGGGGAACTCGACACTCTAGCAGACTTGTTGAGCAGAGATCCCCTACCAGAGGAACACGAGTGACGTCTACACAAAGGAGTTGTAGAACACCTCTTCTCTCAATGGGGTTTCCCAACTATAGACTTATTCGCCACAAGTGAAAACCGTCAATGCCCAGACTTCGCGTCCATGTTCCCCCCGCCAGGCTCCAAGGGGAACGCTCTATGGATGAGCTGGTCAGGGAAATTTGCTTACACCCCCCCCCCCCCCCCCCCCCTCCCCACAACTCCTCTCATGAGGAAGGTGGTGAGGTGCAATCCCATCAAACTCCTGTGCCAGTACAACCTACTCACCCAGCATGAGGGACTAACAATGCATCCTCAACCACACTCAATGAACTTGGCAGCATGGCTCCTGAGGTCATAGAGTTCAGGCATCTCAATCTACCTCAAAGATGCATGGATATCTTGAAAGAATCAAGAAAACCAAACACTGTGCACTGTTACTTTGACAAATTGAGAAGATTTGTAATATGGTGCCAGACTAAGCAGGTCAACTCCATAGAATGTACTCCAACATTCTCACTTATATGCTCCACTTGCTAGATGCAGGGTTAGTGTTTAACTCCCTAAAAGTCCACCTGGCGGCCTTGTCAGCGTACACCACTTCCCAAAATAAGGTCTCATGGTGGAAAGTGCCGGCCATCAAAGCATTTATGGAAGGGGTAAAGAGACTCCACCCTACAATTTCTAACCCACCACCAGGTTGGGACCTCAATGTGGTACCCTCTAAGCTCATGGGACCCCCTTTCGAGCCTATGCACATGTCTAGTCTCAAACACCTGACTTAAGACTGCCTTCTTAGTGGCTATCACTTCCATAAGAGGGGTCAGTGAAATCCAAGCTTTGTCAGTGCAGGATCCTTTCTTTATTATACATAAAGACAAGCTGGTTTTATGTACTCAACCTAGGTTCTCACCTAAATTCATCTCCAAATTTCATGTAAACCAGTCAATTGAGCTACCGGCTTTCTTCCAGGAGCCCAAGAGCTCTGCTGAGGTAAAACTCCACACACCATGTGAGAAGAGCGGTCCTCTACTACGTAGACCAGACCAGACCGTTAACAAAAACAGATCAATTGTCTCCATAGCGCCAGGCAGAGAAGGTAATTGCATCTCTAAAAATGCTATCTCTTGGTGGATAGTCGGATGTATCCAACTGTGCTATTCCCTATCCGATAAAACACTGGCTTGTACACCCAGGGCTCACTCCGCGAGAGGTACTGGGGCCACTCTGGCTTAGACAGTATTTGCAAGGCATCTACATGAGGTTCCTACTTTCTCTCAGCACTACTGCATTGACACCCATTCTAAGACAGATACACAAGTGGGTCAAGCGGTTCAAAGACATTAATTGGCTCATGAACCTTCTCACAACCCACCTCCTTCTGCTGCTCGCTAATCTATGCACAGCATATGATCTAAGCAGATTCCACAAGCCTCAGAAGGGATACATTACTCACCGTAATTGAATTTATGATGCTTGTATCTGCCTAGATTCTCATGCGACCCACCCTTCCTTCCCTCGGAGTGAAGGCGCATGTTTGCTTATGAGCTTGTCTGATACATATCTGCTTGGATACAACTGTACTCATGCTACCTCATGTCAGAAAAAATAATCTGAGGGACCTCGACTTGTGAGGCATCATGGGTACAGTGGACGTCACACTAGGGATAGTATTACTGGCATGCCCTGTCAACGTCCTTTTTCGAGTTTTGAAAACTACTGTAATACTCTGCAACTTCACTAGATGTCGGACTATGCACAGCATGTGAATCTAAGCAGATACAAGCATCAGAAATATGATTACGGTGAGTAACGTATTATAGAGATAGCTATAGATGGATAGATATAGATAGATATAGATATAGATAGGTAGATATTGATATCTATCTATCTGGAGGAAATAAAACCGCACTAACGAGGCAACCAGCATCTCCGTAGCTCAACCAACAAAAGAATTGGAAACTCGAATAAAAAAATAGAAACTAGTTTATTTGATTAAATATAAAGAGAGCATACACCTAACAGACAGCGGCAGGACGCCATGGGGAAATCCTGAGACACAACGTGTTTCGTGCTTCCCTAAGCGCATGATCACGATTTTATATATATATTTGAGGCTTGTGGAATCTGCTTAAATCACATGCTGTGCATAGGCCGACATCTAGTGGAAGCTGCAGAGTATTAGTTTGTTTTTCGAAACTCGAAAATGGGCGTCGACACAGGGCGTGCCAGTAATACTATCCCTAGTGTGACGTCCACTGTACCCAAGATCCCTCACGTGTCTAGGATCCTCAGATTGTTTTTTTCTGCCATACTGGTCGGAAGCATTTTGCGGAGTCGCCTGGCCTTAGCCATACTTTTGCTAAAATATTAAATTATTTACATCCTTCCCCATCCCAACTTCGACACTCGACGCCGGC
This sequence comes from Ambystoma mexicanum, assembly GCF_040938575.1. Classification (NCBI taxonomy): domain Eukaryota; kingdom Metazoa; phylum Chordata; class Amphibia; order Caudata; family Ambystomatidae; genus Ambystoma; species Ambystoma mexicanum. The sequence continues at coordinate 1,304,436,543 of NC_090933.1, forward strand.
TGGAGAAGAAATCGACCGTCGGCTGCTGCATGACGGATTTGGGCCTCGGAAGGCCTCTGGCCTCGGCCCTGCAAGTAGGGAGAGTGGGGGGTTGGACATACTCTACACTCTTGGTATATAGGTACACCTTATACATTTCCTACACTTAATAGCCCGCTGCCTCAAGGTGCGTATGGAAGGTACCCCTTTTCAATTCTGCCCCAAGTGCAATCGCAGATACCCTTGGGTCGACAGGCACGCCACGTGCAATCTCTGCTTGCCGAGGGACCACCCCGAAGCGAACTGCAGAGCGTGTAGTAGGTTTAAACCTAAGACACTTAAGGACCGTTAGACGAAACGTTGGGCCCACCACGCCAGGCAGGCGGCCACGGCAGCGGAGGGCGCCTTCAGCGACGCCGTACTTTCGGACGGAGAGGGCATTACGGTGTCGAAAGACAGCCGAGCGCAGGTCCCTAACCTCGGAAGGTCGTCCGGCAGGGCGGCTATGGGGAAGACCCCCGGCGACACAAGCGCTTCACACACCACACACACTAAACACACAAAGTCCAACTGAGACTCGACGACGTCGAGTTCTCGGAAAGAGGCACAAACAGAACGATCCGATTCGGTGTCCTCTGGGCGTTCTCGATCGAGAACTCCAAGAGTGCCTCGCTCCCTAGGCTAACAGAACTTCGATCGTCGGAGGACGAAGACGACTTCCACCCCCATGCCGCGCTCCAGGAGTCGGAGCCTGCAGACAAGATCCGCGCGGCCCCACGCTCGAAGGACAGGGACTCTACCCCCGATCCTCGACACCAGGTGTCGAAAACCTCTGGAGCCACAAAGGGACAGGGAAAACACTTTTCCACTCACGGGGTGGGGGGAAAACAGCAGAAGAAGCAGCCTTTGCACTCTTCCACACCTGTAAAACATGCCACTCCCCCTAAACAGACAGACAAGACCAGGTCTGCTGATATGTCTAAAACCAGCAAATCTACTCAAGATAAATCTCTGAGACTTGCTGAGAGAGTCATTCCCAGTTCCAAAAAGTGGTCGAGTGAAGACATAGATAGGGTCATGTCAAGGATGTCTTCTTTGGCTGACTTTTACGATAAAAATCCAGACCATTTCCTTTCGTATGATCCATAAGAGGCGACACTCTCAGGCTCTAACGATCCTATCCCCCCGAGTAAGAAGCCCCGGTTTGAGACACTGATGAGGTCTACAGACCCCTTCGAGGTACAACCATACTCAAGACCATACTCACTGTATCAAGGAGAGGCTTCCTTTGGTTAGGACCAAGAATTTGGCATGGTAGAAGAGCAAACCGGGACGGGCTACTATGGGGATGATGAGGCCAGGAAGAGGAAGAGGAAGACCCTGAAACCTACAGAGTAGATTCCCCGGTAGAAAATGAAGCCCCGGTTACCGACTCCCCTGTCGATAACCAACCCCTCCTAAACGAGGTTCTCGCACGTGCAGCAGAACATTTCCATATCGACACCCACGGTGTCCAGGAGGAGAGGGACTTCGCCGAGGAGTTAGTGGGAGAAAGGAGGCCCGTTGCCCAGACCATCCCTATCCTTAAGTCCATTCAGCGAAGAATAGACCCGTCCTGGTGAACCCGAACCTCACCAGAGCAGTCAATCCCAGGGTTGAAAAACTTTTCAGGGCAGCCCAGTCTGACCCTCTCTATATAAGAGGACATCTGAAGCCAGACTCCCTAGTTGTCACTAACACTCGTAAGAGGGCTGGAACACCCTTGTCATCGTCCGGAGCTCCTCCAGACAAGGAGAGCAAAAAACGATATGGTTTCGGCAGGAAAGTAGCCTCAACGTCCGCCTATCAGGCAAAGATTGCAAACTCCACCACCCTGTTGGCCAGCTACAACTGCCATCAGTGGGAAGAAGTCGCGGCACTCATAGCCTCTGCTCCGGAACCTTTAAAGGGCCAGTTAGCTCGGATTTTCCGCTGAGGGTAGAGCCGTGTCTGGTTGCATTTTGAAAGCAACCTTTGAAGCCGCGGACAACGCAGGCAGATTGATAGCAGAAGGCACTGTTATCAAGAGACATGCGTGGTTACGGCAGTCTGGTTTTAAGGCAGAAACCCAGGCATCATTGTTGGACAAACCGGTGGAAGCCGATCTGTTGTTTGGTAAGGCGGTCGAGGACGCACTGAAGAATGCCAAGGACGAATACGAGACACTCAAGTCCCTTGGCCAGTTAACCAATAAACCCCCTAACCAGAGAGGGAATAGTAATTTTCGTCGCCCACGCGGCCAAAATTCCCAGAGAGGATCTAACTATTCCCAGGGGCAGGGTACACAGTGGAACAACAGCCAACACTCTACCCAGGGTTACGGCAGGGGTAATAGAAGAGGTTGTGGTAAAGGCAGAGGCAGCCCCAGCAAAGGAGGCGGCACGCCTCCACCAAAGCAGTGGCGCTCAGTTCAGGGTCCCTTCTCACGCAACCCCAGTAGGGGGACGCATTTCCAACTTCACCCAGGCTTGGGAAGGGATCACATCAGACAGATGGGTGCTGTCAACAGTATCCACAGGGTATTGTATAGAACTACTGCAGCGTCCCCGGAACCATCCTCCACGACAGAGAGTACACTCTTTAGAACATCAGAAGATTCTCCTCGAGGAGATCGCCATTCTGCTAGAAAAGGACGCGATACAACTCGTCCCGGGACACCAGGTAAACAAGGGTATTTATTCAACTTACTTCCCTGTGCCAAAGAAAGATTTGACAATGCGCCCAGTATTGGACTTACGGCCTGCCAACAAGTATGTCAAGCCCCAAAAGTTTCGTATGACTACGCTACAAGAGGTAATCCCCCTCCTAAAAAAGGGGGAATTACATGGCAACCTTGGATATGAAAGATGCCTATTTTCATATTTCCATGTTCCCAGCGCACAGAAGGTACTTGCGCTTCAAGGTGGACAGTTGGCACTACCAATTCAATGTACTGCCCTTCGGGATAGCTTCGGCACCAAGGTACTGGCGGTGGCGTCAGCACACTTACGCAGGGAGGCAATCCCGGTGTACCCTTATCTGGACGACTGGCTCATAACGGGGGAAACCCCAGTAATTTGCAGGACAAACATTCAAAGGACTATCGACCTTCTCCACGAATTAGGCTTCTCAATCAACAAGAAAAAGCCTGGTGCCAAGCACCTCCAAACAGTTCCTAGGAGCAATCCTAGATACTCAAGAGGGGTTGACATTTCCTTCAGAGGAAAGAATTCGGAATATACTACTGCAAATTCCGCAATATCAGTCCGGTCACCAAATAACGGTACGCAAAGCAATGCGTTTACTGGGCATGATGGTGTCATGCATTTATCTGGTCCCCCACGCGCGCCTGCGCATGCGTCCCATGCAGGAATGGTTGGCAAAACAGTGGTCTCAGGCAAGTGGTCAGTGGGACGATCTAGTGGTCGTTTCGCCAACATTAGTACAAAGCCTTCACTGGTGGACAAGAGAGAATCTCGCACAGGGAAAACCCTTTTACGATCCCGAAGTACAGGCAGTAGTCACTACCGATGCATGTCTGACTGGGTGGGGAGCTCACCATCTCCACCACACAGCTCAGGGTCTCTGGTCTCCCTCAGTGGCCAAGAACCACATCAACCTGCTTCAAGCGTTCGAGCCCCACCTACTTAACCTGTCAGTGCAGATCCGGACGGACAGCACAACAGTCATGTTCTACCTGAACAAGCAAGGAGGGACTCGTTCGCCAAATCTATCCAAGCTTGCCCAGAAAATATGGATATGGGCACTCAGACGGAACATCTTCCTGTCATCACAACATGTTCCAGGGGAGCTCAATTCCCTAGCGGATGCTCTGAGCAGAGACTCCCTCCCAGAGGAACACGAATGGGTTCTACACAGAGAGGTCGTAGAAAATATCTTTTCTCAGTGGGGTTTCCCCACTATAGACTTATTCGCCACAAGCGAAAACAAGCAATGCCCAGGATTTGCATCCAGGTTCCCCCAACCAGACTCCCAAGGGAACGCCCTGTGGATGAACTGGTCAGGGATGTTTGCGTATGCTTTTCCACCAACTCCTCTCATTAGGAAGGTGGTGAACAAGATGAACAGAGAGTCAATGACGCTCGTCCTAGTTGCTCCAATGTGGGCAAGACAACCGTGGTTCCCACACCTACGCAGGATGGCGGTGTGTGAGCCCATCAAACTTCCAGCCTGGTACAACCTACTGTCCCAGCACCAAGGTCAAACAGTGCATCAGCAACCCAACTCAATGAACCTGGCAGCATGGCTCCTGAGGTCATAGAGTTTGGACATCTCAATTTACCACAGAGGTGTATGGACATCCTAAAGGAATCTAGGAAACCAAACACAAGGCACTGTTACTTTGACAAGTGGAAGAGATTCGTTATCTGGTGCCAGAGTAGACAAATCAACCCAGTTGATTGCACTCCTTCCACTGTTGTTACATACATGCTCCACCTGCTAGACGCAGGATTGGTTTTTAACTCGCTGAAAGTACACCTGGCAGCCCTGTCAGCATACACCACTTCCCATAACAAGGTCTCGTGGTGGAAAGTACCAGTAGTTAAAGCCTTCATGGAAGGAGTAAAGAGACTTCACCCTCCGATTTCAAACCCACCACCAGGGTGGGACCTTAATGTGGTGCTATCTAAGATCATGGGACCCCCTTTCGAGCCCATGCATAAAAGCAGTCTCAAACACCTGATTTATAAAACGGCCTTCTTAGTATCTATTATTTCTATAAGAAGGGTCAGTGAAATTCAGGCTCTGTCAGTGCAGGATCCCTTCTTTACTGTCCATAAAGACTGGTTTTACGCACACACCCTAGGTTCTCACCTCGGTTTATATCTAAATTCCACATAAACCAGTCCATCGAGCTTCGGGCTTTCTTCCAGGACCCTCAAAGCTCAGCTGAGGTGAAACTACACACCCTAGATGTGCGTAGGGCGGTCCTTTACTATGTAAATAAGACCAGACCGCTAAGAAAAACTGATCAACTGTTTGTCTCCGTAGCTACAGGCAGAGAGGGGGGGATCGCGTCTCTAAAGGTGCCATCTCGAAGTGGATTATTAACTGTATCCAGCTGTGTTACTCACTCTCTGAAAGAACTCTGCCTTTCACGCCAAGAGCCCACTCTACTAGACGCATTGGGGCCACTCTGGCTTTCATTGCAAATGTACCCCTTGACACCATTTGCAAAGCAGCTACTTGGAGCTCTATTCACACTTTTACTCCGCATTACTGCATTGACACTCATTCCAAGGCAGATACACAAGTGGGACAAGCGGTTCTAAGACACTTATTTGCTCATGACCCTTCTCACATCCCACCTCCTTCTTCAGGTACTGCTCGCTAATCTATGCACAGCATGTGATCTAAGCAGATTCCACAAGCGACCCACCCTTCCTCCCCTCCGAGAGAAGGCGCATGATTGCTTGTAGTCTTACCTTTCTGTCTATCTGCTTGGACTATCTGTACTCACGCTACTCCTCATGCTACCTCATGTCAGGAAAAAATACAATCTGAGGATCCTAGACGCGTGAGGGATCTTGGGTACAGTGGACGTCACACTAGGGATAGTATTACTGGCACGCCCTGTGTCGACGCCCATTTTCGAGTTTCGAAAAACAAACTGTAATACTCCGCAGCTTCCACTAGATGTCGGCCTATGCACAGCATGTGAATCTAAGCAGATACAAGCATCAGAAATACGATTACGGTGAGTAATGTATTCCATATATATATATATATATCGCCCCGCAGTAGCGGCCGTGTAGTTGATGTTAAATTGCTAAACCCATAGGAAGACCTCTTTTTCGGCGGCTTATAACTTCCCTCCCCCTGGACGAATCCTCACCAAACTTTGTAAAAAAAAGTATATGGCCGGCTCTTAATTTTTACGCAAAGTTTGCTGAGGTTTTGTGCAGGGGATGGCTCTATAGACTGAATGGGTAAAAACGGCTACAGTCCAAAGGGCTAGACTGATTTGCACCACATTTGCTGCAGGAGCCCGGACTTGGGTCAGAAAAAGTGCTTTTGTGTGAGTGGTGGAAATCCGACCAGTAGTTTTGTTGCAAAGAACAGAAATGTAGGTCCCAAAAAATTGATATCTGCACGGACCCATTTCCCTGTTCACTCCGTGGAGCAAAGAGTCATTGGCCAGTGGAACGGCGTGATGTCGGCGAACATTGGACGCGGCATGTGGTTGGCTGGAGGGAAGCGTGCAGTGCATCAAAGTTTTTGGGAAACGCTGCCATGTTAAATCCGAGGATAGTGCCGTGGCAGAAGGGGGGGGCTAAACCTGATTTCCAGGATCAGGTGCATGAAAGAGGGCGAAGTGAACAAATTGTAGTCTGTTGTGCTGTAGCATAGGGCTGCCGGTGGTTATGTTGACTTTGTGCATTTGCAGTGTTTTATGGCGGCAGGTTTGTGGCAAAATGGTGGCATGCTTCTCTGCTCAGTGCATGGGCAGAGGCTGCATGCCTCCCCTTGTACCGAAGAGTGTACGGCTTGGGCACCACCTCCGCAATGCAATGTATCCATGCATGAGAGAGGAGTGACACAATTTGCGGGTAGGTCGGCAGGCGAGGACCTTCTGTGGCGACGGCGTGGACGCTGCCTTTGGAATAGGGAATGGATTGCAGATGCTGTGAAAAAATTGAGAATGGATGGCATTCCAACATGGAACGATCGAAAGTGGGGAATGGGTGACATTTGTACATGGAAGCATTTTTTTTACCACCAGCTTTTTCCTATATGGTGCATGCACGGAGCTGCTCATGTAATTGTCGTTGGCGGGTAGCTGCACAGGCAACTATCACATTTTGGTCAGGGCAGGCAGACTGCAGTGGGGATGGGGCGTGCACATACAGTATGAGGATATTTGCAGTCGGTGTACTATGTCGTGCCTGCAAAGTCCCCACTGTCCTGTGTGCATGGCTAGGGCACTTAGAGCTAACAGTGCGGCCATTGCTTGGAAGTAGGTTTGAGAAAGTTGACATGTATGGGTTTGTTAGTGTACTCATATCTGTAGTCAGGGAATCTACGTAGCCACATGTTGGGATGCATGGTTTCATTGCCTTCTAGTGCATGTGGAAGAACTAGGCGTTTGGGTACATCGGTGGAGGCTGTATGCATGCACCGATGTTTCGAAGAGGCTATGGCTTTCTTACACCATTGGTTGAAGAAAGGTCATTATGCCATTGAGACATGGAAGGATTCTTTACCAACACACTTTTGCGATATGGGCCATTCACGTAGCTATTGACATACTGCATTGGTGTTTTAGGTGCACAGTGGACTATCAAATTTTGGCCAGTGCAGGCAGAGTGCAGTGGGGATGGGGAGTGGACATACAGTATGAGGATAGTGCAGTGGGGATGGGGAGTGCACATACATTATGAGGATATGTGCAGTGGCTGTACTATGTTGTGCCTGCAAAGTCCCCACTGTTATGTGTGCATGGCTAGGGCCTGGTGGTTTGGTACACAGGGAGATATATTCTGGATTGGCGGTTCGGTACTCAGGGGGCTTTCATATTTTGGTCAGTGCAGGCAGACTGTAATCGGGATGGGGAGTGTATTGGACATGTTGCGGGTAGGTGAGCAGGTGAGTACCTTCTGTGGGGACGGTGTGGACGCTGGCTTGGGATTGGATTGCAGATAGTGGAAAAAAATTGAGAATGGGTGACATTCCTTCATGGATGAATTTTTTTTACCTTCACTGTTTTTCCTATATGGGCCATGCACTCAGCTGCTCACTTATACGGCATTGGCGGGTAGCTGAACAGGCGACTATCACATTTTGGTGAGTGCAGGTAGAATGCATTAGAGATGGGGAGTGCACATATACTATGAGGATATTTGGAGTGGGTGTACTATGTTGTGTTGTGCCTGCAAAGGCATACTGGCTTGTTTGCATGGGTAGGGCCCTTTCATCGAACAGTTAGTGTAGGCATACGTACTGCTAGTCAGGAAAGGAACGTGGCCCCATGGTAGCATGCATGCTTGTATTGGCTTCTAGTCAGTGTGTTGATGGACCTTGCTCTTGGGTGCATGGGCGGAGGCCGTAGGGCTCGGCAACAGCCTTGCTTCAGGGAGGTCAGTCCACATGGAGGGATTTTTTATCCATCACAGTTTTGTGATGTGCACCTTTTACGCAAATACTGACATACCCTTAATTGGCGGGCAGCTGTGGAGGGACTATCCTTTTTTGGTGAATTGAGGTAGACTCCATTGGGGATGGGGAGTGCATTGGAGAAAACATGAGGATATTTGCAGTCGGTGTGCAATGTTGTGTTGTGAATGCAAAACTCCTACTGCCTTGTGTGTATGGCTATGGCACTTTCACCTAACAGTCTGGACAGTGCTTGGAAGTAGGTTTCAGAATGTTGCTTTCTTTGGGTCCCTGCTTATAGTGATATGTAACAGCGTGCACTCATGAAAATATGTAGGTCTCCTGTGGGTGCCCACTATTAGAGAATGGTTGTGGAGGACATTTTGTAATTGGTGCTCCAGTTGCATATGGTGTAAGTCATTGGCCTTGTTGCCATTCACGACTGAGATGCCACCATTTGTTAGGTCATAATACCCTGAGCTTTGAGAGTTAAGGAAGATATTGCGACGTGACAGGAGCTAATAAGCATGACACATTTAAAGTATGGATAATGTTAAGCGGAACCCATGTACATGTGTAGGTGACAACATCAATGCTGTAAAGTGCAGCCATATAGTGGATGGCAGGCCATGTTACTGTTAGTTTCGTTTTGCGTACTTGTTGAGATGGTGAACGAACGCAGTTGGCGCTTCTACTGTGGCAATTGTAATGTGTGCATCGCTTCCATTACATATACGTGTGAGCGGCATACACCATTGCAGCAGTCACTGGCATCATTCACTTTACTTGTGGACAGTCGTTCCTCACGGCGTGCACTCCAGCTCTTTTCTTTGTGCCTGCCAAGCGTAGCACACTCTGTCATGTGGGCACCTTGCTCCAGGAAGGAACAACATAAGCAAAAGCCGATATGTGCACAAAGAGCATACGGTTCCAGAACATTTGCATAATTTAGTAACACCACAGTGAATTGTTGCAAGTGCTTTATTTTGCTACTGAATGTTAACGTGTAAGTTGGCAGCATTTAGCGCTTTTATTTTGCAACGACAATCAAGTGACCAATGCCGTCTGTGCGCTTCTGCACTGTTGTCTAGGAAAGTGGTAAAAGGAGTGCTCAGTGGTTGTTTGTGAGCCGTGTGGAACTCATTTTCTTGGAAAGGTAGACAAGGTAGCAGCTGGTGCCTCTGGGATGCCTTACAGCATAAAGGATTGCAGGTTGGTTTGTATTGCCGGAACTGCAAATGGACATACCGGTCCATATTGGTCAGCCCAGATAATAATGACGGAGAAGAAATCGGTTATGGTAATCTTCCAATGGTTGGTCCACCACCCGTGTATTGGAATGTGGAAGGAGTGGCACGCGCAGTAAGGTGCAAGATATCTGAGGAGTAAGAGTAGATTTAAGTAGCCGGTATTGGTGTCGGCGTAGAGGACAAGAGTTTGCGGGAAGGATGTCGTATTAGGCAAGTGTTTCACTGAGTAGCGTGATGTGTTAACGCAGTACTTTGCTGTCTGTTTTGTAGGTGTTACTGTGATTGTACGGCCCCACACAAGCAAAATGTGTTGAAAACAGTGCCACCCGATGTTCTTTTGATGCGTTTCATTTTTACAAAACATGACAGTGTTGTTAGACTCACGGCACAACATGTCTGTGTGTCTGCAAAGAAAGTAATAAAACAAGAACCCTAATGGGGGTTACCTCGGATTGCTGGAGAATGGAGGAGCTGCTTTGCTAAGAAGTGAGTCAATGAGTGAGATGTTGATGTTTGTGTGCTGGCTGACTGCTGTGTGCACTTGTGGCCGTTATAACGTTCAGTACACTGAGGGTGCGTAGACCTAGTAAATGTGTGAAAGGGCATAAAAAGGGCAAAACCCAGAATGTAGCACTGCACGAGTGAGCAGAAGGAGTGGTGTTTAAGCGCACGACTAGCGTTCCCTTTTCCTCTTTGCATTTGGAGGGGGTGGGGAAGAATGCCAGCAAAAGGAAGTGCAGTCACAATTTACGGGAAATGATGGACACATGGCACTGAAACAGTGTCACAAAGCTCCATACAATGTATAGAGAGAAAGTGTGCGGTAGAGTAAATGTATTAGTATGCATACCGAACAGCAGCATAATACATTTTATTCGTAATACACATATGATGTGCATTTGTACTTGCATAACTTCGGCAAATTCCATGCTTGTATTGGGTGGGTGAGAAATTGTACGGCGTATGGTATCGTTGCAGACTACCTTTGGGGCACATGGCCAGAGCAAGTGCAGTGTAAGTTTTGTATCCTTTTTTGCTATACTTCCATCCAATGTCTGACCTTGGAGCTAAACATGCTTCCCCCTCACGGCTGTTTTACAATGAGCATTTGTCATGTTCAAGGAGAGGTATGTTAGGTTTCGATTTCTGGAGATGATGCTGGAGGAAAAAAAGGAATCAGCTGGCAACGTGTTTTGATGGTAGCATTCATTTACGAATGTTGGTAGTGTCATTACAGTGAAGGTAGTATGACGTACAAGTACAGATGATGGTGCTGTGAATGCACATAGCAACATACATAAAATGTGCTTTTACAGTGCCTAAGGAGCAGTTATATGTGTAGTGTGTAACGAGGCAACGGTGCACGATGGCAGACAGTATTTTCTCTGCCTCAGAATACGTGGGTGGGTGGCCCATCGTAAGCAGATTGGTGTCGTGCAGCATGACGTTGTTAGGTGCTGCCATTCAGCAAAGAAAAGAAGTTGGCGTGTAAGCTTGTGAAACATTGTGAGCGGATTATGGTGTTACTTTTATACAATAAGAAAGGGAAACGGAAGTATGAAACCTTAAGCAGCAACACGGTGGTTGCAATATGGCTACTGAGTTATAAACCAGGCACTGCAGTGAAATGTGTTGTATAGCTTTCTTTCAAATGGTGTACATAACAATGGAAATGACCTAATGGTCTACACAGTGCCAGAGGACAGCAAGGAGCCAAATGTTGCAGTAGTTACGGTAAAATGTATGGATGAATTAATCAAGTTGTATTGATGTGATTGTGCCGATTTTCGGGGAGGTTACTGTAGTGTTGTGCATTCAATGTGTCCACTTATTGTAGGGTTAGGTTAACAGTGTACGTAGGGAACATGTTATGTATTTTGTGGAAGGAATGGCAGCCAATGTCAACTGCAGTGCGTAATGGGGTAGGTGGCTGTGTTGTGTAGGGTTAGTGGTATGTGGGTAGATGTTTGTTTGCATAGTTGTACAGTGCAGCTGCAATTGTGGGTAGGGTGTACAATGTTGAGTGGATAGCAGGAGGTCCTAAACTCTACAGGGTGTAGTGTAGTGTGTAGGGAGAAGCTGCGTAGTGTAATATAGGTGTACATTGCAAATGGTGGCATTGTATGCGTAAAGCAGAAATAAGTGCATACATTGCACTGTGGAAATTGTGCAGAAGTATAATAGCAATTGTTGTAGACTTACTGTTTGGAATGAGGAGGGGGCTGTACTGTGTTTTGTATATCGAGTGTGAAATGATGTGGTATTGGTTGCTGCATTATCTGTGGGAAAAGAGAACAGAACATGTTAGAGCAGGTATTTCGTTAGTATGCAGGCGACTACATAGCATATATTTGTTTACTTTGTGGACCCTCATAACTAGTACTTCCTAAGTACTATGCTTTGAACAAGTGTACTGTGCAATGAGCGCAGTTACTGTTTCTTCGCATAATCATTGGGTCTGTGGGGGAAAAAAAATCCATGCAGGATTTTAAACAAAAAACCTTCCAAATTGCTTTGCTAGTATGGTGTACAATGAATGGTAGGCATGTTTAGAGTGGTTACACCACTTTTTAAGGTGTACTCTTGAAGTAGGAGGAAATGTAATGGTTTACGATTTCTGGCCCATATATGTTGGTAGGTTGGGTGGCATTCTATAGGAGGTGGTACTTTGTCAATTTTTACTTAATTCCTTTTTGTAGCACTGTTTATGCGTTTGGTTGGTGGTGCTGGTTTGCAATTATTGTGGCATTGTACTGTGCTAGTGCAGAATTCTGGCGGTAGTTACGTACCTGTTGGCGTACTGTAACTGTTCATACTTTGGAAGTGTTTCACAATGTGTGTGTAGAACAGTAGTTGTTGAAGGTTGAGTTGGCTTGTTTTAATGCTGCAAATAACATTGTCGTACTCTGGTTGCAGTTAGATACCAGGTGGCATATTCTAACTGTTTACAGTATCCCATTCGTAAAGGGTACGTTTAGAAGCTTGTGCATTCATGTTGCTACTTGGACATCTGTGTACATTCTGAAGTAGTAGTGTACCATTATGGATTTACGTGGTGATAGGTCCATATGAGTTGTTTGACGACTCTTGGAGAGGCGGTGACTGATTTCTGTTCGTGCTGGTTTCAGAGGTTACAGAGGATAGTTTTGAACCCTCGTATTTAGTACTTTCTGTTCCATGTATCCTGTGGGAATTAGTGGTACTGTGATTTGTTTACACGTATTGTTTGTGTGAGTGTATTCATTGGGTTCATTGGGGACAAAAGTCTTCAACACACACTTTAGTGCATTTCGTCAATGCTTGTAGTATGTGAAGTTGCTTTAGGTCGACAGTGTGGATGGATTTTGTATTTTGCACTTGCAAAGGTACTGGTTGGTGCTGGGGTGTAAGGTGTAGTACGTTTGTACATCAGAGTACATTTTGGCTTCAAGAATATTAAGTAGGCATTTGCAAGATTTACAGGTAATCTCTGCTTTGGACTGATGGAAGTATAATTTCTTTCCCACCATGACGATTGGTTTCTAATGTATGCAGTATAGTGGCCTCCATTGGTTGAGTCGCCTGTGTGGTAGATTATGGCTACTGTTATGAAGGTTTTCTTGCCAAGTGATACCTGTCCGTGTGTGAAGGCAGTAAGTCTGCAGTTGTTTTTGGTTCCATCAGCATTGTGTCTTAGGACCATTAATATTACATATTGATTATGTGAGTGTATATGTAGCTTTGAACGAATGTCAGAATTGCGCGACGTACAGAACATGGTATGGTTAGCATTTTGCACCAGTTGCTGAAATGGAATGGAGTGTCAGTTCGATATTGAAACATACACAAAGCATTCGTTAGGGACTTGTTCCTGGATGATATGGTTGCACAGAGTGCATGTATGTTTCCACATGTAGGCAATGATTTAAGAGTATGTTTTTACTTTCCAGTATTTGTAGTAAGGACATTAGATATTCCTGTGGATCTTCTTGTCGGTTTAAAGTGAATTTCACCATTCCATCACTGTAGTCCAATTATTGTCTTAATCCTGAGACACTGTAAATGGTGTCAGGATTACTTACTGCACTTCTGTGAATGATGAGCATTTGCAAACACAACTGGTCAGCGCCATTTAAATAAATGTCAGCAATTGCTGGTATTTGGAATAGAACATTCATTGTTACATTTGCCTAGCAATTAACACCTGTTGTATTGGAAAGTTTGAATGGGCCAGGTACTTCTGTGTCTGAGCACTTTGATAGAACGGTACGTGCTTTCTTTGCAGAGGCTTTTTTATGTGTGGTTGAAGTATTTCTTTTTGTTATTTACTCCTTTTGTATGTGGTTTTGGTAGTTGATGTACTATGAGTTACTTTCAATTTCTTTGATGGTATTGTTGCCAAATCATTTACAACTTCTGATTGAATGAGCCTTCTTTTCCAACCTTTTGGTTTGTGAGGAATAGGGTACATTTTCAGATGGGGGTGTGTACAGTGCATGTAGTCTATTGTACTCTGTGATGCAAGGAATGTCTGCACTGGCTGCAGTTGCATCAAAATTAACTAGATGCAGTCCTTCCAGTGTACGTAACCGTGACAGTGCTATGTAACTCGTGCCTTCTTTAAACCATTATCAATTAATGCTTGATCTAAGGTTAGACCTTGCGATTTATGAATACTTACTGCAAAGGCTAGCGACAGAGAAAACTCTTCTCTGCGTACATACATGTCTTTGAAAAAAGAAGGCATTGCGCCGTTGTGCGTCCTATATTTTGGACTTCATGAAAGTTTGTCAAACTTGATGATTATAAACTGAATGCTGTTGTCCCGTGGGTATGTCTGGAAGCCAACAACTGTACCAAGTGTTCCATTAACCAAACCTTGCTCTACGTCAATGTTAGGCTTTAGCATAACTCTACAGTTGACACACAAAGATTTTCTCCAAACCACCTGTGTTGGAGATAGTTTTCTAAGGTTTGTAGTCATGCTATGCCTTGACTCATAAGTATTGTCATACTGTGTACGTCCAGTTTGTCTGTGGCATGAATTTCCACTAGTGGTTGTTTTCCTTTGTGCAGCATTGTTGCATTCAATTGTGCACAGCTTGCTAGAGTTGGCATTCAGGCCATACAGCGCACATGTTACGCCCGTATATCTCATGGATGCGTCTAGTTTTTAGGGTAGACTGCGCCTTCTTTGATAGTACACCGATCCGTATGTTTTTTTTAAATGTTGGTGTAGGTGAGGTCTGCAGTCTGATGCATGTTTTGAGTTAGTTCTGGCACAGATTTACATTCCCGATGCTTCCAAGACTTTTACGGCACTCTTTGTGTCCTAAGGTTTTGAAGATTATTTTTGGAGATCTTCAATTAAAACCTATGACATGTTTTCCTCCAAAGAGTTTGTCGTAGTCTGTTTTGAGGACCTCTTGCAATCCTTGGTGAATCAAAGCCAACATTAGGTTGGAGACCATGCTCACCTCATCTATCAGGAGCAGTTTCATTGGTTTCAAAACTCTGCTTAGCTCCACAGCAGATTCTGCTGAAAGTTTATAGTACTCTAATTTGTTTTGGTGTTCTACTCGAAGGAGTAGCAATTGGTTACCTGACCCAGCTTCACCACTTACATACAGCAGTACAGGTTTTAGTGGTCACAGGTGCAAGTTTTACTTTCGTGCTTGATACCATGTTCAATGGTTTCACTTCGAGAAAAATGGTACGCTGTTCATTGGTCTGTTGGGATTTCAGTACTGCCAACTCTTCTGCCGGGTGCTCATACTGAAGCATAGTGGTGGTTACTTCTGTCATGGTTAATTCTGCCTCATTTGTTACGAGTGGCTGTTCAAGTGGTTCTTGGCTGCCTGTTTAAGAAGGTTCACTGCTCTCGGAAGTGTCTACATTTAGTTGTGCTTGAAGTTCTTCTTCTTGTTGGCGTTCATTGTCCAATATAGTTTTGTACCGTGTAAAGTTTTCATCTGTAATTGTACTTTCACTGGCATTGAAAGCATCTTAATAGGAGGCGTGGGTGGCCAATAAATCTACTTTTCTCCATGGTTTGAAAAGTTGCAGTAGAGCCATGTTGTACAGTTATTTGTGTTGAGGAGTTTTTAATGACAACTTCATATGATTAATTAGGCTGCGTTTGGTAAGTTTCACCAGGCTGCTTTCACAACTTTCCACCCTGTACCTACCTTTTTCCTCATTTGGTTTAATGTTGTTTTTGTATGCAAAGTTTTGGGCTATCTGGTACAGGCAGAAGGCTCGGGTAGTTATGTGTCCAATAAGTTCTTCAAAATCTCCTGGCTGTTGGCATTTGCTTTTGGCAATTGTTTATATGTCTTCGTACGATTTAAGTACTCTTTTTTTCTGGATGCAGCAGGCTCAAGGCTTAGCCCCATTATGTTGTCAGATTTGCCATATAGGGCAGTGCTGGTTAAGCGGTCAGCGGCTTCGTAGCTGCCACATTCTCTATGGGACAGCATTGTAATGCCAAAGCTGTACAATTTCTGTGCCAGTATTTTGTCACAGGAAATGTCATCCCAGAGGTCTCTCAGCTCTGTTTTCTCTGCTTTGGTTAAGTAGGCAATGACATATCGTGCAACTGTAGTGGAATTGTCTGGAATATACTGTACATCAACATTGGCATTCCATAGGAGGGCAATAATTCCATTGTAATCATTGATGTCCTTTGATGCTTCGCTCCTTTTTATGCAGTATGTGTTCTTAGAAGATTTTCCTTTCACACTGTGTCGAACCGAAGACATGAAGCTGTTTACTTGGCCTGTAGTTGAAACTGGTCTAGGGAAACCAAAGCGGCATTTGGTGTAGTATTTGCCTCTGTTCTTATATTTGCGTCGACAATACTTGCCACACTTGTGTCTTTGGAATTGCAAAATTAGTGCTCGTAGGTCACTGTGTACTTTCCAAAGGGATTCCGCAAGTGACATGTTTGTGAATGAACTGCAAAACAGTTTAATCACTCTCCTCACCAAATTTAGGAGCATTTTTAATCCACAGAAGCATGTGGATGTGTGGTGCTTCTCTGGCTTGATATTCCTTTCTCCAAAAGAAGTGTTCTACTTCTCTGAGGGAAGGAAGAGCTTTATTGCAAATGAAGTGGAGCATGGCAAGGAAATGATAATGAAAGTAGCGTGAAACATTTACTGGAACGAGAGAGCAAAGCTCTCCTGGTGTTTGCAGGTCTTCACCTGTTTTGTTTAATGTTCGCTATGCATAGGAAAGTGTGCAAGTCTTCCCATGAATATGCAGCACAACTTAAAGTGACAAACCATGTGGGTTGCCCAAGGTTGAATAGCATACACTGTACATCTGCGTGCCGTCGGAACCAGTACTCTTTCATACCACGCATGTTTGCCAAGAGATTTGTAACTGTAAAACTTCGTCCTTCTCGTATACTTTTTGAAGTAGCTGTGCAGCAGACATGTTTTGAAAATGGGAACTTGTTTTTTATTTTTTTTATTTTATTGGTTTAAATTCAAACCTTTAAAATGTTACACAAACAAGACAAAACAATATGTTACACATTAATATTTAGCCCCAACTATCCTCCTCCCTTCTCACGTCCCATGTCAAGTTATTACAGAAGACTTCACATAACCGAGTCTTTAACGTTAATGAATCGTCCTTAAGTTTACTCGACATCTTATGCTGGCGGCAGTTCAATTGCATTTTTTAATCTCTCTTCAATTACGGCCAAGAAGGAAGGCAGGGGCATAATTAGTTTCATGTCCAATCCGTTCCACATTCTCTGCCATCATTCTTCCGCGCACACAGACTGATAGCCATCATACCACTGGGCCAGATGAATTGATCTTACGTCCTTTAGTTCCGGACAGAAAAGCACAAGATGCTTGAGGGATTCCAGCTCTTTGTTGTACAAGTGAAATTTGAACCTATGTTACAAGCCCAATGGCTGGTCCTGCTCCTTGGTTTTAATCGCATTTAGCCGGAATACCATGAATAGTCTACTGGCTTTCAAATTTGGAAATCGAATCAGATATTTTTGAAAGTACATTGTAGCCTCTTGCTTCGGCAGTAGAGTCTTTCATATCGCTTGCAGAATGGCGCTCACTACATGTAGTGATCCAATCGGCACGCCACATCATCACTTTAGCTGCCGTAGGATTTGAGTGAAGTTTCCAAGCTGATGTTATTGATTAGTAAGAGATCTTCGCATCGTTTCACCCATTGAGATAGATTCTCTGGGCCTCTAGCATTGACGCATTGTGAAAGATCTTAAATTGGAAAATTCCTTCCTCGCTCTGGATTTTCGAAACAAAGCTAGTTGGTTCCAGCAGATCGGGGCATGCAGCAAAATTAATGCAAGTTCATACCTTATGCAGGCTGTTGAAATTCCGATTGGTAGGCATAATGCCTTGGTCCAGAACGTATGTTCCAGTGAAGCCCAGTGATTCGACTGGCCTCCAAAGGCGTTTTCCGCACCATAAGACAGGATCGGGCCAACTTTTGTTCGTAAAAGTTTTGCAGTGGTCGCATTGAAAAACGCCTGAAATGTCTGTGTATCACAACTCACTGACATGCCAGCTGACCGCATTTCCTCTTGGATTCAGCCACCCAAGGCTCATTACAGATGCTGGAGTTGAGAATCAGACCCAGGTATTTTACGCTTTTTGCAATACACAGATGATCTTGATCTAATGACCACACGTATTTTACGTCCCTTGGTTTTTGGCTTGTTTTTAAGTTCTCAAACACCAGTATTTCAGTCTTTGCTTTGTTTATATTCAGATTGTTTATGCTCACGTATTTTTGTACTGCCTCGAGTTTACGTTGAAGGCCAATCGGGGTTAAATCTAAGATTACCAAATCGTCGGCGTACAACAGCCAGCTTATCTTTGATGAGTTGAGCTTAGGCGGAAAAGCTCTCACAGATTGTATCGCCTCACCAATGTCGGAAATGAAAAGACTAAAAATTGCAGCTGCCAACGGGCATCCCTGTTTAACCCCTTTGTGCGTCTTAATTTGAGCTGACAGGGAACCTGGTTGATCTAGTCGAATAGTAATTGAAGTCTCTGTGTGGAGTTCTTTAATTGCCGCAAGCAAACCTGCCGGACAACCCCACACTTCCATTTTTTGCCACAACTCTACAACTCTTCACGATCAATCATGTCAAATGCCATAGAAAAGTCAACAAAGGCAAGATACACTTTCGTGTTAGTTCGCAGGGCTTCCATTTTCAGTAGATTTTGGACAAGCAGGTTCAGAGAACACCCAACAAATTTCACGAAACCCGCTTGTCTTTCGTCCACTCTTTTAGCTGTTTTGGCCCAGGTGATCAATTTTGTTTGCAGCAAAGACGCGTAAATCTTACCCAGTACATCAAGCAGGGCCACCGGATGATAGTTTTTCGGTGATGCTCTATTTCCTTTCTTGGAGATTGACACTATTATCCCTGTCTTCCATGAAGTTGGCACTTGTTTTTGCGAGTTGATTCTTGCAAATAGATCGAAACACAGGTCAGCCCAAAGATCAGGAAACTGTTTGATCATAAAGTTCGACAAGCCGTCGGGGCTCGGCGCCCTAGAATTTTTCACTCTCATAATTACCTCACGGATATCTTCCCTTGTAAAGTGTAAATTCCATGATGCTAGGTTAGATGTTGCCAAGTTAGGAGCAAGATTTTTGTAATATAGGTCGGTAAAATGATGGAACCAGGCATACTTGCAATGTCTCTTGTGGTGGTTCCATGCCATTAATGGTTCGCCAGAACTCGCCACTGTTCTTATTAGTTAGTCTTCAACATAGCCCCAGCATCATTCTGGTGTAGTACAAATCGATGGCTTTTAATGCAATTTTTATAGGACTGTTTGGTTACTTTGTTTCTTGCTGTTATTTCTTCCTTTGGGCCTTGATTGTTTTTCTGGATTTCAGCTCTCATCGTTCTTTGCGCTGCATCACCGTTAGGTCGAAACAGAGTTTTTTCCGAAATTACCAATTTTTCAGTCCGGTATTTTTGGCTTTAAATTGCAACAATATAGGCACATATTCAATCTCTTCCGGCGTAGACTTGAATTGGGAGCATATATTGGCCACCTCATATTCCTCCAGCCTCACACGTAGGCGATTTGACTCCACCAGCACTTTTGTGCCCCATTTTTGGTTTTTCACGCCTCTTAGATCTTGAAATTTTAATTAAATCATTTCGTGATCACTGGTGACCATTGTAAGGATTTTCATCGTCTTTATCCTCGTATGGGAGGCAAAGATATAATCGATGATGGAGCTCTGGCCTTCACGCTGCCACGTAGGCTTCGCCGGAATGTCCCCTTGGGTACAGCCGTTTAGCATTGAGAGACCTCTTGCATTAATTTCTTCTGACCAGGTTTTAGTTAATTGTCCTTTGATGAAACTCTGGTTTGCAAAAAGTCAATATTTAGATCACCACAAACTATCAAGCCACTTCCACTGCTTGACTCTAGCAGGTTATCGATTGAGTTGACCTGATCGATGAATGGATATGTCCCGGTCCATCGATGGTTCCAATATAAGTTGATTATGTGGATCACATTGAGCGCATTAGGGGTATCAATGGATTTTCGTATCTCATAAACTTGAATTTAGGGCGTAGCCTGAGGACCGTTTGATCATTGTTAAGAGTCCTGCTAATGGATGCCCCTTCTCAGCCTTAATGGCTGGGTTCAGATCACATTCAAAATCTGAGATCACTGGCAAATCGCACATCCAAGTTTCTTGAAGACAGATCAGTTGTAAGTCATGTATCCAATCATTATTTAGCAGATGTATGAAGCCGCGCGTGTTCCATGAAGCGAAAGAGCATTCCTGAACCGCGCTAGGCTTCGAACATTAGCTGTGAGTATTAGCGTTCAAAGCCAAGGCCATCCAATTTCATTCTTGCATAGTCTTGTTCCATTAGGCTGCTTGTTTTCATGGAAGAGGACTGGTCGGCTGGGCCACCGTTATTTGTGGTAATTTTAATTTTGGCCATTGGACTTGTTCTGGTTCTCACGTCCTGCTCAACAGCAACTACACTTTGAGGGATGAGAGTGGGTTGTCGAACTTGTGCTGGTCCGTTCTGACCAGACTGTTCCTGCTGATTTTGTTCGATTACTGTAGATTTTTGCAAGATCTCCAATGGCCTTGACTTACCCTTTTGAGTAAGCCATGCTTCGCCTGGTCCATCTTTCATCTCCACTTTTTTGCGCCCTTCAGGTTCCATTACTTTGTAAGTATCTAACCCCAGCGACAACAACTCTTCGTCTGCATCCAAGATTACATTTGCAATTATATTAGAGTGTACGTGCCGAATCACCTTATCGGTACACAGATCGTCCGGGAATTTGTCAATCTTCAAATGTTTCGAACCAAGGGATCGCAGCCGAGGTATGTGATGGAGCAGTCTTAACACATTTGTTCTGTTCAAGATTAGGTCGTCGCTGCCTTCCAGCCTCTCCAGCATTAGTTTAATCAAAGGAGTTGGTTCCACGGTTCGGGCTGTAACCTGACGGTTCCTAGTCTTCTGAATTTGCACCAATGGCTCTGACTGATGGAGGTCAAATTTCTGTGACATAGATATTTTGACAGCCGAAACGGCCGCCGCATGCTCTACATTTCCTCTTGCAAAGTTCACCCCCTACAAAAGCCGCAGGCATGGACCACCAACATCCTGGTGCATCATCTGCCTGTTTGTCCTCTGTCTTTCCAATTTTGCTTGTAACATGATGAACTCCGGGCTCCTAGGCTCTAGGCCCTCATTCCTTGCCTCTACAACAAGAGGAACTAACTCACATAACCTGTCACTGATCTCTCGTAATGTGTTAGTTGGTGATACTTGAATCTTTTGCGGCATACTGAATTTGGAGTTTAGTGGCTCTGTTACCGAGTTCTTAGGCTCACTGATCGATTTTGAGTTTGTTGGCAATAGGGCGACTTTTTGAGTGCAAGGAACTTCAAGAGGGGCTTTCACAAATTCCACTGCCACCTCCATAGGGTCTTCATGGGTTGATAGTTCCATTAGTTCATCATGAGTCGCTAATTCTTCGTTTAGCGGAGTTTCCGCAACTTTCGTATTATTTCCCCTTGAGTCTAGTTGGGCCATTTTGTTCTCCTTGATGGTGTCAGCTAATTTCAAACTGGTAGTGATTGCTTTATCGACATGTTGAAGCATATTGATGTTGCGAAGGAATTTTCGGGCTCCTTTTTGTTGATGTTTTTTACGGGCTAGCATGTTCTTTTGCTTTTTTGTTTGGGGGGGATTTTTTTTATCGTCCACCTTTTGATTTAGTTTGAGCTTCAGCATCTAAACTTCCAAAAATGGAAAATGGGCCTGCAGACTTTGTAATAACTAGCACCTCATTCAGACCAGAAGCCTGATCCACTACTTTCGAAGGAGGAAATGAGCCAGAAGCCTTTTGAGTGTCCAATAAGGCTGGATTTAATGCATTTTTAGCTTGAAGAAATGCTGTATTAAATGACATTTCGAGTAAGTTGGGCTGTCCATCACTTTTACTCTGTGTCTCACTGAGGTTCTTCAAATGTTCCACCTCGATTACCGCCAAAGGAGAGGCGACCTTAGGCCCTACCTTGGATAAGTCAATCACTTCCGTTAAAAGACTTTCGGATAGCATGATGGGCTGGGGAGTCTGGTTCACGATTTGAAATGGCTGCATTTGGCAATCCGTCTTCATTGCTGACGTAGCAGTGTTGGATGGAACTTGTAAGGCTGCTCTTTCGTTACAAAGTCTTTCATGTTGCCAACATTGCCCAGCTCCTCATCCCTTTCTTCTGTGTGATTTGTGAAAGAGACAGTGCTTCCTTCGCAACCTCTGTGTACAATTTTCTATCAATCATGTCATTCTGTTTAGCATCGTTAGCTGATTCTATGCCCGCCAGTATATTTTGATTCACCTCTTCTTGTTTGGTCCTTTGTGCACCATGCATTACTTCTAGGTGCATCAATTTTGAGTTCATCATAGCCAATAAAGTCGTGACATCCTTCACATTTTCATTTAGTGTTTCGTACAACGTAGCGAAAGGTGTCAGAGGGACTTGCCATTGCAGATGTTAGGGCTATTAGGAGGTCATTTGAGGGCACGTGTACGCAAGGGGCTGGGCACCCACCTCTAGCTTTCCCCTGTGGCTCACGTGCGGCTCGTGCAAACCGAGCCCGTTCTCTTCTAATTTTTGGAAATGGACGTTCGACAAGCGAAGAGTCCCTTGTAGTAGGGTCATCTGATGAGTCCTCACAATTTGAAGATTGACTTAATTGAATTTGGCTTCTCATCCTAAGATCACGCCCTACATTATGCTGGGCAGGCAATCTTTTCTGGGAGTCAGCCACCTTTCCCTCTTGTGACTGTACTGAACCGTCAGAAGACACAATCTCTCATGACTTGAGTCTTTTGTAGTTGCCGGAGCCCCATATATCTCGATTTACATCAGTGACATTAGTACAGTGCCTTTTCTATGGGGCTTTATGTATCAAGTCCTGAACTGGTGTGGATACGGCTATCCGTTTACATGAGCGGGATTTGTTTAGGTTGATCAGATTTTGTAGTACAGAAGACACCACCTCCAAAGAATATTTCTTTTGTTGATATACGATGTGCCTTCCACTATATCCCTCTGCTCTCATTCACTTTGTAATGCTGTGTTAGAAATAGATGCTCTAAAATGAAGATCCATTAAGTTTGCATCAAGGGTAGGGGTCGGGGTTTTCTGTATAGAGGCAGAAGCCTCGCGTTGATCAAGACTTAACATTCTGTTCGAGTGCAATTTTCCGGCCCTGGGAGAATCAAGGATTGCACTTACTTCTAAGTTGTCTTCAGATCCAACGTGGCATTTTCCATGACACCGCTTTCAGCCGCCACGTCGACTCAGAGTGGGCAAGCGGTCGGCTGATTAGACGTGCCTCAGCCAAGTCCAACTGGCGCTGCACGGCTTCGGAGGCTTCAGAGGCAACGCTGTACTCGCTCACGGATGCTGCACTTACATCCTGACCCCGCCCACCAGTGTCATCAGTAGCGGCTGCGGTCAGAATCGCAGTTTCCCGTGCCCGCTCCACAGCAGCCTCCCTGCAACCCCGCACCGCGGCCACCAACACTGCCCTCCCACCCCCACATGACGACCACGGCACAGAGGCCTCGCCAGCCGGTAAGTCGTGATCAATGTCGTTGGCAGCCTTATTAATTATACTTGTCGTACTTGTTGAGCTTGTCGTCAGAGACTGAATCATGTCCTCAGCTGGCTGAGAGATATTGGGAGAAATGGGGGGGGGCAACGAGGCAATGGGACGGGGTGTTTCTGGATGAACAGAAGGCACTAATGCATCACAGGTAAGAGAGGAGCACTCCTCTGATCTCAAAGGTTCAAAAACATCTTCTACCGTCACCACTGTTGGATCTCCGGATATTCCTGTGTTTTCAGTCACTGACCCGCATGAAAAATATTGTCTCACCTGTTGTTGTTGCGCTCGTTTTGCAGGGAGATCCTCTAGATTGGACATGCGCTTTACTTGGGCTCTGGTCCTTGAAATAAGATTGGCTGGATCCATCATTTGGCAAACGCCTTGCGCCACTCGCCAAACAGTGAAGTCCTCAGCCCTTTTGTCCTCGGGGCTTGTTTTGAATGTGTGGGTAACTCCATAGCCTAGTGTTGCCAGTTCACTTTCAAAGAGCAGGTGGAATATGTACTCCAAGTTCTGTCTAAATCTAGGGTCTTCAGAATACATTAGTAAACAGGGGTATTCTGATGCTGTTATTTGTGTGCATCTCATCATATCTTCCTCCTTTTCCAGTCTGGAAGAGTAGAGGAAAGGCTTGTGCTGCCACACTTTTTTCCCATATACTGATTGGCACTCCTTTGGCTTGCCGCATTTGATGTTTCTAGTGCATTGTCTATGGTGTCTTTGGAGTGCAGTGGCTGAATTGTATAGTGGTCTTAAATACTGGAGGCTGCAGTAGGATCTAGATGTTCAAATTGGCCAGTTGTTGAGGAGTCCTGAATTATTTCGGTTGTTTCTCTGTTTTTCTTGAACATTTACTTCCTTGTAGTATTCATTGTTTTCTTTAAGGTATTGCAACGCTTCCCTAACTTTGGTTAAGTCCACTAGTTGCTGCCAATTTTTGTTGTCTTTTGTAGGTACACCATTTACCAGGATAATCACAGATTCATGTACTGGCCTTTGCATTCGTAGAATATCTACATTTTCTTTGAGATATAATGGTAAATAAACTATTTTACCACGAATGCCTCTGAGTAATTCGGTGGGAGGCAATTTTGCAGTTTTCGGTTGAAGACGTAGTATTGCTTGAAATGGGTGCACTGTTTGGATTATAATGCTCTCATACAAATAAAGCTGCTGAAGTGCATTTGGCAGTGGAAATAGTTCTAAATTATTACTAATTGCCCGTGAAGGCATTTGGTTATTGTGAAGTTTTCCAGAGCAGCATGTGCACAGAATGGAGGTGCTTGTTATTTTGTTTTTGTTTTCAGCTATATGGTAGAGAGCTAATTGAAACCACTGGGATTCCTCATTGCCTTCTATTTTCTGCATTGTAACTATAGGTTTGGTGCGCTTTCTATATTCTACGACAACACACATACTTGGTTTGGCCTTTCAGTAGATGTGCTTTTGAACTTTTGTATTTCTTTTCTGTATGTGTTATAAAAAGTTGATGGCTGTACTGTTGTCAGTACTGTTGTCTGTAAATGCTGGAGTTTGTAAGTGGTCTTCAGTTCCACAATATTTCCTTTGGATTTGCTCTATTTCATCAAACACTTCTTTGGCTGTACAATGTAGGAGATTATCATTTAAATGTTGGAGTACTGAAGCTGGACTTTTTGCATAGTACAGTTTGTAAACTAGATTTCTGACTGTTGAATGGTGGGTTGCTAACATTTTGATACGGTGGAAGGTGCTTTTGCAAGCGGGTCCAAAATACTGGCTAAATAATGTCCTCGTATTCCAGTGTAGTTGGGCACTGGACAGGAGTCCATAGTTTGTAATATATATATTTTGTCGTTGCCTTTGACATACTGATTGAAGAATTGCTGCAAAGATTTGATTAAACATTGGCGAACGTTACACATTGATGTGCAAGGCCATTTGTAAGTGAAGCGTTTTGCTTTGGTCGAATGGCGAGTGACATCTAAGTTTGATGGGGATATGTCTGAAAGCAGGGTTTCCTCTTCCATTATGGTATTGTGTATCTTTTCATACCCTCGTCCACTCCGATGTAGGGCAATTTGGTTAGTTTGTTCTTGTTTGTATGAATCTTCATTGAAATATGGCTCTGTGTTGGTAGTGTGACTCCACGTACCTGTGCAGATGTGGGCTAAGGTATCTATGCTGAAATTGCGTTTGTTTCGAAGTAGTGCTTGCAATTTACCAATTACTCTTGTTAGTGGTTTCATTCTGTTCAAAATTACTATAAACCATTACTGTTTCACACTCATTGCACTGTCTACAAAAGCTTCTGGGATGACTTCTTTTTTGCGGTAGGTTTTGAGGTTATAGCATGATTTCTGCCCTTTATAAGGTTCTGTGGGTGTCGATATTTTAAAATGTAGATGTGTGAGTGGGTCAGTAGGAGGGTAGGCATTTAACTGGAAGTGTGTTACTGTGCAGTGGTGTGTAACCTTCGGTTAGGGACAGTATCTTACTATGTCGGGATTACTCTAATGGTGGCGACATAACCAACACTGAGCACCTGAAGAGGTGTCATTGGTAACAATGAAGTACGTGCTGGTGGATGGGCGCACATCTATATGCTACCATAGAACAATCGTGCACGTTTATAGTAAGACGTAGAACAGTATGATGGTATTTTACTTACTTTGTTGCTGGCTGAGAGTAGATTTATTGATGGCTATATGTACAAGTGTACACTCCAGTGGCTTTCTGGAGAGAGGTGGGTACTGCACCTGTATAAGAAGATGGTAACAAAATATGTTGGCTAATGGAATAGTGCTTACATTTGTGCAATGCAATCTGCAAAACTATAGGGGAATGTCTTGGCAGGAAGAGGAAGTGTGTGTGTGTGTATAAATGGAAGACTATATGAATGCGCACTTGGGAGCATACGCATGTTTGTTAAGGGGGTTGGAGTGTTATTTTGCAGTGCATTGTATGACTTGTTATGAATGCCGGGTGTGTATTACTGTAGGCCTATTTAATTTCAAAATGCAGTACTTCGCATTGTGCAAGGATGACAAAAAGGTGCACAAAGATGTACACAGGGGAAAGCAGAATGTTTTTGTGCGTGAATTTGCATGTACTTCTCTGCATATGTATGCTTGCTGCATGAGTGAAGGCATTGCTTCTGGGCTTTAATTTCCATATGCACATTTATGAATGTTACTGTTGTGAATGCACATATAAACATTTGTATAGCTTCACTACTGTTGCTATCTATGACGTGAGGGAGGAAACTGTGGGTTTTTTTTGCTATGTAGGCACTTTGTTTAGTTTGGTGGGAAAGCCTGCCTGATCATTTTGTGTGCGAATTGTACAAATTTGATAGGTGCGTTAATGGGGGAAAGCATTGTAAAAATGATGGAACAAAAGAACAGAGTAACCGTTTCCATATACCAATGGCTGTTATGGACAAATGGCAACTTTGCCACCAACTACCACTGTAGGAGACATTGAGCGGTAGGTGGTGAGAAAAATAACACTACGCATGTGTAGTATGTTATGGACGTTTACAGCTAGGTACTCTGTACAACATAATTGCCACTGTACTGTACAAAAACGAACACCTACTAGGCATGGTGATTGGTGCCGATGTATGTGGGTGCAGAACTCGTAGATCATTTTAGAGTACATTAACGTGCAGGTACTTTTAATTTACAGAATACTTCACCTCTGTGTGTTTAACGGTTGGTATGGACTGTTTAATAGATGTGCTAGCAGTATATGCATAATTTTTGGATGTAATTGCTGGATGCGTACGTTAGCGTTTAACAGTAGCCAATCGAGTAGTGCTGGTCAAAGAGTACTGGAAAGGGAAGGACTGGCCCTGCTTTACTGGGGCGCGGCCTTCACGATAGTTGGGGGGGGGGGAGCGCATGTGCTACATGCTGCCCTACGTAATGTGCTTGCCATGGAAATGGGACTACGGATTATGGATTCAGGTGTCTGTCTGCTTTTCTGTTGCATGCTAGGATGTTCTGTGCCCATGACAACCTTACTGCTTGACGTGTGACATTGTTGGAATTAATTATCTGTTGCACTATGTACAATGTACGCTGCAGACAGTTGTGTACTAATGTAAGGAGGGAAACCACAGAGCAATCCGTAAGGAGCAGCACACAAAAAGGTGTTTCTTTAGCAAAATTTGAAGAAAACACTTTTCACAACTTCCAGCAAGACACTCATTTTCCATGACGTATAAAATGTGCTTGTGCTGCCCCCACACAGGGCAATATGTTAGCGAAAGCCGTGTCATTTGGAGGTGTGCACGTGCTACATCCGGGTGTTTTCAGGGTGTCGGCAATGGAAATGGGGCTGTGCAGGAGTTGCGATTGGTCAGTATGATTTCCTGGGTGTGGGGTGTAGCAACAGATTGTGCCAGAAAGTCTGCTTGCCAGTAGGAGTGGATATGGCTTCGGGGAGGGGGTGTGCCGTTAAGGAGGCAGACTATATGGATATTGGGCGACTCCTGGATAAATTGGGTACAAGTTTACACAGAACGCTGTGCACTCACTGCACACCTTGGTCCCCATAATGTCGATGTGAAGTGGTACAGAAAATGTGGGATGAAGTAGTGCCATGTGGTTCCTGTTTGTGCCAGTTTGGTGACGCTCGCTCATCCAGACATTATTGTTAATTGTGGAGGGAACAGTTTAGGCCATGTCAGCAGCATTTCACTGCAGTTTGCAATGAAGGACACATTTCTGCTACTCATGGAAATGTTTCCAAAATCGCACATCATTTTGTCTCACATTGCCCAGAGGCAGATGTGGCTGCGTTCTTCCTCATGTGGGGCACAAATGGAGAAAGCGCGGCACAATGTGAACAAGGCTGTTTGCGCTTTTTTGTGCGACGTTGGCATGTTCTCCTTCCACAATAAAAACATAACGTTTCGTAGTAGCACCATTTTTCGTTCTGATGGAGTTCATCTGACGGATGCTGGCAATGAGTTTTTTCTGCGTAATATCCAAAATGCAGTGCAGCGCTTCCTGCAAGTCTCGCAAGAATGTTCCCTGTGGTTGTGAACCACTTCCAACGTTGCAAACACAAACAGCACACAAAGGCTCTTTTCAGAGCCACCACTTTGTTTTGCAAATGCGTACAATGCTTTTCACGGAGTCACGCCGCCAATTGTTGGCATTTATGTACGTGGCGCTTATAGGTTGCCCCACCGCCTGCATGCTTTATTAAATTTCTATTTTTAACAGTTGAAGGTAGCCTTTTTGTTCTCCCCCACTTTCTGATTGTGTAGCATTTTTCCTGTTATAAGACCAGCCACAAAGGCCAGCAATGGAAGGGAGATTTGGCAAAGGGTACCAACCACAGGGATAGGAAATCGTACGTGGAGAGCAGATGATGTGCGGTGCACCTCACTTGGGTATGGGGCACTCCTTGTCATGCTCCCGGACCAAAGCCTCAAAAGCACTTCGACAATGTTCCCCCCTACACAGTACCGCTTTGCAGTATATGCACAATACAGTGATCTTTGAAAGGTAAAGTTCTGTTGCAGTGTATATGTCCTCCAAGGCTGCTTGGGGGACGCGGTGGCCCACTGCAGTGTCCCTAATGGTGGCAGGAGCAAATTCAGAGGATGTTGTAGAGGAAAATAACCTACTGCCTGCTTGGAAGGTGACAACCCTCCGAACAGCTGCCTAGTGGTTCGCAGCTGCATTGAGGTGGTGCTGTAACTGTACAAGGCAGGTTTTCCGCGACTGAGTAACTCCGTGCATTGTACCTTGTTTGCACAAGATTTTGGCACATCTACAACGGTCCTAAATAGTTTCCACATCCACGACTGACGCTGGCTGCAGGTAATGGGGATTCATTCCACTTTTTTCTCGTTTGCTTTTCCATCTCCCTCCACATTATGACACCTGGTCCCTTACTCAAGACCTTCAGAAGGAGGTGGTGTTGGTGAGGGTGCGGGGGGGGCTCCTGAGTCAAAAGTAGTAGCAAAAGTTCTGGTGGCCATTATTTTGAGAGGTACTTTGCAGGCACACACTTGGTGAGGCAGCAATTTCTGCATGAACCAATGTGCACCGCTGCTCTTCTCTTGAAAGCCAAATGGGGATTGCAGCACACTTGTGGGGTGTGCCCTTTTATAGGACTGTTGTGTAGCACGTGCCACCGCAAAGTGGGCCTAAGTGTTTTCCAACCAATACGTACATGTAAAATGAAGACTGTACGATCTCTGGAAGGGTGCTCTCTCATTGTAAAACTGCATACATTGCAGAAAATTGTCCTCTTTCGATGTGCATGGGTGTGGCTCGTGTTCACCAATTAAGGGCTCACGCGCAGCCTTGTTCCGTTACCATGGTGACGTTGCCATTGTTCTCCATTTGGACGTCTGTGTGCCAGACAAACATTGCCCGTAATACTTTGTGGCCACGTTCATGGCACTTCAACGGATACTCTTGCCATCCCCACACTACTGAAATGTACAGCACATGTGCATTGAGCATTTCTACATAAGCTTGGTGTGAGCACGATACAGTAGCTGGAATGCTTACGTGCACAGGTATTCGCAGGACGTGGGTGCCTGCTTCCACCTGCAACAACTACATCACACGTTTCTTCGCATATCTTGACCAGGGTCAGGGTTACGCGCCGTCACAGGACGAGATGCGCATGTGCACAGTTGTGCGGCCGCCAAACGTACGGTCCTGCAATTACTTACAGGTGGTTGTCTGTATGCAAACTTGCGGCCTGTAGTGGCATCCTACGAATGCTTTCATTGTGATTGCGCAAAGGGCAGCCAGGTGCGGCAGTCGTACGACTCCTCCAGTGTCCTCATTTGCAATCATCCCCACTAGTGCTCTGCCCTTCACACTTACAATGTCCTTCTTAAAACAAATGAAAAGGCACATATGCAATCATTACACATTAACATATCAATCTTTATTTGCACTCATTCATAGCCACTATTCGGAAAGGGAAGGGGGACCAGAAACAGGTACATATACTGGGTAGTTTGCAATTTCAACATGCTGCTGGTGAGGGAAAGAAGGGATTGAGCTCTCATCGAAGCGTCTGTCATGATACGCAATTTGCGGGGATAGTGGAGGCTGGGAAATGGGGAAGCGGGGCATGTGCAACTCGGGCAGTGATATCTTATTTTCCCCATAATATGTTGTTCTGCAGAATTTTCAAGACGCCAAATTGGAGGAGCAATTCATCTATTTTGGCATCCAGGTGCTCTTCTTTTCTCTGTCCACTGTTCACTTCACTTTCGGTTGCCGTATGTTGCTGTGCAAAAGGTGCCGGATCTGGTGTACTCCTTTTGCTTTTCTGTATGGTCTGTGAAAGGACAATAAATGTGGATAATATACATGAAGTACTATATTGTAATTGTCTTCATCTCGCCACCTCGTTCC
Source organism: Ambystoma mexicanum (assembly GCF_040938575.1). Classification (NCBI taxonomy): domain Eukaryota; kingdom Metazoa; phylum Chordata; class Amphibia; order Caudata; family Ambystomatidae; genus Ambystoma; species Ambystoma mexicanum. The sequence goes on from NC_090933.1 coordinate 1,304,467,448, forward strand.
CTACCTATGGGGTTACTATGCTCACTCATGTTGTCATGCGGGAAATGCTCCTCTAGCCATTCTAGGGTGGTAGCTATTTCTGCGCACAAACAGAAAACATCATGCTTTCCTACTATTCTACACTTCCGGACCTGTGCAATTACAACATAAACTTTCCTGTACTCACCACGTTGTAGTTACGTTCTGCTCTCGGTACTGGACGTCTCTACCTCTGCTTCTTCATCCTTTCTTGGATTGTGAATCAGGTGTACTTTCCATTATACTGCATACCCTATGTCTTTGCGCTCTTTGCTGCGAAGGTACAGACTTTGTACAGCTACTGCATTTTCCCTTCCCATTCAGGCACTTGCTGCTATTTCTACATATATTTTGTTTTTACTGCATGTTAGCACTTTTTATTACCACCCCTCCCTTTCTCTGCACGTTGGACTCCGTCCGATGTCCGCTAACAGGCGCAGTGTTGCCAACCACTGTGGCTATTAGTACAGAGCCACCGGCTCGAGTATGCTGTCCACTACATGTATACAAACTAAGCGTATCCTGTTCAAAACTAATGTAATTCAGTGAAAGAAACATTACTAAAGGCACGTTATGGTTAAGTTGCGCTACTGAGATCATTTTCTCTTTATTGAAAAAACTAGCCTAATGAAACGTTATAGTTAAAGTGCCCTACTAAAAACCTATGAAATTCACTAACAAAAAAACGTTAAAGGGACGCTATGGTTAAGTTGCACTATTACAAAACCTATGCAATTCAATGGAAAAACGTTCCTATAGGGACGTTATGGTTACAGGTAAAACCTACAAACCCCAGAAATTCGCAAGTTATGGTAAGGTACGCAACCATAACTCGCGCTACCACTGTGCACTGCAATGACGAACACCCAGTATGGCTGCAGGACTCCTCCTTTTATCCAGATTTGTGGCTGAAAGCAAGCCCAAGTCCACCCATTGGTATGGATCTGCCACATTCAAACAGCCAGTGGTTGTCCAATCCTGGACAATTACTGCTTTCTAACTCGGCCCAACTTCAGACTTTCTGGCATCAGGGGTTGTGGACTGGGACCAGACAGTCCCAGCCCCCTCCCCTTGTATATATGTACGCAGGCGCACGCACACGCACACACGCCCACACACACCCCCTCACACCCCCTAGCCCACACACACCCCCTCACACCCCCTAGCCCACACACACACACCCCCTAGCCCACACACACACACACACACACACACACACACACACACACACACACTTCCTAGCCCACACACACACACACACTTCCTAGCCCACAAAAGCCTCCGCTTTCATGCGCAAGTGTAATACCATACATGGGGATTCCTGACATGAGAAAGCAGGAAGCAGGCCAAACTGCAATATGGCAAAGTACACGCTTAAGTACACCTCATGCCACAGCCACCTTTTAGTAGCCATTTGCAGTAAACGTAAAGTCCAGGTGTAGAATGGTACAAAAGGTGTAAAAGTATCTCTGCTGCCACTAGCATGTCTTGAATACAAATAAAAAGTAACCAAAAACCCACAAGGTAAAAATGTAGAAGGATACCAAGTATCCTAATTGCACTCCACTGTATGTTGGTGTGTGCAAATTGAAAATACAAGAATTCGGAAAAAGTCTTGGGGACTAGTCAGCTTCCCCATAACAATGAGTAAAAGGCAGTGGAAGTAAAGCTTAGGGCTTTACTTTCCTTTAGGAAGTCAGGCCAGGTTAAAAAAAATTAAGGGTGTTGCATAGAAATCGATCAATGGAAAGGAGCAAAAAGGAAATGTGCCCTAGAGAGGATCATGACTCTTTTTACACATAAGATGGGGTTGGTGTGACAGGAATGCCCCTGCCAAGACCTCGACAAGATCAGGGGTTCAGGTGACATTTTGTGAGAAGGTCCTAAGCATTTCTGCCATGAAGTCCCTTTAACCTTTCACTTTTCTAAACTGGTTCACTGACCCTTTTTTGTCTAGAGTCCTGTTCTAAGGCCTTCAAGTTCACAGCAAAATGTTTGCAGTTGCAGCACTTAGTAAATGCTGCAAGGATGTGACCGTTTATGTCTTTGACAGTATAGAGGGCAAACTCAAAGTATACCGTCACGTTATGAGTTCTTAAGTGGTTACTGCTCTCAGAGGGGAGTATCCAAAAAAAGTGTTTCCTTGGGCACATAAACGTCTCCAGCTAAAAAGGGTTTACGCTACAAGTTGGTACAGAGAAAGGTTTTGAAATGTTTATTTCAATTTTGGAAACTGAGACTGGTTTTCTGAAGAGCTACTGAATGGTGCTCGAACAATTGCACACTTTCACAGCACCTTACTTCCAGTATAGAACCTGGGCTCCCCCACCTGCTCCCATCAGTCTCTGGGCACCATCATCCCACTCCTAGCCCAGTCCCTTGCCTCTTCCCACCCCACCACAGACCCTGGGTTCTCCCAATCCTGCTCCCTCCACTATCCCATGGCTCTCCCATCCTGCACCCAGGACAGTCCCTGAGATCCCTACACCCTACACCCTGCTTCCTGGCACAATCGCAAGGGCAATGGCGGCTGGTGAATTTTTAAGTGAAGGGACATAAATCTTTCCCCCAGATATGCCATACTGACAGTGTAGCGAAGGAGCCGGGACCAATCCAAGAGGGTTTGGGGGTGGTGGGTTCTTAATTTTTGTGTTTGGCTTTATGAAGTCACTTTTTTTTATAGTGTATGCATAATATAAAATGTTATCAATTGTAATGCTGTTTACATATGTTTTGGTTTTATTTTCAATTGTTTATTGCAAAACATTCCATTCGAATGATTCCATATGAGGGGTTTCCCTCTTTTTGTTTTTAATTCAGCACTGAACTTCTTTGAATTTGTGTTCTTAAGGTTTATTGATGCTGATGGATGTCCAGTAAAAGATACCATCCCTGTCCCCTGGGCTCCACAGCGCCTCAGAAGGTGGGTAGGGGGATTGAATGGACCAAAACACACACTCATTCACACAAACACCCATCACCATACACTCGCTCATAACACAAGCATACGCACATTCATACACACACACATTCATACACACATTTAAATAAAAAGCAAATTAACATAAACTCACCTTCTGCCTGAGTCCTAAAGATTCATTCCCAGCGCTCCAGCTCCTGCATCATCATCATAATAATAATTTAGCATTTATATAGCGCTACGAACCCTCAGGTATCTGAGCACTGCTTATTATTACTCAGTGTGTGGTGCTCATTTATCGACCCAGGAAGGATGAAAGGCTGAGTTTGGCCCTGCCGGGATTCGAACCTGCCTTAGCAGGCTCTGCATAGATGTCAAAACGAGCGCTGTGCTTGCTGTGCTATCGGACCGGCTGGGTGAAGCAAGAGCTTCCTGGTTCCTGCACATGCATGCAGGGGCGGCAGCGTGAGTGCTAAAATTCCCCCTCGCACATACAGGCATGCAGTTCTCCAGCCAACATTTCCAATGAGCTATTCAAGGCTGGCCAAGCAAAGCGCCCCCAGCCTTGCATAACTCATTGAGCATGTGCGAATGGGGAACTGAACTGTCAAAGGGAAAGTGTGTCCTTTTGACAACTCAGCCAGCCCAGGAGTGCTCCCTCAGCTGGAAAAAGCATCTGAAGGAGCACTCAGTGTTTTACTGGGCTGGCTCCTCTAAAACAGGTGAAGGTGGTCACTAGGTCGACAACCCCTCACCCATTATGGACTAACCACCCCTTACCAGGGCTCCCCCCCCCACTTTTTCTTTCTTCCCATTTAAAAAATAAAGGACATTAAAATATTGTTTCTTTTTCCATTTCAGTCTGGGGTCTCGTTCCCCCCCAGGAATGACATTGCGCCCCCCCTGGGGGCTGCACCCCACAGTTTGAATACTTCTGTTCTAGACCCTGAATTGTTTAAAATGTTCATTGTAATTGCACACGACAACCCTTCCACCTTGACCTGAAAATCTTAACTTCAACAAAAATATTTTGCTGTTACTTGAAATATAGCCTCTTATTTCGAACAACATTTTATGGATCTTATTTCACAATTATAACTTCAATGACAATTATGGAAAATGTGGACTCTAACTTGACAAAACAGAGCATTCCATTCTAAAGGTTAAAGTGCAGACCCATGTTTCCAAACTAGAACATTTTTCTGTCCATCTGAGAATGATATTATTTTAATCTTCCCTGACTTTTGGTGGTGAAATGTATGTCAGCGTTCTGGTTTTAGTGTAGTGCTGTAATGTTTGAGCTCACTAAGGCCAGCACTTTGTATCTCTGGTATAAACTATGACGCTGAGTTGATAAGTATTTTTTACTCTAGAAATGTAACCTTCCTAAACATCTGTATCTCCCTTTCCAGAGTGTATTTGAAAGTGTCTAGTATGTATGTCTCGCTTATATCTTTCAGTTTGACTTGCAGTCCATCGATGTCTGAGATCACCCATCTCTTCCACAGCCCTTCCACACTTCAGTGCCGATCACAGCCGGGGTTAGCATTTCTATCTATTTCATAAACTGTATTAAATAGAGACTTCCGCTTTGGGCAAAGCCCTTGAAGCAAAGCTCTGTGCCCATTTATCACCTAATAGGAAGTGCTTGTCAGTTATTTTAATCCTTGGCAAATCACCTTGCCTTATTCTACCTGCCAGAGCATCCATGTTCCATGAATAACTAGAACATGGAATGGTGAATGGCATTAGTTTTATTAAATTGAGATGACAGTATTAGTACCCTAATCCCTTCTCAAGAGCTGTGCATCTGCTACTCTTGAGTGAGAGGCTATGTTAAAGTGTACATGTCACACACTTGATGTTGCATATTATGTTAACCTCTTTGAGGAAAACTCTAAATTAAATATGAAGAGGTTCATTTGTTTGGGACCTGGATTTTCAGTCTGACCCATTTACTAAAAAAAAAATTGGATTCTGGGATAGCTAACTCACCAGTGCTTCAATTCCTAGATATTTGTATTTGAGCATTTGGAAACCTCCTAACTCCCCTTTTAAGCACTGGAATCTAGATTTAGACATCTTTTTCCACCTTTTGCAGTACTGTCACGCCAAAATCTGGTCAACGTTTAAGGTCTAAGGTGGTGGTTAGCGTCTCATCTGTTAATGATTATTCATAATGTTTTTAACTTTGTACCGTTTTTCAGAACCACTACTGTGGTAGGGTTTTGAGAAGCCTACCTTAGACTTTGGTGGTAACCTGCAAAGGTCTAACACAAAAGTCTAACGAAACTCTCATTAATGAGCAGCAAGGCGTACACTAAGGAGCTAAGAATGTTGGTGTAAAGTGGGTTGTCAAGCAATAGATTATCTACACAGCGAAGTATAAAAATGCACCACAGAGCTGGCATGCTACAAGTACAAACCATATATAGAATCAGTAAGTTCTCCAAATGGGGCACCCACCACACCTTCAAATGAATACAGTTGTGGCTAAATACTGTCGTACTGACTTGGAGAGCGATGTTAAGTTGTGGCAGGCCGGAGTACTAATGTGCTGGTAGTTCCTCATGATTCCTAACCTAGCAACAAAGGTTCAGCACAATTGTAGGTAAGTATCCAAGCTTCTATATATTTTCGGGAGTTCTGGTAAGTCAACCTCCCTCATCCCCCGCAGAGAGTAGCAGGCCTCACAGTTCAGTAGCTGACTGTGGTTGAATGTGGGTCTGCATCGCCGCCGATGGGCGTCCTCTATCATTTCTCGACTGACAATTCCTTTTTATGCTGTTCTTACTGGGCTCTTGTAACATTTATTTGACTTTAAGCAGGCACGTTTTAAACAGTGTTGGAAAGTTAATTTGGAACTTTCTGTTGCTTATTTGTTTTAAATTATTGTGCGTCTTTGAGAGACTAGTATGTAGCAATGAGGTCATTCATTTCTCCAGCATGGGGTCTGGCATGGATTCACATGCTCATGAATATTCCCCGTCGTCAGGCTGGGAATCCTCGGTAAAGAAAAAACCAGTATCAGTTTCGTTTCTGATCTGTCTTTCGTAGTAGTAACCAATCACTGGTCTCTGCGTCATACTGACCGCAGCCAATGACTGCCCTCTACCTAAGCACCGCCTCTGGCAGCCATCTTCAGATTTTTACCGCACGTTCATGTGTTGGGATCCTCGTGCTATTGCTCTCGAGCGTTAGTGCTATTTTTTTCACGTTTTTTCTCAAAAACTTCGTTTTTTCGGTCAAAAGAGCCTCAAGCTCCACCGACTCTCCATCCGATCAACGGGGACCCGTGTCGGATTCGTCTGCGCCCCTCAAGGGTGAAGATTTCGTCAAACTACGCTTTTGGAGGACTCCAGAAGCTTCTCAGGCCCGGACATGGCCCAGGAGAAGGGAAGCTCGACGCCCGGAAAGCTGTTCAGGGTCTGCCCTGGATGCCAGCTGCAGAACGTCTTTAAGGAGGACGAACACTCCTTTTGTCTCTACTGCTTACATGAGGACAAGACGCACGTGGAGAAGGACTGTGCGTTTTGCGGCAATATGTTGGAGCGGACCATTAAGGACCGCCATCAACGTCTGGCCAACTGGCTGGAAGGTAAGAGCCCGTCAGGCGAGAAGAGGAGGAAGAAATCCGAGCGGTCTTCTAAGACCTTTGAGGACGCCCCGGCGACGGGGGTCCAACACAAGGCCAAGCACCGCGAGTCCACTGGCACCGGGAGCGCCGAACGGTCGGGCTCTACGGGCGCCAGGCAGGGCGCACCCTCCCCGGCTCTACGGGCGCCCTCTATCGATACTGTCGCGGCGGCCCTGGCTCAGCCTGTGGAGGCTACACCAGTGGTGGCGACCTCGGGGCTCAGAGTCTCCCTGCCACCTCGGAGGGAGTCCTCTTTTGTGCCCATCGATAGGACCCCCGTGAAATCCCCGGCGGGGAAGAAAAAGGGGGGGGCAGGGCGTCGTCGTAGATTCGGCTTCAACCTCGGAGGAAGAGCTGATCGAGGTCTTAAGCCACGGCCTTGGCGTGGAAGAAGACCGGCCCGTCGGGATGGATCCCGACGCAGGTGACGACGACATCGTCGAGGGTGCCGACGGGGCCCCTGATCGCCCGTCGGATTCCCCTCTGCCAGCGCCGCAAGACAACTCGGCGGCCATTTTGTTGGCTATACAGTCCTTATGCTCAGAGATAAGGACGAGACTACCGTTGCCGACGGAGGAACCTCTCCCGTCGGGGGATCCTGAACCGGGACCTTCTGGTGTTCCCCCGCCCAAGAAAAGGAGGATTCACCCTCCACCTCCTTTTCAGCCGTCGCGCCCCGTCCACCCGAGGGGATGATACGGGGACTGACACGGCAGCGACGGGTACGGACGACGAGGTATACGACGAGGATCTACCGTCGTCACCTCCCACCAGGGCTTCTCCGCCCGACGAGATTGGATCGTTCCACTCCATGATCGCCAGGGCATCCGAGCTTTTCCAGCTCTGCCCTGAGGAGAAGAAAAAGGAAGGATTCCTTTATCAACGGCGCGAGGCCAAGTGGAAGACGGTCCTCGAGGTGCCTCTACTGGATGACATTTGGGATGAGGGCCTCGCCCTCCTCAAGAACCCTTCCACGACGCCAGCTAGAAGAGACCGGTACGAGAAGAAGTACCGGGTCCCGGACGCGGCCCCCCTGTGCCTCCGGGCGCAGCCTACCCCGGACTCCGTCGTCTCCGCGGCGGCCAGGAAGAAAGCGGGGGGGGGGGGTGCGGCCTCCACATCGACTTCCCCACCGGACGGCGAGGGAAAGAAATTGGACGCTATGGGACGCAGTGTCATCTCGTCTGCAGCGACGACGATTAAAGCGGCCAACGCCTTGGCTATCGTGGCCCGCTACGACAGGGAGCTATGGTACAAACTGGCTCCCCTGCTGGACTTCCTACCGGACGACAAGAGGGCGGATGCCCTGGAGATCCTACAGGAAGGTGAGGTGGCGTCGGACCACGCCATCACTATTGCGACGGACATCGCCGACACTGGGTTTCGCCAGTTGGGCAACGGCGTGTGCCTTAGGCGGCGTGGATGGCTCAAGGCTACGGACTTCCGTCAAGACGTACAGACCAGAGTCCTGGACATGCCGTTCAATGGGAGCAACCTGTTTGGGAAAACAGTGGACGATTCCCTTCAGGCCATTAAAGCGGACACTGAGACGGCCCGGGCCCTTGGGGTTCTGCAGCAACGACGGATGCCCTTTCGGAGCAGCGGAGGCAAGGGCGCCTCCAAAGGTTCCGGCGGCGGTTTCTCCACCTACCGTCAAGCGGCCCGCTCGTCGTCTCAGGAGGCCTACAGAGGACGAGGCAAGTCTGGGGGACCCCGCCGTCGTCGCCAAGGAGGTCAATGCGGCAAAGCCTCGTCGAAACAGGATGGAACCGGCCGTGGGGTTGGGCCCCCACCGATGCACCCCGGTGCGAGGCCAGCTGGCGAGCTTCGTCAGCGTGTGGGAGTCCATCTCCACCGACCGTTGGGTGCTGGACGCCTTAGCCCGGGGCCACGCGCTCGAGTTTCAAAGAAGGTGCCCGCGCGTCCCCCCCGTGGCCAGGAAAGAGCTTCACGTCCCTCAGCTTCTCCTGGAGGTAAGGGCGATGCTCAGGAAGGGCGCCATCGAACTCGTCCCAAAGAGGCTTCGGGGCTCCGGTGTTTACTCGAGATACTTCCTCGTGAAGAAGAAGACTGGAGGATGGCGCCCCATCCTAGACCTGCGACGTCTGAACAAGTTCATCAAGGCGCAGAAGTTCCGGATGGTCACCCTCCAGCACGTCCTGGGTCAGCTGGAGGAAGGAGACTTCCTGTCGTCGTTGGATTTGGAGGATGCCTACTTCCATATTCCCATCCTAAAGGGGCACCGAAAATTCCTCAGGTTTGTGGTCCAAGGGCGTCACTACCAGTTCAAAGCCCTCCCCTTCGGACTACGGTCGGCACCCAGGGTATTCACCAAGTGCCTTGCACCGGTGGCGGCGCAGCTGCGCCGCGAGGGGATCCACGTCTACCCCTACCTGGACGACTGGCTCATCCGAGACAAGACGAGCGAGCTCGCCGTGGAGCACACGGCAAGGACCGTCCAACTTCTCACGGACCTGGGATTCTCCGTGAACTACGCCAAGTCCTACCTGGTACCCGCGCAAAACGCACTGTTTCTGGGAGCGAAGCTCGACACAGTGTCCCTTCTGGCCTCCCCGTCGGAGGAAAGGACCAGGTCCATCCTGGGCAAGGTACAGCGGATGTTGGTTTCCGACGCGGCCAAGGTGAGGTCCATCAAGTCCCTCCTCGGAATGATGTCTTCTTGCATCTACCTCATTCCCATGTGCAGGCTCCGGATGCGCCCGTTGCAGGAGTTCCTGGACGCGCGCTGGATCCAAACGACGGGCGGCTTCGAGGAGAGGATCACACTCGACGAGAGTTTCCGCCGAGCGGTCCGGTGGTGGGGCACCCGCGCGCATCTGACGGCGGGCATGGACTTCCAGACCCCAGACCACCAGGAGACAGTGACCACGGATGCCTCCCTGGAAGGGTGGGGAGCGCACACCGAAAATCTGCACGCGAGAGGCCTTTGGCTCCCGACGGAGAAGTCCCTCCATATCAACGTCCTGGAGCTCCGTGCAGTGTTCTGGGCCCTCGGGTCCTTCCTTCCGTCCCTCAAGGGCAAGGTGGTGAGGATCTTCACCGACAACACCACCACCATGTTTTACATCAGGAAACAGGGCGGAACCAGGTCCCCGGCACTGTCCAAGGAGGCGCAGGACCTGTGGCATTGGGCCGTCGCCCAAAGGATGTTTCTGGTGCCGTTTCATCTGTCGGGGATAAAAAACACCATCGCCGACTCACTCAGCAGGGAGCTGCGCTCGTGCCACGAGTGGGAACTACGGCAGGATCTAGGGGATCGCCTCTTCCGACGGTGGGGCACACCCCAGATCGACCTGTTCGCGACGGCGACGAACTCCAAGTGCCGGAGGTTCGCCAGCAGGTTTCCCCAGGCGAGGAGCCTGGGCGATGCTTTCTCGTTCCCCTGGGAGGGCCTGTTCCTCTACGCGTTCCCTCCTTTGCCACTGCTAATCCGGCTCGTCAACCAGCTCAAGAGGTCACGGTGCAGGATGATCCTCGTCGCACCTGCGTGGCCGAGGCAGATATGGTTCCCGGACCTTCTGGACTTGTCAGCGTCCCCGCCAATCAAGCTGCCGGTGGACGCGGATCTACTCTCCAGGGAAGGAGGCGCCATCCTCCACCACGACCCGAAATCGCTGAACTTGCAGGCCCGGCTCCTGCAGCGCTAGAGTTTGGAGGATACGACATACCGGCCGACTGCAGAGAGGTTCTTGCAAAGGCCAGGGCGTCCTCGACTCTTAAATGCTACGGACACAAATGGAAGAGGTTCTCTGTCTGGTGCCACGCACAGAAGATTAACCCTCTACGGATTACGGCTCCCCAGGTACTGCCGTACCTGCTGACGCTGGCCAAAGCTGGACTGGCACACGCGTCCATCAAGATTCATCTTGCTGCGATCTCCCGATACACCAGAACCACGGGGCGGACGTCCTTGTGGTCTCATCGTCTGGTGAAAGAGTTCATGAAGGGACTGTTCAGATCGTTCCCGCCGGTGAAGGCTCCGGCCCCGGCGTGGGAGCTCAATGTGGTGCTGACCAAGCTCATGGGACCTCCGTTCGAGCCTCTGCACTCGGCCCCGTTGAAGTTTCTGTCGTGGAAAACAGCGTTTCTTGTGGCCATCACCTCCGCACGACGGGTGGGAGAGATCCAGGCCCTTTCCTGCAAGGCCCCGTACTTGACTTTTCACGACACGAGGGTAGTGCTCAGGACGCACCCCTCCTTCATGCCCAAGGTACCGTCGGACTTCCATCTCAACGAACCCTTGGTGTTGCCTGGGTTCTTCCCGTCGCCTTTGTCGCCGGCTGAGAGGACTTTGCACTCGCTGGATGTGGCTAGAGCGCTGAAGTTCTACGTGGACCGCACGAAGTGTTTTCGGAAGACGTCACAACTCTTTGTGAACTTTGGACCTGTCAATCAGGGGAAGGCTCTCTCGAAGGCTTCCATTTCCAGATGGCTCTCCGGCTGTATCATGTACTGTCATCGGTTGGCAAACCGACCGCTGCCTGGCCGTCCGAGAGCCCATTCCACCAGAGCGATCGCAGCTACCACGGCGTTCCTTTCTGGTGTGCCCCTGCTGGACATATGTAGGGCTGCTACGTGGAGGTCGACGCACACCTTCACGAAATTCTACTGCGTCGATCGGGATTCCAGGGAGGAGTCCAGGGTCGGCCAAGCAGTGCTGCGCAACCTGTTCGCCTGAGGTGAGCCTGGTGAAGGAGGTAAGATGCTTAATGTTGAGTTTGATGTACTGCTTAATGTTGAGCCTTTGCCACCTCCCGTGGTTGTGCATGTGTGTACTGCTATGTATTCTTTATTCATGAGCATGTGAATCCATGCCAGACCCCATGCTGGAGAAGGAACAAGTTACTTACCTGTAACTGTTCTCCAGCATGGGTCTGGCATGGATTCACATGCGAACCCTCCCGCCTACCCCTCTGCGGCTCTTCACTTGGTCATACTGCCACTTCACGTGCTTCCAAATCTGAAGATGGCTGCCAGAGGCGGTGCTTGGGTAGAGGGCAGTCATTGGCTGTGGTCAGTATGACGCAGAGACCAGTGATTGGTTACTACTACGAAAGACAGATCAGAAACGAAACTGATACTGGTTTTTTCTTTACCGAGGATTCCCAGCCTGACGACGGGGAATATTCATGAGCATGTGAATCCATGCCAGACCCATGCTGGAGAACAACAGTTACAGGTAAGTAACTTGTTCCTTATTCATCATGGGTTAGTCATTGAGATCATAGACACTAAATTTCGCTAAGTATCCGGGACATTATTATTCCTAGGAGAGAACTCTCATCAAATGCACATATTGACTAACCTTTTGTCAATCATTCATGACAACACCTATGTAGCATGAAAACATTTGTTTAGGCCCAATTCCCTTCTATAAAAGAAAATCTGTATGCCTAGACTATGTTTACAGCCCCTTACGCAGAGAAACGATGGCAGGCTGCTTTAGAGTGCAGCTCCTATGATGCAGCACAGTGGCAGCTGAAGTCTGTTCTTTATCCTTGAACACTTAGTGAGGCATTGTTTTTTCATCAGTTTTAAAACTTTCAAGTCTTGATTCCTTCATTCAATGCCATTCCTTTCTGTAAAAATGTTTTTCTTGCCGAAGTAAGAGTGGCTTTATTCCTGCTTTACCACAGCTTTTGCAGTTGCTTCACTTGGAAAACACACGTTCGAATGGATTGTGTCTTCCAACGTATTCCTCATCTTAGATGTATTCCATCCAGCATTAGCTGCTTCGTAAATGTTTTCTCGGCAGAGGGCGCTGTACGTCAATGTCGTCGAGTCGAAGTCGCTCGAAGGCCTCTGTTGAGGGTGATGTCATCGGGTATACAAGTAGCACGTGTGGCGCCCGTTGGGCTCAGTTCTGTTTTTCTGCAGTACGTGTTGCTTCGGAGACTCAGCGCGCCTCGTAGTTCTGTGACGCAGTAATTGTGAAGCGATATTCGAGATGTCCTCATAGTCGACCCCGACTACCCCGTGTTCAGGATTCAAAAAGTGTAAATCCTGCGGTTCCAAAATGTCCATCACGGATACGCACTGAGAATGTCTGTGGTGCCTCGGTGAAAGCTACGACTTGGAGGCCTGTACGAAGTGTCAGGCAATGACGGGGAAGGCCTTGCGAGAGAGGAAGGGAAAACTACAGGTAGGTCGAAAACCCTACCGAAAAGCCTCAAGTCGAGGTCCCATGAGGAAAAATCTCCTCGACGCGAAAGCAAAATCATCGGTCTAGGTCCCGAAGTGGTTCACACCACTCTTCGTCTTTGATGAAAAAGTCCAAAAAAAGATGTCACCAGTCACCTTCAACCTCGTTCTCGGACGAATCTCCCAAGAGAATGAAATGCCCCACAAAACATTCTTCCTCCTGAAGAATGGGAAGCATTTAGAATAAAAATGATGGGAGGTTTTTGAAAAGGCTAAGCCTCGGTCTGCGCCTTCCATGGAAACCGGCTGGGAGTGTCACTGTTCCGACACTCGTGCACCCTCGAGCCCGGGTGATCAAAGGAGAAAAGATTGGGACCCTCCAGGACCCCAAGCGAAAAAGATCGCTCGGGTCGACCACTCTAGGTCACTGTTGCCATCTGGGAACCCGACACACATCGAAGGGCGAGCCTTCGAAGAGCGCCTCGAAGCCCTCGAAACCAGCTCCGTCTACGACTACTATTTCGTCTGCACCATCGATGCCTTTGTCGACGTCGACCCCAAAGCCCTAGGCGCCAAATGTTTCAAAGGCTCCAATTCAGCCAGAAACTGCCAAAATAGCAGCAAAAGAAAAAGCTGCAAAGACTGTAAAGCCTTCAGTCTCTACTGCTACACCTCATCCAGAAAAAATGTATAAACATCTACCAAGGAAAGAATATTTTAAATCCTTAACTTCAATTTTTGAAGAACAAAAGAGTTCTGAGGAGGAGGAGGAGGTTCCTTTTGCCTAGAGTATGGCACCCCTAATGTCCCAGAATGTCTGATTTCTGCGGAAAGCAGAATGAGGGATCTGGTGGAAACCTTGCATAGTGCAAGTGGAATTTACACTTCACCTGAGACAGATTTTGGCAGGCCAGAAACAGGGGAACATGCCAGTCCCTCATACAGCTGAAAACAAAGGTGGTTGATTTATTTAGGATGTGTTAAACCACCAACTCAGTTCATCCAAGATGATCTGACTGATATGTTGGCTCATGGCCCCACCGAACATCCGATCTTACCCTTACATATAGCCTTACAAAATAGGGTGACAAAAAATTGGGAGACCCCAGACTCAAATTCTTCTGTGAATAAGTCCCTCACTTCAAAATACCGCCCTTCCAGTAGCGACCCCGGCTATCTGTCCAAACACCCTACTCCTGAGAGTCTGGTGGTCCAGGCAGCCACAGCTTCAAATAAGGCGGCCTACCCTTCCATCCCTCCAGATAGGGACGACAAGCGTGTGGATGGTTGGGCACGCAAGGTATTTTCAGATGGGGGTATGGCGTTAAAATCGGCCAACTGCACATGTGCCTTGGCAACATTATCACACACTCTGTGGGAGTGCTTTACAATGGCGGCGGAGCACATACCAGAAGGGGAAGAAAGGGAAGGATTCCTAGCCATCCTTAGAGATGGAAAGGAGGCCATGCAGGAATCCCTTCAGTTTGGATTGGACACTGCAGATAGTGTGAGCAGGTCCATGGCCACTAGCACGGTGATGTGCAGATTTGCCTGGTTGCGAAAGTCTGGTTTCGCACCAGACGTGCAAAACAGTCTTTTGAACATGCCCTTTGACGGGTCTCACCTTTTTGGCAACAAGGCTGACAAGAGCCTTGAGGGGTTGCAGACCTCAAAAGCGGCTGCCAATTCTTTAGGAGCTGATATTAGGCAACCTCAGCCTTTTCGTGCATCAGGACATTCTTGGAGGGGACGATCCTATCGTTACTACTCCTCGTATGGAAAGGCGAGAGGAATGGCCAGTCAGAGAGGCCAGAGAAAAAACACTTGTGGTGGACGAGGAAAAAGAGCAAAGCCAGCCCCAGCTGCAGCCTCTTTACCATCAGCGGCCGCAGCAACCGCCACAAAACCACTTTTAGGACTTGCATCACAAGACACCTGTGGGAGGCAGGCTGTCCCAGCATCTGCAAGAGTGGCAAGTCATTACTTCAGATGTTTGGGCTCTAGAAATAATAGCCCAAGGTTACTGCCTCTCTTTTCTAACGCAACCTCAGAGCAATCCACCAGGGAGACACTCTTTGAAGTTTCCACACCCGCTCCTACAGCAGGAAGTCTTAACCCTGCTGGAGAAAGGTGCTATAGAACCAGTACCTGTAGCGGAGAAGAACAAAGGATGGTACGCCCCATATTTTTTGATTCCCAAAAAGGATGGAGGACTGAGACCCATATTGGCCTTAAGAGGCTTGAACAAGCTCCTCAGGAAGGACAAGTTCAAGATGGTCCCTCTTTCTCTGATCCTTCAGGCCCTTCAACTTCAGGATTGGTTGGTGTCATTGGACCTCCAGCATGCTTATTTTCATGTTCCAATCCATCTCAAGCACAGGAAATACCTGAGTTTTGATTCCTACCATTCGGGTTGACCTCCGCCCCCCGAAGGTCTTCACCAAGTTGATGGTAGTGGTAGCAGCGCACCTCAGAGGGGGGATTCACGTCTACCCCTACCTGGACGATTGGTTGATCAGGGCGCGTTCTGCCGAACAAGCCCTGGATCGTCTGAAAGTCACCTGCCACTTCCTCCACAGACTGGGCTTCTCCCTCAATTTCACGAAATCACAAATGACACCTTCCCAACAGCTCCAGTACATAGGGGCTGTATTAGACACATCCTTGCGAAAGAGCTCGCCTCCCAAGTCGAGGGCTCAAGACATTCTTCAGATGGTTTCAAAATTCCAAAATGCCCAAAATCTCCAGGCCTACGACTTATTAAGGTTGCTTGGCCTCATGGCATCCTGCATTTTCCTAGTGCCAGAAGCACGCCTGAGGATGAGATCTCTTCAATGGGCTCTAAACACTCAATGGTCCCAGTTCTAAAGACAAATGACGGATCTCCTACAGATTCCGAACAAGGTTCGGCATGATCCTCTGTGGTGGACTTGCACAGAGATGGTGGACTTGCATAGAGAACATTCTAAAAGGAGAACATTTTTGGCAACCATGACCGGAGATTACAGTAGTGACGGACACCTCACTCTTGGGGTCGGGAGCTCATGCCAGCGATCTGACAATCATCTGTCGTTGGTCTCCATCAGAGTCCAAACTACACATCAACCTTTTAGATCTGAGAGCAATCAGACTAGCGCTGAAGGCTTTTCTGCCATTTGTCAAGGGAAAAAATGTCCTGATAATGACTGACAACACAGTGGTCATGTATTACCTAAACAAAAGAGGAGGTGTAGGGTCAATACCTCTGTGCAGAGAGGCAATGCAGCTCTGGTATTGGGCAATTCAAGAAGGAATCTTAGCCAGGGAGGAAAATGACAGTGGACGCTCTGAGCAGGCAGAATACGGTGTCCCACGAGTGGGAACTGGCTCAGGAAGTCCTTCAGGAGATCTTCACCCTTTGGTCAAGTAGACTTGTTTGCGACCGGAATCAACCGGAAGTGCGAAAAGTATTGCTCAAGGGAATTTTCCCCGAGAGGAGCCCTAGGGGATGCGTTTGTGGTGGAGTGGAACTTCCCACTGCTATACGCGTTCCCTCCGATTCCGTCATTCCCCAAGTCATCAGAAGATTGAGACGGTTCGTAAACCGCATGATCTAATTGCCCCGGATTGGGCCAGGAGAACGTGGTACCCGGACTTTCTAGACATGTCTATCTGCCCTCCGTTACGTCTTCCTCAGAGAGAGGACCTTCTCTCACAAATGGAGCTCCAGGTTCTCCATCCAGAGGTCAGGACTCTCAACCTTCATGCTTGGTATCTGAAAGGCTGAGATACAAGGATTGGGACCTTCCAGATGACGTCATGGAGGTGTTGCTTTTGGCAAGAAGGCCAGCGACAAAATCTCTGTACCGTTGCCGCTGGAAGAGGTTTTGCAACTGGTGCTGGGAAAATGTTGATCCTTTTCTTTGTTCTTTCCTCTTGTCCCTGTCACATAGAGGCCTCAATGTTGGGACCATTAAAGGTCATCTTGCAGCCCTTTCCATTTTCAAGCGCTCTTCGGAAGAATGTTCCTACTTTAAAATTCCTTTGATAATACAATTCTTAAAGGGACATAAATGTGCTTCCTCCTTCTTCTTTCCAAGTCCCAGTTTGGGACCTGAATCTGGTTCTAAAGTTTTTAATGTGTGCCCCTTTTGAACCCTTGCACACTTGTCCATTAAGATTACTAACGTTGAAAACTGTTTTCTTTGTTGCTTTAACATCTGCACGAAGAGTGAGCGAATTGCAGGCACCATCTTCTGGGCTACCCTATACTGTGTTCCACAGGGACAGAGTTGTATTGAGGGTTAAACCTTCATTCTTACCTAAAGTTGTGTCTGATTTCTATTTAAATCAGAAAATTATTCTGCCAGTGTTCTATCCTCCACCTCATCCCAGTAAGGAGGAGGAAAGATTGCACAGGCTGGACCCGAGAAGAGCTCTACGTTTACATTTCTAGGCTC
This sequence comes from Ambystoma mexicanum, assembly GCF_040938575.1. Classification (NCBI taxonomy): domain Eukaryota; kingdom Metazoa; phylum Chordata; class Amphibia; order Caudata; family Ambystomatidae; genus Ambystoma; species Ambystoma mexicanum. The sequence goes on from NC_090933.1 coordinate 1,304,484,624, forward strand.
TCCAAGCTTAGAGTGGATAATCAACTTTTCATTGGCTACACCGGAAGGAAATTGGGTCAATCTGTGTCAAAACAAACCCTATCGCTTTGGATTGTGCTTTGCATTTCAGAATGCTACAGATTGGCAGGCAAGATCCACCAGAAGGCTTGAGGGCCCATTCTACCAGAGGCATTGTCTCTTCGACAGCCCTTCAAAGAGGTGTTCCCTTGAAATCAATTTGTGAAGCAGCAACTTGGTCATCGCTGCACACTTTTTCTAAATTCTATAGTCTGGATGGTTCCCACTCTAGAGCTTGCTTTTGGTTGGTAAAGCAGTGTTATATTCAGCTATATAATATTAAAAATCTACTCCCTCCTCCAGAGAGCTTTCTACAATGCTTTGGGAGTCTATCCAAGGTTCGAAGAACAAGTTACATACCAACTGGTAGCGTTCTTTCGACTGGATGTTCCTCCAGCGTATTCCTCATTGCCCTCCTATCCTACCCCTCGGTAGATTTTCCGGTGTTATTACCACTTCAACTCTCGCAAGGCCGACAACTGGCTACCTACACTATCTATACAGCAGAGCAAGAGGGGAAAAACGGAACTGAGGTCAACGGGCGCCGCGCGTGCTTCTTGTATACCCGATGACGTCACCCTCAACGGAGGTCTTCGAGGGACTTAGACTCGTCAACATCGATGCACAGCGCCCTCTGCCGAGAAAAAAAAGTCCGAAGCAGCGAACGCTGGATGGAATACATCTAAGATGAGGAATACGTTGGAGGAACATCCAGTTGAAAGAACTTTACCAGTTGGTAAGTAACTTGTTCTATTTCTGATGAGTGTGCTACATGCAGAGGGTAGGAAATCATTCACAAATGTCCATACTCTTGTTCACTCTTGTTTTATCTGTTCAACCAGCCAAACAGTTGAAGAATACACCATTTGCCAAAGATAGTCTTCTAGGAGACTGAAGGACAGAGAAGGGATTAGGCTGCGGATGAGGTTTGGCCCAACCTCTGTCAAATATATGCTGGAGCCTTGACCTGAAGTCCAGAAAATCATTTTCTGGAAAGGGGGCTCAAGAAGGGCCTGTTCAGCTACCTCTTGGGTGGGGGGCAGTCAGAAAAACCCTCAACATTACCACTCACCACACAGAGACTCTACGTTTGTTGGTTAGCTTGACATCAGTCTTTCTTGACTTTGGCCTCCACACCATCCAGCAAATTGGGTGTTGCCTCGTCATGGATGCCTTCAATGTCTAGGCCATTATCGTCTAGACTTTCAATGTCGATAAAATAAATACAGGTTGAAGCACAAACCAGTCATCCTAACACTGTGAAAGAAATGTACATTGAGCCTCCAAGAAAGCCTTCTTTACTGATCTCATACATGCCATCGCCTGACATTCTACCTATAAGGATACCTTTCATCCTATGGACCCTCTGCCTCTTGGGGACTCTTCAATACACTTTTCAGATTGGTCAGACTACTCCCTCCTCGCCCCCCTCGATTTCTCCACCTTTGACAGAATTTCATCAAACAATGTTCTGTTCTTCAGAGAAGTTCACTTAAGGGCATCCACGAAGCCAAACATTCCGGTGTCAACACACACCGATAAGGCTTTGATTGTCTTTTGGTCTATACAACTCAAAGGCTTGTATTCCCTCTGGTACCGGGTCTGTTAAAACAGATGGACACATTTAAAGCACCCACAAATGGGTCGCAGGAGATTTTGTGCGGGCTGTTTGGTGCTGTCTTCCTGGGGGATGGCTGCTGATGACACCATGCTGTTCTCCCCATCCCTGCTCACTCTCTCCCCGCTCTGTATTCTATCCTCAAGCATAGCGTGCAGTTTCCAGCTGTTCCCCACAGGATCCTTAGTTTGGAATTGTGCCTTTTGAGAAACTGAAACTTGCTTTCACAAAATGTGGTTTGGTTTTAGAACACAGCTTTCTTCTCTCCATGACTGTCAGCTTGACCCATGAACTTGAATTACAGATTGTACAGTGTGAAAGGCAATATTCTACGGGTCTGGAAGGAGAGGTAATCTGCTACCACAGTGTATTCCTCCATAATTACAAGTGGTTAATTTATCCCCAAAACTGTTAATTCCTGATGCAGCAGATTTGGGTGACAACTGGCCATATAAAAGGAGCTATTGATTTTGTTGACTGCAACGCTGAATAGCTGTGTAGCCGACAGCTGCTGATTTTAAAATGATTTGCCTGAATCGTGTTTGGCCATAACATGGTAAATGAAAGAACATCAGTGCACCACTCTAGACTCTCATATAACCGCTAAGCGAGATCTCATTCTGGACGTAATCCCTCCCCAAGACTGTTGATTGATGACCTTTCTTGGGATTGCGAGTGAGTTTAAGGGCAGGGTCGGTGCAAATCGAGAGACAACTCAAATTATATCTAAGTCTGGAGGTGGAAAATGCCTTGTCTTCATGAAGACCGTAGATGCACCAGGATTCCAGTAATTCTGCTGATGATTTTGGATGACCGATCGATTGGGGGGGGTAGAGGTGTTAGTTATTGGAGGGGAGAGCCTGATGGAACAATCGGGCAACAGTGATGCTGTGTCATTGGGTCACAGGTATGGATTAGAAACAAAGTGAATCAGAGTATGTTGCAACAGGCAAGCCCCCATAGTGATGTCTATAATGTACATACTCGGGGAAGTTATTACAGGAAATGGTACATTTAAGAAAAATGAAAGCACGATCACTGAACCATGCACATCTAGGCATACAATGGCATCTAGATCATGTTCCAGTAAGGCAATAGAAATGGAAACTAACCATGCTTGTTCTGCCTGGTGATTAAAAAGGTGTCGTCGGCACAGACTTTGAAGATCAATTCTACAGAGCTACACACTGCTAAGAACCCACCTCCAGCAAGGAAGCCAGCAGAGTTAACAAGAATGTTCAGGGACGTATATAAACCTAAAACCTATGTGGATAAAAACATAGAGGCTGTTTGAAATTCTATATCTGCTCATTTATATGCCCCTGAACACACAGGTACAAATATTGTTTTTGTGGTAAATTTACCTAGACTACCCAAGAGCACAAAAGAAAATGAAGACTCCCTGGTGAACAAATGCATCCACTGGTTGAGGCACAAAAGAGGCTGTTGCTCAGTGATTAGAGAAGATATTGTGAATCGCTCCAAATAGGGCTGGGCGATATTGAGCAAAAGTCATCTCTATATTTTTGGGCTGAATGGCCTTTCACAATACATGTATAGCTCAATATTGTTTGTGGGTTAAATGCTCAGTTTTAAGCCACCAACTACATGTGAGATGTCGGACCCCTTATATTTATAAGACATTGATCAAAATAAAGTGCAAATACAGGGTTCCTCGTCCTGTTTGAGAATACACAAAGTTGTGTAAATATCAAAATGTATATGTGTATATCTCGATGATAACGCTATTGTCTCATCCTGTATTGTGTGTGAAGCCCTCCGATCTCCGTAACCCAAAGTAGGCCCACCTCTTCAGAAGCGAGTGCACCTTTGTTTGTAAAGCAAGTTTATTGTACAAACGGCCGGGAGGGGCTAGATGACGTTGTTGATTAAAACTAACCCGTGTTTCCTCGAACCACACAAGGATCTCACATTATATACATTTTGCAACAGTAAACTCACTCCAACATATTTCATTACAAAGTCTTCAACATATATTTGCACTATCGTATATAAAGCACGCCCCTTCTCGGGATATCTCAGCGGTTGGTCATGGCATCATAACATCGTTACTTATTTGGAAAATAAACATGCATTTCGGATTCCATCTGGTCAAGGACCTCTAACCCCGGTCGTGATGCACATGGTCTTTGCAAGGACGCTTCGAGTCCTCCTGTGTGCCCCCATGCCCCTGAGTCCTCCTGAGCCCCCATGTGCCCCCATGCTGCAGAGTCCTGTGTGCCCCATGCCCCCGAGTCTTCCTGTGTGCCCCACCATGCCCCCAAGTCCTCCTGTATACCCCAATTGCCGTCTGGCATAGTAATTGTAGTCGCCTGTCCTTTGCAGCCGCCTGCCCCCCACTCCTTCCTCTTCCTCTCCCTCCCCTCGTCCTGTGAAAGGTTCGGCGCTACCTCAATTGCCGTCTGGCATAGTAATTGTAGCTTTCCGCCCTTCTGCCATCTTTCCCCCTTCTTTTTCTCTTATCATTATCTCTGATCTTTGATAACAGCTTGTCTGTCCCTCCTTGTCTTCTCCCACTCCCTCCCTAGCACTGCCTTGATCAGTCGCCGACCCTTAAGATAGTCACTGGTGTGTTCCTCTCCTCTCCCCTCCCAACACCTCCCCTCTCGTCACTCTTGCACTGCAACAATTGTCGTCAGGCATAATGCTACTGCTAGTATTGTCTCCTTTTTTCCTCCCTCACCTCTCTTTTTATTGTTCATGCACTTGTACTATCTGTTATGATATGATAGTTATTCTCACATTCTGATTTGTTTCAAGGACCTTTAAGAATGTAACTGTATTCTCACATGTTCCCCTCCCTCCTTGAAGCACTTTGGAACACATTGTGCATAGGCGCTATACAAATAAACCATTCAATTCATTCAACAATATGTATGAGCATGGGAAGAAACAAACAAGTTCCCTTTGAACTGGCGAGAAGTATCATATCCGCCCAGACTTGCTGGCGTCTTCATTTCACACTAATCAATACGACTACCATTTCAGCACGCAAGGCCTCTGGCCACACCCTGGTTGTTTGAGAACCTGATCGAAACCATAAGCCATTAGTCAACTTCCCTTGCACCAGGTTTATTACTCGCCCCCGAACTGACCCTGCCAGGTGGCTGGACTTCCCTTGACACTGAATAGCAGACTCCCATGTACTTGAAACTAGTACATCTCCTCTCCCCAATAGTACGACCACTCGATGTTCTCGCAGCTGCCCGCTGTCTTCCCTCAGTCTGCAACCTCGCTTTCCCGGTCAGTTTATCTTGCCACCCCAGGTTTCTGCAGCCTACACAACCCCTAGCTCTGAGGGGACTTGCGGCATACAGATTTGTGCATTTGCCATGTACCCCCTGTTCTCCTACTGTCCCTGACACATGTCCCTAAAAACCCCTGTGTATGTATTTGTGTACATAAATATTCAACTACTGCGTACCCCCAGTGGTTTCTTCATCCACAAAACTCCTTTCTCGCATGCGCATTCGAAGCTCCTTGCTTCCCATCTTTAGGCGCTGCATTGGCATGCAACGCGACTACATTCCTATTGCATCGGCAGATTTGATATTATAGTGCTACGCGTGTGCAAATATAAAATGTATCAACTAAACAAAAAGTAACATTAATAGTAACACTTATCCCATACTCATGAACTATACTATATACATGCTAAATCGCAACATCGCTGGCACCCCAGTCACTAATAATGTACGCGCAACCCTTCTTTCCCACTCAATCTCGCTAACTCGCCCCATCCCCTTTTCTTTTCAGATCCGCCAGGGGACCACTCTGTTAGTGATAGTGTGCGATACAAATGTCCTTTAACATTGAGACCTTTATCAACCAACCCAACGTTTCCCCCTTTAGTTAATACATGAACTAATAAACCAATTTCTTTTTCTTTTAAACCACATTCTTGGGGGACGTACGGCCCTACAAACATCTTTAATTCTACTCGCACTATTGGCATACTCCTCTGCTGAACAAACGCAACTCATCCCACAACCATTTCCGAAATCTTCACGCTGCTCAACACAATCATCCCAATTTGGTGGAGGACACAAGACCCCTTCAGTCGGAGTACACATTTGATATGAAATGGTAGTGGTTCTAGCCTTGGACTAAGATATTGAAAGCAGCTGCCATGATGACTGCATCATTGCAGCTGCTTTTGATATCTTAGTAAAACAGTATTGCAAGAACGTCTGATGGGAACAAAAGATAAGTAAAAAGACAGAAATTGGCATAAAGATCTTGACAGCTAAGCCCATCCAAGACGGTACCCAAGAAAGAGTCCAACCAGGGGTCATTTGTAAATTTGGTCTACGTTCAATTTTTTCTAAATCGTTGGCAGGTACAAAAGTGCAGCATGAACTCCCAATTTTTATTGACGCAACCCCTCACTCTATTGCTGTCAGGAGAACGAGGATGTACCTAATGTTCAAGGCGATGAGCCTCGGGCCCGTAATTCTTCTTTGATTGCACTAAAAGCTGATTCAGAGGAATTCACAAACAATACGTTCGTAACAGGTAACCTGTAGCCACTTTGTATTTGCAATGGCTTGAACAACAGAGACCAAGAGAGAAGAAAAGAACATCTTGGTTCGAATGAACAGTCGGAACTGCTCGGGAATGTCCATCAAAGCTCTTGTAGACATCAATGAAATGTAATTTGATATTTTCATTTGTCGCAACAATTCCACTCATTCATGCTCGGGCAAAGTCAATGAATTGTCTATATACAATGACGGGAATTGAAAGGGGCACCGTGGGCTGAGGGGGCACAAATTTTGCTTTGGGCATCGGGCGGGCAAGTACCAAATGATCCAGAGCAATGATGAGTACAGGCACGTTCAGCGAGACTGCACACACCTCGCCAGGCTGGAGGTAATTGTCGATACGTGAATGGTCCACAAGACCAAAACACATCAAGAAGTACAGACGTACCGCCAGCCAGATCACTGATACCTACATGCGACTGCAGTTCCCATTTGTGCAAACAGGCACTGTGCCATTGCCCTTAAAACACAGAGAAACATGTGTAAGAAACTGGATCTTAACAGGTTTCTCTGGCTCCCTGAGCCATGTCAGAAATTTAAGGTATTTATTCCAATTCAAATTCTGGTGACACCTGGCTATTCCCTGATCTACCCAGGTATCAACCTATGTCAAACATACTGATCAGGATGCTTTTGGATAGTCCTAGAGCCACTAGCTTCTCTAAGCAAAATTCCTTTTTATTTTACAAAACATGTATCAAACAAATGATTCAACATTTATATAAAACGATATACAGTATGATATTTAAGTATGCAAGTGTTCACTCATGTTGATGTGAAGTGCTAAAACATTACATGTATTTTTTGTTAAACATTTTTTGGTCGCTATTCATCTTCAAAGTGCAACTGCTCCTATTTCACTCAGGGCGGTCTTAATCTATCTGCCTTCTCACTCGACTTAATGAGCAGTGTCTGTACGTTACACTGTTCTGTTCAAAACTTGTTGACACAGATCTGTTTCGGCCTCATAAGCTACAAAAAAACTCTTGCTTGAACAGCCTTCATCAGGACAGAAGTTACTATTTTCTTCTCCCCGTGTAGATTCCTATGCTCCAACAATCTAAGATGCAAATAAATAAATTTCAAATGTAAAACTGGGTCTATCCCTATTTTTTTTCTCCTATATTCAATATATCTCATATTCGTTTGAATACCATGAATGGGGCACATACTGTGCAGTCTCATCTAATCTTGTGAATGTCTGGATCTAATCACCGCCTGGGAGTTTAGGTTGCGCTTGGCTGCGTTGTATCTACAAACAGATGGTACATAGTCTCAATAAGCCTGTACCATGAAACATTCTCTAGATAGCATGTTCAATCACAACTAGATGAATTAGTGTGGAAAAACTACCTTTTTTTTTCTCGCTGTTTATTGAATTATTGTCACTGGCCTTAATCCGTCACAGAATATATACATATATGGACGTCTATGACTCCTTTACTGAGCTAATGGTGGGTAGCAACAGCTGCCAAAATGTAGTCCAAGCAATGGCTTGCTTACTAAAAATAAATGTCCGTATGCGAGCTGCCAGTTTCTGCACGTTCGGCATCCCATGTTCTGTAAACACGACTGAGTATATTAGTATACCGTCATGTTGAAACTTTGTATATTTTCTGTATGGCAGGATATAAACTACCCCATTTTTATCATTAATCTGATTTGTATCTGTGTGCTGCATGCTTAGTTTGAATGGACGATATGCTTTGGCATTCAGCCGTGGAGAATGGAAACATCGGCTGACTTGAGCATTTTAAGCAAATATCCGCTCTGTAGATCTCTCTCACATTTAACTCGAAAATGCATAGCTGAATCATACCCAAGAAATATGGATCTTCAGGCGTCCCGTGCTGCAACTTGGTTAATAAGGTCAGTCACGCTGACGACAATACTAATGGATATCGTCTCCTGGCAACTGGTAACAATGTACACAACCCAGCCGTGTCGGGTAGTTTTTTTTTTATTTTATTTTTTTTTGTGCCGTCACGGCAGCCATATTGGAAGGGTTTGTGTCATGCGGCCTGCAGTATTAGGAGGATATTCATTGGGTGGGAATGCCCAGTGTGCCCATGCTCTCAAGTGGTGGTAAATTGGTCTGTTGCCCAGTAATCTACCAGTATTCTGTCTATGGCATTCGGTCCTTGTGTGGTCATTTGTATAGTAATTGCTTATCTATTTGGTATTGAGGATGGTATACACTGGTTCTATTAGCTGACAGTTGCTAGTCGGAAAGTACTTCGCTCAATGCTCATCAGTCATGGAGACTTAAATGGTGCAAATGTTTTTCAGTATTTATGTGCGTTACAACAATCTGATCACATTAACAATTGGTCACATCATTGATAATCGTACATGGTTTGCTTGAGCATACATGCCAATGACTCAGAAGGTTCAGTGCATTATAGATCGTGGTCGCTCCACTCGTATAGGACCTGACAACTGTCTCAAGTTGTACAGTGCTTTCATGCATTACACCAATTGGATCAACATTAGTTATTGTGCTCATTATTTATGCTAATGCACATTTTACAAAGGCATATCTGACACTGGGTAAATGTAGTCCATTAGGGCCATATGCCAGGTCTATGTGTGTCCGATCACTCATAGGGGGACAACAACAAATGACATGTCAACGATCGGTTCTAAACTAGTCACTTTTGGACTACTTGGATATGTGAGCACAGATTGCTTTCATTCAACACATCATTGCATTAGTATAGACTTAAGCATGACGGGGACTGTTCTCATCTAACCAGGCTATTGAATCAAACTGTTCCATTCCGCTGCTACATTGAAGCCAGTTAGCTGTGTCAAGGCAATATATCAATTGCTGTTATAGTCTACACAGGAGGTTGCCAACGTCTCCCCCTCTCCGATTGGGTGTAATCATGTGTAACACAAACCATCTTAAGTCCCTGTCTGTGTGTCTCTCTCTTAGTGTTCCACTAGTGGTTTATCCGCTATTTTATTGTATGCAAGACCTATGCTCTGATATTTGTTGTTTTATAGGTCGTATGGTCCTCCCAACATACAATAGCCCCTCTATAATATATTTTACCGTTTGCTGTTACAATTCGGGTGGGTCTTGAGGTGCCATTTGGTACTGCCATGCTCAAAGTGTATATAGTCTTTGTGAACTGGCATGCAACACAGTGGCCACATTTGTAGTGTCCCTGTACTGGTGGAAGACCCCAATTCATCTGTAAGGACTGTTGTACTACTGGATGTATGTGCATACTAGGTTTTCATTTAGGTTCTGATTCCAGACATTTCAACTCTCTTGGTTAATTTATGCTACACCTTTTTCCAAGAAGCCCCTCATTCCTCCAGCTTTGTAACTGTTCACCCCTTGCTCCCTTTGATTAGTCACAATAGCAGCCCATTTTAAATGCAACTGGACTCTTTGCATGCACTGTATTTTCTTTTGCTCTTTACGATCTATGGGCGAACATTCCTCGTCACCAGGTAGGATAGACGCTGTGACTGACTGCCCTAGGAACTGCCTGCGGACCCTGCACAAGGTTAGATGCACCAAACACAGTGCCTCTGCCAACTCTCTCTCATCAAGAATACATGGTCTAGGGATACCACAAACATGGGGCGGGGGCTAGGAGAGCAGATGTAACAAGATCCTACATATCTCTTTTCCCACCATCCTCATATGTTTATACTAGACATTATCTGCTGCAAAGCCATGTGCATTCACTATTGGATCTTAATTTTCGGTGTCATGATCACTCATAAGGTCGGAATCAATGCTTCTCTGTTGCCTCAATAACACTTCATCAAACGCTTTAGTACTAGACAAAATATTCACGTTCATTTGTCTGTCATGCCTGAACCAAATAGCAAAGAAAAAAATAAACATAATATCAAACACACAAATATACATTTTAAATCCAAGGTTTCTTCTCTGTATTTATAATAAGTCTCTGGTCTACGTTCGCTCACCCCTTTTCTACTGGAACAATCTGGGACTCCCTGGGGCATACTTAACTTTTAGCATGTACCAGTGGTGTGAGTCCAGCTCTTGTTGCTGTCCACCTTCACAGCACTCAAGAGTCACAATAATCACTTGGTGTGGCCCATGGAAATGCTGCTTGGTCCAGCGGCTGATGAAAGAACTGACATATATCAGGTCCTCGGAGAGCAACTGTGGTTGGTGTGGACTCGTCTAAATTTTCTCCTATAGACTGTTAGTGAGAGAACATAACCTGTGAAGATGCATGTCTGACACTCTTGGTTAAAGCCCTAAGTATTCCCTAAACTCCTCGCCGAGTATCTCTGCTGACTTGTGTGCATCTGATGCAGTTCATTCCGGTGAGAGTGAGGTGTGTAACCTACACCCAGTCACAATCTTGTGTGGACTGAGATGGTGATCCTTTCCTGGCTGATAACTCAAATAAAACTGGGACAGAAGCAAGCAGTACAAACAGTTATTAGATCCCTGCACAATTTTGACAAACACATTTTAAGAACTCCATTCAACGTCATCACATTCTGTTGACCTGAGTGTGGTACACTGAATACAACCTGTGCTGATCCCCAAGAGTGAAGTAATTTCTGAAAACCAATTATTAAAGAAGGTGGGTTCCATTGTCGTACTTCAGGCCCTCAGACATTCCTCACCGTGGAAATACCTCCCTCACCAAAAACTTTTCTGCAGACTTGCCATCAGGGTGTACACAGGGACCAACCTCAAGCCACCGGGAAAATGGACAAGCTACCACAATTATTACATCTCTGTATCATATCTATAAAATCAATATGGAGCTCCGGAAAAGGCCCTGAAGACCGGGGCAAAACTCCTCTTACCGTCTTCAGTGTTCCCAGGATTAAATTCCCTACAAACTATACAGTTCCCTACAAATGTACCCGCCTGTTCCTGAAGGGTTGATTTAAACCATTCCTCCTGGATTTCCCCTGCGATTTGTCACAGATTTGTGTGAGTGGTAGTCTGGTTGCTCTAGAGCCACATGAAGCAGCTTTACAGGCATTACTACCTTCCCTGTAAGAGGTCTGTCTCCACAGCAAATCCGTGGGTGAAAGGGCACAACCCCTTTATGCCCAGGGCTGCTCCTTATCTTCAACTGCTCTTTCCTCCATTTCAACAGTCTGAAGCCAATGGACCACCGCAATGTACAGGGATGGGAACTGTACCTGCTGGGACACGGTCTCCATTTTCTGGGAATCGGTAAATGGCAAGTATGCAGCTTCTTTCACCGCTCGGTCTGTGGCATCATTTCCTAGTGCTATTAGGTCAGTACGATTAGTATGCACAGCACACTTAACTGTTCCTAACTCTTTGTACAGTGTTGGCGCTTCCATTAATCTGGATAACAGAGCAGCATGCTAGACTTGGGTCCCATCAGATCTCCTAAACCCTCTTCTCTGCCATCTCTGAATGTACAGTGAATGCTACAAACGCTGAGTCAGAATAAATAGTGGCCGCCTTTCCCTTACTCATTTCCAGCGCCTCTGAGTAACCGTAGTTCTGCTGCTTGCGTGGATTAATGTGAAGGCAACAGTGTCTTCATCCTGACCTGGTATTTCCCATCCACAAGGCCCACAACGACCACACCCGTAGACCTCTCACCAGTGTCCTGATTCATCATCGAGGACCCATCAACAGAGTACCTCACCTCCCTCCAAGTCATCCTCCTTAACATTAGTCCTCTCTTCCTCGTCTCCCTCACACAGTCGTGGACAATGTCATCAAGTTTCACTGGTTTGGCTACTGATGTCACAGGATTGACTAGGTGACATCTTGCTGGATGTATGGAAACATTCGATAAAATAACCTCATACCCCAAGACTCTCTGGGTCTTCAAAGTCGACTTGGAATTTTCAAGATCCCAAAGAACGCATGCTCAACATACAATGTCACAGCGTAAACTAAACTATGGTAGCGGTCGAAGACTTTGATATTGCAAAAGCCGCTGCCTCTAGAGCTTGTTAACTGATCTTACATAACTGGGTCTAGGAGTCCACTGAAATACGCCAAGGATTTATGGCCTAATGATGTTTTCTGTGTCAGGACCGCTGTCATCACCTGCCCTTCTGAGAATAGGTAAAATGGCTTTTGGTCATTTGGGGTTGCCAAGACTGGGGCTTTGCTGATCGTAGCCTTGAGTTCCCGAAAGCAGGTCACCATCTATTCGGACCATTCTATTGGACCCTTCACCTTCTCTGCTCCCTTGAGTCCTTGCGGTAAGGGCCTTGTCACTAGAGTAGTCAAAGATCCATGATCTACAATAGTTTGAGTCCCAAGAACTGCTGCGTTTATTTCACTGTGACTGGCTGGGGCGTATTCTGAACTGCAGTGGTTCTCAGGCATTACTTTTCTCCCTGCTGGTGATATTACTTGCCCCAAATATACTACTTCTGTCTGACAGTATTGACTTTTTTCTTTGTATTATTGAATCCCCTCTATAATGCACTTATGAAGTGCTACAGACTAGTAAATTGTCCACATACTGGACTACTGTACTGGACAGATGTAAATTCCCCAAATACATCTGAACCACCCTGTTGAAAATGCTCAGATTCACAGTACCCCTGGGACAACTTTCTGTGCTCGAATCTCCGTCCACGATGCGTAAACGCTGTGAGGTACTGAGAATCGCGAATGTAAGAGGAAAAATGCATTTTTTTAAAAATCGATTACCATAAAGTGGGTCAACCCAGTAGGGATATTTCAGACAATGGTAGCAGGATTCAGTATCACTGGGAACGCTTAATGTTATTCAGAGGGCGCAAATCCTGGACCATCCTCCAACTGGACCCCTTTGCTTTCTTTACTGGGTAGGTGGGCTTGTTATATGGAGACACATAAGGTTGTATTATGCCTTGCTTCAACAACGCCATAAGGGTCTCATTGGGTACTGCCAGACACGTGGTAATATCGCATCAAGTTTCAATGTTATCCTCACTGCTCCAACACTCCAACAGCGCCCACATCATGAGGGTTGCTGGTCCATATATGGTCCGGCACCTTCTCCAAATTCTCCTTCCAATATGGCGATGTATTTTTAACGATGAGCAGGGTCTTTGGTACTTCCCTTTGCTCGATCGCTATCTGGCAAGACACCCCAATCTCAACCATCTCTCCTGTGTCGTCGAAATCTGCAAACAATTGTTCATCTGACATGTATTTTACCAATATGGGGACATCGATACACAAGACTGTACGCCACTCTCCGCCTTCCTCATCGGGGCCTTAGAGAACCTCCCTTTCCTATAAGAGAATCGTGAGAATGGTGTTACCTTGTGCGCCTCAGTAGGCCAAAACAAAAATTCAGTCTGTATCCCCCATGTCCGATCTGTGATTCCTGGGACCCAACTCAACACAAACATTACTCCATAAAGGGACAAAGCTGAATGTACAAGCACCCGTCTTGTCATGCTGTCATTGTAGCATGCATGCAAAAGCGCTTCCTCTCTTACTAGATACAAAGCTGGAGTCGAACATACTGTACCTTCCTCTGTGAAGGCGATAGACATGTTGTTTACTGAGGAGATCTCTGCCCAAGAGATTTGGCGTGAGCAGATACATTTTGTGTACCTACCTTTAATATGTAGATCCTCCATGTAAGGAACCAACAGAATAGCCCCAGAGAATCCCTGTGTCAATTATTTTGCCTGACAAGGGGAACTCTCCTTTCTTGATGCAAGATTTTGTAGCCCCTGTATCAACCATAAATGAAAACGTTTGGTCACCTACCTGTACACCTATCCTGGTTCCCTCTTCTGGATCAGCAGTAACAGACAGGATTGGACACATCAGAGATCCCTGTGGCCTGTCCTAATCCAGATACATATTAGCACTGGGGAGTGGGTAAAGATTCCCCCCAAAAACACTTGCTCCAGTGTAATGAGTGACCGTTCCTTGGGGTAAAGGATTCTTTTCCCATGCCTGTATCAGTGCCTGTGCTGGCATGGCGGTTGAAACGCATAGGTCTCTGCCACCCCAGGTGCCGAGTTCTGTTCAACCTGTACTTGCTGCGATTGCACAGAACCTTGGGCATATGGCATGGTTGGGGGTTGGGGGGTGCATTTGCTGGACACCTACATTGAAATACTGTGGTCTGCTCCAACAATCGTGTGCCACATGTCCCATCCTTCCACATGACCAACACTGGATCCCTTACAATCCTCTATAGTAATTTCCCATTGGTCCGTTAAACCGATACCCATTCCTCCGAACCTGCCAAATTGCCCACCTCCTCGTAAATCCTCCCCTACCCCTCGGAATCCTTCTCACTTGCCTTTGACCAGGAGCATACCCATCCATCCAACCTTGTGCCATACCTGATTCAATATGTACCTGTTGTCCCGATTGTCCTCCTGTGGGGCTGTAAATCACCACTCCTAAACAGATCTTCGCTAGCCTTTTCTGAACCAGTTTGACCTCTGCCTTTTGTGCCCGCTCCGTGCTTTTTTCCTTTTCTTGCCTCCCCTTACATAAATGCACAATATGTGCCTGTATTTCCGGCCATCCCTTGGCCTCCAATCCCACATCATGCTAGACTTATTTGGGAAGTCACTTTTTTAACATATGACAAAATATTGCCACATTCTTATCCCCCGCTTCTCCCGTCTCTGCCCTCCAAATCTCCTGAATCAATTTGATATGTGCGGCAGGATCATCCAACTTCATTGTCTTTGCCAAAATCAAATTTATATCCAGCATATCGGGCTACACAACTTGCAGGGCCCTCCATACCTGTGCCCTGTAATTATTGAATGCTGCTCCATCGTGGGAGTTTGTTTCCAACTGATCTCCCGGATGCACTCATTGCCTCCAAAGCTTGTCTAACCGTTCCCTCATTAGAGCCATGAATACGCTTTTTATGTCCCCTACGGCTAACATGACACTGGCAGTGTGCTTCTCTAATGCATAAATCCACTTCTCCGCCCTGCAATGATCAAAGGCAGGGTCTTAAAGTTATTCCGGTCCATATGGGACCATGGGATGCAATACTCCTTTCCCTGACCCTTCTGGAGCTACGGAAATTGAGTCAACTCGATAACTGACCTATTATGCCTCCACCTTCTTCTTCTATGTCCTTTACCTGCCTATTCACCCTTTCCTGCTCTTCACTTCTTTGCTGGCGTAACAGCACTACATCTTCCTCCGCTAGCCTCAAAACTTTCCACTTCTGTTTTTCCACTGCCATCTGCAGTATATCCTCTATACTAGCGCTAAAAAACAGTCTCCCCTTTTTTGCCCCTTCTCAGCCCTTCATCTAGTGTTTTGATTGTTGGTCCCCCTCTCTCGCTCCTCCACCCTTAAACTCTCTGCTAATCTAGCAGTTGCGGGGGGGGGGAAGAGTTATTCTTTCCTCCCTCCATTCTCAATCTTTCCATGGTCCTGACCAATGAAGGAGTTATCCTTTCTCTTTCCTCGGTATCCCATCTTTTCAAAATCATAGCCAACGGAAGCGTTACCTGTGTCCGTCTCGCATCCACTGTAGTGGCCGCTAGAGAAACTGGAGCTTTGTACTCTGGGTTGGTATAACCTTCTGCGGGCGATAAAGGATAGCACCCATCCTGGCATTCCTGCACCCGCCTTTCTCTGCCCGTCCTCTACAACTATAACATTATGGGCATTCTTGCCCTTCTCAAACATCCCCCATAACTCTTTAATATATTTAAACGATTGTCTAACTTCGATCCTGTGTGCTTAGTGACAGAAAGTATACAAGTTTTCCAGCATTCCCTTATCATGGGTCCCCTCATTAGGCCAAGAATTGGGCATTTTACCCTTAGTTTCCCACAGCCATTCTCAAAGGTACTTTAAAATCTTTACCTTTTATAGCCAGGGAGAACCTGACAAAGTGATTCAATGGAGTCTCCATACTCCAAAACCAGTCTAACTGTAACCATTTTACTTAAAAAATCAACTGCCAAAAACACGGAAGCCGAACCCACGGCACAAAGTTTAAACCCAAGGAGCCCCTTTTTTCCCCTTTGTAATGTAATAATCTTCCCCACAATCACTCATCTTGTTCACTTTTATCACAATCGCCTCAATTAGCTATTCACTTTAAGTATACTTCCCACTCCAACACGAAAGACGGCATATTGTCCAAGAACACAATTCCGGCCCAACTCCTCTTTGCTTCTTTATCTCATGTTGATGGAATCATACCAAAATGTCGCCCTCACAGTTACGACGGCCGAAAATGCTGATTTTATTTGGGCCTCCCCTTACACCACATATATATTTGGGGGGTATAGAATATAATATTAATATGGCGGGGCGGGGGGGGGTCTTCCCCGCACACATATACGTGGTGTAAAGGGGTTTTAAAAAAAAGTCTGCATTTTCGGCAGTCGCAATAATCGCATAGATCCCTTTTTTACAATTCTTTTTTCCACTACAATGTTGTCTTTTTCTGACTATGGAAAGATTCCCTTCACTACTTTGACCAACCAAGAAAATAAGAAACTAGGTGAAAATATTGGTTCCGCTGGGCTACGTCCGCACAGTCACCCAAAATGAAGGGTACCATGGGTATACCCCAGAAAGGTACCTATGTTTGGACTTCCCATAAAGATGCCACCTCACCTCTAGGTGAGGGCTCCAGCCAACCAGAGAAGCAAACCGTAGGGTATCCGGCCAAAGCTCACAAAGGATGTGTGGCAGGTAATTTGCCAATTATAGAGCCAGAGTTTGAAATTGCCTTTTAAGAGAGGGTCGTCAATGTCTGCCTGAGTCATTATCAGAAGGCAATGGTTCTTCCGTGCGCTTAAAGACGTCTGAACTATGTCAGGCAGTATGCTATGCAGGGGCAGATGAATAAAGAAGACATTTTCTACAAAGTGCTAAGGTCTGCCAGAAGACTCTGATTTTTAACAATAGTAGGCCCAATTCATAACATACCAATTGGATTGGGATGCTTGAAGGTAAAGAAAGCAACTTTTTCCAGTAGAGACCTTCTACTAGATCGCACTTGGGGTGGTATTCTAAAAGTTTGGCATTGGCTCCATAAGTGACAATAGGGACTGCTTTGTGCTTGCAGGAAAATGTGCCAAATTTGTGTTGAAGAATAATAGCTTGGGAAGCCATGACCTCCATCTTATGTGTGGTTTCTACTTTATACGGGATGTCAGACATTGGAGTTCACTTTCAACCCCAAATACTTATTTCAAACAGATTGTGTCCTCCCACATATTCCATATCTTGGATATTTTCCAATATCCAGCTTGCTGCTTTGGAAAAATGTTTTCCCAGAAGAGGGCGCTGAGCGTTGACACCTGTCGAGTCGATGGCCTCTGTCTTGATGTCGATGTCCTCACGGGTCTAAGAAGCTTGCGCAGCGTCCCTTGCTCAGTTCCATTTTTCTGCGCTTCACAGCTTCTGGAACGTAACGCTCGGTTCCAGATGGGCTCGTCATCGGCTCCATCCATGCCCCGGTCTGGGTTAAAAAAAATGCAGAGACTGTGGGGCAAAGATTTTCTTGACAGATCCTCACTGGGTCTGTCTTTGGTGGCTTGGGGCAGAGCATCCGTGTTCGGAGTGCGAAGACAGTCTGACGGCCAAGGCCTTGAGGGAGCCCAGGGGGAAATTGGAGAGAGGTAAGCCCCAAAAGTCTGTTACCCTGACCAAACCTACCTCGGATGAATCGAGGCCGTCATCTCCACGACGTAAAAAACACTCTGTCTCGTTCTTGGAGTAGATCCCACAGCTCATCCTCTTCTAAACATGGCAAGAAAAGGCATCAAAGGTAACCTTCCACTTCATCCTCCAATTCACCAGAGAGAGTCTTATGCCCTACCAAACATAGTTCCCCAGCCCAATGGGAAGAATTCCGCAAAAGTATGTTGAAGGTATTCGGCAACGCTGCCTTGCCCCCCCTCGAAGTTACCTAGAGGCGATACCCACTGTGAAAAACCTATTAAACACAAAAGCCTTGAGTCCTCGACCAGAGAGAGAGAGAGAGGGAGAGAGAGAGAGAGAGAGAGAAAAAAAAAAAAAAACCCTTGAGCCGAGACAAGGCCTCTGTGAAGCACAAAACGTAGTCACCATCCACTCATAATTCTGTCATCGAAGCCGAAAACTGCATCATCGGCAACTCTTTGGAAGGAAGGGTCAACGCCTCGAACGTCAGCCCCCTCAACGCCGTTGTATACATTTCCTTCGACAATTTTGTTGAAGGCCTCGACATCTGTCGATTCTGTCGACTATCTCGAAGCCAATTATGGTTTCATCGAAGCCAATGACGTCCACATCGACTTTTCGACCCTTTCTGCGCCAATAGTCACATCTATTGCTCCTGCTTCATTTGAGAGAACATACATCCCTAAATTTCGCTCCGATTTTTTTTTTTTTTTAATACTCTATACTCAATTTATGAGGAAGGTGAACATTCTGATGGAGAGACCTTTTAGGTTGGAGTATGCGAGAGCCTCTATTCCAGAGGAACTGGTCTCAGAAGAGTCAAGACTGAAACATCTTCAGGACTCCTTACATGAAGCAAGTGGGATTGATGCTTCCCCAGAAGTTGACTTTGGCAAGCCTGGCCCAGGAGACCACTCAGAGAGCAATTAAATAATGCTCATGAATAGGGTAATAGAATATATGGGGTGGTGTAGGCCTACAGCTGTGTATGAACAGGATGACTTGACGGATATACTGGATAAGGGGCCACAGGAGGACCCTATTGTCCCTTTTCACAATGCTTTGCACAAAAGGGTGTCCACCAACTGGGAAACCCCAGATGTTATCCTGGCAGTCAGTAAAATATTGGCAGTCAAATATAGAGCCTCAACTGCAGATCCTCTATATCTCTCCAAACACCCAACTCCTGAGAGTTTAGTTATACAGGCTGCAACTTCTTCAGGAAAACGGAACGCATACCCCACAATTACACAGGATCGTGATAAGTTTGAGGCGATGGCCAAGAAAGTTTTCTCGGCATCCAGTATGGCTTTAAAGTCTGCTAATGTCAGATGTACATTGGCGAGGTTCACGCACACCCTTTGAGATTGTGTTTCAATGGCGGCTGACCATACCCCGAGGGGAAGAAAGAGATGGTTTTTTTTAACCTTATCAAGGATGGAAAGGACGCCATATGCGAATCCCTCCCGACCGGTCTCGACTCTTGACAGCACCAGCAGAGCCATGGTGGCGAGTACAACAATCCGCAGATGTGCGTGGTTGTGGAAGTCTGGATTTGCTCCAGATGTGCAGTCCAGACTTCTGAATATGCCCTTTGAAGGCACACATTTATTTGGATCAAAAGCTGATGAAAGTTTGGAGAAGCTGCAAACTTCCAAGCCGGCAGCAAAATCCCTTGGAGCTGCGATACGGCAAACTCCACACCGCCCCACAGGTGCACCCTGGAGGGGTAGGTCCTTTCGTTATTATTCCTCATATGGAAAAGGCAGAAGACAGCCAGCTCAAAGAGGCCACAGACGTTTCACCCGTGGTGGACGGGTAAGAGGGAAGAAGACTGCTTCAGCAGGTGCCACTTTACCCTCTGTAACTGCACCAGCCACCCCAAATCCTCTCTGATGTCTTACATCACAAAACACCAGTACCAACCTCAGGGGGGGGCAGAACTTTCAGGCAACCATCTCTGGAGTCTACTATCACTACGGATTCCTCTCTGGAGGGATGTGGAGCCACCCTAATGTATTCGAATTGAAGGACATCCAGCTGACCCGCCGGGCTTTCCTGCCTTTAATAAGCGGTCCAGCAGTCTGCCTACAAACCGACAGCTCCATGTGAATGTTCTACATCAACAGGCAGGGGGGAACCAGGTCGCCCCCTACCCCTGTGCAGGCTCAACATAGAGATAAGAGTGTCCCACTGCACACCACATATGGCTGTAAGTGATTCATCTGCCAGGGGAGTCCATCCTGGAGACGGACAGGCTCAGCAGACTCTGGGTGGACAACTACGAGTGGGAGCTAGAGGAACAAGTCCTAGCGGACATCTTCAGGAGTTTGGCCGACCCCACATAGACCTGTTTGCTACAGGGCAGAACCGGAGATATCAGCAGTACACGTACACGTACAGGGTCAGAGGCAAGGGCAAGGCTCCCTCTGGGACGCCCTACACCGCTCTTGAAGGCAAATTAGGGCCATGTGCATTTCCCCCAATGCCGCTGTAAGGCACCCATGGTGGCAACAGTAAAGACAAACACAAGTGATCACAGTTCAAGGGTGTTAAATAAATGGTATGCAGGTTGGAAAAATGCCTAATTCTAAGATGGAGCAGGAGTCCGCCATCAAATGAAAATAAGGCAGTCCTAGTGGCGTTGTCAAATAAAAAGGGCTTATACTAAGAGATGTATTGCCAAACCTTACAACTAATACAAAAAGGGTTGTGGGATGGTTTTCAAGAAAAGAAAGAAGTGGCCACAAATATGTCAGGATGCGGTAGCTTGGGTCTCCCTTCCACACGTTCTGAGCATGGGGTAAGGTGGGACCATGAAGCACAGTACACTCTCGAGCTTCCCCAGCACAAGCGTTCCACTTACAGCTATCGGAGCCGTCGATGGCCAAGTCTCGTTTCTCCTGAAAGTCTCTTGCCTTAGAAGGCCTGACCTATTCAAATAACAAAACAAAAGTTCCTTCAACAAAATTAAAGTTTGTTTCCTGGTTTTACTTGGGGTCAGGATTCTTCACCCCTGGGTCGTCCCCCCTCTTCTGGGTGCTGAACCCTCTATACTATCATCCTCCCTCCACCGGGGTTCACTATGGCTTTTCCAGCATTTACAAATCTTAATGTCTTTTTTACCAGTGGACATCCCTCGGCCGGGTTCACCTTTGTCAACACACTGTTGCTTGGAACATCATTATTCCTACGCCGACAACACCCAAATTCTGGTTCGTCTTGACCTTAATCATGCCCATACAGCCAGTCTGTTGTGTCTTCGGGAGGTTGGGGAATGGATGTCGTCAAATTGGCTCAAATTAAATGATAGCAAGACGGAGGTACTGGTGGCTGGTATCACCTCACCTCTTCTTTATTGGACCAATGATTGCTGGCCGGCCTCCCTTGGTCCTCTCCGGTCCCTGTGGCATCTGTAAAGAATTTGGGGGTTGTCATCTCCTCCTCTCTTGTGATGGATGCCCAGTTTGCGTCAGTATGTAAGAGTGGTCATTTTAAGCTGCGCCTACTCTGGAAAGTCCTCCTTTTAATACCCGAAAAATGTCGTGCTCCAGTGATGGCAGCACTCGTCTTGAGTTGTCTAGACTACTGCAACTCATTATATCTTGCCCAGCCCCAGTATGTGATCCATCGGTTACAGTTATTGCAGAACGCTGCTGTGAGAGCTATCCTTCGGCCCTCGATTGGAGCCCACATTTCCCCTCTGCTGAGGCAGCTCCACTGGCTCCCGGTGGAAAAGAGAATATTGTTCAAATCCTTGTGTATTGTACATCAGGCTTTCAATGGCCTTGGGCCAGAATATATTCAAGAAAAGTTCCCCCATTATGTAGCTACACGATGTCTCTGCGCGCTCTCTGCTTTTCTGGTCAAGGTCCCCCGGTTTAGACTGACATGCACTGGCGGCTGTGCCATTTCAGTGGCTGCCGCCAAGGCCTGGAATGCTACTCCCCTGTCATTGTGGATGAGTCGATCACCTTACCTTTCGGCGTATGCTCAAAACATCTGTATTCGAATTTGTTATATGGTAGTAATGTATTCATCCAAGCGCCAGGGTGCCTTCAGGTGTTTGTGCGCTCTACAAATACGTCTAACATAACATAACTTAACTTTAGACATTGCCCCCTCCTCGTCAGCATGCCTCTTCCGGGTTCACTCTTCCCAACTTCACATTCACATTTCCTGTCAATGTTTGCGGGATTCACTTCCCTTACTTTCTCTGCAGCTCTTAAGTCAAAGGTTTTCGACTGTGCAGGGATTTTGCTTGACCTACTGTATGACCACATTGACCTACCTTGGTAGCTCTCCTATGGCCTTCTGGAATCTGTAGTTTCACTCAGACGGGGATCGACTACAGTTTCTTGGAGCCGCGCCCACGTGGTCCTGGTCCCCTTCTACAGCTGGTCTCCCCTTTACAATTTTACAGTAATTTGAGCTTCTCTCACTTTGCAACTATGCGACTTTCATTCACCACAGCCCGGTTCTTATTGGTTCTCCCTTGAACTCGTGATGAACCGCTTGGATTTCCTCGTATCTGGAGTCAAGGCCGGTACCACAGAAGCAGGAGTCTCGCTCCTCCTCTTGAACTGCCGGTCTGGATGGCTGTCTCGACGAGTGGTCTTCCTTGCTCGTACAGTGCTCTCTTGCTCCACCTTTTACCCTGTGGGGAAAGGAAAGGGCCGTCAGGTATGATTCTCGTCAATTGCCTGGATTTACCTGACCCTTGTATTGGGAGATGTCAGGTAAATGGCTCTGGTGTTAGTCAGTTGTGCAGAAGTGTTGAAGGAAGGGGGGATACTGTGTCTCACCCTCAGGTATCCCACTCCCTGAGGACCCACATCCAGGTGACCCTCCCTCACTGGTCCACCCAGGTACTGGATCCAATAGTAAAGGATTGTGTCCTGGCCACTTGGATGACAGATCCCCAGGGACTAACTAGGGAGACACCTTCAGGTTTCTCACACTGCTCATTCACAAAGTTCTCATCAAAGTCAAAGTCCGCCAACATGAGCCTGATTCCAATTGCCCCGAGGTGGCCTGCGTGGCCCTGGTTCTCGTTCTCATTCGGCTGGCGATGCAGGGTCCAGTGAACCTACCGATTCACAATCGAAGTCTCCTCTCACAGGGGGTGGGTTTGTTCACCCTGCTCCTGAGAAGCTACCCCTAGCAGCCTGGTTTCTGAGCAAGAAACAATGCAATCACTCAGTCCGTCACAAGACAACCTGGAAATAAATCAGGAAGCGAGTCCACCAGAAGGCAATGCAACAGTAAATGGACCAGATTTTGCCTCGGGGCAAAGGACAAAGGGATAGACCCTCTGGTGTGCACGCTAGATCTATCTTTCTCTGCACACTTGACACGTTCAGGGGTACAGGTGGAGACATGCCGGACCTACCTGACAGCCATTGGCGCTCAGAGAAATTCTGACCACGAGTTATGCCCTTCCTCCAACCTGGTAGTCAAGACATCCGACTGGGCTTACAAGGCTATATCCTCCTACTAAAAGACTGCATCTGCTGTGGGACCTCAATGTGGTGCTCGCAGCACTGGCGCATAGGCTCTTTGAGCCCATGGTATCTGTAGACCTAAAGCTGGTCACGATCAAAACAGCACTGCTGGTGGGTTTACCTCAGCTAGGAGAGTGAGCGAAATTCATGCCCTGATGGGCACAGAACCATATCGAGACATACTTTGCACCCATCCGGCATTTCTTCCAAAGGTGGTTTACTCCTTCTACTTGTATGAGGAAGTTGTGTTGCCAACCTCTTTTCCTGACCCAAAGGATGAAGCAGAGAGTTGCTCTGCCTGCACGTTGGAAGAGCCCTGATATTCTATCTAGACAGGACCAAAGGCTTTGTCACCTTGGGCTGCTCTAAGCCAGCAGACCAAGCTTCTAAGGCCTCCACATACAGGTGGATGGTCACAACAATTCAGGAGGCCTGTAAGTCTCAGCAGAAGGAAGTCCCACAAAACATGCATGCTCATACAGTTGGGGCCAAAGCGACGGTGGTTGCCTTCCAGTGGTATGTGCCATGGCAAACCATTAGCAGAGCAGCTACGTGGGCCACTCCTTTGGCCTTCTGCAAGCATTACTGCCGATAGCAGCACAATATCTGACGCAGCATTTGGGCAAGCGATCCTGAGGAACTGCTTTTCTTAGGATCCAAAGCATTGCACCTCCTTGGGCATTGTTAGGCAGAATTATATGCAGAAACCCTTTGGAAACACTACACACAATTAAGACTACAAGTGACAGTACAATTTCAGCTTTGGTACAAGCCTGTACTACAGTTATAGTGGTAGCAGTAGTGGAGCAGCCAGACTTATCTCAAGAGTAAGTGAGCAGTACAAACAGTTACACAAAGGACAGCAATTACTATGATTCAGGCAAACACTGACTAAAGGTTTCTAAGTAAAAGAATATATATTTACTCAACAGTTGTATAACATTTCACTATTCTAAGCAAGTCAAAATCACAATCATAAATACACCACGGCACTTGCTTTAAATTCTAGACAAGTTAAGCTCACAAAAAGAAGTGGGAGCAAAATGGCACTCCAGCAATTTAAAAGGGAGTGAAAGACAAAGTTATCAGCAATTAGGTAAAACCAACAGGTAAGTATTCTGAGAAGCTGAACAAGAGAGACTACAGTGAGAAGATCAGCTAGAAAAGGCTTAGGGCCAAAGTCAATAGGTCAAAAGTCTTTTGCTCAAGATCACACAGTTCAGGGTAGTTAGTGGTAAATTTTGTAGCACAGATTCCAGACGAGGTTGGTTGGTAGAAAAGTTAGTTCAAAGAGAAGGAGAAGCCCTCGGATTGGAGAAAGATTTCAAACACTTTCACCGCGGCTGAGCGAAACGCACAACTGGATTTGCACAGTACCTTAAAACGGAGAGGGGGCTGTAGCTGAGGCAGACGTTCCTGGTAGTTTGTGCAGGCTCACGGTTCCTGAAGCGACTGTCGAACTGATCAGAAGTAGGAAGACTGGAGGGTCCTGCACTACCCAGGTAAGAAATCGGCAGCAGCGCCAAACAAAGAATAAAAGGTGCGCTCCTTAAAACCTAAGCCGGGTCTGACCTTCCTGGCTATCCAGCCCACTGCAGCTCTGTACAGCGAATTCGACCAGAGGAGGGGTCCTGGCTTGTAGTTTGGGCGAACTGGTTGGTCCCACCAGCTCAAGGGAAGAAGTTTCCTGGAGGATCTTCTGTCGGATTTGGAGATTCGGACCTGCAGCTGGGCTTCACCGGGCGGTTCAGTCGTTGTAGGGGTCCTCTTCTTCCAGTTCCTCGTTGGTTCTTTCGTTCCAGTGGCGACTATCTTTCCAGTCTGAGAGACCTGATTTTTATGCAGTTTTCCCTCATTCATACAGCCTGGCTGTCAATCACACAGCAGGGTGGCTGGCCTGGCAAGGCCAGTCCCCTTAGCCAATCAGACAAGAGTGCGACTTGGGTTACCAAGGGAACCCATGGCAGGGGTCCAAAGATCCCTCCCTCACATCCTGCCTACCTAGACTTTCAGGTGCCTTAAGGAGGGCTTCTGTGCAGAAGCCCGCGAAAAGTCAGCGAACAAAGGAGTCATCCCCGGTTTGGCGCGCAGAGAAAAACACGAGAAAGACTTTAACAAAAAGAAATGGCGACTAAACCCAGCCGGAGCCAAAATAAAATGTATTTGGTCAAGCGGGTTTATGTTCGAGGCTAATATAATAGCCTAAAACATTACCACGTTATATAAGATAATCGCGGTAGGAAAGTTAGGGTAGATACCACTGTCACCAGCCAAGTCTTAATGTTAAGGGAGCGAAACACTGCCCCAAGAAGTAGAGAGAAAAAGGGATAGGAGTTAACACCTTCCAATACTCCATGTAAGATGGGGTGTACTGGGTATGTGGTTTAAAGTGGCTATATAAAGTTAATGTGAACTTTACTTGTTTCTGGGGGACAGTAGTCGGCCCCAGAAAAATGGAGTCAGTGGGAAGTCTCAAAGACAACCCTGTGTCACTGCACTGAACACAAAAAGTGGTGCACATGGAGTAGGTGAGGCTCCAGTGCCCAAGATCACACAGAAAGTAGACATACACATAGCAAAACACATGTAAGAGTGGGGAAAAAAGGCTCACTCTTACCAGGTGAAAAACATAAATCCTAGAAATCCAGCAAAGCTGCTGGGGGACTCTTTAGGTAATGGAAATCAACTATTTATGAGAATTCTCCCTAACAAGCATCATTAAATGGTAATTGCCCATGCAGTATGGAGGAAAGTGGACAGGACCTATGAGTAATTATAGGTTACTCACCGTAGTGACTAAGGTACTCCTGGTCCTTCGTCACCTTTCCTCCATAAGTCCCTCCAGCCTTCCCACAACGCCCATTCATAAGATAAGAAGTTCAGCAGGTTAATCTGGCTGATGCGTCAAAGGGGACTGAGGTGTGGTGCCAGAGGGCAGAGTCAGGGGAGTGTGTGCTCCCGGGGCCTCGCCCCCACGTGCTTACATTTAAAGGGGTATAGACCTTTTTCTGGTGAAAATGTTTCCGTTTACCGTCCCTAGTGAGGGACGCCCATGTAGTATGGAGGAGTATGTTGGTCACTACTGTAATTTCTTCGCCAGAGTAGCTGGCTGTGAGCTATACACCCAGAGGCGGTGAATATTTGGTACCTCTGCCTCCAGCAGTATCTGAATGACGTTTTGTGAATCTTTGTGGCTGGCAGTCCTGCGACTGGCGTACTTCGCATCAGACCTCCTCATAGACACCTATTGTTGGCATCTGGTCATTGCATCGACAACTAAAGCATCGATAGCCATACCATCTAAAAAAAATTATTAAAAAAAGCATCTAATGCATTTTTTTAGATGGTAAAGGGTAATTTTAATAAAAATGGGTTTTGGAGGTTAAAAAAAAGGGGGTTTAGGGGGGCCCATTAAAAAAAAAAAAAAAGCATTAGATGCTTTTTTTTTTTAGATGTTTTTTTAGATCGTATTTTACTATAAACCCTATTGTTAGGAAAGATTTTCTCTTTGCAACTTTCCCTCTGTAGTTTTCTATGAAACACCCATTCTTTTTGCCTTGTTTTTGACCCTGACCGGATTGATTGAAGTGAAGTAAAGCCTTCAGCTTCATTCCGCTTGCGGTCATTTGTTATGGAGAATCTGACCAGTCCTTCCGACTGCCAGTAATGTGAGTCTCTGTTTCCCTTTTTAATTCTTGTATTTTTATATTGCACAGACCATCTTACAGTGCAGTGCAATGAGAATACTTTTGTATCACCTTAACTTTTTACACATAGGCAAGCTGGTGGCAGAATTTACATTTTTATAGTTTTTGCATTATTTTTTGCCCATTCACGTATTCAGCTTAAGGTTACTAAACGTGACTAGTAACCTAAAATGGCCTAGATTTTGACTGTTCTTTGGCCATATTGTATTTGGGCCTTCTTCCTGCCTTCTCAGGTTAGTCAAGTCCTTATAAATTCATGCACTTGCCCAGAAAGCTGCTGCTTTCGCGGGCGGTGAGCCTTTGTGTATGTGTGGCCCAGGAAGTGGGTTGGGATTGTCTAGTCTCAGTCCACATCACTGGTGCTAGAAAGTCTGCTACTAGGGCAGATGTGAAACCTGAAGTGTCCCCGATTCGACAACTACTGGCTGCGTGAATTGTGCATATCCTTACCATTTGTTGGCTTGGACTTGCTCGGATTTTGGTTAAGAGGACTCCTGCAGCCATTCTTCAGCTCTACGTTGGAGCCAATAATCATTCATAGAAGAGCAGCCCATTGATGACCCTAGAACGACTTCTGCAGTGGCCTAGTGACGGGCCCGGTGAAGCCCTGCTCCTCTGCTTGATCTCCAAAGACCCTAATTAGTGCATCAGCCCTTGCACTAGTGGGACCAACAAGTCTTAAGGCCTTCTCAAGGATCCAGCCCAGTAGCCGAAAGTGTCCCTAGACTGCCCAGTGGACTGATTCTCCCTCGTGGGCAACCTCGCCAGAAGCGTTGCTGTTCAGCATTCAAGCCCAGAACTATGGTGGTTGCCAGCTGAAGACTCAGGTCGATGAGTTAAGAGACAAAGGGAAAACAGCCCTCCTCTTACTGCTTGACTTGGTGGCTGCATTCGACCTCGTGGATCACAAGGTTTTATGTAGTCACCTAGACTCAGCTTCCCACTTCTCTAAAGAGGCCATACTATGGATTGAGTCCTTCCTGAGCGATAGGACTATGAGTGTCTTGTCCCCCTCTGCAGCGGCAGACCCCATCACGTGCAGGATACCCCAAGGCTCTTGTGTTTCCCCTACATTATACAATATATTCACTAAGCCCCTTTTCGACAGTCTGGACCTTCTGGGTATCACCTACACTAATTATGCAGATGATACCCAGATTCTCCTCCCACTTTCTGGGGATTACGACAAGGATTTGGCCTTGGTGACTAATGTATCTCATCATCCAGGCATGGATGACGACCCATGGTCTCTGCCTGAATGATGATAAAACTGAGCTAATCACCCTGGGTACCCCGACCAACCTCAAGAAACTAGGCCAGGAGTATTCGTCCTTCATAATAGACGGCAACCTTATCAAGGTGGCCAAGGAGGTGAAGACCCTGGAGATCTATCTAGACTCCACTCTCTCCTTCGCCAAACAAGTGCACTCCATGGCCTCTGCCACCGCTTACACCTGTAAACTCATCTGAACCGGTAAATCCTTCCTATCGGATGACAATTGTATGATCCTAGCCGGAGCCCTTATACTCTCTAGGCTAGACTATTGCAATGTCTTGTACATTGGCACCAATAAATCAACCATCCAGAGGATACAGATCCTCCAAAACAATGCCCTAAGAGCGGCATTCGGCGTGGGAAGATAACACATCTGTAATTAGGCACCATAATAACTGGCTCTCAACCTACATTAAAATCCAGCTAAAAACATCTCTCACCCATAAAGCATTGAACAATGCCGTCCCTAGCTACCTTATGGATATATTCCTTAGGAGAACATCCACTAGACCCACGAGACTAACCAACACCAATTGCCTCACCATCCCAAGATTCAAGCTCTGTAAAGTTGGTGGATGTAGTTTCCCCGTCAAAGCGGCCCAAATATCGGGCTCCATGCCACACCACATTAGAGAAGACCAACCCTACCTAAACTTCAGACTTAACCGTATTAACTGACTCAAGTCCACAGATCTGTAAGACCCCCTGATGCATGACCTACACTTTTGTATTGTAATCATATGATCTATTATTTGTATATAGATTGTATATACTCCCCATGTTGTAATTGTTTTATTTATTAATTTTCTGTATATGTATATATAGATATGTATATATTGTCCATGTTGTAATTGCTTGATTTATCAATTTCCTGTATATGTACCGCTCCTGCTTGCATCTTGTAACCTTTGTACCTAAGCCTTGCATATCCTTTTTACTGCTGCGCCCTGATACCCGTGGGTCTGGAGCGCATTATAAATGATTAAACAAACAGCTGGTGCCACAAGTGACCCTTCTCCCCGTATTCCAACTTCCCATCTTCACTGGAACTTGTCCTGTTGCAGCTTCTGGGATAGTGACTGGAAGGAGGCCTGAGGCGGCTGGCTGCCTGAAAACTGAGGTTGTCAATGGAACTCTCCTTCCTCTATCGTTTGAAGTGTCCTGAAGAGGTCTGCATCATTGGAATTTCCATTTCTTCATTGGTAGGGGTTGCATCTTACAGTTGCACCTGACCGGAAGAATCCTTGAATCTGCAACCCCTGTGCACCTCACTGGAACAAAGGATGGCAAACCTTTAAATCCGGCCTGATAGAAGCTTAGCTCATCGCTCAAGAACTGTTGGAAGTTTCCATCCACCATTTTGATTCCTCCAGTAGGGGCATCTCATTGGGTACTGATATATATGCAGGGTGGTCTGGACAATCGACAATCGGGCTTCAGGCCACAGCATGGAACCGAAACTGCACTTATAGATCTTAAGGCACAGATAGACGAGCTGAGAGACCAGGGTAAAACAGCACTATTACTACTCCTTGATCTCTCTGCGGCCTTCGATCTGGTCGACCAAGAGATCTTGTGCAACCACCTACAAAAAGCTGCCCACTTCTCTCAAGAAGCAACCAATTGGATCCAATCCTTCCTCAATAACCGCACGATGAGTCTTCTCATTGTCAGCAGCAGCAGACCCTACGCCTATCACTTGCGGCGTGCCTCAAGGATCTTGCGTCTCCACTACACTTTATAACATTTTCACGAAGCACCTTTTCGACGATCTAGACGATCTGGGTATCACCTACACTAATTACGCCGATGATACCCAGATCCTCATCCCGTTGTCGGGGGATTACGAAAAGGATTTGGCCTTCGTTAATAAAGTGTACCTCATCATCCAGGCATGGATGCCTCACACGGTCTATGCCTGAATGATGACAAGACAGAACTCTTTATTCTAGGCTCTACACACTACCTCAACAAGCTGGGCCACAAATACTCATCGTTCATAATTGATAACAAGATCAAGGTAGCTAAGGAGGTTAAAACCCTCGGCGTCGATCTAGATTCCACCCTTACATTCAACAAACAAGTGAATGCAATGGCCTCGGCGACCTCCTACACTTGCAAACTCATAAGGGCAGCCAAACCCTTTCTCTCCCCCACCAACTGTACCACCTTGGCCAGGCCGCTGATCTTGTCCAAGTTGGACTACTGCAATGCTCTATACGTAGGTTGTAACAAATATATCTCAAAGAAAATCCAAATCCTCCAAAATAACGCCCTTAGAGCGGCCCTCAGTATCCCGAAGAAAGCCCATATCTCAGATTCCAGAAGATCTGGCTATCCACCAAGGATAAGATATTCCTTAAATCGGTATCTCTGATTCATAAATGCCTCCACCAAGCGGCCCCTCAATACCTAATCGCCAGATTTAATAGACCCACCCTCTCTCGCCCCTCGAACGGCCAATTCCAACCTTCTTCTGGTGCCCAGGTTCAAACGTACAATGTCTGGAGGCAATAGCTTCCCAGTAAAAGCAGCGCAATTCTGGAACTCCCTTCCTCCTACCTGCAGAGAGGACCTACCCTACCACCAGTTCAGAGCCAGGACTATCCACTGGCTCAAATCTCTCGACTCATAATGACCTTCCGATGCCCAGATGCACCACACCATGTGGCTCCTTACCTCATTGAATGTAACAATGTATATAGTACTGCTTATAGTGTTTGTTATACCCTTCCTATTTGGCGTGATACGTCCAGCACTGTAACCGCAGCCGGACCTCACCCTACTGTATGTAACTAAGTTCTGCAAACCTCTTGCTGCCTTTGCGTCTGGCTACCCCTGGGTATAGTGCGCATTCTAAAAAAATAAATAAATAAATGCAACCGAGTTTACACAGGATGCTTAAGACCGAATATTGAACCTGCCTTTTGGTCGGGATTTGTTTCATCCATCCACGGACAAAGAGCTAAGAGGAAAACTTTGACCCAGCCTACTAAATCTCTTGTGGTTCTCTTTAAACTTGGACACTCATCCTTTCCACAGTCCTCCTTCTGCAGGGAGGCCAGCCAGAGATCCTTTGGTTGGTTTTGTGGCTACCAGGTCAGGAATTCCAGAAATCTGGACGTGTCTCCCAGCGTACATAGGAGGAAGCGGGCACGTACCTGTTGCAAGGACTTCTTCACCTATCTTGTATAATGTTAAGATGGGATTTCCAAAATTGGCACTGGTGGGCAGATTGTGGGAGGCCACCTACTATGATTAACAGTGAAGACATAGAGGTTAATCGGACTCAATCTATGCGAGGTAGCATATCGGCAAGGCTTGGTCTCAGGAAGGGGGTGGGTGGTTTTGGGCTACAGAGCAAAACCAGTTACACAGGCAAGTATACAAATAGAAGTATTTATTAGACCTTTTGTTCATACACTATGCAAGTAAAAATCATGGGTAAGTATTGTCAAACAAAATCTATATAAAACAGCTATATACGTTCACCCTTACAAGAAATGCAATAGGATTCAGTGACCAGTGCAACACAGGTAAGTAGTCAGATGCATAAGAAACTATTTAGAATCCACACAAAATAGCTTCACCACTTTAAAGTCCAACCCTAAGATGGTTTGGGACCTTGTTCCCAAATGTCACCATTGCCAAAGTATATAATTCTTTAGGTAGATGTATGTAGAGATCTGCACTGCCAAGGATTATGATTAACAACCCTTTGTAATAGGTAAAGTTCAGGTAAGTATTCCAATCAATCCCACACAGCAGGTAACGCATTCCTATTAACCCTTGACCCAGGTTCCGCCACCAAAGTTTGAGTAAGAGTGAGTTGGGGACATGACTTTACTCCCATGTAATTGTATGCAGAACAGGCGGGAAAAGAACAGGTATATTACCTTCCCACCCCCCAACCCCCCCCGGACACAGATTGCTATGGAGACCACTGCAGGTGCTCCAGAATTCGTTGTGGATGAAATCTTCTGCACTTGCTTCCATCAAGGGGGTGGGGGGCCCCAGAGGTCATGGATGGAGAGGTGACTTTTAGCGTTGAGATTGACGTTTCGGACAGTTGCGGTTCTGAGGAATTGGTTCCAGACAGATTCCTATAGAACACCCAAACGGAGGAAGACTAAGACCTCTGCGGGGTCAGACCTCTTAAGGGCACCTCACAGGATTGAAGAAGTGGTGCAACGGGAGTCACCACGGTCAAGCGGCGAAAGGCGATCTTTCAGTAGCTAACACAGGCCCAGCACCTCTTCCCTGGGTGTGAGAGGGGTGAAAATGCAGGAGCCATCTACTTGTGGCACAAACTAAAGATCTAAAAACTGCTCAGAATGGCGACAGCTGCAGCAAGGTGTGTATCCCAGTAGAGCGCTGGTCAGTCCAGTGGTTGGTCCAGAGACACTTCCCAAGGCACGGATCCTCGAGCAGGATTCGAAGCACTGTTGGGGCTCTTCTTGAACATGCAGAGGTGCAAGGCTTTACCAGGACAGGACTGGAATCTATGCTGGTCAGCTTCAGGAGTAATCTTCGGGTCATCGGCATGCTGCTCTTATTCGCAGAGCTCTTCGCTCCAGCGATGATCTTCCGAACAGTCACCGGAGTCCTCCTTTTATCCAAGATTCATTCGGTCTGGAAGCAAGCCCATCCTACCAATGGTAATGATCTGGACCATTCAAATGGCCAGTGGCTTTCCAATGATGGACAGGCAGTTCGGCATCAGAGCCGTGGATTGGGACAAGACAGAGCCCCTTCCTGTGTCACACCCACACACAATGCGCCCTACCCCCCAAAAGTCACAGCTTTCCATACAAGGCATTTCCTGGCCTGAGAAGGCAGGAAGCTAGCCACCTTTTAGTAGCCATTCACGCTAAATGCAAAAGCATGCAAGTAAAATAGCACATAAATTGTACAAATATCACCAATCCAACCAGCTTGTGTTAGGACATTGTAAAAGTAACCAAAAAGCCATTATATACAAAGGTATAAGGATGCAATGTATCCTAACTGTACCACACTGTAAGGTGGTGTACATTTGTAACAATAAAAGAATTCCTAAAGAGAGTAGTGGTCCCAATACTGATGGTTTTAAGGACTATTTAGTTCATCCCTAAGAATGAACAAAGCAGGCAAGTGATGAAAAGCATAAAGCTCTACTTGCCTCCCAAAAAGTGAGGACCGGGTTCAAAATGAGCAAAATGAAAGTGTCCCATAGAGATCTATGGTGGGAAAGGTGAAAATGAAAATCTTTACCACACAGCTTCTGCAGAGCCAAAGAAGCAATGGCTGCTTGATCCACGTCCGCCCATCCACCCACCCACCCACCACCAGTTTGCTGCATGTTCCCTCGTCACTGCTCTCAGTGGAAGACCATCTCCCAGGACCCTTGTACACACTGCATAGTATGCAAGGGCTCCCACCTTTCTGTTCAACCTCCTGTCTCCCCGCCTTTCCTTCAGATGGATTGCGAGAAGTCAACAAGCTCCTGTCGATGGAAGTAATAGAGGCCGATCCCACGGATCAGGTGGGAGGGAGCTTCTACTGCTGTCTATTCTCTATGCCGAAGACGACCCAGGTTTGCCTGTGGGGAATACTAGAACTTTCTCCCATGAAACTATTTCTCTCAAGTGAAAAGTTAAAGGTGGTTATGGCTGTACAGATACTGGGATCTGCTCAGGATGACTGGTTCTACACTGTGGACTTCAAGGGCGCGCAGTATTCACTCATGTGTGAGCCCCCACCAGCGATTCTTGGGGTTCTTAATCAGCTGTAAGCTTTTCACTACAGTCCTGAAAATATCGGATTGAATTCAGCTCAGAGTATTTACCAAACTGATTAAACACAATATCCAGCTTCCTGCATCTGAGTTTGGATACATGTGTACCCTGACTGGGATGATTGCCTATTCTGAACCCCTTTTGGCACCGCTAGCAGCCACATCAGCCTAGTTAATAATGGACATTATGTTCAGTCTGGAATTTTCCATCAGAAGTGGACCCCGTTTCCATTACACAGACTAACCTTTCTTGGACTTGTATGGAACTCCCAGGCTACAAGGATTTTACCATCTCAACAAAGTATCACAGATTTCATATGTGCAGTGGGCCACTTTCATCAGAAACAGTCTGCATCTGCCTGGTAGATCCGGGGGCTCCTAGGTTTGATGCTGCATGCATACTAGAAGTGCAAGGGGAGACATCTTATTTTCTGCTAAACCAGCAAAGCACAGCCGCCACTGGAGCAAATTCAAGGAGAGGCAATAGGATTGTATCGTAATTCCAGCCTCTCTGATCCAGGATTTGACATGGTGGAGCCAGCTCAGCAATCAGACTCTGGGTATTTCCCTCCATAGAATTACACCAAGATCATATGTGTCCATACCCAATCCCCGTGTTTGGGGATGGGTTGGGGAGGCATCTCAAGGCACATGGTCTACAGTCCCAGGAGGAGAGCCTTCTCCACATCAACATCTTTTAACTATAGGCAATTTTTAACACCCTAAGGGCTTTCCTTCCTCTCTTCACAGGGAAGTGAGTTTTCTTCCAGACACAGTTCACCTCTGTTTTAATTGAACAAGAAGGGGGAAAATATCTCCTCCCTTGTACTGGCTAACAGGGATTTGGGTGTGGGCCATATAGCAACAGACTTCAGTGAAGGCACCAAAGCAGTCTGCCATTCAGCGCCAAAATGCTAGCCGGCACCCACAACGGCCGCAAGCCTCCTGGAGAACACGCTCCGGGGGGAAACCAGGCATTGTAAGAGGGACAGCTGCCGCCGGACCAGCAATTAAACCTGAGCCAGAACGCCTGTGCAGAGAGAGAGGAAAAGGGGTGGGCCGTGGGGCACCGCTGGCGAAGCACGCTGCAAGCCCCAGAGAGTCCTGGCGACGAGCCCACCACGCTGACTCTGCAGGCCAGACTCTCCCAGCTTCACTGGGAAGCCATACTGTGCCCATAAAGAAAGGATCAGATGGGAGGTCCCAGCGAGGAGCGGGTGCTTCCTGAAAGAAAAGCCACCCCAAATGCTGGAGTGAGATTTGCCAGAGAAGAAGTGGGGGAGGAGGAACATTAAAGCGAGCAGTCAAGCTGCAAGCACCCTCCGAGAGCACGCCCCGCACCCGCCTCCAGCAGGGATAGCGGTGTCGGTGGAAGTGCAGCAGAAGTGATAGTTACCCGAGGTAGAGGCCCAGCACCAGCGAAGGGACGCCAGAGGTCTGGAGCCAAGTGGTGGAACACCCACCCCCCCAGTGAGGGGAATGGAGGCTACAGAGCGGGGCCTGCAGGGAGAGAACAGCGTGACAGCAGGAGTGGGCCTCATGACCAGTAGGCCACAAACCCGGAGTGAATAAGCCAGCACCGGTGGCCAGCAGCGACACCAGAGGAGCTGGGCCCCGGGGGAGAATCCGAGGACAGCTCTCCCGGACGCCAATAGAGCTGGCAGGGAGCAGAGATGCCCCGCCGGGACATTCCAGCCTGTGAAAAGTTGAGGCGCTACCCCCCGCAACTCCCTTCCCAGCATAATCTGAAGGGCCCATAAGACAGTGACCAGAGGGGCATTCATACAAAGCGCGTGAACTGCCAGTTTAACGACAACAGTTTAAAGGAGCCTAACCCTCAGAGGGTACAGGGTGAGTTGGCGGGGGGCTAAGACAACTCCACAGTGGGACATTAAGCAAGCGGCTGGAAGCGACTAGCACCCTTGTCCATTATGAGAGGCTGAAAGTGAAAATGGCAAAGACCAATCGTACTAGGGAGCAGACCCAGGGAGGAGCCTGTGTAAAGAGCAATAGACACGTAAAAAGGCAGGGGTGTCAACAGGGCGCGCTCTTTACCGTGGGACAAAGTACCACGGACAACCCCGAACAACCCAAGAGGAGGGCACCAAAAGATGCCCCGGGGTGGAACCCTAACCTGCCAACATTGCAACACCGCAGCCCTGGAAAGCAGGACGGAAGTAACAGGGAGCCCGGCACATAAAGGCAGCATAAAACAGTTGAAAAAGGAAAGAGTTGCCCAACACCAGCGGAGGGAACAAGCCTAGACAGACTGCAAAAGTACAGAAGAGAAGCTTAACCCTTTCTCCTTCCCCCAACCTCCCGGAAACAAAAGCCACCAAAATGACCAACAGCGCCTTGGAGTGTCTAGGCCCGGTACATGGTTGGGATTTGTGTTCCTACTGCGACTCTCTGTCCGTCCAGGCACTCCATCGTCTTTTTTTTGGTGGGATGGGAGGAAGTGTTTCAACGCTATACTCCACCTAATTTTCAGCTTTTCATCATGAAAAGAAGAAACGCCCTGTAAATTCTTTACTTTTTAGGGCGCCTTGACCAGGGGACTCCTTCCCAGGGTCTTCCAGGTCCGGGAGCGTCTCGTGTAGCTCAGTCACCAGGGATTCGCCTGAGGTGCCCCAAGGGCCTAATAGGCGCATCAGAGGGTTCTCTGAGGGTTTCTGCAGTGGACCTGCCTGTACCGGACACTGTTCCGAGGTTCACCATTTGGGTGCTAAGGTTGTCTGTGGCTTGGGATACCGGGGTTCGCCGAAGGTCTCCACTTCTGGAGCTTTCCACACTGACACCAGGGTATGTCCTGAGGTCTCTGTTTCTGGAGCTTTTCATACCGAGTCACGGCTCGAGGACCCTCTTGAGGGAGCTATACATCCCGGGTTAAAACCAGAGTTTCCTCTTCTTGAGGCTAAAGTCAGCACCAACAGATCTGAGAGATCCTCTTTGAAGGTCTTGCCGGTGAGGTATATCCCTCAACCGTCTCACGCTCGGGGTCGTGTTGGTACCGGTTCTGTCGAGGGGAGAAAGGGGGCGGTCACTGACCATTACCTCTCAGCTACCGGCGCTGCCGAGGTTCTTCCACTGGAGGCTAATTTTGGGACCGGTGCTAGGATGTCCAGTAAACATCAGAGACCACTCAGTACCGGCTCCACCGAGGATCCTTGTGTCAAGGCTAAGGTGTTACTTAAGTCCCCAGACTCATCTCCACATGTGACGCAGTTCTCCTCAGGTGTTGACAAAATGGCGGCCCAACCCCCATGGTCTATGGCGGCTGTTTTGGATACCTCTCTTACTCCGACGTTCACGCCGTCTGGTGCTGGGAGCATTCCTTTTGGGGCTGAGCAGCCTTTTCCACATCATGTGGACAACAGTAATCCGTTCTGCCCTTCATTTGACTGGCGCGCCCGGACACTGCTGCCTCATGTCGAGTCTCACTACCTCCTGCTTCCACTCCACTGATTTACGTGGATCCGGCCGGTGGTTGGCCATCCTGGCAACCATCCTCCTTGTGTTGATGGGGGGGGGGGGGTGGCTGAGCGGTGGCTGAGCGGTGGTGGGGGTGGGGGGTGGTGGTGGGGGCCACGGGGGGGGTGTGGGAGCGTTTGTAGGGGGGGGGCCCTTTTGGTTGGTGGGGAGAGAGAGAGAGAGAGAGACACAGAGACAGACTCTTCCTGAACCAGCACCAAAGCCTCCGGCTGAGGTTGAGTTTTTGGGAAAGTTGCACTCTGACCCTATGAAGGTGTATTTGAAGTGTGTATTCCGGGAAATGTTTCCTGAGCCTCCTGCCCCACCTTCTACCCGGCTGTTCCTTTACAGGTTCTGGTTGTGCCACTCCCACCACTGTTTTCTTCTGGACCTCCTCCACGTCTTCCTTCTCTGCCCCCGTTGTCTCCTATAGAGAAGACACCGGCAGTATCGGATCAGGACAGCGATGAGCAGCCCCGTTCGGTGAGAGCATTCCATGACCGGTTCCTGGATATGATGGCCCTCCTCGACATTCCAGTACCGTGGGCCCCCACTCCTCAGGAGGGGGTGCTTTCAGAGCAAATTACCCTGTCAACCTCAAGAGCGCAGCAGCCTGTTCCTTCAAAAGGATGTCTTGGCTGAGGCCCGCAAAGTCTGGGATAAAACCCACACTAGGCTACACATCAACAAGAGAATTGATGCTCGATACAAGCTTCACACCTCTGAGGAGATAGCCTTATCAGCTTGTTTGCTCCCGTCCTCAGCTGTGGTGGCAGCGGCCACCCACCAATCCAAGCCAGCCTCTGCTTCAACGGCAGTGGCCCAAATCCTATCCAAGGAGGAAAAACTTCTGGACTCCTTGGGTAAGAAGGTCTTTGCCAATTCAGCGTTCCAACATCGTCAACCGAACACCAAGCTCATCCTGGCAGCAGCCGATCTGAGGCTGTGGAACGAGTTAGCCGACTTCCAGGAGTGCATTCGTGCAGATAGGCTAGATGGCTTTAGAGCCGGTTTGTCGGATGCCAGAGTGTTGGCACAAGATCTACTGGAAGCTGCTGCACACCACATAGATACCGCAGCTCGAGGCCTTATGGTAGGGGTTGACACCTCCCACCAGGCGTGGCTCCACGCAACAAAATGTTCAAAGGAAGGGCAAGACAAGGTGCTGGACCTTCCTTTTGATGGCAAGGAATTGTTTCATTCTTCTACCGACGAGGAGCTCACAAAGACCAAAGCGAGTACCCAAACCACTAAATCTTTATCGGTCTTGGCGAAAGCTCCAGCTAAGGCCTCTTACACAAAGAGGTCAGGGTCCCAGACTCGATCCTTCTCTGGTTTCAGGGGGGTTTCAAGATCGTCGTGCACGCAGAACTGAAGCTCCGGCTGGCGGGACCCACCAAAAGCAACAACGGCAAGGTGGTCTGTTTTTCTCTCGGTAATCGGCCTCTTCTCCAGGGATGGGTAGTTTCCCTACCGACAAATCAGCAAAATTATCATTTTTTTAGGTCTCACGAGTCTCTGGTGGGAGGACGAATCTCATCTGGAGGCGTGGCAGACCATTACCGAAGACTGGTGGATTTTGTCCATTGCTCGGGCGGGCTTTTGCTTGCCCCTCCCCCTGTACCCCACCCTTCAACCCTCCCTTCCAACAGATCGAGATGCCCTCCCTCAGAGCTGAGGTACAGAAATTTCTAGACCTCAGTGCTGTGGAACCTTTTCCCCTTGGGGAGCAAGGGGAGGGCTTCCTCTCTAGTCTGTTCAGTGCCCAAACCCAACCAGGCTGGCCTGCGCACTATCCTCAATCTTTCCCAGTTCAATCTTTCTCTTCCCCAAGAGAAATTCAAGATGATCACGCCTTGCCAAATAAAGTCCTCTCTTCGGAAGGGCGACTGGCTCAGTGTAGTGGCCCTTCAGGACATTTACATGCACATCCTGTTATGGAGACCGCATCGTAAATATCTGCAGTTTGAGGGGATTGGGTCCTCCGACGTATTCCATATCTGACAGTAATCACCACAGCTGTGCTGCTTCGGAAAATCTTTTGGCGTCTGCATCCTGCGTCGATGACATCGATATGCCGTCATCGAGGACCTCCTCCGACGGCCGACATCACCAGATGTTATAAGTAGGACGCACGACCCCCGTAGCCTCGGTTCCGTTTTTTCCGCAAACGTGTTTGCTTCGGAGATCTCAGCGCGCCTCGACTCTGGAGTTTGTTATTTTGGTTCTTCGAACCTGTTCGTTTGTGAAGTATTATCGGGATGTCTTCTTCTTCCACCCCGCGTCCGGGCTTCAAGAAGTGTGGGTACTGCGGGTCCAAGATGTCGGTGACTGACTTGCACGACGCCTGCCTCTGGTGCCTCGGGGAGGCCCACGACACAGATGATTGTCGACTGCCAGTCGCTTACGTCCAAGGCCTTGCGGGAACGTAAGAAGAAGCGGTCGGTCGCTAAGGTGTCCAAGCCCTGGAAGGCAAGGTCCACTGGGCTTTCGATGGACGATTCGAGGGTGACTCTGCGCATCGTAGTCGTAAGTCTAGGGGGTCTCGGTCCCGGCGTGGGTCCCGCCACTACTCTGCCTCTTCGAGGCACTCCCGGAAGCGCCGTCATCGGTCGCCTTCCCCGTCGGCGGGTTTCTTATCCCACCAAGCGTTCCTCTCCGGAGGAATGGGCTTCCTTCGAGAAGATGTTGTCGATTCTTGAATCGCATGGCTCCGGTCCGTCCGCGCCTCTGTGAGGGGTCGGTCGTGACCATACTGGAGACACCGCTCGTACGCCTTCGGGCTCGGGTGGTCGGCACGATTCGTGGGAGAGGACCCGCTCGGACAAGGGGAATCGTTCCAGTCATTCCCGTTCCAGGTCCCGGTCCTCGACGCGCTCGAGCCCGTGTGCACCTGTGAAGTCTTCGAAGACGACGTCGACGCCGGTGGCACTGAGGTCGTTGACGGACTCTCTCGAGGCTCCGCCTCCGAGGAAGTCGTCGACGCCATCGGCACCCAGGCTGTCGAAGGACATGCTCGAGGCTCTGCCCTCGAGGCCTGTGTCAAAGCCGTCGATGCTGTCGGCGCCGCGCTTGACGTCGACGCCGTTTCACTCGCCGCCCTCGACGCCTTTCAAGGCTGTGGTGTCGGAGGTACCCTGTGGCACGGGGGAACCCCCTAGAAAGGCTCTGGCCAAGGCAAAACATGTCTCTCTCCATTATTCATTGCCCACTTTCCAGCCTATAGAGTATATTTCTGAGGTGGAAGAAGGGTTCTGAAGATGGGTTGGTTCCGGACACGGTACCAGATGAGATTCTTTCTGGTCATAGCCAGATTGAGGTCCTGCACCATTCACTGCATGACGCCAGTGGTCTAGACACCTCTCTGGAGGTGGAGTTCTATAGGCCTGAGCCTGGCACCCATGCCGAGTCATCGTACCAGCGCCTTATGTCGAGGGTCACGGACTACTTGGGGTGGTCAGCACCCCCAGTTAATTGTGTGCAGGATGACCTGACGGATATCCTCGACCAAGGTCCACCCACTGACCCGGTACTGCAAT
Organism: Ambystoma mexicanum; assembly: GCF_040938575.1. Lineage (NCBI taxonomy): Eukaryota > Metazoa > Chordata > Amphibia > Caudata > Ambystomatidae > Ambystoma > Ambystoma mexicanum. Next base: position 1,304,525,763 of record NC_090933.1, read on the forward strand.
TCCATATGGCTCTCCAAAGAAGGGTGGCGGCGGCTTGGACTGCTCCGGAGAGTCTCCCGGCAGTGGGCAAGTCTTTGCCGTGAAAATACCGCCCCGCAAGTAGTGACCCCTGCTACTTGACCACGCACCCCACTCCAGAGAGTTTGGTGGTGCAGGCGGCTACGGCCCCAGCAAAGCAGGCATCGTATCCTACCATCCATCCTGATAGGGACAGCAAGTGTTTTGATGGCTGGACGAAGAAAGTGTTTTCTTCAGGGGGTATGGCTCTTCAGGCGGCCAACTCCGTATGTGCCTTGTCACGTTTCACGCACACTCTGTGGAACTGTATTTCCTTAGCAGCTGAACATATTCCCAAAGGGGACGAACGGGATGGTTTTCTTGCTATTATTCAGGATGGCAAGGATGCCATCTGTGAGTCCGTTCAGTCGGGTTTGGACATGGCAGACTGTGTCAGCCGGTCCATGGCGGCGAGCACCGTAATACGCAGGTTTGCGTGGTTGAGGAAGTCAGGGTTTGCTCCTGATGTGTAAGCCAGGCTCCTCAACATGCCCTTTTATGGTGACCATCTTTATGGCAGCAAAGCTGACGAGGGGCTTGAGAGGTTGCAGACTTCCAAAGCTGCAGCAAAGTCGTTGGGCGCTGCAGTCCGCCAACCTCTGCCTTTTCGTCCTAGGGGACAGCAATGGAGGGGAGGTTAATTTTGTTATTACTCATCCTTTAGTAAAGCGAGAGGAGCTGCAAGTCAAAGGGACAACCGTAGGAGTGCCAGAGGTGGAAAACAAGGTACTCGAGGTGCCAAGGCTGCGCGAGCAGTTGCCTTTTTGCCCTCAGGCAACGCCGCAGCCGCTTCTGCTCAGTCATGAGGCCCATGCTTCGTCGGTTGGGGGAAGGCTGGCACAGCATCTTGTAGAATAGCGTGCCATTACTTCAGATGTTTGGGTTCTGGAGATCATAGCCCACGGCTACTGTCTTCCTTTCCGGCAGAGGCCTCACGACAATCCACCAGGGAATCTCTCTTTGAAGAGTCCGGATCCGCTCCTTGCGCAGGAAATTCAATCCCTGCTGGAGAAAGGCGCCATAGAACTGGTGCCTGTAGCGGAGAGGAACAAGGGATGGTATTCCCTTTTAACTTTTTGATTTCGAAGAAAGACAGGGGATTGAGACCTATCATGGACTTGGGTGGTTTGAACAAACTCCTCAGGAAGGACAAGTTCAAGATGGTTACTCTCTCAAGTCCTCCAGGCCCTTCAACTTCAGGACTGGTTGGTGTCTCTCTACTTCAAGGACGCTTATTTTCATGTTCCGATCCATCCCAAGCACAAGAAGTACCTGAGGTTAGTGGTTGGCGACTCGCACTTTCAGTTTCAGGTCCTGCCGTTCGGATTGACCTCCGCCCGAGGGTTTTCACCAAGCTCATGGTGGTGGTGGCAGCGTATCTCTGGAAAGGGGGGATTCACGTCTACCCCGACCTGGACGATTGGTTGATCAGGGCGTGCTCTCCCAAGCACGTCCTGGATCATCTGTCCGTCACCTGCCACTCCCTTCACAGGCTGGGCTTCTCCCTCAACTTAAAGAAGTCCCACTTGACGCCAACTCAGCGGCTCCAGTACATCGGAGCAGTGCTCATCACATCCCTAGGGCAGTGTTTTCCACCCCAGGTGAGGGCTCACCACATTCAGCAGATGGTGCACAAGTTTCAACATGCCCAGAGTCTCCCAGCGGTCGAGTTCTTGAGGTTGCTCGGCCTCATGGCATCCTGCATTCTTCTGGTGCCAGAGGTCAGGTTGCGGATGAGATCTCTGCAATGGGCTATCAAGCTCCAGTGGTCTCAGTCCTCCGGCAGGATGTCGGGCCCCGTTCAGGTGCTGCCCTCGGTTGCCCTGGACCTTCTGTGGTGGGCTGACGAAGGCTATCTGATGAGGGGGGCTCTGTTTTGGCTACCCTGGCCAGAGGTGACGATCGTGACGGACGCATCCCTCACGGGATGGCGAGCTCATGCCAACGAGCTGACAGTCAGCAGTCGTTGGTCTCCATCGGAGTCCAGACTCCATATTAATCTGTTGGAGCTGAAAGCCGTCAGGCTTGCTCTAAAGGCTTTTCTTCCGACTGTGCGAGGAAAGAATGTCCTGATTCTGACGGACCACACAGTGGCCATGTACTACCTCAACAAAAAGGGGGGGACAGGGTCACTTCCTCTGTGCAGGGAGGCGATGCAGCTCTGGTTCTGTGCCATCCAGCAGGAAATTCCGATCTCCGCAGTTCATCTGGCCGAGACGAAAACGTGATGGCGGATGCTCTGAGCAGGCAGAGCGTGATCTCTCACGAGTGGGAGCTTGCTCAGGAGATTCTCCTGGAGATCTTCGCCCTTTGGAGGACCCCGCAAGTGGATCTCCCGTGTCAACCGGAAGTGCGAAAGGTTCTGGTCGCAGGAATTTCCTCCAAGAGGAGCCTTAGGGGACGCGTTCGTGGTGGAGTGGTCCTTCCCGCTGCTGTACGCGTTTCCTCCAGTCTCTGTAATTCTGCAAGTGCTGCAGAGGTTACGGAGGTTCGGTTCCCGGGTGATCCTCATTACTCCGGCATGGGCTGGAGGACGTGGTACCCGGACCTTCTAAACTTGTCCATCTGCCCTCCACGTTGTCTTCCCTACCAAGACGATCTGCTCTCAGGGGAGGGGGGTCCATCCAGCGGTCAAATCCATCAACCTTCACGCTTGGCTTCTGAAAGGTTGAGGTATAAGGATTGGGACCTCCCTGTAGACGTGATGGAGGTGTTGCTTTCGGCCAGACGGCTGGCAACAGTGTCCCTGTACCGTTACCGTTGGAGAAAGTTCTGCGACTGGTGCAGGGTTCAGAATGTGGATCCTTTTTCATGTGACATTCCTGTCGTTCTGTCTTTTTTGCTTTCTTTGGCCCACAAGGGCCTGCAAGTGGGTACCATTAAAGGTTACCTGGCGGCGCTGTCTATATTTAAGTGCTTGTCTGAGGAGTGTTCTTATTTTAAAATCCCTTTTAATTTCTCAGTTTCTGAAAGGGCTCACTAATGTGTTCCCTCTGTCACCTTTCCAGGTGCCCGGTTGGGATCTGAACCTTGTTCTCAAGTTTCTAATGGGTGCTCCCTTTGAGCCTTTGCACTCTTGTCCTTTGAGACTGTTAAACCTTAAAACTGTATTTTTAGTTGCGGTTAATTCCGCTCGCGTAGTGAGTGAGTTACAGGCACTTTCTGTTAAGCCACCCTTCACTGTGTTTCATAAAGACAGGGTCGTCCTTAGAGTTTGTCCTTCGTTTCTTCCGAAGGTGGTGTCGGAATTTCATTTAAGCCAGAAGGTTATTCTTCCGGCATTTTATCCTCCTCCACATCCTGGGAAGGAAGAGGAGAGGCTCTGTAGGCTGGATCCTAGGAGAGCTTTAAGCTTCTACATTTCACGCATGTCCCGGGTCAGAGTGGACAATCGGCTCTTTATTGGTTACGCTGGAAGGCGTTTGGGACAAGCTGTTACTAAGCAGACTTTGTCTCAATGGATTATCTTGGCAATTTCTGAATGTTACCGCTTGGCGGCTAAGGACCCTCCGGTAGGCTTACAGACCCATTCTACCAGGGGTATGACTGCCTCTACTGCCCTGCAGAGGGGTGTTCCTATTCGTAACATCTGTGATGCAGCCACCTGGGCTTCGGTCCATACCTTTGTACGTCACTACTCCCTCGATTCTATCCGTGGCCAGGATCTGGCCTTTGGCAAGGCGGTCCTTTACTCTGCATTTTAATTGGGCATTCTAAATTGTATATTCTAAATTCTTTTCCCTCCTCCTTACGTTGGTACTGCTTTGGGAGTCTGTCATAGATATGGAATACGTCGGAGGACCGAATCCCCTCGAATAACAAGTTGCTCTCTTACCTGGTAACGTTCTTTCGATTGGGATGGTCCGACGACGTATTCCATATCTCTCCCTCCCTGCCTACCCCGCTACAGAATTTCTTATGCGATTGCAGCTTACGTTTCCGCAAGGCTTTCTGTGGTCATACTGGCAGAAAATAGGTGCCACACTTTCTGGGAAAAAACTACAACTGAGGCTACGGGCGTCGTGCGTCCTACTTATAACATCTGGTGCCGTCGGAGGAGGTCCTTGAGGACGGCGTATTGATGCAGGATGCAGACGCCGAAAGATTTTCCGAAGCAGCACAGCTGTGGTGATTACTGTCATAGATATGGAATACGTCGTCGGACCATCCTATCGAAAGAACGTTACCAGGTAAGAGAGTAACGTGTTCTTCTCTCTGGGAGGAGAACCTTTTCAGTTCTGTGTGCTCCCTTTTAGTCTCAGTTCGGTGCCACATGTCTTTACGAATATGGCGGTCATCGCAGCTTTCCTCCGGCTACAGGGTTTTCATGTGTATCTGTATTTGGACGACTGGCTCCTTTGCAGTCCTTGCCCTCAGACGACATTGAGCAATCTACAGTCTCTTTCAGCTCCTGTTCCACCTTGGGCTGTCGTTGAACTAGCGGAAATCTTCCATGACGGTCTCCCAAGACCTGATTTCCCTGGGTTTCCGTTGGAATACGGTCAATACCAGGGTGTTCCGCAATCCTTTCCGCTGTTAGGATGTATCCACCACGTGTCACCTCTTCCTCCAGTCTGCGCACATGACAGCTTGGTGGTTTCAGAGACTCCTGGGCCTCATGGCTTCTTGCCTGCTAGCCCTTCCTCTTGCTCATCTGAAAATGAGGCGTACTAGGCAGGCTCTTCGGAGCTCTTGGTCTCAGGGTTCGGACTTGGATTCCAAGATGATCCCAGTTCCATCCTGCATGACTGATCTACTATGGTGGTCCTTGGCGAACTACGGTTGCACGGAGTCCACCTTTCAGGAGCCCATCCCACAAGTGATGGTTACCACGGACTCCTCCCTTTTGGGGTGGGGCGCGATGCTGGATCATCTCCAGGTATTCGACCTATGGACACTTCAGGACAGGCTGTTTCATATCAATTATCTGGAACTGTTTTACATCAACAAGCAGGGTGGCACCAAGTTACCTCTTCTTGTGGACCTAGCCATACGGATTTGGGAATGGGCCATTCAGCACGACATTTGGCTGCTGGCTGTACACATTCTGGGTCACATCAATGTAACTGCAGACTCCCTCAGCCACCAGTCAGCATCCAGTTACGAGTGGGAACTGAACACTGATGTTCTCTCCACCATTTTTCGCCAATGGGGCACTCCAGAAGTGGGCCTTTTTGAAACTTTTAACAACCGGAAACTTCCTCTATATGCATCCAGGAATGGTCTCAAGGTCTCCTCCCTAGGGGACACTCTTGAGATCCCATGGCACAACATGAAGGCCTATGCTCTCCCGCCACTGCCTCTGGTTAATTGGTCACTCTGCAAGCTCAGCAATACATCGAACTGCACTCTCCTGTTCAGAGCTCCTTGGTGGCCAGCCAGATTCTAGTTCTCGGAACTTAAGCATCTGTCGATTCTTCCTCCGATCAGATTGCCGTTGAATCCCGACCTGCTTCACCAGTACGATCACCAGATGTGGCACCCCTCCCCACAATCGTTCAGCTTGGCGGCCTGGTGCCTGAATTCAGATTGTTAGCGCAGTTTAACTTGTCGGAGGACAATAAGTACTTTATCCAAGTGGCCAGAAAACCTTCTACGAGGTCTCAATATAGGAGTAAGTGGCTCTGTTTTTTGCCACTGGTGTTAAGCTAAACAGCTCGACCCCAGGGGGCTGCTACAGTTGACACTGTTCTCTTTCATATCTCAACTCGCAGCTTCGGGCATTCATGTCATGTCTTGCAGGACTTGCCTGTCTGCTATTGCGGCCTATCTATCCACTGACTGCTATTCCGTTTCTTTGACTAATCCAGTCATTAAAAGGCATTTTGCTGGTCTAAAACATCTTATCCCACCGGTACGCAAGCCTCATCCCAGATGGATTTTAATGTGGTCCTCACCGCCTTATGCCATAAACCATTTGAACCCATGGCCACTACTGACCTCAAATACCTTTCTTGGTAGGTCGCCTTTTTGATCGCAGTGACATTGGCGAGGCGAGTACGCGATCTCCAAGCTCTGCCTGTAGAACATCCGTTCCTCACCTTCCATAAGGATAAGGTTGTGATCCGCACTCATCCCTCTTTCCTGCCTAAGGCAGTTACCAATTTTCATTTGAATCAATCAATCTCATTACCGGTCTTCTTTCTAAATCCGGCCTCAGATGGTGAGTGTCTTGCACAACTTGGATGTCGGGGGAGCACTGAAGTTTTACCTCGACAGAACGAGTGAACTCTGGGCTCCTCACAACTTTTTGTCCCATTCGGAGACCCGAAAGGGAAACCTGCTTCAAAGGCAACTATCTCCCGTTGGATTGCCTCCTGCATTTCTGAAGCCTATACCATTCAGGGCCTTCAACCTCCGAAGGGCATCCATGCCCATCTTGTACGTGGCAAAGCGGCTGCTGTTGCCTTGCGAAAGTACGTTCCTTGGGAAACCACCGCCAAGACGGCTACGTCGTCTTCGCCATCAGCTTTTTGTAAGCATTACTGCTTGGACCTGAGATCCAGTGCTGATGCTCCGTTTGGTCAAGCTGCAAGCTGTCCTTAAGAATGTATTCCAGTACGTTTTTTTTTTTTTTTAGTTTTTTTTTTTTTTTTCATCCACCCGAACTAACTGGTGTGTGTTTGGGAATCGCCCACAAGTTTGGAGGAAATGGGATGGGACGTAGGGGTATAATAAAGTTACTCACCATAGTGACTACCTTACTCGTATTCCATAGTCCCCTTTACTCCATACGCCCGCCGTCCCCTCTAAAAAGTATCCTCTATTATTGCTTAAATGGTCTCAGACCTGGTGATAGAAAAGGACTGAAGGGCGATGCGCGGGGTGGAGCTCATGAGGGCGGGGTTACGGCCACGTGTGGTACCCCGCGTAAAAAGCATTACAAATTTGAAATTTATTAATGCTTTTTACAAAAGTTCAGAAGGACGGAAAATCCCACAAGCGTGGAGGAAAGGGGACTATGGACTGTCACTACAGTGAGTAACTTTATTAGTTCTGAGCACCCTGTGGTGTGCATTTCCTGTGAAGTGGGGAGCAGAGTGTTAGGGAGAATTCTCATTCTATTGCTAATTTCCCTTACCTATAGAGTCCCCCAGCAGCTTTGCTGGATTTCAAGGTTTTTTTTTCTTCTCCTGCTAAGAGTGAGACTTTTTCCAACTCTTAGACATATTTGCTATGTGTTTTCTAGGCTATTTTTTGTGCGTAATGTCTATAGGATTTTCTCAACCCCATAGGAACCATCTTTATTCACATGTGTTACACAGCACCCTCTGTGCAGTGACACAAGGGTGTCGTAGCGACCCCCAAACATAGACTCCATACCCTGGGACTGACTACCGTCTCCCAGGGCATGTAAAGCCCCCATTGACTTTACTAGTCAATCTTTCTGAACAAAACCAGCACAACCCATCTTACTATGGGGTACTGGAATGGGTTAATACATTTTTCCCATATGTTCATTTTCAAGAGGATACCTTACAGTCCCTCTCAAGTTTCTGGCTGGTGGCAGTGGTTACTACTGTAAATATTCGACCGCAACTATTTTCCTATGGGATTTTCCCATTGTTCGAGGCTACCACATTTTCTGACGGCCTCTAACATACCGCCGGTTTATTTTTATATTAACTTTACTCCGGTAGGTTTTATTTGCCAGAACTTTAATATAACTTCTTTCTCGTGTCTTTCTCTAGACTCCTAACTCAGGTCGGGGATCATTTGTTCGTCCTTTTGGTGGGCTTCTGCCACGAAGCCCTCCTCTCGGCGCCACTGAGTCTGGGGTGGGTCCACTGTGAGGGAGGGGGAGTAGGACCCCTGGACAGGGTTGCCTCAGGGTTGCCTCAGCAACTCATGTCACTCTATCCTGATAGGCTGGAGGGTCTCCCGCCAAAGTGACCACTCCACTGTGTGAGTGACAGCTAGGCTTTGCATAAAAGCAGGGTCCTGAGGACTGGAAGAGCAAGACGTCGCCACTGGAACTAAGCCGAAGATGAGAGAAGCCAAAGACATCTGCAACGACTGAACCACCGGTGAAGCCCTGCTGCAGCGTCTCACCACTTTTCTCCACACAACGCGAGAAGATCTTCATCTGCAAGAGCCTCCTTCCCTTGAGCTGGTGGGGCCAACCAGTTTGTCAATCACCTTCCTGGACCTACCCTGGTCGAATCCACAGTACCCTGTACTTGGAGACCAGATAGCCAGGCACCCGTCCACCTGGACCGCAATTTAAAGCAGTGTACCTTTTAATAGTCGGGCAGCACCGCGGCTGGTTTCTTCCCTGGGTAGTGCAGTAACTCGAACCTTCCTCCTCGACGAGAGCCTTTCTTCCTCTGCTGGATCCCCCAAACTACCGCCACCGCAGGAGCCACTTCTTTATTTTAAAGGTACATAGTTCCGACAGGCCGCCCTTTCTGCGTGGTAGTGCTAAAGGTGTTTTAAATCGTTTACCTACCTGTTGCCGCCTCCCTCTTTTAACATTGTCTTTTCATCTTCTGCATCCGCCTTTCCAAATCGTTAACCAAAGACTTGACTGCAGCTACAAGAAGATTTTGCTCCTGTACCACTGACTCTGACACAGGCCTTTTGACTCTGGCTAAATTTGTTAGAAATGCCTTCTTTAGATTGCTTCTCAACTAGAACTGTGTTGGTGCACCTACTTCTTATCACCACCTTTTTCTTCCCTTTTTTTAAAACTTGTGAAGTGCCTTTTTGCTTGGTTTTTATTTAAGTATTCTGTATACTAAAGTACTGCCTTGCCTAAACTTGTTCACAAACTTGTGGGAAGTGTTGCCAGGGTGTCTAAGAAGATATTTCTGAATAACTCGTGCTTTCCCTCCCTTGTGAGAAATTGCTACAGTACCCCTTGTGTGTAGTTTTCACTGTGCCGTGTTGCTCAGTTGTCACTTTGGTTCAGTTGGTCTACTATTTAACTGGGGAGTGTCTATTTTTCTTTGACTTACTATAACTTGCTTGATAACTGTGATAAATGTGTTTTACTAGAAGTGTATAAAATAAATATATATATACTTTTTAATACAAAGCTTTGGTAAGTGTTTCCTTGTGCCATAGTACTGTAGGCCTACTGTGTAAACCCTGAATACTGCTCATCTCCCTCTTGAGATAAGTCTGACTGCTCAGTGACAGCTACCAACTACATCTTTGTGGTACGGACTGATACCAAAGGGGATTTATTGCTCTCACCTGTAGTCCTAATCTTCTGTAGTGCTCCCTAAGGGAACTGCACAGGATTCTGCCTAACTCGGAGTACAGCAGGCGGAGGAAGGCTGAAGCCTGCCTGCTGCTGCCGCAGCATAGTCCTTCTTTAGAGGGAGAGGAGGTGAAGGGGCTTGCAGTTTGGAGCCCACCTGCTGCATCGTTTGCTGGGCTACAGCACGTGGCAGGGTGCAGGGCCTTCCCGGACCCAGCTGTTGAAGGTGGCTGGCGACCATCTACCATTTCCCCCACTGAGAGGTTGTGAGAGCCCCCTCCCCAAGACTGTGACGACAGGGCCCAACTGAGGCTGAAGACTGTAAGAGGCCTACCGGGTGTCCCTCGCCTGATCTCCCTCTTTGGGAGTGCCCCGGGCTACTCGGGAATGATCTAAAAGCAGAGTCAGTTAAGGGAGCTGTGGTTGGGGTCAGGCCGTGAGAGGCGCCCCACCAATTCCCTGGTCCAGAGAGTTTGGCCAGGAGTAGAGACTGGTGGTGCACCCCATTTCTGACATCTTGGGGGCCAGGCTGGTGTGGGGTCGCTGGGTTCCTGGCCAGCAGTAGAAGGCGATCAGCATTTATGTTTTGCCCAGTCTCCTGCAGGCATAGCCCGACCCGTGATGGGGAAGGGTGACAAACTCAAGAAGAAAATCAATTTTGAAGGAAAGCTCCTCGTCCAGAAAGCCCCACACAGTGGCTTAATCCGGGGCTCTGGATCTGGGAGAGGTAGTCCTGGAGGTGGACATTAATGCCATTCTTTTGGACCTTAAGGCAGGGATTGGGGGGACTGGATGCCATGCTGGACACACTCTTCCAATGTATACATACTCAAACAGATTAGATAAGCATAGGGGCCGACTCGATGAGGTGGAGCAAAGAGTGTTGAAGATGGTGCACTGTCTTTCGCGGCCAGGGTTTCGGTCATGGAGGCGCAGATTAATGCAGTCAGCCCCCGTGACCTATTATCGCCTGTCAGCTATAATATCGAGATTGGGACCCCGTCCTGCAGCTGGCGAGGCAGAAGGGAGATCTACAATTCAAAGGAGACATGTTCCATGTGTTCCCTGACTTTTTGGCGGCGGTACAGGCGTCCAGGAGATCCTTTGTGGGGGGGTCAAGCGCCAACTCTGAGACAATCATATCCAATACTCAATGCTATTCCCGGCAAAGCTGAGGATCCAACATGAAGGAAAGACAGTTCTTCCTGTCCCCATAGTCTGCCAGCTCCGTTCTTGACTTCATTGACAGGGCACATAGGCCTGAACCATCAGCGACCTTGAAACTGTGTTAAGAATCAATGCAAGGGGGGGGGGGGGGGCGCTGTTGCGCTCCAGTGGAATGGCCGCCTGAGTGTGTGCTCTGTGCCGGGGAAAATCTTTTCTGTAAGAATCTGCAATGGTGCAGCAGATTTCTCGCTGAGAAGCTACTGGCTTCCTCCCAAAACCCTGCTGCTGCTGCCACTGTCTGACTGTCAAAAACCGTGGGTGTGCGGGGATGGAGTAATTGCCGACCTGGGGCGGACCGCAGGACCTCCCTGCATTGAGCTGCGCTGCGACCTTCAGGGGGAGCAGTCCCATGTAGACGTGAGACACGCCGAAAGCCTGGTGGGGGAGGGGCATCCTCTGCTTGGCACCTCGCGCCCGTTGGCACACCCGTGCTGCGGTCTCCCACTTGACCCCCTCTACCCCCTGCACTGAGGCCAACTGCACGGACGCCTGGGACAACTGCTCCTCACTTTGCTGGTGGGCCCTGACCTTCCGCCTTCAATCTCCCGCTCCCGGACCGTGGCTCGGTCCCGGCGGGCGTTGTGATCTTCATCTCCCTGGCCCTCCTGTCCCTGCGCTGATGACATGGAGAACCCCACGTCCCTGCTCAGCTGGAGCTCGGGCCCTGCTGATCCACAGAGAGACGTCACGCTGAGGGCGGTGCGGCACTCAACGCAAGGTTCGAGGGGCCCCCATCTGCAACACACACGCTGGGCCATCAAATTTAGCACCCTACATCCACCTATGCGCAGCGAACGTCTGCAGGGTGCGGAGACCGACACCTGTGATCATCTTGGCTGGGGGGGGGGGGGGGTGCTGCACTGGCTCTCCCTGCCCCACGCACATCTCCATTAGCTTGGACACTGTCAACCTGCTGCTCCACTGCCCGCTGCGGCCCCGCCTGCCCATGTCCTGCAGTTCGCAGATGCAGGGGTCTTGTGTCCAACACCTTCAACATCTCTGGCCTGCTGGTGTCGGGGGAGGCCTGCACGACCTCCCTGTCTGGGATCCTCCATTCCACAAACCCACTGCGTACCGACTGATCCCGCTCCACCCTGAGCTAGCACCTTCAGGGTGCAGAGAGCATCCTCTGGGGCTACCATCACTGGGTGGTGCTGGACTGGCCCTTGCGGCCCTATACAGTATGTATGCAATCTAGAAACGGTCAATACAGCGTTACCTGATCTCTGTGGCCCGCTTACCCGCTGCCCACAGATTTCTAGTACAAGCGGACTGTACTAACAATGCCTGCACAGATCTAATAAAGGCTTCAACCAACAGATACTGCGTTATAAGGAGGCACAGTCATGATGCTGGGATAGCCTCGAACGGTGGTGACCCTTCTGTCGCACGTGCCAACCCCCCAAGACTACGTGGGAGGCCTCAGCCCACCCGAAAGGAACTGGACAACTCACCTGGCACCAGGCTACCGTCCTTGGCCTCATTAAATAAATCTATTCAGTTCTAGTACAGGGTGTACCAAGAAGTGGCCCCTAACCAGGACACCGTAAGGACCCGTCCAATATAGCAGAGACCCCCCGTTCTCGATCGCAGCATCAGCCTTCATTGACTGACCCCGTGGGTTCGGGCCTAGACACAAAACTGTCCTATCCTAACAAGCCTAAGGAGCCGGCTTCTCCCCCCCACCCCCTGTGACACTTTGCACCATGACCTGAACCTAACCAGCGGTCGTCGAGATGCGCACACACACTGTCCCTGATATCTCATACTTGGGCAAGTGCCGCCCCCTCCCTCCTATCGAAAACGGATACCTCCTGACACCATGACCAAGGGGGCCAATAAAAAACGGTGTTCCAACATGTATACAAAGATGGCACAGAAAGCATGCAAACCACAGCCAGAACAAGAGGCATCCATGTCTACACTCCTTGACACCCCGGAATTGTTGAAAATGTTTGAATATATGTGTGAGGGGTTCACTGCCCTCCACTCAAAGTTGGACGACATGAGTGGGACTATATCAAGGCTCACATTGAAAAGACAGATGCTCGCATGGCGGTGTCTTGAATCATGCTCTAGGCGTAATAATATTTGCATTATCGACATCGCGGAGGACAACATAAAAGGGTACCATGGAGGATTACGTTGAGCAAACACTGCTAACCCTACTGGATTCACCGAAACTGACTTCACAATTTGCCATTGAGACGGCCCATCGATCCTTGGCAGTGAAACCCAGACCGTGGGCCCCTCCCCGCCTCATCATAGCGAGAGTGTTGAACTACCGTGACAGGGACACCCTGCTGCGCGGGCCAAAGGTGACCTTCTTGAGATCCTACACGGTCCACCTATACCTGGACTTCTCCACGGGCATCCAGCAAGAACGGAAGACCTTCCTATCGGTCAAGAAGAAACTACGAGACTTGGGAGTCAAATACTTAATGCTGTATCCTGCTAAATTTAGGATTGAACACTCAAATCAAGTGTTTTTCTTCACCATCCCCGTGGAGGCACCCAAGTTCATCAAGGATCACTTCCCTGGGTGATCAGCCCCTGAGATTGCGCCCAGGAGCAGCCTCAAACTTGTTCATTGTTAGTTGTTAAGCTCTCCCTTCTGGCCGGACCCAGTTTGTCCCCTAGATGGTGGTCCTCCGTTTATGGAGGGTCCTCTGACAACCGACCCTAAATCGCAAATCCGACCCTTCGCAGTTATTGAACTATCATTACGCTATGCACCACACCATGTCTAGCCAATACCCCATTATGGTCATATTGCCGTTCAGGTGACGCTAGGCCCCCCAGGCAAAGTCGCCACTGGCTATGTATAGGGTTAAGTGATGTTCGGGTACCACCTCTCTGATTGGTAGAGGGGTGTGGGTTTGGGGGAGGGAGGGAGGGAGGAACGGAGGGAGAGAAGGGCGTTATAGTTGGAAAAATACTTGGCAAGCAGATGGGGACTCGAATCTCCTTACTCAACAAGATCAGCAAAACCACTATTCTATGTTCACAGGCCGAGACACTACACTGTAATTCCTGGTCGAGACCACTTTTTATTAGTGTTGTATTGCCAATGCGATGATGGCTGACTGTATTAAATGAATGAGCTGGAATGTCAGGGGACTGGGTAATTATGCTAAAATGCTAAAACTTCAACTCTATATCAAAAGGCATCAGACTAAGCTGCTTTTCCTACAGGAAACACACGCCCTTACAGGGGTATGTGAGGGATTTGCAAAATCTTGGGGCTCCCAACTGTATTATATTGCCCACTCCACCCAAAACGCAGTGTCATGACTATTTTTCAGAAGTCTCCAGTTTCAACAGAAGATAGCGCACATAGACCCCGCAGGGCGCTATGTCTTACTTTTTGGGACCTTACAGGGCAGGGAAATTATATTGCTGAATATATATATATGGCCCTAATATTGACGATCCCGACTTGTATACATATCTTTCTTCACTGCTATTTGGTATACATATCTATCTTCACTGCTATCTGGATTCCCGCTTATCTCAATACTTTGGGGGAGTGGGGATTTTAATACCATTCTGGACATTCACTATGACAGATCAGGCTCCAAACCCTGTCAACTGCCCAAGGCAGCTAAAACCATCATAGATCTGCAAGCCCAATTTGAACTCACTGATCCATGGCGATTGTTTCACCCCGACTCTCGAATGTTCCTCTTCTATTTTTCAGTACATGATTCCCACTCTCGCGTTGACAGTTGGCTTCTTACGGATACTCTAGTCAGGACTGTCACCCATATGTCTATCCTCCCCAGGATATTTTCGGACCATTCCCCAGTGACAATCTCCCTGTGATGGACCACAGACGAAGCAAATACCCGATCGTGGAGACTAAGACCACATTCCCTGTTGGATCTTGCCTTTGAAACTGAACTAGGTACTAACATAGACGACTTCTTCACTTTAAACACTGGTACTGTTAACTCTGACGCAACCCTATGGGAGGCGTTTAAGGTATATACTAGGGGCATGGCGATCTCTAAGGCGGTGGGGGTTCTCAGAACTATCAGAAGGGACATCACTAAAAGTGAAACGAGACTCGCCCTCATTGAGACTCAATATGCCTCCACCCAATCAGCTGACATGCTCGCTGACATAGGCACCAAATTAGTTGTGTTTCGCGTCCCTGCGGAATGGGAGCGGAAATTCCTAGATTCCCCCCATGCTGCACGTAGGTATGTGGAGGGTGAACGCCCTGGTCGGTATATCGGTAGCTTGATTTGATTTGAGAGGTACATCGCACATCCCGACGATAGAAAAAGCTGATGACACTCTGGCTCTATCATCACAAGAAGTTAACGCTGAATTCCGATCTTTCTACGAGAAACTATATTCCAACACGGATACGGCCAGTGAAACTGACATAGGGACGTTCTTAGATAGCCTTCCAATATCGGTTCTCTCCTCGGACACTGGAGATACCCTTGATGCCCTGATTACATCTGAAGAAATATCCACCATAGACCTGCTGGCTTCAGGAAATGCTCCGGGATCGGATGGATTTCCGATCGAGTTTTATAAGCATTACAAATCCTGTCTTGTTCCGCCACTACTGGCCCTATGGAACGAGGCATGCCTGACCGGTACCCTGTGCCCCTCCCCCTGTGAAGCAATAATAACGGTATTGCCTAAGCCAGGCAAACCTCCCACACAGTGCGGATCCTAATGCCCTCTTTTGATAATCAACTATGACGTAAAGATCTATGCTAAAGTGTTAGCCCTGCGACAGGCCCCATAAATGCATTACATAATACACAGGATCAATCAGGCTTCATTCCAGGCAGTTCCACTTCCTTCAATTTACGCCAATTATTTAACATACTAATTCGCATTGATCGTAGCACTCAAGCAATTGCAGCAATACTAGATATACAGAAGACTTTCGATTCCGTCTCATGGGGATACCTGTGGCAGGTACTTGAGAAATGCAACTTCGGCCCCCACATTAGAACGTGGGTTAAACTGTTATACTCTTCCCCTGTTGCTAGAGTTCGCACCAACTACTTGTGCTCGTCCCAATTCTCTATCAAGAGGCACAAGACAAGGCTGCCCCTTCTCACCACTGGCTATTGAACCACTGGCCGACAGGATACACCAGCAGCTTGCACACAGTGACATACGACTGTCGGGCAGCCTGAGATTATCTCGCTGTATGCCGACGATGCCCTTCTTTTCGTCCGCCAACCTGAGCTTAACCTCTCCCCAATACTGGAGGATGTTATTCGGTTTGGTGAACTGTCGTGCCTCCCAAGTAAACTGCACCAAATCTGTACTGTTCCCACTGACCGAGGCCGCCACCCCTCCCTCGAATCTCCAGGGTTTTGCATGGGCGCAGACTGAGATCACCTACTTGGGCGTAGTAGTCACTCGAGTCCCGGCTATACTGCACGATGCAAACTTGGGTAAATATTTAGCTACCCTCACCCGGAAATGCGCGGGATGGACAAAACTACCGATTACGCCAGCTGGCAGGATTTCCATCCTCAAAATGGTGTACTGCCACAACTACTGTACAGATTTCTAAATGTCCCAATGTGACTGTGCCGAGAATTCTTTGAAACACTCACTCAAACCATTAATGCCTTCCTGTGGCACTCTGATGCGGTCCGGCTAAAACTGGCGGCACTAACTGCCCCAGTAACAAAAGGGGGACTCTGAGCTCCCAACTTCGAGGGATACTAGATAGCTGCCCAAGCCTATTTTGCATCATTCTGGTTTATCTCTACTGACCCTCCCCTCCACGTTAAACTGGAGCGCCCCGCTGTAGATGGCTACGATATCCGCTCCATAGTCCACCCCAATCCTCCAACCCTGTTGACACCTCAGCCCTATCTTTAACCAAGATGTGGAAACAAACTAGCGATACACGACCGTTCCATGGTGGTCATCTCCTCAAGGAACTTCTTACATGTCTTCCCCCGGGTTGATAATGCAACAGCAGACCACTGGGCGGAAGCCGGACTGATTGCTATCCAGGACATATTTGAACAGGGTGCCTTCATCGAATGGGCCAGTCTACCGGGATCCCTGTGGGGTAGACCACCTCGCTGGCTGATCAGATTCCCTGACTTCCCTTCACTTCCGTAGGACGACCCATTACCATCAGAAATACTAAACACTGCAACTCTCAAGGGTAAGGTCTCCAGACTATACACCGCTTTTCAGAATAGGGTATCCTTATTGCTCACCAAACTCAAGGACACTTGTGCCAGGGATCTGGGAACTGAGATATCTGATAAGCGCTGGGAATACATGTGTACCCACACACGTGTCATCTCATTTAACTCACGTTTCAAACTAATCCAATTCAAGATTCTACACAGGTTCCATTATACACCGATCAGACTACAACGCATGTCACGGGATCACTCACCCATATGCCCAAGATGTAACTCCGACAACGCAGATTGCATACACAAGCTGTGGTCGTGCCCGCAGCTTAACCAGTTCTGGATTTAAAAATGTATATCCCTCTCAGAAATGTTAGTGTACCATCATCCCGTGCCCTCTGACGTTTTTTTTAATGAACTCCCCACATTAAACCATGATTTCAAGAGATTGGCGAGCCTTTGCCTGCTCCTTGCTACCCGTTGCATCCTCCTACTATCGCTTTGGTCTAAGATCCCCTACACTCGACCAATGGCTCTGTGCTGTCACATGGGCTTCCGACACTGAGGAGTGCTGGCTACTGCTATAACCGATAAGATTTATACCAAGGAACATTTGGGGCCCTTTCCGCTCATACATCTCTTCCTTGTCTGCCTCTTATATGTTCACCATATGTATACTCACTGATCAACCATGTACTGCTTGTTTCCAATGTTGCACTGCCAAGCTTAATAATAAAGTTTAAAAAAAATAATAAAAAAGAATCTATGCAGTAAGGGCCAGGAGGGCCCCTGAGATTGATGTTGTCCTGGGTTAGCCTGGTCTCAGTCTGGAGTATCGACCCAAGACCTTGATAAAGCACACACACGATGCTCCCTTAGCGTGGACAGCCGGAGTCCCCATGTAGGGGGTGGATGGATCCTTTGGAGTGGAGCTGGCTCACCCTGGGCTGGCACTAGTGCCCTGAGTGCTGCACGGTTGTTGGTTGTGATGTGTTGGAGGAGGTATTTGTGTGGGGAGGTAGTTTGGAATTGGGATGAGTGGTTTGGGTGGCTTTCTTGGGGCGGGTTGGCGGTTGCCCATGGGGGTCGTGGGGAGATATCATGTGGTTGGTATGGGGGTGATGGGAAGCAGGTACTTGTGTTCATCAGTTTGAAGTCTGGGTCATACAAAATGGCCTCTGTCTACACCGGGAAGTACGGGGCACCCTTCATTTTGGCAGGGGATGCTTGGCCCATGCATAGTCTTGGCTCGCTGGAATAGCAGTTAGTGTAGCTACTTGGAATATCATTGGCGGGGTCAGCTTGCTAAGGTCAGAAGGGTGGCGCATTATCTTCGCTGGCACAGGGTGTTGGTGGCCTTTGTTCAGGAAATTCATACTTCTCGTCCTACTCCTCCTTTGCCAGGGCGCTGGCCATATTAATTGCAAAAGGAACAAGATTTCATCTAGACTCGATCACTAGGGACGATGAAAGGAGGACCATGCTGGTTTGTGGCATATTGGAGTGAGTGGCTGTGACTCGTTCGTTCATATGGGCCGAATGTTGGTGGCGACTCCTTCGACTGGGGTGATGGTTCAGCTAGCCAGATGCCGAAGTGAGACGATAATATGGGGTGGGGACCTCAATTTGGAAATTGATCCCTTGCTGGACAGGTCCGGGGCTGGTTGGTGCTCTCTCGCCATTATACTTTTCACTCGTGGGTTCACGGGTCCAGTTCCAGACTAGACTATCTGCTTGTGTCCTGTGGCAGGGGGTTTGACTCTGGCGACTGTCGGATCCTCCCCCAGACCCTGTCCGGCCATTCACTGGTGCTCCTGGAGTGCGAAACAGTGTGGGCGAGGTAGGTGGGGGCCTACTCCTGGCACTGTAAGCCGGCTGCGTTGCAGGACACAATGTTCTGACAGGAAATGTGTGACGAAATTGGGGCATACGTTGCGCGTAATGAAGGCTTAGTCTCCTTCGGGGGTGCTATGGGAGAGCTTCAAATGTTTCATAAGGGGGATTTGTATGGTCATGGAAAACTGGATCCTCTGGCAGATTCGGAGCTGTGGTGGGAGCTAGACCTGCTCTGGGAGGGGGTGCACCGGGAGATAATCTTTTTGAAACAGGCCACGTGGTCCACCAATATATAGAAGGTCTGAAGCCTAGGGCCTTGTTGGCCCGACTGTTGACGGTGGATAGGCGACCTCCACAGGTAGATTGTGTCAGGTACCCCCATGGAGACCCCCTGTGCGCAGAGGAGGATATTGTTGCAGCAGCATTTTGTACCTTCTACCGGTGCCTCAATGGGTCCACGTACTCCCAGCGCATGGAGGACCTCATACGCTACCTGGACGTGGTTGAGCTGTACTGGTTGGACCCAGTGCCTGCGAAGTACTTAACGGTCCAAGTCCCTCGACCCTGATGGCTTATCGGGAGTTTTATAAGGCGCACACCGCCATTGTGGCCCCCGTCTTGCTCCGAGTGTACGTGTCCATGGTCTCTGGGGTGCTTCCCCTGCTGCACCTTCCCTGCGGGAGGCTAATATTGTGATACATAGGAAGGGGAAACCGGCTGATGCACGTACTTCCTGTCGGCCAATCTCTTTGATCAGCGTTGATTTCAAGATCTTTGACAAAGTGTTGGCCAACCAACTTTTTCCCCTGATGCCGGGCCTTGTGCTTGCGGATCAGGCCGGTTTCATGCCCGGCAGGAACACAACATATGGCTTATGTTCCTTCAGGGTTTTGGTGGCGCTGGAACCAGAGGCGAAGGCGGCTGTGTTTTTATTTATTTTTTTTTCATTTTATTTTTTAGATGCTGAAAGTCATTCGACTATCGAATGCCTCTTCCTGTTTGCGGTTTCGCGAAAGCTCGTACTTGGGACCCTGTGATTCTCTCTGGTCTCCCTTCTCTATACCAACCCGTCTGCGAGTATAGTGGTGGGGCAGCGCAGTTTCAGATAGTTTTGATATGAGGCGGGGCATGAGTCGGGGTTGCCCACTGTCCCCGCTCCACTTTGCCATGGGGATGGAACCGTTGGCTGCAATTCTGCGAGAGCGGCACCTGCAGTGAGGACTGCAACTGGGGCTGCATAAACTGATAATCTTTATACGCGGATGATGTGGCCCTGTTTCCGAGTTACCCGGAACGTCATCTCGGCCTGGTGATGCGGGAGGTGGTTAGATTTGGGGAATTTTCCGGCCTGAGTATTAATCACAGCAAATCGGTGATCTTCTCTATTACAGCTGGGACTGGGGAGTTTGCAGATGAGTTTGGCCTCCAGTGGGAGTCATCTGGGGTCTGGTGCTTGGGGTTTGAGGTGTCACGCGACTGTGAGGAATTACTTCGTGATAACTATGGCCACCTTGTTGGGTCCCTCTAGGATAGGGTGGCAAGGTGGCGATTGCTATCCCTTACTCTGACTGCCGTATCTCGATCATAAAAATGATTATACTTCTCAAGCTCCTTTACCTATTTCTCAATATCTGGTTGCTCCTTCCAACAGCATTTTTCCAGCCATTGCAGGGACTCTTGCTGGATCACCTCTGGACGGGGAAGCCAGCGAGGGTGGTGTGCGCTGCATTGACGTAGCCTTACAGTCAGGGGCCTCGTGTTACCGGATCTGGAGAGCTGCTACTGGGCGGCACAGGCTCATGATTTGGCTAGTTGCCCCCAGATTGTTGCGATGTGCGTTTCTCAGGCATCGAAAGGCGACACTGGGCTCCCTGAATGTTGTAAAGGTCACCTGTGCGATTTGGAGGACGATGGCACATAGGATGGGCATTGACATATTATATTCGCCCCTCGTCCCCACCAGGCATGTCCCTGGGTTGGACATTATTCAGGAGTATCTCGATTGGATGGAGAAACCTGGTGTCCTCACCCACGGGGATTTTTTTTGTAGAGCGTGAATTCCTCTTACTACAGCAGGCAAGGGATGGGGGCAGGAGGGGGCGGTACCCCATTGGATATCTTCATGCATTTCTGTGTGCAGAACGTTCTGAAAGCATAATTTCCCTGCCAGCTCCCCACCTGGGCATTAGTACATAGTGTGATTCAATTGCAGGGGTTGGGCTGCCTGGTCTTGTGACTCTGTATTTGACTTATGGCTGAACTCCTGCGGGAAGAGGATGCACCAAGATGGTAGTTGGGAGCGAGCCCTAGTACACCAAGTCTATCGCATCCCGGCCGCATCCATAGGCACTTTTTTCTTCCACCCCAGACTCCTGTGCTCGATATGGGGCTTGTCAAGCAGGGTTTTTGCACCTGGCCTGCATGTGTGCTGGGGTGTCCTGGTTTTGGGACAATGTCATTGCCAGGGTTTTCACTATTATTGGGGAGCGGATAGAGCCTGATCCCTTGGTGGTGCTTCTGGGATGTACTAAGTCCATGTCTCGAGGGGATAGACGCCTGGCAGGGCTACTCTTGGTGGTGACCTGTTGGAGGATGTCCTTAGGAAGTGGGTTCTCACCTCGGGTGCTGCAAATGTTGCTGCGAGATATAGCATATTCTCATGATGTGGAGACTGCGTTCATTCGAAATATACCACTGCATGCCCTCCTGGCGGATGTGGTCCATATCGGCTCTCTGTGTGAATAAGTATTTGTAGAACGACTTGACCGAACACTTACAATGTATATTAATGTGATTCGCTGGATTAAGCTGATGGTGGGCCAATGGGGGACTGGACTCCTTGTTTTTTGTTGGTTTCTGTGTTGACAAAAAGCAAAAATAAAGTATTAAAAAATAAATACCACCAGCAAATAAAAAAAATCTGTGCTTGTGGATTACAAAAGAAAAAAACAGAACACATCAGAGGCATGGCTCTGTAGTCTGAATGCGGTATCTAAAGAGCTCAGATGCGGCTTGCGCGAATCGGAATGATGATTGGGGGGGCGCTCTAAGAAAGATATGCTCATACGCCCTCACCTTGCCGAATGTTAGCCATCAAGACTGAACTGGATAACGTTAGAGCAATTGCGCCCTGTGAAATCAAGCTTCTGGATAGGCTGGGATGGCCCAAAGATATGGGGAGGTGGACCGGCCGGGGTGCCTTTTGGCGAAACTGGTGCAGAGGGACAGTGGGAGGACACCCATAGTGTGTGTTTATACAGAGTCTGGGGAGCGTGTGTGTACAGAAGGAAGACATCTATAATGTGTTTCGTGTTTACTATGCCGCTTTGTATCAACCAAAGGGAGAGGAGTCCAGTGACAAAGCATGTATCTAAGAACTATTCCTACGTTCCAGCTATCCCATGAGGCATCAGAGGCTCTGGAGCTGCCATATCTGCTGAGGAGGTCATATTGGCGATGAAGGGGCTGCCTAATGGAAAGACTCCTGGCCTGACGGGCTTGTTGCTGAGTTTTATGAAGAATTTCATACTATACTGGTTCCTTGGGTCAGTCACTCTGAGAGGCTATGAGGACGCTGTTTTTGAAGCCTTGTAAGCTTCGTAATGACTGTTCATCGTACCGTCCTTTATCCTTAATAAATGTCGATGTTAACATTTTTGCAAAGGTAATTGCTGGTAGGCTGTTACCGTTGATACCTCATTTGATACATAAAGACCAGTCGGTTCATTTCTGGTAGGGCCACCGCTCTTAATTTACACTGATTGTACAATGGAAGTCATTAGTTACTGCGGAAGCTAGGGCGGTCGCAATATCTCGAGACATGCACAAGGCATTCAACACAGTACACTGGCTTTTCTTATTCCAAATACTTAAGAACTACAGATTTGGACCCCGATTTCAATCATGTATCAGGATAGTCTACATGGCCCCAATCGCTAGGGTTAACACAAATACTTTATCCTGCCCTATACATTTAGGTGGTGGTACAAGGCACGGATGCCTGCTGCTGCCTCTCCTCTTTGCCCTCGTAATCGAGCCCCTTCCAGACAAACTGAGAGATTGTTATGAGAAAAGTGTACTGAGACTGGGGGTGGCCAGATCTCTGGCTGAGACGATATATCTCAATTATACCACATACATAATAGTTGCGATCAAAACTGTGCAATATGGGCCAGGATTTCACTGTCCCTGATGGGTAGACTATCCTTACTCAAATTGATTGTTTTGCCGACGTTGCTCTACCTGTTTAATAACATCCCGACTTGGACCGAACGGGCTGTATTCAACGAACTACAGGCATTGAGTACACCATTCTTGTGGGGGGACTGCACAGTCGGGAAAGGATTGTTGTCTGAGTAACCAAGGGAGGAGTGGGGAATCCTAGCACTGCATTACGAGGTATACTATTTGGCTGTGCAGGGTTTGTACGCAGCATACTGGGAGGGATTGGTAGATTTCCATCCCCTCCTCCCACCCCATATCCAGCTAGAGATCAGCGCAGCAGGGAGGACTATGCTGTGCTCTTATACCGTGGCAAGTGCATGTCTGGGGGGGTGGGCGGGTGGTCATTGGACACAGTGGACGCTACACGAAAAGCATGAAAGACTACTCGTTATGCAATGGGTGGAGTTTCCCTACGATGGGGGGGTGCCACTGTGGGGAGTGCCTATGCCTGCGCCGCCTTTGGACCCACTGATAGAAAGGAGGAGTTGAAAGGCGACAGGCTTATGCAGGATGGGAGATGTGTATACCCAGGGGTGATTTGCTGACTGGGACAATATCCAGGGCAAAATAGGCGATACCCCTCTTCCATTAATGTATTACTGCCCTATGAGGTATGCTTTCAGAGCCAGAGAGCCACATTTTCCCGTTGAACCTCTGGTTAATCCTGGGATGTCGTATGTGCATGAAGCAGTAGCTGCGGTAGGGCTCAAGAGTGGATCTGTTTTTATAGGTGACTTCTGGGTCGTCTTTGCAGTCGGGGCAAGACAAAGCGAAATGGGAACAGAACCTCCAAGTGCAGCTCATGGGAAAACAATGGTCAGACCTTTGTAGCTTAACCAAGTAAGTCTTATAATTCAAGGTTCAGACTAATACAGTTCAAGATTGTAAATACGTTGTATCACCCTCTGTCGAAAACTCAACTGTTTCACATAGAATGTGAGGGCGCATGCCCCTGGTGTTCAGAAGGGGAAGGAGGTCTGCTCATATGCTGTGTACACAGGTGCTAAATTGTGTGCTTACTGGGAAGGGGTGTCCTGCATTTTGCTTGAAATCATTACTCTACAGACAGAATTGTCTCAGTTGGTGTGTATACGTATGTTGACATAATGCCCGAGGGAAACTTGGGTTTTTGAACCTGGGGGTTACTGTTGGCAAAAAGACATATCTTGTTCAAATTGTCAAGCTATAACCTGCTGACTGTTCACGAGTGGCTCAAGGATCTGGTCTGGGCCAATGATACAGAGGTCTATGTGACTTTGGTATATGCCACTTGCAGGCCCAAGGACATATGGGTGGACTTCAGATGATACTTTACAGATCGGGCAGAGCAAGACTGCGGGAGGTCAGAAGCATTTATTGGGAATGGAACGATTGCATGCATGGACAGAAACCCCATTTGAATTGTTGTGCATCCATACCGATGTGCTGCTTACGACTTCATGACCCTGTGCTGTTGCCAGGTATGAAGCAAAAAAACTCACCAGTTTAAATGATACTCAATTTATTGGCCTCAGAAGAATGATTGGCTGATTTGGCCCTGATGGGATTCAAACTTTCGAAGTGCAGGCTTGCAGCTCGTTTTAGGCAAGCGCTCAGCCCATAATATAATCTAGACACACAAACATGTAGGTATGTGAGTTTGTGTGTAAGGATACTTCAGTGTACATAGTAGATAGCTCTAACAATTGGTAATTTACATGAATAGCTCAGGAACAGCTAAAGGAAGTCCAAATCTACACTGCAGATTTTTCTACAACAAATTCAGATTTCTTATGAGCACAGGCTTACAAAATTTCCCTTAGGATTTAGAAATCACCTGCAGATTTTGAAATGTGTTGACAGTTCCAGCAAATATCCCATCTAGAACTATGTTGATTTCCGGCGAAAGTAGGACACATTTCTGTAGATTTTCCAAAGCTTTCACATATTTGGACTACCTCTGGTGATGGCTCCTCAAAGTGCTTGATGTCCTCCCGAAGTGTATTTTTATCAGGGATTGACCAGCGATTTGTTTGATGAAGTACTAGTTCAGACCTTTAAAAATAGATGAGCAGCATCAGGTCATTTTTTTCATTGTTGATAATACAAAGGAACATTTCGAATGGATTGTGTCCTCCAACGTATTCCACATCTTGGACATATAATGTCCAAGATGTGGAATATGTTGGAGGAACATCCAATCAAAAGAACGTTACCAGTTGTTAAGTAACTTGTTTTTCTGGAGCATATGTATTTATTTCCTTCTTTTGGTTATCTGTTCATAAATAGTTGTCTGCTCTTTGAGAAGGGCCTTTGCTCACATTTCTATTTCTAAAATTTAGGAGTGAGCTGAACGACCACCTTGAAACAATGGATTCCAGTTTGGACAGCCTACAGACCATGCTGACGACGCAGGGTTTCAGTGTGGACACCAGCGCTCTGCTCGATGTATGTATGTCAGAAATTGCATTCTTTAATACTTGCATGTTTTAGTTCTTCAGTTTTGTAAATATTGTCTAACCAGTTCAGTACCACCTATGGGCAGAGAGCAATAGGAATTCAATTATTTCCAATGGAAATTTGGACTTAAACGTCCAAAATCACAACAGACTATTTTTGTGTGTATATGTTTGAGGTTTGTGTTAACTGCTTAGATTTGCTGAGTTCTGTTACCAGAAGATCTAGAACAAGCTAGTTCTGTCCAAGTCTTTTCAAGCCTAAAGCAACTTGTCATCGGCATCAGTGCAGCAGTGGAGACAACCTAGAGAAATAGACATCACACCAAAAGATGCTCCATACAGAAAGGTGAATTTTAGGGAGAGGTGAAAATGATTTGTCCTTGTTGTAAAATGCATCTAAACCACTAAGATTTTCAATTCGCCAGCTTGTTTTGGTTGTTTCATCCCCAATGGAAGCTACTACTTTTAAATTCTGCCAGTCATGAAAAATAAAGTTCCATTGAAACGGTCACTCAGTGTGTTATAGCAGCCTTCCATGGACCACAATAAGTCTCGGTGTCCAACGTGTTAGCACTTCAGAATGAAAACATTGAGGAAGCGGGGAAAGAAAAGCACTGGGCGATGTATGCTTTTCCAGCAAAATAAATCTTTGGAAAAAATCTACTGAAGCATTTCTTGTAGCTGAAGAACAGAGCATAGGCTTCGAGAGCTATCAAAGAGTAGATTGGAAAGGAAATCTAGTTTACTCATAGCCAGCTCCGACAACAAGTTGTGCTGTGGACGCATCCATGTGACTGCACAGGAAAAAACGAGTGCCCAAAACTGAAACAAATGACGGTAGTTCCAAGTCGCAGATCGATCACTCTACTTCTGCAATGTGGCCGGCAGTCAAGCACAGAATGCCCAAGTCGAAAATTAAAACATCCTCATGAATCCTGTTTAATAACGAGCACAGAACACTTGGCTCTGACACAGTCCGGTAGGGGATCACAGATGGCTCAAGAAACACTGCGAGTCTTCAAGATAGTTCAAGGATTTGTATTAAGCATTCAATGGCCCCTATGACTGCCCCTCTCTCCCTAGTCTAGTGAAGGCCCTCCTTTCAAACCCAGGTGTCTCTAGCCCCCATGTTAGCAAATGAAGATTGACACTGTACTGTTTAGGTTCAGCTGCAGATAAAGGTTTAAAGGATGTTCATCTTTTCTATCTGTACTCTGACTTCCTAGGCTGTTGCTCCTCTATCCAGTGGTTGGTAGTTCTATAGGTGTATTGAAATGTCCCTTCTAAACAATCTGCCCAATTCAATCTCCTGTCTATCACACTTGCATCTTTCTCTCCTTTTTGCCATCTTATTTTCTTCTCTTGCTACTCTCCTGGTTCTAACCCTTTTGCCTCACTACTCGGTGTCTTCCTCATCTGTCCATCTGGTGTGTCTCAGTCCTTCGAAGTCTCGCCTTCCCCCTTGATGTTACTGCTCCCTCCTGAACACTGTTACTTCCTACTTCACACTACTCTACTACACTCAACCTACCTTCTATTGTAACATGGTCCTTTGACTCGCACAAAAACACTTCACAGTCACTCTTTACACTATCTCACCTAACAAGACTTGTTACTCTTCCATATACACTCACAACACAATACCACAAGGGCTGGAGATGGGATTCAAACCATACTTGGGATTCAGATCCCCACAGTATGAAAAATCATTGTACATGCGGCTTAGGCTGGGTATTCTCCCGTTCTCTGTTTTCGCTAATTCATGGAGGGGGTATGAATCTGATCTGTCCCATGTGTGTACATGCGGCTTAGGCTGGCTATTCTCCCGTTCTCTGTTTTCGCTAATTCATGGAGGGGGTATGAATCTGATCTGTCCCATGTGCGGGTTTTTTAAAGAAACTGTATTATGTTTTTTTTGTTGACCTGTGACTCAACCCTTAGGCTAAAATGTAAATATTTGATGTCTATTCTGCAGGAGGCTAGTTTTCGCTCCTTGAAACCTGCAATGCTATCTTTGATCCAAAGTCCTTGTCCAGTGGTTGTGTTTGCTACTACTCCTTATACTCCTAGAGCTTGGTTGCAGAGGGATGAGTGCACTGAAATAATGTATCTGTACAATGTTTCTTTCCCATGCTTGTAAGGCTGAGAGCACTGCTCTCCTTTGTTTTTGAAGTATCGCCATTTTTATATATGTATTTTGTATCAATTTAAAATGAACTGTTTTTTGTTTTCTCTTTTATCATTTGTATTTTCATGTATCACATGTGTTTTCACATCGAATAAAGTTGTTGACTGACTAGTACCACTTGCACTAACCAAAGATCCAAAAATTACCTTCACTCTCTACCGTCCTTCCTACTGCTGGTTTCTTGATCTGCCACCTCCACGGACCTTGCCCAAACAAACCACACATTCCTGCTTCATCAGGGATTTTTTTTACCTTTCCTTTGCTCCGATTGGCAGTCTGTCTCTTCCCAATTGAGCCCTGTCTGCCCTGACCTAGAGGTGTTACAAAGCAGGTTTTAAATGGTGGCTTAAGCCCCACCCACCCCTTTACGCTACACTGGGCAGCCGTGAGACAACAATTGCAGTCCACATATATTCGGGTTAGGCAGCCCATTCCCGGGTCCCCTCAAGATAAGTGCCATTCCATTTATGGTTTCTGCCACTTGATAAAGCCTATGGTTCTGGTGGTCTAGGGGTCCTGCTGGGGACTCCTCTTCGGATGTACTGGGGATGGCATGCAATGCACGGTTGACCCCTCTGCAGCATCGGAGCTCCCACTCTGGTCTCTGTTCCTCCTGCTGGTAACTCCAAGGATCGAGTTGTTCTTTCTCGCGGAGTTGTTCACAGGTCTGCGTGTGGGACGCTGCAGGATCTCTTATTTGAGGTACTACTACATCTTGCTTCTTCAGATATCTGGAATTGAAAGAGCACATTCTGCTAGCATTTCGGTTCACAGGTATTGGGTGATGCAATTCAGTACTGCATAGAAACAGACTGGAGCCTGGAATGGAGAACAGGAATTGGGGCACTCAACTGATGTTGCCGCCCTCAGAGGCAGGACTGGCTCTGGGTTTCTCCCTGGCAGGCCTCCCCCAATTGGTAAAGCCAGGGTACACACACCTCCACACTAGATTGTAGAAATCCATCTTAACACAGGGTTCTAACTTCTCCACCTCATCTGTCTCGGGACCAGTATTCTCTCACATACGAGTTGGGCTATAGGTTGGCCATATATCACACTGAAGGGTGTGTTCTGCAACCAGATGACTTTACCCCCGCCCTCCTCTATAATCTTGATCAATTATCCCTGCTCCAACTTCTAGGGAATATGTATGGGCCAGCCCAAATTTTGGAGCCACTCTTCCATAGGTTCCCTCTGGTATGTCCATTCTCAACCCTTTCCAAACCATGACTTGGCCTCTGGGAGCGATGGTCACCTCTTTGTCCCCTTACAAGTCACACCCCACTGGACTCTTGTGGGAATTTGGGCCGTATTAGTCAGTCTAACTACCCTTTGAATATTGTATGAATATTGTATGGCAGTGAGCGACCTCTGTATCCTCCCAAGCCAACACGTGTTCCAGGTGGCTCAAGAAACACTACAAGTCTTCAGGACAGATCAAGGGTTTTATTAATAATTCAATGGGCCATATGACTGTTCCCAGTTCAATCTAGTACAGCGCTCACCCCGCCCTTTTCTAACCCAGGCGTCCACATCAGCTGAAAATGGTGACCTAAACAGCTATTTGCCTTTTCTATTTGTAATCCCTCAGTGCAATGTCTGTCCATAGTCTAGCCAGTGCTTAATAGTTCAATAGGGACATTAGAATGTGCCTTCCAGGTACTGCCCAGGTAACTGGAGGGTGAGCTCATGGAAAAGTGGGAGGACTTAAGAGCTAATAATACTTGAAACAAAAGGGATGGCGTCCTACCACTTACTTTTGGTTACTTTACATACACATTTTTGTAAAGGCTGGGTTATTCAGCATGCTTGGTATGACAGAAGCCATTTCATTAAGCTAACTCTCATACGTAATCAAGAAGACGAGCAGTTAAGCGCTTGAAGGTTACACTGTAGCTTTTTATTTAGACAGTGTTAGTAGGTGCAGAGGAGATTTTCTGCATTCAGTTTAACATGATACTTTAGTTTTTTGTGTACATATAAATCAACACATTCATATTGTTTAACAAATGCATAAAAGAAAGGTAGCAAATGCTTAAAGAAAATTAACAGACAAAACATAAAAATACATAATCATTGGTGGTTTGCCTAAATGTGCAACGTGTGCAAAGAAACATAGTGTGGTGTTTTAACACAAGGCAACCAACTGTATAAAGTACACGGAGTCAAAATCATGAATCAAAGAAAGGACATTTTTTCTTTCTGACACTGAATATATTATTGTTGTTGACTCCTAGGCAAAAAGGAACCTAGTAGTTGGTGAACGCCTGGAAACAGATCGAATTATGAAGCGGGATAGGTGGAATTATGCCCTCAAGTTATGTGGTCCCGTGACGTTTCGGCGGGAAGCCTTCTTCATGGGCCTAGACTTGGTCATCCCTATGTGAGAATCAAAAAATATATAATAAAAGAGGGGCTCAAATAGTTGTGGAGCTCGTTCAAAAAGAATAGATCTGATAATATTTGTACTGGCGTCTTACCCCAGTACTGGTTGTACTGGCGTCTTACTCCTTTTTAAAACAAACTGCTGTTTAACAGTTTACAAATGTATTCATCTAAACAGTTATTTGCACCTCATATTTAAATCCTAACCATCTTCACTTAGTGACCCTCCTCCCCCCTGGACTCTTGTACTGCTTAGAAAACAGTAAAAGGAGGTTTTGCCCAATTCTAAAGCGCTTGAGAATAAAGAAAAGCACTAGGCTCCTTCCCAGCAGTACTCCACGGATGTGAAGGTGTGTTGCAGTGGTGGACATCACGATCAGGCGGCGATGGGTGATACTTGTGGCAAGAACAAAGGAGCAGGCCCTGCACAGCTCCTCTTCGGTCGGCTACTTAGCTCACCAGTTGATGATCTGCAGCGTTCCAATATTGAACTCGGAGCGGCGACCAGTGCAGCGAGGTGACCCAGGAGAGAGCTGGTTAGTCCACCAGGTACTCCAGGGACACTTTTGAAGGCTCATCAGGCACAGATCCTCAAGCAGGGATGGTTACGGGTTGTTTGCACCAGTCCAGGGTCTAAGCACTGACGAGGGCCTTCTGGAGATGTGTAAAGAGAAGGACTTTTCCAGGACTTGGCTGTAGCAATGCTGGTTGTCTGCACGGTCTTCCTCATGTCTTCAGCGGACTACACTTCTGTGTAGGGTTTTGACACCAATGATCTCTTGAATGGCTGACGGAGTACTCATTTTATCCAGGATTTGAGCTGCAGTCTCCCTCAAGCTTTCCATTGGTAAGCACCTGCACCATTCAAACTGCCAGGGGCTGTCGAATCATGGACAGACTCTGGCCGGCATACCTGCTCGGCAACAGACACACTAATGCATGAATGTGAACTAGGTGCAAACAGACCCAACCCCCACATCCGGCCATACACACAACCACTTTGCCCAGGAAAGTGCTTTCCAAATATGGCAATTCTGGACCAGTGAAAGCAGAAGCAGCCCAAGGCACGTACTGGCCAAAGGACTGGCAAAAAGCTTATGGCACTGCCATTTTAGTGTATATGATAATCCCCTGTAGTTTATCACTAGGGAGCTCACGGGTTTGTGCATGGGGTGCTATGGCATCTATTCTCTGTATTGATTCATCTTCGTACATCTTCGGATTTCTTGAATTGGAAGATATCTGCTAGCATTTTGGTTCACAGGCATTGGATGATGTAGTTCAGTAATGCACAGAAACAGACTGGCACTAGGGTAGGGCCTAGTTTCAAGAAGCAACAGAATTCTTTACAGATGTATACAACAATGCAGATGCATAATGGAGCTCTTTACAGAGGCATACAACAGTACATATGCATAACTGTGGGATGTTTTTATCCACGCATCCAAGCCCTACCTCAAAACTGTGCAGTACTGACATGGAAAACATCATGATGGCCAGAGCTTCCCAGAAAATGCACAGGGAAATGCATGAAGAATAGGCTGCCACTCATTTTTGCCGATGTTATGGGCACAGAAGGGCACTGCCTAAAACCACCATTGGACTACCCACACAGTAGCCTGAAACCATTGGGAATGGCAATGCTGATTGCCAAAAGCAACCTAGAATTGTGGGGAATTTATTTTCTTAAATCCCAAAAATGGGTGCAGTACCAGTACTCACCACTATCAGAAAGCCGGCGTTTTAAAACAGCACCAGACTGAATAAATGAACCCAAAGCAGGCCAAAGAAAGACTTACTGAGAGGTGGATCCAATCTAAAGTTATATTCTGAAGTGACTTGAAGGTTTATAACAAGACTGGCTGAGCTGTGGATTTCAGCAGTTTAAGTAAATTTGGACTGAAAGACACTAAAAAACCTAAATGTTTAAAAGAAATGAGTGACCTACTTTGAGTGTCACATAGGTTGCAATTGTTTAAATGTCATAGTTTTAAACTTAGAATCAGTATTCTAGCTGCATATGTAAAAATGGTTAGTTTTATTTGAATGCAGAAAACTGGGTAACTAAAAGTGACATTAGCTGGGGCCTGGCTTAAGGAACTGAATTCTGCCCACCAGCTACCCCCGACAGGAGATGAGACTTGCACTACAGCTATGTTCCCAGGCCAGCTGCCTTTTGCTGTTCCCACCAAAAGGGATCTGACACTTCGATGATTGGATTACCAAGGGACTGCTAGAGACTAAACATAGGACCCAGGCAGAGGGTTTATTGAAGTGGCCATAAATGGCTTCCTCTTGAACAATGGGCCTTCCAGGGCCCAGGCAGATGGTTTATTATGGGGGCCGTAAAAGTGGCTTCCTCCTGGAAGAAAAGGGGAGGAGCACTGCCTGTGAGAGCAAGCTGGCTTGGCAGAAACTGGGAGGGGGAGAAACTGGAGACAGAGGCTGAGCTTGAAGAAAGTGGAAAAACTGGTTTCTGTACCATGTGACCTGGAAACCACACCCCTGTAGCCAGAATATGGTTTTAGAAAAAGATGAATAACTCATAGTACGGATTTGTCATAATTATTTAAATGATACCATAATTCTTGTGATTTTTCTGCCCACATTTTAAGAGGTTTTTAGAACCAGTGGCATGATCTGGGGGCAAACTAGCAGTTAAGAGGGTATTACTTAAAATGCCTGCATGTGAAAAGTCTGATACTTCATCAATTAATGCCTGCATGCCTTGCACATATTTGGGTAAATTTGAGTAAGAATCTGATATTGGTAACCTGACCAAAAAGTGAAATATGTTGCCATTTCTGAATGCAAGCTCCCAGGAAGAGCAGATTTGGACAGGGTATACCTCCTGTGATATGTGATGGGTGCATGTAATTTTTAAACAAATGTGTACCTGTGCAAATATGTCTTTTGGGTCAAAATATAGATTGTGTGTAATTTGACAGGGGTGGGTTCTCTGTACCATAAACAGACCTCATCATGATGACATTTCATTTCATTCCCCCAATCAAGGGGAAGAGAATGAAGTGGCCAATGACAAGTGGAGAGGGGTAGGGCCTAGGAAGCTAGCCTCTCCACCCTATTTCAAAACACATAAAAGCAGACAGTCAGGACAGATAGGGACATTCAATTCCATTTGCTGCGGAGCATGCTGCCGGACCATACCACATCCAGAGATCCAGACTTCAAATCCATCAATCTCCAGAGAAAGCTGTGCAGAAAGATCCAGAAGCAGTGCTGTAACCAGAGAGAGCAGAGCTGACCCAGACCACTGTTAGCAGAACCAGATCACTGTGAAGTGCCGAGACCAGACCAGAGTCCAGTCTAAAACCTGACCAGATCCGTGGCGAGGCCCATTCTATTTCTAAATATATTGTGAGTACCTAGCAGAACTGTGCAGAACCAATCTCTTAGTTAAAATAATCTAATCCAAGCTATTTTAATCTAAGTAGAAATGCCTCCTAACTGTCACCTGTCATTTTGTAAAGCTGTCACCTGTCATTTCTAGTTGCTAGCTGTCACTTGTCACTTTGAACTTTAAAATTTCAAATCTGAAAAACGACCTTTACCATATCGCTCATATCTCCATGACCGTTTGTCTTAGAGACTTGCAGTAACTTTCCTCTGAAAGCTGGGAATCTTGGCTTTTCAACGAACCTAGAACCGCATTCCTATTCCATACACTATTGCCGCAATCGCGAAAAACGCACTCACGAATTTTACCGCGATTTGCAAATTTCTCCACGTGTGAAAACAGCAGTTTCCTTGCTAAAAATTCGTTTGCCTCTTAAGAACCATCCCTGAATCATTGCTAGAGTGAGCCTGGACTAATATTAACTTGATACCACTCACCCTGAACCTCTAGAGGGAATTAAAAGCATTTTAGCATATTTTTCACTTCATTGCCAGCACATATAAAAGCATTTTGGGCCTGTGTTTCAAACTTCTGTAGTCTAAGCTTGCTGGGGTGAACTGAATTACATTTGATTGCATTTCTGAGAACTGTGTGCTTTCCTTCCATTTCCTTGCATTGCATAAAGGGGGGGAGGGGATTGCCAGAGAAAAGTGATTACATTGTTTTGTTGAAGTCATATTGAGTATTTTTTATACTGCATTTCATTCATTCAACCTTGCATTTCCTTGAACCCTATAAAGCATTCTCTACCACATTATTCTTCTGTCCCTATTTACCAGTGTTGCTATCTTATCCATCCTATAACCACTCATCATTGATTATAAAGAAGTGT
Organism: Ambystoma mexicanum; assembly: GCF_040938575.1. Taxonomy (NCBI): domain Eukaryota; kingdom Metazoa; phylum Chordata; class Amphibia; order Caudata; family Ambystomatidae; genus Ambystoma; species Ambystoma mexicanum. Next base: position 1,304,559,713 of record NC_090933.1, read on the forward strand.
GCTAGTGCCAGACTATCCATTATTGATTACTGCTCAGATTAAGTGTGATATTCAATTATTAATTTATTATAAAGTGTGATATATATATCTATTGTTTAAATTATCAAATAAACCTTTAAACTTGCAAAACAGAACTACTTCTTGGCTCAGTGGGGTCAGGGGGATTCCAAGAGAGGGGTGTTATATAGGGGTAGTCATCCAGAACGCATGAACTGGACATAAAGATATATTAATAAGGGTTTCCATTCAGTATCCCAGACTAGGCATTGACTTAGCTGTAGTGTTGAATTGAATCCTCTTACATAACGGAGTGCTTTTGAGAGGTAACAGAACATATATACATCAGAGTGAAGGATACGGAGGGGCACAGAGGAGGGGTACAGCTGTTATGGGTGACGCGGAGCAGAGGGGCGGGCAGCGTCTAGCGAGTCAGATGGCGTGAGGGGCAACATGATGGCCTCGGTGTCGAGTATGAGGGACTCCTTGAAGAGGTGGGTCTTGAGCTCTTTTCCAAATTGTAGTAGCGTGGGAGAGAGTCTGATGCTGACAGGGAAGGAGGTTCCATAGTCTTGGGGCATATGAAGAGCAGGCTTGTTTTCTGGTCCTTTCCTTTTTGCAACAGCAGATTTCAAGTCTGCATGTGTCCTGGCTTCTGGTGGTGCACTGTCCAACGGAGATGCAGAGTTTCTCAGTGAGGTAGCTGGGTGCCTTATATATGATGCAGCAAGACTGGAAGGTGATTTGTGCGTGCAGTGGGGGCCAGTGAAGTTCGCTGAGGGCCGAGGTGATGTGGTCGTATCTGCGTAGACCCTTGAGGAGGCATGTGGATGCATGTAGGACACTTCTCAGGCACAAAGGAGGATGACTGGAGGCCTTTGATGGGTGCATTGACCAATCCATGTGTGATATGACCATTGATTTCACAGTGGATCTAAAGCTGTCCGGAGGGAGGAAGGGCTTGACTTTTCACAGGAGGGAGAGCTGATACCAAGCTGTCTGAGTATTCTTAGCTATGTGTATCTTGAAGGCGAGGTGTTTGTCGATTAGAATTGGTTTTTTATAACCTGCTTAATGCCAAAGAGGTTTCTAAGCGCTGACCCGGGATCCGAACCTGTGTTGCTCTGCGTCGTCTTGCTTCCAAGACTTGCATGTTGCTACTGAGCTATACTACCCGATGTGGAACCCAAGGGACTTGGTGGAGGAGATGATCTCGGGTGTGAAGCCCTCCGAGTTCATGGTGGATAGCCAGGTCTGTATGTCTGGGTGTTGGTGAGTAGTAGAAATTCGATCTTGCAGTGGTTGAGCTTCAAGTATGCCCCGGACATCAGGACTGGATCAGTGAGAGGCAGGTTTTGAGCCTATGGATGTCCTGGGAGTCGATCTTGAGGTATAGCTGTGTCTCGTCGGCCTATTGGTGGATGTGGATGTTGTGTGTGGCTAGGAGGGCTCCCAGCGGCTCCATATATAGATTTGAAGATCACTAGGGAGACAATGTAACTGTGCGGGACTCTAAAGGTGACTCGTAGCATTGGCGATCTAGTGGAGCCCATCTAAACCAACTGGCTGCGGTTGGTGAGGTAGGACTTGAACCAGCATAGGACAAGGTCGCTGATCCCATGTGCCGATGTAGTGTGTCCATAAGCGCCTGGTGGACTATTGTGTCGAAAGCAGCCGAGAGGTAGAGTAGAACCTGGAGGCAGGGGTGGCTGTCGTCATCTATGTTGAGGGCTGCTGTCTTCGTGCTGCATCTGGGTCTGAATCCGTATTGGTAGGCTTGGAAGAGATTGTTGGTGTCTGTGTTGCTGCAGTTGTGCGGCTACCGCTTTCTCGATCTTACCTAGGAAGCGAAGTTGGATGATGGGGCAATAGTTAACTAGGTCGTCGGGGATCCAGAGTGAGTTTCTTTAGTAGAGGGAGGATTTGTCCTGTTTTTAGGGTCGATGGGAAGGTGCCTTGAGTTAGGGAGCTATTGATGATCAGCAGGTAGGGAAGGGGAGCTTCTGCGGGGAGAGTCTTGAGGATGGATGCTGGGAAGATGTTCTCTGTATACGATGTGGCTTTGAAGGCAGCCAGGCATTCTACCAGGTCCTTTGTCGAGAGTGTCTTAAATGTTGTCCAGGGTGTAGACATTTTGCGAGGATGGACAGGAGGTGATTCTGTGGATGCAGAGCTGGCGTCTATGTGCTGGTGAATCTTGCTGATTTTGTTGAAGGTGTTGCTGGCACTGGATTATTCGACGGAGTGTGGTATGGCAGGGTTGGGTAGCGGGTTGACTCACCGATTGACCGCTTTGAAGAGAGCTCTGCTTTTGTTAATTTCTGCTATGGTATTCTGAACTGTGTTGATTTGTTGTCAGCAAGCTGCTTGGAGTTCCTTGAGTGCCAGGTCGGATGCAGTCTTGGTGCGGCACCAGGTTTTCACTTGTTTCCTGCTGACACTTTTGCTGAGGTTGAGTTCTTGCATATACAAGGGTGCTGACAGTTTCAATTTGCAGGTGCATTGTTTCTGAGGCGCGTGTTGGTCGAAGGAGGTAGAGTGGGGGGGCATGGAGTGCTTCCAGTAGAGTCGCAGTTTGGTTGGGGTGCTCGGTTCATGGAAGTTGTAGGTTTGCGAGATCTTTTGTGAGGGCTTCCACTGGGAAGTTCTTGAAAGACCTGAAGGTTTGTCTGATGGGTTTCTGCTGGGAGTGCTTGACTGGGGGTGGTGTGCAGGATCTTGAAAGGCACGCTTAGGTGGTCAGACCAGTCAAGCTGGAGAGGACGGCTGTAGTGGAGGTACAGTGCGGTAATTATTAGGTCAAGGATGTTACCTTTGTCGTGTGTTGGGTCTTTGTTGTGTTATGTGAGGCTGAGGTTTCGAGAAGGCTATCGAGAGCTTCCTTCATCGCTTTAGTGGCCATGTTGCTTGGGAGGTTGAATTCTCCTAGGAAGATGTTTGCGTCAGTGAGGGACATGGTGATGTTCAGATCGGAGTAGTCTCCATGAAGGGAGAGTTGGTTTTGGGTGGTCTGTAGATGAAATGGAAGGTGACTGTTCGTCAGGGAAAGTGGGAAGTAACAGGAGAGGACTTTGAAGGAGCCAATGTTGTTGACGTCAAGTCTGGTGCAGGGCTGCACGGTCTTGTGTATGTCTGCAAGGCCTCCACCTGTCTTTTTCGGCCGGTCCTTGTTGGATGCTGTAGCCATCGGGATCATGGACATCTAGGATGTGGGTGGAGGTGGGTGTCAGCCAGTTCTCTGTGTTGAAGATGGCGTTAAGGTTGTGTGTAGTGATGAGGTCGGTGATGTCTGCTGCAAGGGTGATAGCTGAGCGGACTATGGCGACACCTACGTGTTGTGGACGGTGAGGGGGTGTTGATGGGCTTGAGGCTGATGTGGGTGAGGTTGCTGCATTGTAGAGTCCATGCCTTAGAGGAGGGGCAATGTTTTTGGTGTTGCCTGGTGATGGTGGGGATGGCCTGCGCGGAGGGAGGGAGAAAACACATGTCAGTGCATGCTTACCTGTTGTCTGAGCAGGGCATCTAGCCCTTGATCCTGCCGGTATGAACGGGTCCCAACAGGAATTGCCTTTTTCTTCATCTGCCCTTCACTTCGGACGCCCAGGCGAGATACACCCTTGATCTAAGAGTAGAAAGGAAGAGGCAGGGCTAAAGGTGGGTGGCGCTAAGAAGTTGGGTGGGGCTTAGGACAGGTGGTCTAGATCCCCTTGCACCTGCTCACCAACAGCAAAGGAGAGGCTGGAGGGCTGCTTAAATAGGGGAAAAGGGCGGTAAAACGGGAAGGCACCACCAAAAGTTTAAGGTTGTTGCCTGGGAGGTTGAAGTAACTCCCTTACTGGGGTCGTTCTTTAGGCTATTGCTTTTTCATTCAAGTAATTTGAGTGGAAAGCGTTCTAGACGTGAGAGCCAACCAAATCTCAAAGGCCTCTGGTGAGCATAATTTCACGTCGGTTCATTTGGCAAAAAAAGTCTTTGTTATACAATTTCAAAGGCATTTCTGCTTATTATAAGTAACAGTCTTCAGTTATGTGTGTTTAAACTTTTTAGGCTCACATCAATTAATATTGTGGCACTTGTATACTTGCCTTTGTTATAGTGAAAATGAAGCTAGAATCATGATACTTTTGCATAAAATGCTTCTGTAAAGTTTTGTTTTTAAATGTCACGTTGGGTTATGTGATGCATGTATTTGCCAAGTCGGTTCCTAAAACAATATGGTATTAGTATGAAAGTTAAACATTCACAAATAATTGCACCATGCTTTGTGATAAAAACCTGGAAACAATGTGGTCAGGTGCAGACATTGAAAATTGGGCTCAGATATTGGTTTCACCTCTTAACAAACATGTGTGATCCTAGACAACTCATTTATTCTCATATTGCCTAGCCTGTCAAAATTGCCAGTCTGTGAATTGGAAAATTGCCAGCCCCTGATTCATTTCGTTTTGAGGGCATGCTCTGCTCCTCCAGAAAGTCTCTCGCATGGTTTGACTGGCTAAGGTATTGCATTGTATATAATAAGTGACCATTGACATATTGTAAACCACAGTCATAGCAAGGCCACTGGACAACTATAGCTTCTAATTTATATCCATAATCTATGCAATCTGTGTACGTGTGTCAGCAATTTTGCATTTGGTGAGGGTGCTAATCTTAGTTTTCTCTCTATGCTTGGGTATATGAGCCTTTGTGACATGGTTCCTTATGTGTCCTGGATCTGAGCTATATCTTTCTTGTGGCTGTCATTATAATGTGTCCTGTACCTATGCTTGAACACAAGTACTCTCGTCTAGGACTGAGAATGTTTTCCTTCAAATGCTGCTTGTTTATTATCCTGATTCCAGCAAATCTGGAGAGGGTTAAGGGAGTGGTAGGGGAGTACCAATGCATACTTTCATTGCTGCAAAACACAGAATATCAAACTGTGGGTTGGGATTGCTATGTAGGGGGTGCAACCAGAAATTCTGGATCCTGTAAATTCTTTGATTCTGAGGCGATCGGGGGGGGGGGGGGGGCGGGCAAAGGTGTCTGTGCCCAAAGGGCCTTAAGATGGCCCTGCCACCAGTGCAAGTAACGGTTCTGTCAGATGCAACACTGAGGGGTTGGGGGCACATTGCCAACACCTCAATGCTCAAACAAAGTGGATTAGCCAACAGGTCAAGCACAACATAAATTGGGTGGAATTACTAGCAGTCAAAATTAGGCTTTTTCTTTCCAAAAGGTCCTACCAGTGAAGTGCATCCTTGTTGAGATGGATTTGTAAAATCGACTCCTGGGGTGAGGGGTTGTACAATTATTTATTAGCCCTTTATGAACACACTAAGCATGAAAAGAAATCACAGGTAAGTAATCTAACCAAAAACCATATATATTTCTTTTATTTTTATTTTTTACTTTTCTTTATTGGCATGGAGAGGGAACAGACTAGCAACGCAGTGCACAAGACAGATACCATTGTAGATATATGAATGGCAGTACATACATACGTACAGTACATACGCATGGGGGTGACATGTAAAGGGTAGGCACTCAGTCTTACAGTTCAGTGTGTCACAGGGATAACCAAGCTTACTTCATCTAATGGGGGAGATGATAGAAGTTCAATATCCTCCTTGCCGTTCAGATAGCTACAAAACTCAGTCCATACATTCTTGGGGCGAGAGGTCAATGGAAGGGTATTAATGTAGTCCTCCTCACACGCTTCCAACACTGCAATATGCATTTTGTGGCCACCATAGTAGCGATATTTAAAAACTTGGATACCTTCCTTGAATCAGGCTTGTCCCATATTCCAGGACAGCCAGTGGTTCGGGAGGGATGTGGGTCCCCGTTATCTCAGAGAGGGCTTCTATAATGGCTTTCCAGTATGGGCCCAGTGCTTCACAAGCCCATAACATATGGATGTGGTCTGCATCTGTAGACTTACATCTAGGGCAAGGCTAGGCCTGGCTGTGTGCAAACCTCCCAACCCTGTGTGGCGTGTAATATAGGCGATTCAGGAGCTTATATTGCATACACCTGTATCTGGCGTTTAGGGAGGCCTTGCGTGTGTGCATGCACATCCTTCTCCACATTGCATCGGTGAGGGGCAGGCCCAGTTCACCACTCCACATGTCACGTGCCGACTGCCTTGCATCTTCTGGGTTAGCCATCAGCATTTTGTACAACGAGGATGTTATGCCACTAGCTCCAGCCGAGTTAGTTATATAGTGGATTTCAGGCGAGTCTGGGGGTTCGTCGGGATAGGAGGGCCACCAGGCGCGGACTGCTGCCCTCCACGTGAAATACTGCAATAGTTCCAGCGCCTAGCCAGAGTGCCCGGGCCGCCATGTCTGCGGGGTGATGAACTTCCCTACAGGATATAGATCGGACAGTGCTCGGTAGCCCAATTCGTACCAGTGTCTCATTAGGAGTTTCATGAGTGGGGCTGAGGCCTGGGAACGGCCAGATGGGCAACAACTTGTAGTATGGGTGGTGGCCAGGGTGTGCTTCTAGTAATCGTTTCCACACCATGCGTGTTGCTGCTACGGGGTCAGCCGGGGCATCAGTATGAAATGTATGATGGAGAATGAGAGAAAAGGTGTTGACTTCTTCAGTTGGTAGTTTCTCGAGTTTCACATGTGGGGGAGGATCAGTGAACGTATACCAGTTTGTGGCATGTTTTGCTTGTGCGGCGGTCCAGTATCTAGCGAAGTCTGGGGCAGTGAAGTCCCCCTTCTCATATGGAAGAGTCATATGCTGCCACTTCTTATGAACCGCGCCAGAGTTCCACAGAAATTGGGCGCATGCAGTGTGTAGGTTCTTGAAGTATCGCATCCCGGGCCAGATCGGCACATTAACAAAGATGTAGAGTAGCTTAGGGACAATTATCATTTTGATTAGGGACAGTCTGCCCGATAAGGAAAGCGGGAAGATGTGCCATTTCAACATCCGGGCCTCCACGAGCTGCACCGCAGCCGTGTAGTTGTCGGCTAATAGTGAAGGTTTAGTGAGGGATACCTGAAACCCGAGATATCTGATGCCCTCTGGTGACGAGCGGAGGGGGAATTCACTTGTTGGTTTGGAGCTTGCCACCGTGAGCGGGAGAACTTCAGATTTAGTGTAATTTATGGTGAAGCCCGAAAATGTGCCAATTTTTGTTAAGTCACGTGTAATTGGGTCTAAATGGGCAGCCGGGTCTCTGATATAGAGAAGTACGTCATCAGCATACAATGAGATTATTTCCGGGGTGTCACGCAGGCATATACCTTTTCGTGTATGTTTGTCTGTGACAATGTCGGCCATGGGTTCGATAGCAAGCGCAAAAAGCATTGGGGATAACGGACAACCTTGGCGAGTGCCTCTGTGGAGCGCGAAGGGGGGGGGTGAGACCTTAGAATTAATAAGGACTCTGGCCATGGGGTTTGTATAGAGGAGTTTGATATATCATGCGTGGGCCAATTCCCATTTTGTGAAGTACCACCCACATGTTTTGCCACAACACCATGTCAAATGCCTTCTGGGCATCTCTGGTGACCGCTACGGCGCTGGCGTTGGGATCAATTCTGGACATGACATTAAACAGTTGGCGGATATTGAGGGCTGTGGATCTACCAGGGACGAAACCACTCTGATCGGGGTGAACTAAGTGGGTCATTATGGGGAGGAACCTGCTTGCAATGATCTTAGCAAAGATTTTCATGTCAGTGTTGATTAAAGACAGGGGTCTGTAGGACCCGCATTTGTCCAGCGGCTTGCCCGGCTTGGGGAGCACGGTTATGATGGCCTCGCGCATAGAAGGGGGCAGGATGGCCAGACCAAGTGATTCATTCCAGACCTCGAGGAGTCTGGGTGCTAGGATGGCGACATGTTCCTGATAAAACTCTGTGGTGAGACCGTCTGGGCTGGGTGCTTTGCCCTTCGGTTATCTCGTCGAGGGTGAATGGAACATCTAGCTGATCTCTGGTAGCGTGGGAGAGAAGGGTCATGGGGATTTGGTCCAGCAGGAGGTCTGGATCTTGCGGCCTGTGTTCTTGTTGGGGGCCATTTAGGATGGTGTAAAACGCAGTGAATGCTTCGAGGATATGTTGGTCAGACCAGCACAGGGCGCCACTTACATCCTTGACTCAGTCTATGCGGTTTCTGCCACACTCCGCACGGACCAGCCTGGCCAACGTCCTCCCCGGTCTGTCCCCCTCACCATATTTCCGGGCTGCCATGGGACGGGCATGGTATTGTATCTCCCTCCGGGCGTGGGCCTCAAATGTCTCCAGTTCCGATCTAATCTGTGCCAGTATGGTCGGGGAGGGGCAGAGGCATACTCCCTCTCGAGTTCTTTTAACTTCACTTCTGACCGCTGCAAGCTGTTTTTGATGTCTTTGAGGGCCCCAGCCTCCCTGGAAATACACATCCCCCTGATGAAGACCTTGAAAGCCCCCCACCAGACCCCATCAGATGTATCCTGTCTGTTATTGCAGTCAAAGAAGGTGTTGATATCGGCCAGGATTTCAGCTTTGAAAACTATATCTTGGAGGGCCTCCGATTTAAATCGCCAGGCGGAACGGGGAGGCTGGTCGAGTCCCAGTGTGATTCGCAGCGTTACCGGGGAGTGATCCGAAAGTGTGCGCGGCAGAATCTTTGTATCTATGACCCTGCCCACCATTCCACTTGATATGAGGAACAGGTCTATCCTAGATAGGCTATCATGCACCGATGAGTAAAAGGTATGCTCTCTCGCCTGTGGGTGAAGAACTCTCCACACATCTTTGAGACACAGCGTGTCCATGTGTGCGTGTAGTCTATTGGCCGCGCGTGATATGGCTCTTGGGGCGGTCCCAGATCTGTCAAGCTCATTGTCCAAAATTAGGTTCATGTCTCCCCCCATATGATTGGAATACCGATATATTTCACAAGTATGGTGGTGATTGCATCAAAAAAATCAGGAGCGTTGACGTTTGGGGCATATGTGTTCACGAGGAGGCATTCCATGTTGGCGAGTAGACAATGAAGAATTACATATTTGCCCTTGCGGTCAATGTGACTGGTGCCCAGCAAAAATTGGACTGATTTGTGAACTAGAGTAAGTACTTCTCTGGACTGGGTTGAATACTTTGTGTAGTATATGTTGGTGCCCCAGGTCGGGGCGAGGTATGTCGCCAGGCGCCCCAGGGCATGTGTTTCTTGAAGGAGGAGTATTTTAATTCCGTGCCTCTGGGCATAGGCGGTTATCCTGCGGGCTTTGGTGAAGTTGCTCAATCCCCGGACATTCCATGTCATGATAAGTGACATAGTGCCGTTTTATGCGACATCTCTGCAGCGATACTCATTACCATTCAGTACCTTGCGCTCATCTGCAGTACAGGCATATTGCGTTGCAATTATGTACCCCTCTTTCATGCCATTTTCCTTTAACCAATTCCCAACAGTACCTCCCCCCACCCTCACTGCCCATCCCCAACTTGCAGTGCAGACCCTTCCACCCCAAACACAGGTGCCACCAAATCCCCAAACCCAGGTGCCACTGGATGAGCCAACACTTCCACTCAAGCAGAGGTCGGTTGGCAATACCCAACGTGGATATGCCTCTTTCGCGGCCCAACCGGGGCCAACAAGCAGCAGCAACCAAATGAAAATAAACATTGCAACTGCAGTGAGGTGCACTGTTGCCGTGTGGTTGGCATCTTAAACATAAAGTCGGACAGTAGATGCTGTCCAGAGTAGGTTTCTGCGGTGGACTGATCCGATGTCGGGGTCCAGGAACCAGTATGTTAACCAGAAAAAATAGGATGAGGATGCACGAGTGTTCATGGCTAACGGCCGGATACAGGCATTGGGGCGAAAGGATAGTGAGTGTCGCCAGTCGAGAGCATGACCGGTAGCCAGGCCACTCGTAGCAGGAAGCTATATTTGCTGAGTAGACAGAACGACGTTGCCATCATCGCATTGTGAATCGAGAGTCACCAGATAGAATGAGCATCTTCATGCATGCTAATCTGTGATTATTCGTCGTTGGCAAGGTCCCCATTTGGATTATGTATTGGTATTTGAGACTCAATGAACTTCACCGCCTCGTCTGGGACAGTGAAGAAGCACAGTTTTCCATTGTGGGTGATTTTGAGTCGCGCCAGGGACAAGATGGCATAGGGGACGTTGTGCTCCCTCAGCAGTTTTTTGACGCCAAGGAATTGGCGTCTCTCCTGTTGGACCCCAACCGAAAAATCCGGGAACATCCTGATGGTGTGGGCATCCAAGCGTAGGTCTCCCTTCTCGCGTGCTAGGCGGAGGATCAGGTCCCTGTCACGATAATTTAGAATCCTGGCAATGATGGGCCGCGGGGTGTCGCCCGGCTTGGTGCGTGGCGACAAGGCACGCTCAACCATAAAATATGGTGACAGGGCCGGATTTCCCAAAAGATCTTTGAGTAGGCCTTCAACAGCGTCCTCCATTCGCCCTTTGAGGGCGTTCTCGGGAACACCAATGATGCGTAGGTTATTTCTGCGGGAGCGCGACTCCAAGTCCTCACACTTAGCCTTCACAGTTTTCATGTCACGTGACAAAGATGCAACAGTGTTCTGTAGCGTATGTATTTCGTCTTCATTTGCAGAGATCCTATTTTCAGCATCCGTGATCCTAGTTCCTGCCTGGTCCACCCGTGTTCTGAGCGAGGCGACATTGGCATTGATGTCATCCAACTTCTCGTGGAAAGAGGCAACGTTTTTAGCCATTGATTCCATTAAAGTGGTGAGGTCCGGCTCCATTGCGCCAGGATGGGGATCAGCCTCGGGCTCCTCTTGTAAAGATGACGGCAGGCCCGCCTCCTCCCTCAGGACGGTCCTAGCAAATTTGTCCATGACCCCCGCCCCCTGGCAGCTCCCCTCGACTTGTTTGGTATTGCTGAAATAGGGCTCGATGTAGAGATGGCCTGAGGGTAGAGCCAGCGGAGAAGGCGAACGGTAGGGCCTCCAAGCAGCAGACCGGTCACCAAGTGATAGCGCAGTGTAAGCCAACGGGCCAGGCAGCGGCCCAGGAGCATAGGCCGTAGATGGATATGGGTGACTGGCGCGCCCAGAGTCTAGCTTGAGGCAATTGTCCCTTCTCGGATAGGAGCGCTGAGCCAGCATATCGTGGCGGCTACAGCGCAGCGCTGTATGCCGTGTAGGGTTGAAAGATGCAGCGCCCCCACTGGGGCGGGCCCCCAACAGTACCCAGACAAGGCAGAGCGGGAGGGGGGGGGCGGACGCCCACTCCACGAGGGGGCCACTTATTGGTGTAGACTTGCTGGGGTGAGGGAACCACAGCACGGGTTGGGGTCCAGTGGCAGGATGAATGTAGTCCAGTGTAAGCAGGCACGCGCCGGCCCCCACCTCAGGCGTGCGGATGGTCCAGTTGACAGAACCCCAGGCAGTCAGTTAGTGCAGGGGCGCCGGAGGAGATCACGCCCGCTCCCCAACAGCAGACCAGGCGTTCCGCAACCATACCCTCGCGGCCGCATCCACATGGAGCTGCAGTTGTACCCCCACACCTCCTCACGTGGTCTGCCAGGGGCGGCCGCGCACAGCACCCGGTCCACGGATGGCGTCCGGGTCACGGCACAGCAATTACGCGGCGCCCGCCTGCCTAGGAGCTCCGGCTCGGGAAACAGAAGTGGGAATGAGAAAGCGGGGCACGCTCCAGCGCAGGCCTCAGCCACGGCCCCACTCCCTCACCGAAGCCGCACCAGGGCCCCGCCCGCCCAGGGCAGATGACCGAGATGTCCATGCGTCACAAGCTCCGCCGGACCGCAGGCACGGTTGCGGGAAGCCCGGCGCAGGAGAGCAGTGCCCAGGCGCGCACCGGGGCGAACACACACACACCCGGCCAGCCGCCGGTGCCGGCACCCAAGGAAGGCTTCCGATGCAGGGAACAAGGCCAAACTTGCAGAATGTGGGCTGAAGGCGACACCCGGCAGCCACAGCAAATTACAGCTGTCAGGAACGTGATGTGCCGCAGGTGAAGGCGGATAGTAGCCGGAACCACACAGAGCTAAAGAACTGGGCAGCCATCTTGGGCTGCTGAACAGTGCCACCCCCAAAAACCATGTATATTTATGAGGCTTGTATATCTGCTTAGAATGACATGCTTTGTATAGGCTGATATCTAGTGGTTGGTGTGGAGTATTGAATTACTTTTTTTTTTTAATTCTAAAAGGTACGTCGGCAGGGTGTGTCTGTAATACTATCCCTAGTGTGATGTGCACTGTACCCATGGTCCTTCACGTGTCGAGGTCGTCCGATTTTTTCCAACATCATGCTTCGGCCTACACAGTTGGGACAGTGGCGGGTGATTCATACATACATACATACATATAGTCACACATTTAGGGAATGTCTCTATTCACTTTCCCTCCTCCTGTCTTCACACATTTCCATAGAAAAATACCTTTTACATTCTTCCCATCGTGTAACTGCACGTTCCCATGGAAAGATTTACGCAAATCGTGTAATAGTCTTTCCAGAACCCACCAGGAGATGCGGTGTAAGGCGTGCAGACCCTCATGGATCAAAGGTCTAAACGGTGGGTGCCGTACGCCATGTAGGCAGAGGCTTCACAGGACTCCCCCCCCCCCCCCCCCCCCCCCGCGGCCCGGAAAGATAAGACATAGAATAAGACAGTATCAGCGTCTTCAGTGACTCTGAAGACTTATTGCGGGAGCTGGAAGACTCCCACATGCTCGTCCCCTGCTCCGAATGGCAGGCATTCTGTGCTGCTGTGGAGACCACCCCTGGTGACCGGAGCGCGCGCAAACTGGAACACACCTTCACACAAACACCCTAGTGCCCCCAGCCACAGTTCGGCGAAGACGCCGAAAATAGTGGATCCGCAGTACTAGGCTTAACGGATACAACTGTCGATTCGGCTCTTAAAAAGGCTGCTACACGGGAGTCCCTAGATCGGGAGATTACGGAGGAAGACGTAGGGAAAGTGATAAGGGGATTGCAGGCTAATAAAACCCCAGGCCCAGATGGGTATTCGGGAGCTTTTTATAAAAAATTCAGCTCACTACTGATCCCGCACTTGACCAAACTCTTCAATACATTCAGGAGGTCAGGTAGAATAACTCCTTTCATGGAAGAGGCTAAATTGACCCTCATTCTCAAGCCCAACAAGAACCCAGAGGAAAGAACGTCGTATAGGCCGATTGCGTTGATAAATGGTGATGCTAAGAATTTTACTAAGGTCTTGGCGAATAGGCTTGAGAACTGTCTGCTGGATTTGATACACCCGGATCAGGCGGGCTTCGTTAGGGGCCGGCAAACAGCGGACAATATAAGGAGGGTCGCCCATTTAGTAGAAAAGGCACAGAAGACGGGCACTCCCGCGGTCCTTCTTGCTTTGGACACAGAAAAAGCATTTGACCGCGTGGAGTGGTGCTTTCTGTTTCGGGTGTTGCGGCAGATGGGATTTGGAGAGGAATTCTTAACTATGGTGCAAGCTAACTATCAGGCCCCGTCCATAAGGATAGCGGTGGACGGAGTGATGTCCAGAATCGTTGGTTTGCATAGGGGCATAAAGCACGGCTGTCCCCTCTCCCCAATGCTTTATACTATTTATTTGGAGCCTCTCCTCCAGGTGATAAGGGACGCGGGGGAGATACAGGGTATACCTTTCGGGGGGAGGTAGCAGCATTCGCTGATGAAATGCTGCTTACCTTGACAGACCCACTTACTCAATACGGGCTAGTGTGAGCCTGCTAGAGGAGTTGAGAGATGTTTCGGGGCTAAAAATTAATAGTGGCATGTCTGAAATTTTGAACCTTAGCTTCGAGGCGGAGAGTGGGATACGTTAAGGGTGAATTCTCCCTTTCTGTGGAGGCCGGGGGGCATTATGTATTTGGGAGTTAGGATTACGGCATCCCTTGCGGGTTGGTACTCGGCTAACTACCCCCCCCCCCCCCCCTCTCCTGAAAGAAATTAAGAGGGATTTACAGAGATGGAGAAATCTTAGGGTTTCGTGGCTGGGGAGGATTGCAGCGGTTAAGATGGTCACGCTCCCGAGACTCCTTTATTTATTTCACGCGATTCCACAGACAGTGCCCTCAGGGTTCTTTGGGGCTTTGGGGAAGCTGACCAGCGACTTCCTATGGGAGGGGAAAAAAGCCAGAGTCGGCAAGCGTCTGTTAATGGCGTCCAGAAGGAAAGGAGGATTGGGACTGCCGAACTTCAGGAGGTATTACGAGGCGGCCCAGTTGAGAGTGATCAGGGAATGGTTGAAGGGGGAGGAGGGGTCGCAAGACAAGCTATGGGTAAGGATGGATAGGGCGGTTGCACACCGTGATCTGGCGGAAATTCTTTGGCTGCCTAAGTCTCATAGGCCTGCACATCTATATGAGAGTATAGTAACTAAGCTTATGGCAGATACTTGGGACAAATTTTCGGAGTCTATAGGGATAACGACATTCCCCTCCCCATTCACGCTGATCTTTGGTAACGGGGACTTTACGCCAGGAATGGAGAAAGGGGCGTTCCAGCAGTGGCAGGATGGAGGTTGTAGGAAGTTGTGATATGTTGCGAGGTGGGACGTTGTTGACTTTTGAGGTCTATAAAAAGGAGTTTGCGATACGATAAGGGGAAAGGCTAAGATATGCACAGATCAGGCACTGGGTGTTGCATCCGGTGAACCGGAAGGCGGCAACCAGGAAGCTGACAAAGCTTGAAGTCTTTCTCCTGTCCAATGATGGGGTGAAGGGCCTGATCTGAAACCTTTATAAGATGTTGGGGAGCGAGGTGGGGGATCAACGGTGGGGGTATATGCAAAAATGGGACCGTGCACTGGGAAGAGAAATAGAAAGGGAGGCATGAGAAAGGTTATGGAGGAGGACTCCCAAGCTGGTGAAAGCTTCCCAATTGCAGGAGGCTTGGTACAAAATTCTGGTCGGATGGCATTATACTCCAGCTCGACTTCATAGAATGTATCGGGGAACTAGGTGCTGGAGGGGTTGCGGGCTGGAGGGCTCAGCAGATCACCTTTGGTGGACATGCCCAAAAATAGTACCTTTTTGGAGGGAGATTCAGAAGGCGCAGGAGCAAGTATACGGTCTGGGGGATGATAGAACGCCTGTTCAGTAACTCTTGGGAATTGGAAAGCCTTGTGTGCGGGGGAGCCTAAAACGAGGGAAAAGGCGAGACTGATATTATTTTGCGGCTATGATGGTAATAGCGCAAAGATGGAAGAGCCCGGAACCCCCCATGATGCAAAACTGGCTGCGAAAAGTTTGGGAAATAGTATCTCTTGAATGGGCGACATATGCCATGGACAATAAGGTTCAAAGTTTTGCTGCAAACTGGGGGGGACATACTAACCTTTTTTCGGGATGATTTCAGAGTAATGTGGTGTCCGTAGCGCTTGAGACTGCTTGAACTGCAATGAGAAACGGGGAATGGACAAGAGAGAAAACAAATTGGGATGGAATGGAAATGGCTTTAGGGGGAAAGGGGGGAGGAATGGGGCGTGGGGTATTTTTGGAAGAATGGTTGAAAATGTTGAAAAATTTAATAAAAAGAGTTTAAAAAAGAAAAAGGCTGCCACGTCGGTGGCACAATCTTCAACGCATGTCTCAAAATTATGTTGAGTGTGGAGAGTACTGCGCAGAAATTCTAGACACTCATGGCCTCTCAGGCGCCCTTGCTCAAACAGACACGAACACACACGCACCAACAGGACCCTACACAAGCACCTAGACAGCCTCTGAAACAGGTTGTATACTAGGGTCCCAAAGGAAGTAATGTTTCCACTCAAGGAAACACCAGTTATAGGGGCTTGGACCAAGGAACGTTTTGAATCCGATATGAAAAAGTTGGCATCTTTTGTAGATTTTATGGGGAAGTACCCTATTTAACAAAACCATATATCACAGGGGGATGGAGAACCTCCAGCTAACCACCTAGAGCAGAGGATGTCTCCTACCCAGGTCATTAACCCATGTAGATGAACAGTGGGACGATGTCTTTTTTTGGGGATAATCCAGACTTGTATTTAGAAAACCTTGACCTATAAAGTAGTCAGCCCCCTGATACTGTAGATGAACCAGTAGCAAATTCCTCTATGGACTATGATCTTATTTTCGTTGACTAATTAAAAACAGCTGCTGAAAACATTAAAATACAAAGCCACGAGACAGTGGAAAACACTGATTTTGTGAACAACATTTTGGATGAGAAAGTCTTTAGGTTAATATATACCTTTATTGCAGTCAGTGATAAAACGCATGATAACTTCACTCGCTTCACCTCCTCTGACTAGAGCTGTGAATCCACGCATAGAGAAGCGGTTTAATCCGGCTTCAACTGATCCATTATACATTAGGAGTCATCTCAAACCAGACTCCCTAGTTGTAACTACCCGTAAGAGGGCAGGCACTCCCTTAGTTACATCGGCAGTTCCTCCAGATATGAACAAAAAACTATTTAGCTTAGGGAAGAAGGTTGCAACCTCTACTGCCTTCCAGACTACAATTAACAGCAGCGCAACCCGCATGGCAGGTTTTAATAAGGCCCAGTTGGACCTAGAAGAGGAGCAAAAAGATGGGGTACCAGATCCCTTGCAAACTCACATAATAAAGACTGTCTCCGAGGGCAAACAGGTGGCTTATTCCATCATAACTCTCTTGATGCAGCATAAAATGCAGTAGGGATAATAGCGGAACAAACACTTATAAAGCGGTTTGCTTGGATGAGGAATTCTGGCTGTAAGCCAGACTCACAAGATACCCTCATTAATATGCCGGTGTAGGTGAGTTACTTTTTTGGAAAGCTGTGGATGATGTGCTGGAGACAGCAAAAAAGCAACATGAAACCCTTAAGACCCTTGGTCATATTTCAAACAAACCTTTCATACAACTGGGCTTCTCTAATACCAGTCACACTTTTCGTGGTCAGGGATTTTCAAGAGCATCAGTTTGTTTTTTTGCCCGGTGCCACCTCTTCAACTTGATACTGAAGTCAAAGACAAGCATAATCCTTTTGGTCCATCTTCAATGAACCTTTAGAAGAGGTCGGGCACAGGTCAAGCCACTAAATGTGTGGCCACCCCAGCAAAACAATGATGCAAACATTCCGGTTCCCTCCCATGTCTTCCCAGTAGGGGGTCGTATTTCACTATTCACCCACGCATGGGAGGGAGTATCTACTGACAGGTTGGTGTTGTCAACCGTGGCTGAATGTTACTGCATCAAATTACTGGAATTATAGCGCGATCTTCGAAGGGATTGTGTCCTCCGACGTATTCCTCATCTTAGATATCTCCTTCCAGTTCTGCTGGCCTCGGAAAATGTTTTCTCTCTCTAGAGGGTGCTGCGCGTCGACGTCCTCCAAGTCGATGTCCCTCGACAGCCGCCGTATCGACGTCGACGTCATCCTGCCTATAAAGGCCGCGCGCAGCGTCCGTTGCTCAGTTCCGTTTTTCCGCGCTTACTCAGTGCCTCGGAATACCGTTGCTCAGTTCTTAGTCAGATTAATCCTATTTACCTCGAGTCATTCGATCCGTACTCGATGGCTTCCTCGTCGGAACCGACAACTCCTCGATCCGGCTTCAAAAAATGCCGAGATTGTGGGAAAAAGATGTCGTTGACTGACCCTCACAGAGTTTGTCTGTGGTGTTTGGGAGCTGAACACCATTGTTCGGAATGCGAGGACTGTATGTCCATGACAGCTAAGGCCCTGAAGGAGCGTAGGGGGAAGCTGGAGAAAGGTAAGATTTTTAAAGCTTCTTCTTCGTCGACGAAGTCGAGACACTCGTCTCCTCGTCACCATTCGCGCTCCAGGTCTCGGAGTGGGTCTCATCACTCCTCGAGATCGAAGCACTCGAAGAGGAGACGTCGAAGATCCCCTTCTCCGTCTTCCTCTTCCTCTTCCTCTGTTTCGCCAAAAAGAATCCCTTGCCCCACGAAACATAGTTCCCGGGCTGAATGGGAGGAATTCCGCAAAAATATGATGAGCGTCTTCGAGAAAGCGGCCTCGACCCCCTCGAAGACTGCCGAGAGCGATGCTCTGGTCGAAAGACCCGAAGGTCAAAAACGCCGCGAGTCGCAGTACCCGGCGAAGGTAACCTCTCAAGCGCGTCTCGAGCCCTCGAGTAGGACTATGACCTCCAAACCTTCCTCGAAGGTTCCGTCGACGCCGTCGACGAGGGTTCCGCCGAGGTCGATGTCTTCGACACCGTTGTCGAAGGGACCTTCGACACACGGGTCTGTCGACTCAACGCCAGCTTCGACACCGGCGTCGACGCCAAGAAAAGTCACGGTTACGACACACCCAGTGACTATCCCCAGGTCCTCGACGTCGATGGCGTCGAGATTGTCGAGCAGAATTCCAATTCTGTCGAGGTCATCGAGGCCTCCGCCTTTGTTTTCGACGCCACGCTCGAAGCCTTCGACGTCGGCGTCAACGACATCGACGTTTTCGAGACCGATAATGACAAGTTCGGCACCCTCTGCCTTGGAAATGGGGATTTACTCCTTTTATGAGTTCAGAACAATTGAGAACTATGTCCTCAATTTTGGAAGAGGGTGAATTGTCTGAACAGGAAGACACATTTGAGTTGCAGGGACCTGTAACCCCAATTAGAGAGGAATTTTCCTCTGAAGAACGCAGGTTAAAGGATCTTCATGATTCCTTACATGAGGCAAGTGGGTTAGACACTTCCCCTGAGGTGGAGTTTGCTAGGCCAGACCCGGGGGAGCATGCTGAAACCCCCTATAGAGCCTTAATGGCCAGAATCACAGAGTTTATGGGGTGGTCTGCACCTTCACAATCTTTCCAACAAGATGACCACACGGATATTCTTGACAAAGGCCCACAGGAGGATCCTGTGGTGCCTTTTCATAAAGCTCTTCAGAGGAAGATCATGACAAACTGGGAAACCCCAGATGTAGTACCAGCAGTAAATAAAAAACTGTCTACAAAGTACAGGGTATCTTCTACAGACCCGGAGTTTTTGTCTAAACACCCATCCCCAGAAAGTCTGGTGGTACAGGCAGCATCCTCTACCGATGTCAAGACGGCTTATCCTACCGTCCCACAGGACAGGGACGATAAAAAATATGATGCTATGGCAAAGAAAGTCTTTTCAGCATGTAGCATGGCGTTAAAATCTGTTAATGTTACTTGCACCCTTGCTAGGTTCAGCCATACACTTTGGGAGTGTGCTTCTACAGCGGCTGACTTCATCCCGGAGGGAGAAGAAAGGGATGCGTTCCTGAATATTATACAGGACGGTAAAGACGCTATGTGCGAATCCCTCCAGACGGGCATTGATTCGGCTGACAGTATCAGCAGAGCAATGGCGGCAAGTACATCAACCAGGAGATTCGCTTGGTTGAGAAAGTCTGGTTTTGCCCCAGATGTGCAAGCCAGGCTCTTGAACATGCCATTCGATGGCTCTTCTTTGTTCGGGAAAAAGGCGGATGACAGTTTAGAGAAACTGCAAACTTCAAAAGCAGCAGCAAAATCCCTAGGAGCTGCAATCCGTCAGACTCCTTTTCGTCCCACAGGAACCTCTGCGAGAGGCAAGTCCTTTCGCTTCTACTCCAAATTCGGAAGAGGTAGAGGACGACCGGCTCAAAGGGGACAAAGAAGAACTACCCGAGGTGGACGGGGTAGATATTCAAAAGCCGCAGCAACAGCAGGTGCCTCTTTACCATCAGCATCTGCATCAGCCACCCCAAAACCACTCTGAGGACTTCCCTCACAGGACACCTGTAGGAGGCAGGCTGACTCAACATCTGGCGGTATGGCAGGCTATCACGTCAGATGCTTGGGCATTGGAAACAGTTGCCCAAGGTTACTGCCTGCCTTTCCTACGTATACCTCAGAGTCATCCACTGGGGATCAGCTCTCAGAAAGCTCCAGATCCGCTCCTCTTGCAGGAAATTTTGGACCTGCTAGAGAAAGGTGCCATAGAACCGGTACCTGTAGCGGAGAGGAACAAGGGCTGGTACTCCCCTTACTTTCTCATTCCAAAGAAAGACGGAGGACTGAGACCCATCTTGAACTTGCGAGAATTGAACAAATTCCTCAGAAAAGACAAATTCAAGATGGTCACTCTTTCTCAGATCCTCCAGGCCCTTCAGTTCCAGGACTGGTTGGTATCTCTGGACCTTCAGGACGCTTATTTCCATGTGCCTATCCATCTCAAACACAGGAAATAACTGAGGTTCGCAATTGCCAACTCTCACTATCAATTTCGAGTGCTGCCATTTGGGCTGACCTCCGCCCCGAGGGTCTTCACCAAGTTAATGTCGGTAGTGGCTGCAAGTCTAAGGAGGGAAGGGATTCACGTCTACCCCTACCTGGACGATTGGTTGATCAGGGCTGTTTCTCCGGAACAAGCTCAGATCCAGCTAAATCACGTGTGCCACTTCCTTCAGACTGGGCTTCTCCCTCAATTTAAAGAAGTCACAAATTATACCATCGCAGAGACTCCAGTTCATAGGAGCGATCCTGGACACTTCCCTGGGAAAAGCCTCGCCACCAGAGGTGAGGGCTCAAGATATTCTACAGATGGTTACCAAGTTCCAACATGCCCAACGTCTCCCAGCCTTCGACTTTTTGAGGTTGCTAGGCCTCATGGCATCCTGCATTTTCCTAGTGCCAGAGGCTCGCCTGAGAATGAGATCCCTCCAGTGGGCACTGAGGACTCAGTGGTCACAATTCTCAGGGAGAATGACAGATCTTCTTCAGGTTCCCGGCAGGGTGGCTCGAGACCTTCAGTGGTGGGCCTGTCAGGAGAACATTCTGAAAGGAGAACAGTTTTGGCAACCCTGGCCGGAGATAACCGTAGTCACGGATGCCTCACTCACGGGATGGGGAGCCCACGCCAACGGCTTGACCATCAGCGGTCGTTGGTCTCCATCGGAGTCCAGACTACACATCAACCTGTTAGAGCTGAGAGCCATCAGACTTGCGCTGAAGGCGTTCCTGCCAGCTGTACAAGGGAAGAACGTCCTGATAATGACGGACAACACGGTGGCCATGCATTACCTCAACAAAAGAGGAGGCGTAGGATCACTACCCCTGTGCAGAGAGGCGATGCAGCTCTGGTTTTGGGCAATCCAAGAAGGAATCTCTCTATCGGCAGTTCACCTAGCCGGAGAGAAGAACTTGACAGCGGACGCTCTGAGCAGGCAGAACACAGTCTCCCACGAGTGAGAGCTAGCTCAGGAAGTCCTTCAAGAGATCTTCGCCCTTTGGGGAACCCCTCAGGTAGATCTGTTCGCCACCAGCCTAAACAGGAAATGCGACCTGTTCTGCTCAAGGGAATTTCCCCCGAGAGGAGCTCTGGGAGAGGCGTTCATAGTGGAATGGGAGTTTCCGCTTCTGTACGCGTTCCCACCGGTCCCTGTCATTCCTCAAATGATCAGGAGGTTGAGAAGATTCCGGCGAACCATGATCCTAATTGCCCCGGATTGGGCCAGGAGAACGTGGCACCCGGACCTTCTAGACTTGTCCATCTGCCCTCCAATTCGACTTCCACTCAGAGAGAACCTACTCTCACAGAAGGGAGGTCAGGTTCTCCATCCAGACATCAAAACCCTCAACCTTCACGCTTGGCTTCTGAAAGGCTGAGGTACAAGGATTGGGACCTCCCTGATGATGTTATGAAGGTGTTGCTTTCGGCAAGGAGGCCAGCAACAAAGTCTTTATACCGCTGCCGTTGGAACAGATTTTGCAGCTGGTGTAGAGAACAGAATATCGACCCTTTTTCATGTGGTACACCAATGGTTTGGTCCTTCCTACTATATTTGGCAAATTCAGGCCTTCAAGTTGGCACCATTAAGGGCTATCTCGCAGCGCTATCCATCTTTAAGGGTACTGCGGAAGAACCATCCTATTTCAAATTACCCTTGGTAATACAGTTTCTAAAGGGGTTAACCAATGTTTATCCCCCAAGACCATTCCAGGTTCCCCTATGGGATTTAAACTTAGTACTAACTTTCCTGATGGGTACACCTTTCGAACCTCTCCATTCTTGTTCGTTAAGATTCCTTACCCTTAAAACTGTTTTATTAATAGCACTTACATCTGCTAGAAGGGTGAGCGAATTACAAGCTCTTTCTTGTAAACCCCCTCACACAATATTTCACAAAGACAAAGTTGTCCTGCAAGTGAAGCCTAATTTCCTCCCAAAAGTGGTTTCTGAATTCCATATCACTCAGAAGATTACCCTACCATCTTTCTATCCTCCTCCTCACCCGGGGAAAGAGGAAGAGAGGTTACACAGGCTAGACCCTAGGAGGGCTTTAAGTTTTTACATCAGTAGACTAGCCAGGATAAGACAGGCAGACCAGCTGTTTGTAGGTTACGCAGGTCACAAGCTGGGGTTACCAATAACTAAGCAGACCATTTCCAGATGGATCATTCTAGCCATTCTGGAATGTTATAAACTGGCAGGGAAAGAGCCCCCTCAAAACCTTAGGGCTCATTCGACCAGAGGTATTGCAGCTTCATCGGCCCTCAAAAGAGGCGTGCCGGTTAAAGACATATGTGCGGCCGCTACATGGTCTGTCCATACCTTTACACGTTTTTACAATTTGGATTCCTCCTCCAGTCAAGAGACTAGGTTTGGAAGGGCTGTACTGCATTCTATTCATCAATAGAAGACAGCGTGAAGTCAGTACTCCCTCCTCCGATAATAGAATACTGCTATGGGAGCCTATCTAAGATGAGGAATACGTCGGAGGACACAATCCCTTCGAAGAACAAGTTACTTCTTACCTTGTAACGTTCTTTCGACGGGATGTTCCTCCGACGTATTCCTCATCGACCCTCCCATCCATCCCCGCAGTTCTACTTCCCTTGTTGTTGTAGCTTACGCTCCTTCAGGGTGATTAGTTTAGTCCAGAAAATATTATTGTGGGCTACAAAACGGAACTGAGCAACGGACGCTGCGCGCGGCCTTTATAGGCAGGATGACGTCGATACGGCGGCTGTCGAGGGACATCGACTCGGAGGACGTCGACGCGCAGCGCCCTCTAGAGAGAGAAAAAATTTTCCGAGGCCAGCAAAGCTGGAAGGAGATATCTAAGATGAGGAATACGTCGGAGGAACATCCCGCTGAAAGAACGTTACAAGGTAAGAAGTAACTTGTTCATCTGCCCAGGTCCAGAACTATGTCCAAATAACACCAACAAATACTCGAAGCAAATGTGCAATCATTGCTTGAGAAGAGAGCAATAGAACTCGACCCTCCATCACAGGTAAACAAGGATATTTATTCTGTGTACTTCATTATTCCAAAGAAAGACAAGACAATACGCCCTGTCTTCGACTAAAGACCTACAAATTCTTATGTCAAAACTCAAAAGGTCAGGATGACAACCCTATAGAAAGTAATTCTTCTACTAAAGAGGGTAGTCTACAAGAATCGTGTTGCCTCCGTACCTTTGAACAAACCATATCTTCACATACTGCTCGCTAGTCTATGCAAAGCAGGAGAATGAAGTTATTTTCCTGTTGCCTACTATGTCCTCGACTTGACAAAACAAATATTTGAATAAACCCTGTACAAATTGTCCTACATGGATTTTTTAGAAAAACATCCAATTAAGCGCAAACATATTGCAAATGAGTTGCCACAGAAAAGGCGGAAGAGGAACCAACACCTATTTTTGAAAACCCCATTGAAATTCAGGTTTTAACAGACGAGGGAGACAGTGGTCTCAGACAGAAGGGAATTGAGACGATGGAGTAGAGGGTTTGGAAACAATAGTGTTGGCACTAAAATAGTTTGTTTGTTTGTTTGTTTGTTTTATTTAATATAGCGCTCCAGACCCAGGGGTAAATGGGCGCTTAGGGATAGGTTACATAATTGCAGTAAATAATCAGTTATACAATTGTGGCGTTAAGATGCCAAATATAGAATGTACAGGCAGGAAGTAGGAACATTTCAAAGTATGTACAATATATACAGTTGGTACTGATCTAAGTCAATCTATTCAAAGTATGTACAGTAAATGCAATTGGGACTGAGCTTAATTTATCTGAGGATTTCCTTTTCCAGAAGCCAACTAATGACTAATCTTCTGAACAGTTGGAAGGATTTGGTCAATTTAATACTCAGTGGCAAGGTGTTCCAGAGTTGAGGGGCAAGGACACTAAAGCTTGAGCCCCCCGCTCTTTTGGCGGAGAATCTGGGCACGGTGAGGGAGAGAGTATTGGATGATCTGGTGAGTCTTGTGTTAGGCTTGAGGGAGAGTTTGTTGGTGAGGTACTGGGGGGCAATTTGATTTAGGGCTTTATAGGTGAGGCAGAGGGTTTTCAGGTCGATTGTTTTGTTGGATAGATAACCATTTACAAGATATTCTTATGTGGGAGATGTGCTCTCTCCTGGGAATATTTAGTGCTGCTCTCAGCGCATTATTCTGGAGGATCTGAAGTTTCTTGATTATAGCTTGGTTGGCACCAAGGTAGAGGCTGTTACAATAATCAAGCTTAGATTGTATGAGGGCCCTCGCCAGAATGAGGCAGCTGTTTGTAGATAGAAAGGGTCTACAAGCCCTAATTAATTTTCCCGTGTAGGCGGTAGCTGAGGCGGTCATATTAACTTGTTTGGAGAGGTTGGTATTGGCGTCTAGGTAGAAGCCTAGGGTTTTCACATGATTTACAACTGGAATGATGTTGCCATCTATGATGAAGTTGGAGTAGTCAGGGCTGAGTTTCTGTAGGTTATTGGGGGAGCCGACCAGGAGGAGCTCGGTCTTCTCATCATTCAGGCAGAGGCCGTGTATGGCCATCCATGCCTGAATGATGGCGAAGATTTCGTTGATCCTGGTGGCGTCAGTGTTGTAGTTGCCAGTGATGGTGAGGAGTATCTGGGTGTCATCTGCGTAGTTAGTGTAGGTGACACCCAGATGGTCCAATTTGTCAAAGAGGGGTTTAGTAAAGATATTGTAGAGGGTAGGGGAGACGCAGGACCCTTGTGGGACACCGCATGTGATGGGGATGGGGTCTGCTGCAGCCACAGATGAAAAAACCCTCATGGTTCTGTTGGCTAGGAAGGATTGTATCCAAGTGACAGCAGAGTGTGAGAAGTGGGCAGCAGAAGAGAGGTGGTTGCAGAGTATTTTGTGGTCAACCAGGTCAAAGGCTGCTGAGAGGTCTAGGAGGAGTAGGATGGCTGCTTTGTTGTTGTCCTTGATGTCATCAATCTGGCTTTTGAGGTCAACAAGGGCTGTTTCTGTTCCGTGTTGAGGACGAAAGCCAGATTGACGCAGGCCTAACAGTTGATTGGTCTCCAGGTAATCTTGGATTTGCAGGTAGGCGACTCTGTCGAGGATTTTTAGCAGGAAAGGGACCGTAGTGATGGGTCTGTAATTGGTGGGTATGGCCGGGTCGAGAGATTGTTTTTTTAAGAGGGGGAGAACCCAGGACTGTTTCAGGTTGTTAGGTACAGAATTGGTTGAGAAAGATAGGTTTATTAGTTTGGAGATGAAGGGGGCTAGGTCTCGTGCAGCATCTTTGATGATCTGGGCGGGGCAGCTGTCCCCTTTACAATTAGAAGGTTTGAGGGATGCTATGATTTTTTGGATTTCAGGTATAGTAACTGGTTTGAAAGTAAAGCCGGAGGTGTTACGGGTCGGGGTGGGTGCGCTAGGAATGAGGGCATTGCTGTTGGAGAGTTGTCGTCTTTTGGTCTCAATTTTGTTTTGGAGACCAGTAGTTTTATTGGCGAGGGCATTTTGGATACTGGTGCACCAAGGCTTGTCCTTCACGCAGGTATCGGTAGGAGGGTTAGGGTTTTCTAGTTCCTTCAGGATGGTGAAGAGTTCTTTAGCCGACGATTGGGCATTATTTATTCTAGTATTGTAGGTTTCTTTTTTAGTGCGGATTATCTCTTTCTTATAGAAGGAGGAGATGGTTTTGAGATTAGATTTATTTTCTGCAGTGGGGTTGGATTTCCATAAGGCTTCCATCTTGGCTTTCTTTTTTCTTATAGATTTGAGTTCTGGTGTGAACCAAGGGTTCAGGTGGGCTATGGGTTTACCTTTGCGTTCCTTTAGGGGTGCAACAGCATCAATGGCGCTGGTGAGGGCATCATTGTAGGTGTTGACTAGAAGGTTCAGGTCGGCGGTGGCAGGCAGTGTGTTTAGAGAGGGGAGGATCAGAGGTGTGAGGGTCTCCGCTGAGATATTGCGCTTGTTTCTAGACAGGCAGGCTGGTGCACAGGGGCTCTGCTTGGGGTTGGGATTATTTAGGTTGATTTCAAATGATATGAGGGAGTGGTCAGTCCATACGAGTGGTTGTGGGGCTTTGCAGGTGATATTACAGTTGTGGGCTGCGATCCAATCTATGGTTCTACCTTTCTGGTGGGTGGGTAGTGTAACGACTTGAATGAAGTCGTGCTCGGATAAGGCGTTGGCCAGGGAGGCAGCTGGAGAGTCGTTAGGGTCATTAAATCCTAAATTGAAGTCTCCTAGAATGATATTTTGGGAGTGGGGTTTGGTATTCTCTGTTATGAGAGTGGTAATGTCTTCCTCAAAGGATCCTGTGGGGCCTGGAGGGTCTATATATTAGTTGCACGGTAATGGTGCTCTTAGGGGTGGTATGTACTTTGTAGGTGAGGTGCTCGCAGGACTTTAGCGGGGGGGAGGTGATGTGTCTGAAGTCGAGTGAGGATTTGAAAATGATAGCTACACCTCCTCCGCGAGCATTAGGTCTGTCTGCTCTGAGGATGGAGTAGTTGTCGGGGACGGCCAGAGTGAGGTAGGGTCCTGCTGCTTCATGTAACCAAGTTTCTGTAGTGGCAAGGAAGTCGAGGTCTCCTGAGAGGATAATGTCAGCAATTTCGGTGGGGTGGGCTACTAGAGATCTAACATTGAGTAGTGCACCTTTTAGAGAAGTTGCGTTAGTGGTCTTAGCGCTATCCTTAGTGGTTGAGGTCTTAGTCATAGGTTTGGTAGGCAGTTTGCTAGATGTGGTGGGGAGTCTATCGCCAAGTCTATTATTGCGGTCTTGGAGGGTGGGGTAGGTTGTGGGGCAGTGATCTAATGGGTTGGGAAGGAGAAGGTTAGAGGCAGTATGGTTGGCATTTGTTGAGTTGGTACTGTTAGGTAGGATGTTGGCTGGTGTCAAAGGAAAACCTGTTAAAGGTTAACTAACTTAGTTAGGAAAAACTAAAGGTTTTCCTAACTAAGGTTAGGAAAAATAGTGGGCAAAGGAAAACCTGTTAAAGGTTAACTATTTGTCAACCTGCCAAATCATCTCACAATGACAACATAGGCTTCACTATCCGTGTCGGGAGCACATTGTCTACACCTTGCAGCACAGGGAACATGGTCTCTCCCGCTTTCAAGTCAACACATAAATGTTCTGGATCTTCTAGCGGTTTAAAAAGCACATTGCGCTTTCCAACAACACTTGAAGAACAATATGCCAATTGCAACAGCTGTTTTTACTTCAACAAACAAGCCGGGACACACTAACATTTTCCAAACTGGCACACAGGATTTGCAGATGGTGTCTGAAAGGGGAATATACCTCCAGGGGAACACAATTGCCTAGCAGACACAGTAAGCAGAAACTAATCTCTAGAGCAAGAATGTGAAATATGTGCGGACATTCCTGAAAAGATTTTTACTCCGTGGGGACAACCAGAAGTAGATCTTTGCCACAAGAAAAAATGCAAAATGCCAAAGTTAGGCCTCCAGGTTCCCACAGAAAGGGTCCCTGGGGAACGCATTGTGTGTCAATTGGTCGGGGATATTTGATTACGCTTTTCCTCCGGCCCCACTCTTGAGCAGAGTAAACCACAAAATGGACAAAAAGCACTTCCTGATGGCCCCAATGTGTTTGTGCCAAACATGGTACTCCCACCTCCTGAAACTGTCCATTTGTTCACCAATAAAGCTGACACACTATGACAAAGAATCCAGGGCAAATTCTCCACCCTCAATGTCCTACAACCAACTTAGCAGCTTGGCTCCTGAGGTCCTAAAATTCAGACACCATAATTCACCTAGCAGATGTATGGCAATATTAAGGGAAGCCCGTAACACTAGACACTGCTACTATAATAAGTGGAAAAAGTGTCATCTGGTGTAAAAGGTCAAATATCAATCCAACTGATTGTTAGCCATAGTATACACTGCACTCTTACATTTGTTGGATTCAGGACTGCTCTTTAATCTACTAAAGGTCCACCTAGTTGCACTATCTGCATATACAACATCCCAAAACAAGGTTTACATTTTCTGGTGGAATAATTCCAGTGGTTAAAGCCTTTATGGAGGGAGTAAAACGGATCTACCCACCGGTTGCTAATCCACCACCAGATTAGATTTACTTTTTGTGTTTAATTAAGCTCATGGGCCCACCTTTTGAGCAAGTGTACAATGCATCCCGCAGAGACCTCACTTAAAAGGTTGCTTTTCTTATAGCCCTTTCGTCTGTTCGAAGAGTAAGTGAGCGTCAGTCTTTATCAGGGACTGAACCTTTTGTCACAGTACATAAAAACAAAGTGGTCTTAAGAACACACCCATGGTTTTCACCAAAGTACACGTCTAATTTTCGTATCGGCTAATCTATTGAACTACCAGCTTTCTTTGAAATTCCACAAAATTCGGGAGAAAGAACACGTCACACACTCGATTTTCACAGGGCAGTCATGTACTACATTAATGAAACAAAACCGCTCAGAAAGACAGATCAGTCCTTTTGTTTCTATAGCAGCCCGAAGAGAAGGGGATCATGTCTCAAAGGCTATCCTTGCTTGGTGGATTGTAAGACGTATCCAACAGTTATACACTGCCAAATAACTAATTTCCATTTACACCAAAGGGGCTAGCCTTGCTTTTATTGCAAATGTGCCACTGTAGTCTATCTGTAAAGTAGCTACATGGAGTTCAGTCCACACCTTCAGACATTATGTTGCTGCACAAAGCAGTAATGATTCACAGGTGGGAAAGGCAGTGTTAAAGCATCCGTTTGTTTCTACCCCTTCAATTATTCCACCACTTTCACACTACTGCTTGCTAGTCTATGCAACTCATGTGATTCTAAGCAGATCCACAAGCCTCAGAAGACGAGCATTACATATCTGTAATCTGCTTTCTGGTGCTTGCATCTGCTTAGATTCACATGCACCCACCCATCCTCCCCTTATTGGACATGTGAAGGATCATGGGTACTGAACAGGTCTCAGTAGGGATCGTATTACTGAAACGTCTCGTCAAAATACTATTTTCGACTTAGAAATACACTGCACTAACCATTACATGTCGGCCTATGCAAAGCATGTGAATTTAAGCAGATACAAGCATCAGAAGGATTACAGGTATGTAATGTTTGTCATTATTTATATTAATATAATAGGATGGCAGTCACCACCCTATAGTTAAGGGGAGTGACTTGATCCATATGAAATGCAAAATGTCTGTTGCTAATAAATTCTAGCTTGCAGGATGGATTTGGCAGATTTTTTACAAACCAAACAAAGGTTGGTACGCCCCACCCTCACACCTAAATTTATGGCTGGAACCTTTGGGAAATATTTGTTAAGATAATGGTTATTAAAAAAGCAAAAAAAACACTTTTTTCAGCCTACTCTCATTGACTTTTCCATAGAGAAAATGTCCAGATTCTGTCAAGCCAAAGCGCATGTTAGGCAGAATTGCAGGCAGTACCCTCTGGGACCACTACACACAATTAGGACTACAGGTGTAACCAAGACCAACCTTTGGTATAAGTCTGTACCACACAGTTTGTTGGTAGCGAGCTGAGCAGCCAGGCTTATCTCAAGAGTGAATGTGAGCAGTACAAGTAGTTACACAGAGGACGTTCAATCAGAGTGGTTCAAGTAGACACTTATACTCAAGGTTTCTTGGTAAAACACTTTTTTTTTAAACAACTGTAATAAATTAATATTTCACTAGAAGAAGACAACTTAATGTTATATACCAATACACTTCAATACAAAACTGTTTTTGAGACAGTTTGAGCTCCCCTGAAGTAGGAGCAAAATGACAGTTCAGTTAGTTAGCAGTGAGCAAAAAGGACAAACGTAAGTAGAATAGATTACTTATAGTTTCTAGGCAGTGCACATAGTTTCAGTTCACCAGAGGAGTTCAATTCAAGTCAATAAACCAGTCAATCTGGATAGGAAAGAGCAGTTCTGGTATCAAACGGTAAAGTCTAAGCAAAAGTTCTAAGAAGTAGTTTAGGCGAAAAAGGATCATTTATGGGGTCACAAGCTGATTAGGCCTGCAAGTTGGGAAAGTTTCACGAACTTTCACCGCGAGAGTGGCGGTCTCCCAATCTGGTTGGCACAGTACCTTTTTATATGAAGAAACCAATGATGCTGAAGTCATGGTTCCTGGCAATTCCTGCAGATCTCGCTGTTCCTGAGCCTCAGTCGTGGGGACAAGAGGAACGATGTCGGACTCCTGCACTGCACGGGATCATTGAAGAAAGCAAACAAAATGGATCAGTTCAAGTAGCTGTAGATTCAAGAACACAAGCTGGTATCCCTCTCCCTGGTTAATCCTAACCAGCCTTGTTTATTTTATTTTAATGTGATGTAGTTTTATAAACAAAAACTTTACACATGATTCCATAAAATTAACCAATTACACAATACAATAAATAACATCATCATATACAAATTTCAAATTTCATCATCTTCTGTTCTTTCACATAACTTCATCAGATAACTCATGTCATTTTTCATACTAATAAATACAATATAGAAGTGTTCACAACCTTTAATTCCACATATACCTGTGCTATATGGAATTGTAGATAGAAAGGTACCGTAATAGAATAAAATATAATATATCAATCCAACCATTAATCATTAATCAATCACTCCCTTAATCGTTCCCTCATACAGTCTATCCCCCAAGGCCATATTGTCCCCAGCCCTATATGCAAGGGTTACTGAGCATCAATCACCAGTAGATCCTTAGCAGGCTTTGAGTGGGGGAATAACTATTCTTCAAGTTTTCCCTTAACCATATGCCATACTCTATATAGAGCCAGATGTAAACTTGCATTCAAGGTATTAATACACATATACCAAAAATCTTTCGACTTGATGTGGTCTAAATTATGGACAAAACTACTATAGTGCTTTATATAAATTAGACTCAGTCTGGGACATAACATAAGGACGTGTCTCGCCCTTTCAAGTGAGGCTTTGTTCTTACACATCCTACAGAATCGCTCTGGTTTGGGAATGTCCCGTTCGGGTCCTATCACAGTTAACACAGGTAAATGATTAATACGCAAACGTAGTATAAAGCGTCTTAAATTATCCGAAGGGCATAGGTTCAAATATCCTTGTGCCCTTCTATAGGTGTAAAGTAAATGGGATATAAACCATAACTGTGTAGGCTTTCCAGATGTTTAAAGTTGTTTTGCCAGTCCCAAATATTTAATCGCTCCCCCTTTTTTGGATTTCGAGTATTCAAAGTTATCGCCCCAGTTGGGTGTCCACTCGATCATCTCAAATAGAGTGGTCATTTCTCTCACAAGCTTAATCTGTTTGTTCCCAATTATGTCCTCTTTCACAGTCATCAATAGTTGATTGGTACTGTTCGTATGCATCTTAATGAAAAGGTCAGCTCTTTTCTTTAAGACTAGTGCTTTTAGTGAGAGTAGACCTAATTCTAATCTCAATATCGCCATCGGTACTCCCTGAGGTAGACCTAAAAGCTTACGCCAGAATTTACCTTCCATTATTTGGAGCCAATCAAGATTAAGATCGACCAAGGCTTCCAATCCATAAATCACCATAGGAACCAAGCATTGGATGTAGAGTTGGCGGGCCACCCAGATAGAATATCCACTCTGATAATGAGAGAACTTGCATATCAGAGCGGTTAATTGGGCCCCTTTATTTTACGATTTTGCACACAGGATAGAAAATTTCCACTAGTCAAATTCCACTCCCAAATATTTGTAACAATGAGTATATTGAATTTCCATATCTCTCAGCGTCATTCTCGGGCGGCTCACCTTACCATGACTATACAGGATCAGTTCTGTTTTCGTGTGGTTTATAGTGAGTTCATTCGCTTTCGCATATTCCCAGAGCCTCTCAGCCGAGCGGAGGATTCGGCTAAACGTGTGGTCGAAAATGACCACATCATCCGCATAGGCCATAACTAAGCAATGTTGGGTACCAACTTTAGGGGGACAGTTACGCACCGCACGTAAATATTCAGGGATATCAGAAACTAACAAATTATACAATGTGGGAGCAGTGACGCATCCCCTGCTTCACCCTTCTAACTTGTTTTATCACCCTGGTAATAGATCCACTTCCATCTAGCCTCAGCTGAACAGAAGTATTCTGGTGCAGGAGTTGTAGATAATGGAGCAATCCTTCAGGGCATGCCATTCCCCTCAGCTTCTTCCACAATTTCTCTCTATTAACAGTATCGAAAGCTGCCTTAAAATCAATATATAAGGCATACAAAGGAGGGTTATTAGCTGATAGGGCTTTATCTCTGAGACTATTCATAATTAGTAAATTATGCGTGGTCGAGTATCCCGTTCTAAATCCGCTTTGAAAGCAGTCCAGGATACCTGAATTTTCTGCCCAAATCTGCAATCTCTGTAAGAGTAAAGAGGCGAATAGTTTACCTGAACAATCTAACATCGAGAGCAGACGGTAGTTTCCTGGATCAGATCTATTCCCTTTTTTAAATACGGGCACTAGAATTGCTTTTTGCCAAGTCTCAGGTATTCTCCCCTCTTGTAGCACCTTTTCGAAGAGAATTTTTAGGAGGTTGGCCCAGAAGACTGGGTTTTTCTTCATAAGGAGATTAGAAAGCCCATTCGGGCCAGGTGCCCGTGAGGCTTTGAGTTTGGAGATCTTATCTATAAGCTCTTCTAGGTTCACCGGAAAGGGCACCGGGGCTTGTATAGGTATACCAGATGTTTCGAAATTATCAACCCTAGTCCTATTACGTTTCTCAAGAAAATGTACCCATTCCTCAGCATCGATCGAATTTATTTGAGGGGTTTCCCTGCTACCCCTCGCATCCCCCAAAAGTGCCCAGATATTACGGGAATTTCTTGAGCAAATAATCCAGTCTTTTGCCAACCTGTCAATTTTTTCTATCTTTTCCGTTGTTTCAACCATGACCTATACCAGTTTTTCTCTTTAGTCCTAGCATGTATAGTAATAAGGGATTTTGTGTTGGCTCTAATTTTACGTATCTCCCTTCTAAGTATGCGTTTAGCATCTCTTATTGACTTATCATAGGTCTCAGTCTCACCCTGTTCTCTAATAACCAATAATGATTTTTTGGTTACATATTTACCAGTGAAGTTATAGATCCACCCTTCCAGATCCTCCATAGATAATTTAACAAACATATTATGATGATTATTATCCCAATCACCACAATCCCGGCAAACTCTAGAGATGTTTTTCTCTGACCATATTAGTCGAGAAATAGCATGATTAACAGATAAACTTCCCGTCGTCATTTTTGGAGGTGATTCAATACCACTGTTCAGGGTTAGACTGAGACCATTAAGATCACTCCAGTCGTTATCTACCACTCATGTCATTAACCAGGGATGCCACCTCTGCACTAGTAAAGCAATAGTCGAGGGTACGATGCGCCACACCCGCTCCCCATGTAAAGTGACCCGGACGGTCACTCATAGTTCTTCCATTTAGACATTCCAAATCCCAACTCTTCATGAAACATAACCACTTCTTTCCTTCCTCATCACTTTTGTTATGATGCATGAGAGGGTACGGATATAAAGATTTATTGTTAGTCGTACCTCCTTCTCCCTTGATAAGACAATTAAAATCACCTGCAACGACAATGAGATTGCTTTTACATTCACTCTTCCAATCACTCAGCAAATCATGCAGCCTATCTTGAATTTGGTCGCTCACCGATGCATCATGGGGATTATATAGGTTAACCAGCAATAGCTTAACCCAGTTGTCCTTACTTATTATAACCACCTCCACCGCATTAATGTTGTCCTCTAGTTCGGTGGGTATTTCTCTAGATATTATAGCCTTTGCTACCCCAATCATCAGTCCACCAAATGGTCTTCCCATTTGCCCTTTTTTGGCAGGAGTGTGGTATAGTTTGTAACCATCTATCACAATCGGTGCAATCAGCCAGGTTTCTTGTAACATAAAAAAAAAGAGTAATTCATAATAAAAGGTAGTGACCCATTAGTTGCCGTAAAATATTTAAAACCCCTAGTGTTCCAGGACAACAATGAGCAAGTTCAGGGTTTGTTTATAGCCAGGGGCAAAGCCTCGGCTGGCCACTTAAGCGTGTTCTGGATATCGCTCATTTGTACTTGTTTCCCGGTAATTAGGGGGAGTTTAATTTTACCATTAATTTTAGTAGACTTAGATTTATCCTTATTCAACGGATCTTCATCATTAGGCCTAACATCCACCCCCAATCTCACCTGCGCCAAATTGCCTCTATATTTACGAATCAGCTGTGCAGCAGCCAAAACCGTACAATGCAGTGCCGTTACATTCGGATTGGTGCTACACAATGGTTCCACAAATGAAAAATCCTCTGACCTAATAACTCTTAATTGAGGTATTAAGTAAAGTTTTTCAAGCATAGCCTCTCGTGGTAGCCACTTGCCGCCACATTTCTGATTCAAGTTCTTCACGATACAGATCCTGTTTTCTTTTCTAATTTCATCTCTGGCTGGGATTGGTTGTTCCCTCTCCGAGTTCGTGCTTTCATAAGTACTGTTTGGACTATTCCTTTGCGGAGTGGAGAATTGATTATCCATAGTGATAGGACTGTCTATAAGAATAGAGTCTTGACTATCATTGCTCACTGCTGATATTTCTTTGGACTTCTCCGGCAGTATCCAACTCGTGAGAGTTCCCGGGCCCTTTCCTTGAAGTTTTTCTTTTCAGCGCCCTTTTTTTTAGCCTTTTTAGATTTCTGCTGAGGATTTGCTGTATTGGGAAGTGGGGAAGCCACCTCCACCAGGACGTTTCTTAAAGCCGCTCCCTTTGCCATTCTGCACTGTTTTTTGGTCAAATGGATAGGTTCTTCTTTTGTAGGGGGCTCACCCCCCTCAGTGTTAGTTGGAATTATCAATATTTCAGGCTCCTTAATTTCTTCCGGCTCCTCTTCATGGACTGAACCTGGACCAGGTAGATTCAGCTGCAAAACTGTATTTACGTGTATTCTCCCACAAAGTTTTAAGAGTATTTTTAATGCAAATTGTAAGGAAGATAAAGACGCCTGCAGATCGGCAATCGCAGCAGAATTCAGCAGCGATGATTCATTGGATCGATCATCATCGTGCTTCCCAGGCTGCTCGATGTCAATCAAAAGATTAGGTGATTCAGACAATCGGCCCGAACAGGGAGTCCTCAAGGGGGTATTTTCTGGCTGCAATACCTGCGCCTCAACTGTCATACTTGCAGCTTTCTGAATAGGCCCCTTCTTGAAGTTCCCCGACACATCAGTGTTTGGGGGGGGCATTGATTTCTGTAGAGACAAACACAAGTCTAGTAATGAATTATCAATGTCGTCAAAATTCGTCAAATCCAAGGGACGACTGCCATTATGCATTATAGGGTGTGTCTCCTCAATATGTTCAGTGGTGCGTACTTGTGGGATTTTTCCAAATAATGCCGGAATAGTGCCTCTAGCCTTGGCTGGGGAGTTCACTGTCCCCCCCCCCCCCCAGTCTCGTTATTGGGAGGCATCTTAGAATTATTTGTCTTACCTTTCCTCAAATTGTAAGAAGTTTTAGCACTGCGCTCTTTTAGCGGCATATTAACTCAGAGAGAGTGGACGCTGGAGTCTATACAGTCAAGTTCACAGGTGAGTACTTAGTACGAAACCTATCCACTCAGTATTACGGGGCGGGTGATCAGATCATAAATAGTATACTTCTGTGCGCTGGCGTTCTATCTTGCTAGTGGAATCAAATGAGATTGTACTCCCCCGCAGTCTCCTCTAGCTCGTGCGTATATTAAGATGTAATTACTGCACGACCGGGCTTAACACGCCACAGCAATCGAGATACAGGACTTCTTATATGCTGCTGATAACACCACGCTTTTGGGCTATATGCAGACGAGGGTAGGTAGCCCCCGCCAATACCTCCACACCAGCAATACCAACCATCCATGTCCCGTGCCTGCGTTCAAACTCACCCGAAAGGTTTGCGGGACAGGCAGAGCCGAGGGGGCACGTCACCCCGCTTAAGCCACAATATTTCGCCACAAATGGAATGGAGTCCAGATGCTGGCAGAGACTGGTGGGTGGCAGCGGGTAGCGGGCGGATGTTAAGCCAGTGTCGGCGAGTTGCAGGTGGTGGGTGGTCAATGTCAAGCGCCGACTTACTGGCGGGTGTAGAGCGCTGACTCGCTTCGCTACCTCCGCTCCTCGCTCGCGGCTCCTCTGCTCTCTCACCTCACGATAGAGGAAAGAACCTCACGAACGAACACGTTCGAACAACATGTCAAGCCGCACCACGTTCAAGGCTCACAATCACGAACAAAGAGCTGAGAACTGGCCGCTTCCGACGTAATCCAGCCTTGAGAATGGTATCCAGGCGTCTTACGAGTTGATTGGTCCCACCAACTCAAAGGAAGAAGCCGTCCTTGAAGGAGCTTCTCTGTCGAATGGAGTTTGGCAATTAGGACCTGCAGCAGGGCTTCACCGGGCAAACCAACGGTCCAGGAGTTGCAGCAGCTGTCCTCTTCCAGCTCGTCTTCTGTTCTTTCGTTCCAGTGGTCGACTCTGCCTTTCAGCCCACAAGACTCGCCTTTTAAACATTTTTCTCCCTTTCATCCCAGCCTAGCTGTCACTGACCCAGCAGGGGGCTGTCCTTGCCTGACAGCCAGCCAATCGCACCAGAGTGCATTTAGGTCTCCTAGGAGACTAAGCACAGGAAGTTTCAGGCATCCCCCTCACTTCCTGCCCACCCCAGACACTCAGACGCCAAGGGCGGACTTCAGTCCTGAGATCCGCCAAAGGCACACAAACAAAGGGACCAAACCTGGTTTGGCTCGCAGAGACAAACACTAGAATGACCTTTCCAAAAAGAAATGGCGAAAAAAGACCAGCACCCGTTTAAACAAAGGGGCTTAAGGTGCCATCTTGATAAACATGTCTCCCGTGATTTTTAGCTACCGGTGTTCGCGGTCGGGAAAACTCATGGTATTTCGTTGTAAAACCACTGCCACCCGCCTTTTCAATAGGAAAGGGTAGAATTTGACTGCTACTTGAGTGTTTAGACATTAGGGATACTATGTAACCCCTCCAGTACTCCATTGTAAGATGCTGTGCGCTGGGTCTATGAATTTGGAAAAGATTAGTAAAGTCAATTTCACTTTACATTCTGTGGGAAACAGTAGTTGATCCCAGAGAAGGTATTTAAACATTTTGGAAGTTAAAAGACATCCCTGTGTCACTTCACTGAGGGTGCTGTGTAACACACATGAAAGATGCCTATGGAGTTATCTAAAGCTCCATAATCAACGAACACAAATGTAAAATACACATCAAAATACATGAGTGGGGAACAAAAAGGCTCACACTCTTTCCAGGTAAATAAATCAAGTCCTCAAAATCCAGCAAAGTTGCTGGGGGTCTCTAAGGTGAAGGGAATTAGCACATTTCTGAGAATTCCCCCAACACTCGTCTCTCCCCCCCCCCAAACTAAGGGACAGGAGG
The DNA here is from genome assembly GCF_040938575.1 of Ambystoma mexicanum. Taxonomy (NCBI): domain Eukaryota; kingdom Metazoa; phylum Chordata; class Amphibia; order Caudata; family Ambystomatidae; genus Ambystoma; species Ambystoma mexicanum. The sequence continues at coordinate 1,304,597,370 of NC_090933.1, forward strand.
ATTTAATCCACCCCTGGATGAATTTAATCCACCCCTGGATGATTACTCCAGTCGGTCAAACATTCTGGAGAGACCATCAGCATTTTGGTGATTACGCCCTGACCTGTGTTCAATGGTAAAATCAAACCCCTGTAGGCTGATTGACTATCTTAACAATTTAGGATTTTCCCCCTTCATCTGCATTAACCATCTCAAGGGTTGGTGGTCAGTCTGAATCACAAAAGTAGATCCATACAAGTATGATCTAAACTTCTTCAGTGACCACACAATAGCAAAACATTCTCTTCCAATGGTTTCCCACCTTGTTTCTGGTCCCTTCAGCTTTCTGCTGATGAAGCAGGCGGGGTGTTCCCTACCTTTCTCATCCAGCTGACTCAGAACTGCACCTGTACATGTATTGGAAGCATCTGTTTGCGCAATGAAGGTTTGGCTGTAGTCGGGAGCTCTTAAGACTGGAGCTTGATAAAGGGCTTAACTAAGTGTTTTTAATGCCTTAGTGCACTCCTCATTCCACCTGACCTTTTTAGAAAATGTAGGTGAGACCACAATGAAGTTCCTATAACAACCAGTGAGACCTAAGAAGGCTCTCACCTGGGTTTGAGTAGTAGGGAGGGCCCATTCTTGTACAGCTTGTACTTTGCTGGGCAATGGCCTTATTTCAACTCCTCCTACCTCATTTCCAAGGTAGACCACTTTGCTCTGACCGATTTGACATTTACTTGCCTTTATGGTCAGATAGGCCTGCTCAATAGCCTGCAAAACATATCCTAAGTGGTCAACATGTTCTTTCCAAGTAGGGCTGAACACTGCAATGTTGTCCAAGTATGCCATGCAGAAGTCCTCCATCCCATTCAGAACTTGATTAACCATCCTTTGGAATGTTGCAAGTGCATTCTTTAATCCAAAAAGGCATTAGCCTAAACTGGTAGAGGCCTACTGGGGCTGAAAATGCAGTTTTCTCCTTGGCATGGTCTGTCAGGGCTATTTGCCAATGGCCTGACGTTAGGTGAAATGTACTGAGGTACTTGGCTGAACTAGGTTTGTCCACAAGATCTGTCCTCGGTAAAGGATGGGCATCCGTCTTTGTGACTGCATTTGGAGCTCTATAGTCTACACAGAATCGCAACTCCTTGGATCCTGCCTTTGGTACTAGCACAACTGGACTAGACCATGGACTGATAGAGGGTTCTATTACCCCGAGATAAAGCATCTTGTTGACCTCCTTTATGTGGGTTCTGACATTATCGGACATTATTTAACCTCTGCTTTTTACGTGTAAACAGTCACCAGTGAGAATATTATGCTGTGTTAGGCAGAAACCTGTGCAGTTCCCTCTGGGACCACAGCAAAAGATTTAAGACTACAGGTGTTTGGCAGTAAACACACTTGGTAGCAGTCTGTACCACACAGATTCACTTGGTAGCTGTGGCTGAGCAGTCAGACTTCCCTCAAGAAGAGTTAGGCAGTATGCAAAGTATACACAATAGGCACTCAGATACAATAGCACAAGAAAACACTGACCAGAGCTTTGGTATCAAGGTATATAATTATTTATTTAAAAACACACTGATTGAAACACTCTAGCACTATTATTGTAAATCACTCTCAACACAGTTAATATTATTTTATATACATCCCTTATTCCTTATCAGACAAGTCTTCGTTAACACCACTTATTTCCAGATAGAGGTGAGCGCTTAACTATAGATGGTACTCCAATAAGTTAACGAAAAGGGAGGGAAAAAGGCAGAATGTAGGCAAATACACCACACTAATCTTTAGGAACTCTTAAGCAAGGCAGGAAAGTCAAAAGTTACTTATGAGCCAAAGTCCATAGGCCGGGCCCACTCTTGGAGAGAGCAGGGCACAAATACACCCAAGATCACACAATGACAACAGGCTTAAAAAGTCTTGCAGGGAGTTCAGAAAGGTTTTAGTTAGGCTCAGAAAGTTTAGCCAGGGTGTCCAAGGCTAACCCAGGTTCGAAAGCCGGGGACTAAATCTACCCCGTACAGTCGGTTGCAAGGGAAGCCAGGCGGAACACGGTACCTTATGTGGAAAGGATCCTCCAGCGGGGGCAGTTGTTCCTGGCAGCGAGTGCAAGTCGCGGCGTCGTCCAGAGGAAGAGAAGATCTCGACGTGGAGGAAAGACTAAGGTCGTTGCACTGCCAGGGAAGAAACCAGCCGCAGAGTTTTCCGGTTAAAGGTACTACCCTTTGATTGACGGTAGTGGTAAAACGTGGTATCCCGGTTGCCGGGGTGCTTGGCACAGGCAAGGCGGCCACGAGATGCTCCAGGAAGCGAAAAAGCAAGCAGACTGGTTATCCCCACCAGTCGAAGGAAGAAGACTCTCCGGGCTGGAGATCTCCTCTCTCGTTGGGAAAGTGGTGAGACGGTCCAGCAGGGCTCCACCGGTGGTGTCGTCGTAGCAGGTCGGCTCAGCTTCTCCCTCGTCGGATTCATAGGTCCTGTGGCGACTTCTAAAATTCCAGTCCCCAAAGCCCTGCTTTTATGCAGAAAACCCCCATTCACTCAGCCTAGCTGTCACTCAAACATGGTAAGTGGTGAGCTGGCCGGCTCACCACTTGGGCCAATCAGGACGGAGTGCGACTTGAGTTGCCTAAGCAACTCAGGAGGGTTAGAGGGGGATTTATGCACCCTGGACTAAGTACCCCAGATAGAGTGGCACCACTTTGGAGGGCTTCTGTGGAACAGCCCGCCAAAAAGTGGGACAAAGGGCTCAACTTGGGTTGGAGTCACAGAAGCGAACACAAACGCCATTGTAGAACCGAGTTCTGGCAAAAAATACCAACCAGAGAATTAATATTAAATAAACCGGCGGTATGTTCGAGGCTATAGGAATTAAATAATTAAAGTTGGTAGCCTCGAACAATGGTAAATCCCATAGAGATATATTCACGGTCGAATATAAAAACTAGTATCCACTGCCACCAGCCAAAACTCGATCAGGGGGGACGGAGACATGCCCCCTCGACTAACAGACCCCGGGACAATCGAATTGCCCCGGCCAGTACGTCCACAATATGATGGTTTGTACTGGTTCTGTTCAGAATTTGAGACTAGTAAAGTCAATGGTGACTTTACATGCCCTGGGAGACAGTAGTCAGTCCCAGGGTATGGAGTCTATACTGGGGGGTCACTATGACACCCATGTGTTACTGCACCGAGGGTGCTGTGTAACGCACATCACAAAAACACATGAAGCCCTATGGAGTAAAAGACCCCATAGCCCATTAAACACATCTAGAGTCAAAGAAACACACTCAAATCATGCCCAAGAGTGAGGGTAAAAGAGTCTCACTCTTGGCAGGAGAAAAAAATAAACCCCAAAAATCCAGCAAAGCTGCTGGGGGATTCACTAGGTTAGGAAATGCAGCCTAAACAGAGAATTCTCCCTAACATGCTGGCCCCAAGGGGTCAAGTCTGTTGATGGTGAAAACAGGGAGGCACATTGATTTAACTGGAACTTGCACTCCTCCTGTTGTTCCAGTGTCAGATTAGAAGAGAGATTAACTCCTATTTTCTCATCTAAAGGTTATCCCCTGAGGAGATCAGGCAGAGATTCACTTTTACTCCTCTTGAGCTGAAGCTAGAAGCAAAGCTCCCACTTCTAGTTTGGTGACATTCACTTTTAGACGGATGGTGTGAAAGACCCTGGGTGCCTCCTTAGGATTGCCTAAGTCCACCAGATAGTTGACCTCTCCAAGGTTTCCCACAACCTTGAAGGGTCCTAGCCATTTGTCCTGTAAGGCCCTCTGCCTTGTAGGTACCATAACTAAAGCTTGCTGGTCTTAAGTAAACTCAACCATGTTGGCCTTCTGGTCATGCCAATGCTTCACCAGAGCCTGACCTGCGTTTAAGTTATCAGATGCTTCTGTCATCATGTGTCATTGTCCTCCAGAGACCTAACACATAGTCAGTGACTCTCACTGGCTTGGGAGAAGGAGCACTCTCCAACCCCTCCTTAATTAGGGCCAATGGACCTCTAACGGGATGACCATAAAGAAGCTCAAAGGGACTAAATCCAACTCCCCCTGAGGGACTTCTCTATAAACAAATAGAAGGCATGGCAGTAGAAGGTCCCACTTTCTTCTAAGGGGTTCCTCTAAAACATCCATCATGCTCTTCATAGTACGGTTAAACCTCTCTACCAATCCATTTGTCTGTGGATGGTAGGCAGTTGAGAACTTGTAAGTCACTCCACAGTTCTTCCACATGGCCTGCATGTAGTTGGACATAAAGTTTGATCCCCTGTCCGAGATGACTTCCTTAGGAAAACCTACCCTGGTAAAAATACCAAGTAGGGCCTTAGCAACATCCTGAGCTGTAACAGTCCTCATAGGTATGGCTTCAGGGTACCTAGTAGCATGGTCTACTACAACCAATATAAATCGATTGCCTGAGGCGGTTGGAGGGTCTAAGGGACCAACAATGTCGATTCCTACCCTCTCAAAAGGGACTGCCACCACTGGGAGGGGCACCAAATGTGCCACATTCTTGGCTCCACTCTTGGCTCCAGAGATCTGACCAGTGTGACAGCTCCTACAGAATTTATCTACATCAGACCCCAACTTAGGCCAGTAGAAATACAGAGAACGCCTTTCCTTGGTCTTATTGAAGCTCAAGTGACCAGCCAAAGGAATCTCGTGGGCCAACTGTAGGAACTGATCTTTTTTTTTTTTTTTAAATGTATTACTTGTATTTAATCACTCAGATTTTTACAAGGTCAGGTAAAGAGAAGATTAGGTAAACAGAAGATTTTCAAAGTTTCAGAAAAGACTTCCATCTAGTTAGTGCGGTCTTCTATCTTCTCCATAGCATATTTCAGAATCTTTGCTGTGGCGATAGTCCATCTAGTCTTCTCACCCGAAATCCGGCGAGCCCAGCAAGACTCTTCTTCATATAGTTTAAAATCCACCAACATCGGTATACTAGTCTTGCAGGTCTGGTCGCCGAGCAAGACAATAACAGATGCCTTATTGTTTCCAGTTGGTGTTGGTCAGCACACATTCTGCATTTATTTGAATTTGAAACAGATCTTATTGCCAAGATTTCATGCGTAGGCAGAAGGTTTAGTCGCGCTCTCATGAACGTGCTTCTCAATGTTTTGTCTGGGAATTTCATGCAGTATGTTTGTGGTTCCTACAGTTTTTTAGGAGCCGTCGGAAGGTGGCTTATCAGTTTGTTGGATGCTACTGTTTCATTAGTGTTGATCCGATCCCGTTCATCCATTTTTTTTTTCTCTGTGGATTAGAAATTAAATCTTCTTCACTGCAGGCAATACGGTCAAGTTCGAACTTTTTAGCCAACATCCATATGTTTAGCATTTTACAGCGACCACTTCTGCTTTCCTCTGCAATCAGCTGGTAGACTCGAGGGGTGTTGATCATCAGGGTTTTCCTGAAGAGCTGCATACTTCTCTGTTCTACTGTTGCTGATGGAGAAAGTAGGCCAGGTTCACGCCTGATGGCTGCAATGGAAGTGGATTTAGGTATGTTAAGGACTGAGCTCCACAGATAGCCTTCCAACTTTCGCCATATTGTCGCTGGCATGTTGGGGGTTGCGTCCATCCGGTAGGCAATAGATGGCACCACTTTTGTTTTATAAAATTAAATTGCAGGCAGCAACGAAAACCTTCCAAATGTATCAATTTCTCTCGTTTGAGCTGTTCGATTTTGCATTTTGTCCCAAAGGACCTGCCGCATTTTCACTTCTGTTCTGGAGCTGTCGATCATGACTCCCAAATATTTGAATTGTACAACAGTTTACATTTTTGTGTTGTCTAAAGGCCAGTACAAATTCGCAATTATTTTGGAAATGTTTCCAGTATCAGAATTTTTGTCTTCGACTTATTTATTTCCAGATGTTTTTTTTCTATATAGTGCGACAAATTGTTCAGCTGGCGCTGCAATCCGATAGGGGTTTGATCCAAGAGGATCATATCATTGGCTAAGAGCCATGCGGGAGACGCTGCACTTGCCTATTTTCTGAGGACATTATCTTATTGTATTTTCGGTTTCTTTAAAGTCCCCCAGGAAGGAGATGAAGAGTGGCAGCTAAAGGGCAGCCCTGTTTTACTCCCCTTTGAGATGGTATTTCCTCTGGCAAAGCCCTATTGACTCGGGCGTACACGCATTTTGGTATTGGTGTGGAGCGCGATCACAGGTTCCAAAATCGAGGACACTTCCAGGCTTCAAGCTTATTCCAGAGTTTCTCTCGGTCTACTTGATCGAACGCTTGGGTCAGATTGATAAATGCTAAGACAACTCTTGGGGCGCCGGCTTTGATGTTATTTTTGATTATGTTTAGCAAAATGTTCACCGACGTGCCTGCGTTCTTCAGGAAGCCAGTTTGGAACGGGTCAGCACTGGGAGAAGATCTTGCCCACTTCTGAAATCTTGTGAGCAGCAGAGTTGCAAAAACCTTTCCAATAATGTCCAGAAGAGCGATTGGACGGTAATTAGCCGGATCTTCTCTGTTGACCTTTTTTGAAAATGGGAACTACCACCGCCGAGTTCCATAACGTCAGGATTTATTTTAACTCCATACAGCGGCGTAAGATCTTGCTTATAAAGCTTGTCCATTCCTCTGGGTGGCGTTTTAGGTCTGTTTGTCAGACCGTCAGGTCCTGGGGCTCTTGAGGATTTTAGTTTTAGGATTTCTTTGTTAATGTCGTCTTCATCGATTAGGTCTACCCATGAAGCCTCTGACTTTATCTCTGCTGCTGGAGAGTGGTTTCCTGGGGATTCAAATATTTTGCAGAGTTTGTGAGTATCTCAGCAGTTTGGAAGTCCGTTTTCTTTATTAAGGCCCAAAACACTTGTGATTTCTTATTACTTACAATGTTTAACATTTCTTCTGAGTCGTTGTGGTAGAGACTGATCCGGTGGCTTTTAAGCCACGACTTGTAATTCTTCGTCTCCTCATGGAGAGCATTTCTAGTTGAATACATGTGTTTTAGAACCGATCTTTTCATTTGCCTTAGTTTCCTCCTTCTCTCCACTGGGATCTTGCTATGAACATGTTTGTTTTTTGCACTTGTTTTTTTTTGCTAGAGTCTGTCCCATTTTGTGAACCAATAGCAGAGGCTGGTAGTTTATTCTTGATGCTGTTTTGCAATTTGTCTCTCCAGACTACTTTTCTGTTAGGTATAGTATGTCGAAGGCAGTCAGGCGAAGGCGCGTCTGCTGGTTGTTTACTTTGATGCTCTTCTTGTACATTTTTTTTCGGGGACACCTGATATTCCATGACATGGTCAGCAAGTTGTGGTTGCTTTCTTCGGTTCTGAACACCTTAAATGCTGAAATTAGGAGTAGCCATGCCACGTTGTGGAAATTTTGTGAATTCATTAGGTCTAGCCATATAGCCTCCCGATCCTCGGCTAGTGACCCTGACGATTGCTTTACCCCGTTCCTGCTAGGTTCTATGCCTTTTGCATTTAGATCGCCACAGAACTGGTGTCTTGTCTCTAGAGGCACTACAAGTCTTCTGTAGTCCCCTGGGATAGGCTCAGTTGGTTCACTGTAGATGAGGCCATCCTCCCAGTATAACCTATGCTTCCCTGGCTCTTGCCCGTCCAGCTGGGAAGCTGCCTGTTGGCGAAGACCCTGAAGAGTAGAACACTCTCTGGCCTCTGCTGAAGTCTGCCCTACAGGGGCCACCTTCTGCCAGTAAAAACTGCAGCTCAGGATGGTCTTTAGGATCCAGATCTCCAACAGGGGTCAGGTCTTCTTCCAGCTCTGAATCCTCATCAGCTGATTCAACCTTTCCTGGTTGTTCCTCACACTCAGCCTCAGCTGGTGGAGCAGTCACAGGAGTGACTTTGGACAGCCCTCTCTGGGATGTCTTTCTTGGTAGCACAGGAGTGCTTTCTGGCTTTTTCTTGGAGACCTTGGGTTTCCCCTCTCATTCTTCTTTGGAATAGCAGTCAGTAGCTCCTGTGGGCTAGGTGTTATAGATTCTTCTGTAACATCCTCTGGAGAGCCATCTAAGGTACTCTCCCTGGCCCTCCTTGTCTGCTACTGTTTCCTTTTTCTCATAGGCCTGGGGGTGCTTGATACAACTCCAAGAGTTTTTAAGTCATTCCCCAACAGGACTCTCCCAGGCACCTCACTTTGCACACTAACCGGTATCTTGACAGTCATGTTGCACTGGATGAGAGCTGGTAGTCTAGGAAGCATTTGCACAGGGACTCCAGCAATCTTAGTGAGGTTTTTGGGTGCCTTAGCAACACCCTCAACCTTTAAAAAAATGCATCCACTACAGTAATGCTGGCCCCCAGTGTCTCTAATGGCAGGGGTCTCCTGACCATTTAAAAGTACACTGTCCTTGTAATATTCTTTTGTGTTATCTGGAATTGAATTAAAGACATATAAATTCTGCTGTTCCCACAGACCCAGGGACACTAAAGAACACTGGCAGAGACTCCAATGGGATCTTCAGCCAGTACCTGAAAGTTACCACTTGTCACATGTACTTCTTCCTCTAGGGAGAAGGCTAAAGAGACAGTGTGGGTCCCTTAAGGGTTTACCTTTGCATCTAGTATCCCCTTTCACATGGTCAGTAGACCCACAAGCATAACATTTGCCGAATGTTTTGACAAATTGCGCTCTCTGCTGACCTCCCTCTGGTTTGGCACCTGAGGTTTCACTAGCCTGATTTGGTTGCACTTGTGGCTTACCCTTCTTATGTTTGGGGCCCTCTTGGATTGGAGGTATTGGAATTCTATTTGCCATCTTTCTTTTGCTGCTTCCTGTCATCCTTCTTCTGAGTTGCTCCAGAATCCTTGCGAGTAGCCCTGTTGTCAATCCACAAGTCCGCAGCCTTTGCTAACTTCTTTGGATCAATTTCCTTAGTCAGCCAAGTGCTGTCTCCTCTCAGGAGAGCAGGCATCAAACATAGATAGATTCTAACAAAAATAGATTTCTCATTCCTTCAAAAGTGTTAACTCTGTAACCCTTAACCCAACCATCTAAGTTTTTAAAACATTCTCACACCCAGGTAGCCCAAGGGGTACCATCATGCTTTTTGAGTATACTAAACCTCTTAAGGTACTGGGAAGGAGTTTTCCCAAATCTAGGTATCAAAGCTAGCTTCACATTTTCATACTCCAACCTTTCAAGTTCCCCCACCTCCATTACAGCATCAGTTGCAACCTGAGGGAGCCTAGACAAAAGCCAAGTAATCAACTTTTTTCCTATGAAACCCTGAATCCCATAGTTATGTTCAAAAGCAGCCAAACAGTCTAAAATATCAAGTCTCACCTCATACATACTCACAGCTTATTTAGGCATTTAAGGACTCTTAGGACTGGAAGACCTAGAAGACTCTGGGAGAGAACCATTTTCAAGAGACAATTTCTTCATTTCAAGTTCATGATCCAATTCCATTTCTCTGAGCCCGAGTTCTTGATGTTTGCTTTCAGTTTGCATTTGGAGCCTTTTAAATTCTAACTCAAGTCTCTCTCTCTTCTAGAGAGACACATTCTGGACTCAGTACTGGACCTGGTAGGGTCCCTGTGGCTATAGGTTGAGGGCCTAGAGCTGGTTGAGGTAAAGAGGGCCTCTCTTCCTGAGACTCCTCTGACTCTTCTAACTCATCAATAACACCTGAGCATGACTCAGAAACATTATTCTCATCAACATTATCCACCTTTGCCGGGGGGATAGGGGTAATAGCTCTACCTCCCAGTCTTTCATGATTCAACAATGTTCTTGCCTTTAACAGAAAGAGACCTGACTTTTACACACATCTTTTCAGAATGATCAGAGCTTCCTATTTGAAGGTATCCATATTTGGCATTATAAGACAATTGCTTTTCTAGTGATGCTTAGCCTTGTGAAGGTTATTTGAACAAAAGTAATGGCAGTACTAATGGCAGTACTCTAAATGTAATAACTATACTTTATCCTCACCGGTGTACACCAGTGTTAGGCAGAATTGCTGGCAGTACCCTCTGGAACAACTACACACAATTAGGACTACAGGTTTAAGCAAGACCAACCTTTGGTATAAGTCTGTACCACACAGTTTGTTGGTAGCGAGCTGAGCAGCCAGGCTCATCTCAAGAGTGAATGTGAGCAGTACAAGTAGTTACACAGAGGACTTTCAATCACAGTGGTTCAAGTAGACACTTGTACTCAAGGTTTCTTGGTAAAACACTTATTAATTTATTACAGTCATGTGGAAAACATTTCACTAGAAGAAAACTTAACATTATATACCAGTACACGTCAATACAAAACTCTGTTTTTTAGACAGTTTGTGCTCCCCTGAAATAGAAGCAAAATGGCAGCTCAGTTACTTAGCAGTGAGCAAAAAGGACAAAAGTAAGAAGAATAGATTACATATACTTTCTAGGCAGTGCAAATAGTTTCAGTTCACCAGAAGAGTTCACTTCAAGTCAATAGGCCAGTCCAAAGTCAATGGGTTAGTGTTCTCGATGGGAAAGAGCAGTTCTGGTATCAAACGATAGTCTTTGCAAAACTTTTCAGAAGTAGTTTAGGCGAAAAAGGATCATTTATGGGGTCACAAGCTGATAAGTAAGGCCTGCAAGGTGGGACAATTTCATGACCTTTCACTGCGAGAGTGGCGTTCTCTCAATCGGGTTGGCACAGTACCTTTATATGGAGAAACAAATGATGCTGAATTCGTGGTTCCTGGCAGTTTCAGCAGATCTCGCTGTTCCTGTGCCTCATTCGTGGGGACAAGAGGGAGGATGTCTGACTCCTGCACTACACGGGATCGTTGAAGAAAGCAAACAAAATGGAGTCACTTCAGTTCCAGTAGCTGTAGATTCAAGACCACAAGCTGGTGTCCCTCTCCCTGGTTAATCCTAACCAGCCTTGAGAATGGTATCCAGGTGTTTTACGAGTTGATTGGTCCCACCAACTCAAAGGAAGAAGCCGTCCTTGAAGGAGCTGCTCTGTCAAATGGAGTTTGGCAATTCGGACCTGCAGCAGGGCTTCACCTGGCAAACCAACGGTCCAGGAGTTGCATCAGCCGTCCTCTTCCAACTCGTCTTCGGTTCTTTCGTTCCAGTGGTCGACTCTGCCTTTCTGTCCACGATACTCGCCTTTTAAACATTTTTCTCCCTTTCATTCCAGCCTAGCTGTCACTGACCCAGCAGGATGGCTGCCCTTGCCGGACAGTCAGCCAATCACGCCAGAGTGCATTTGGGTCTCCTAGGAGACTAAGCACAGGGAGTTTCGGGCACCTCCCTCACTTCCTGCCCACCCCAGACACTCGGACTCCAAGGGCAGACTATCGTCCTGAAGCCTGCCAAAGGCACACGAACAAAGGGACCAAACCTGGTTTGGCACGCAGGGGGGACAAACACTAGAAGGACTTTTCCAAAAAGAAATGGCGAAAAAAGAAGATTGGGACCCGTTTAAACAAAGGGGCTTAAGGCGCCATCTTGAAAAACATGGCTCCCGTGATTTTTAGCTACAGGTGTTTGCGGTTGGGAAACATCGTAGTTTGTTGTTAAACCACTGCCAGTAGCATTTTCAATAGGAAAGGGTAGCATTTGACTGCTATATGAGTGTTTAGACATAGTGGATACTATGTAACCCCTCCAGCACTCCATTGTAAAATGTGTGCTGGGTCTATGAATTTGGAAAAAACTGGTAAAGTCAATTTCACTTTACATTCTCTGGGATACAGTAGTTGATCCCAGAGAAGGTATTTAAACCTTTTGGAAGTCTAAAAGACATCTCTGTGTCACTGCACTGAGGGTGATGTGTAACACACATGAAAAGATGCCTATGGAGTTATCTAATACTCCATAATCAGAGAACACAAATGTAAAACGCACATCAAAACACATGAGAATGGGGAAAAAAGGCTCACACTCTTTCAAGGTAAAAAAATCAAGTCCTCAAAATCCAGAAAAGTGGCTGGGAGTCTCTAAGGTGAAGGGAATTAGAACATTTCTGAGAATTCTCCCGAACAGCGCAAAAACTGCTAAATGGAATTGGACCAAAAGAGAAACAACTTGCGCACAAAGTGTTGACTCTATTTCTGTGACAGGTTTGGGGGTAAATCCATCCAGGAGTTTTAAAAATATAAAGACTGGGAATGGGCTCCTTCCAGAAAATAGCTATATTTCTCCATGGTGCTTGGCCGTGCCTGAAAGGCTTTTCAGAAATGAAAAGGCAGCCATTTTTCCTCAGAATTCTATTGCTAATAGGTTTTGACTTGCTGGATGGATTTGGATTACATTTTCAAAACAATGTTTGTCATGCCCCCTCACCCTGCCCACCCAACCCCCATTTTTGGAACAGTAAGTTATAAAAATCAAAGTTATAAAGAAAACTAAACACAGTTTTCAGCCAATTTATTCTCCCATAGAGAAAAGGTGTTGTTTTTGAACTGCCGTTACATGAAAGAACCGCTGGGAAGATTTGTAACAAATAAACAACTTGGGCTCAACGCGTTGCTGTAACTTCCCTGACTGGTTTGGGGTAAATCCATCCAGAATTTTTTTAAATATTCGACAGAAGTGGGTGCCCCCTGCTCCTTAAAATCTTTATATCGGCCTTGCTTTGCAGCAGAGAGGCAGAGCGAGGCTAATAACTTTTGACTTGCTGGATGAATTTGGATGACATTTTCCAAACAAAAAGGTTGTCAGAAGTAGGGGGGGGGGTGGGAGAGACTCAAACCGGAGATTTTGTAAACGATTTGTCAAATGAAAGTTAAGAAGGCCTAAAAATGTAGTTTTCTGCCTACTCCTATTAATTTTCCCCTAGAAAAAGCAGTTTTTGAACAGCCGTGGCATGAAAACTGCTTTGCAAATTTGGACCAAATGAGAAACATTTTGGGTACAAAACATTGACTTAATTTCCTTGACTGGTTTGGGGTAAATCCATCCAATAGTTTTAAAAATATTCCACTTTGACCTGGGGGTACACCCTGTTCCTTAAACATATATATGTATTTCTTAGGCTTGTGGATCTACTTAGAATCACATGCTTTGCATAGGCTGACATCTAGTTAAAGCTGTGGAGTATTGCCCATGAAGTTTATCGAAGTTCGAAAAGGGACGTCGACAGGGCATGTCTGTAATACTATCCCTATTACGACGTACCCTGTACCCATAATCCCTCATGCATCGATGTCCCTGAGATTATATTTTTCCACCATCGTGGATAGTTGTATTATCACAGAGTCCCGTAGCTAAGCTACTTTGGACGTTAATACCTCTTAAATTGTCTTGCCGGTTATCGATCAAACCATGTCCACCCCTGATCTTCGGAGTCTGAGACAGATGTTCGATCCAACAACGGGCTTCGGCCTACACCTGGCTTCGCCCTATCTGTAGGGAGAGCGGGGGAGCTGATCCTTTTCTGTCTAGAGAATGCCTGCCCCATTCTTAGTCTCTATTGCCTTTCTTATTGCCTCTTCATCCACATTTTATTATGGAACGTACTCTGTTAAAAATTTTGCCTTAAGTGCAATCGGAAGTTGCCATGGAAGGACAGTGTTTAACTACTGCCTCCCCCATGATCACTTAGAATCCTGCTGCGCATCTTGCATGCTCTTTAGGCCGAAAGCCTTCTGGATGCCCAAACAAAGCAGTGGGTGGCACACGCCATGATGGCCGAGTCTGAGTTCACTGTAGGAATCTTCGAATCTGATTACGAAGGCCGAGGCAGCTGAGACTCGGAGCTCAAAGACATTACTGAGGAACCATCTGGTTCCTGCACACCTGTCCCCCTCCTCGAAGGTACGCTGCTATGAGAAAGGCCTCTGGCACTGACAGCGCACACCAAAGCACATAGTGCATGGCCGTTCCTCGACGGAGCCGTTGAAGGAAGGACAGTGGTAGGCGCCTCTCGACTTACCGATACGCCGACTAAGCCCTCTTTGGTTTCGCAACCGCTTTTAGCTCAAGGCGTTCAGGAAGGTACTCCGGCAATGGCCGTGCACACACCCATTTCGACAGACGAGGCGGAGGCCGAAACAGCCATCAAAAACTCCAAGCTGGTTCTCTGCTTTCTTCATCCCTACAGAAAAAAGGACCTAGGGAGAGCCCTATAGAAACCCCTAAGGTTGCTCCAGACACAGTAGTATTCTCACTGACCAACTCCAAGAACTGGGTTAGGACTCGAGGACACCACGGATAAGGTATTGTTGTTTGTCGACTTTATGCAGAAGTTTCCTCTCGGACAAAGGACAGTGGAGCACTTCTGTGAGCCAAGGGGCCCTACTCAGCACCAGCGCCCGCCGCCACCTACTCCCTCTCCTACAATCACGCCCATTCATGCCTCTCGAGACCCACAACAAGGTTACCAGTCTGTCTCTACAGGGAGATACCCAATCCAATCAGGCAGATCAGGACATTTGGGTTGTCTATCCAGATGATTCCACTCAAGATACTTACAGGATCAGGATGACCTAGATCTAATTTTTACATATCCAACTGACGCCAGGGCGATCAAAAGTGGTCATACTTAACCCATATCTGACCAGCTTCTATGACTTTATGAAAAATGCATCCCACCATTTCAGCATACAAACAGAGGAAACTGTCCCTGAGGCCACTGATTTTTGTCGAATACATTCTCAATGAGAAAAAGTCAATTAGCCAGGCTATTCCTCATCTTGAATACATCAAAAAAGGGGGTCTCCATCACTCCCTCACAAGGTGAACCTGAGGGTGGAGAAAATATTTAAACCATCGCCATCCGATACACTTTAGATCAGGGACACGTAAAGCCGGATTCTCGTAGTCACTACCACCCGTACGAGAGCTGGTGTTCCACTCTCCACCTCTGAGGCACCCCCAAATAAGGAATGAAAACGGCTCTACACACTGGGAAAGTGTATTACTACCTCTGGCAAATTTATGACCAGGCTAGCTAACACTATGCTGCTCACCAGCCATAAGAGCACCCAATGGGATTAGGTCATTCAACACCTAGACTCCGTACCGCAAACCTACGCGCTCGCACTTGCTTAAAGTTGCCACAGAGGGTTAGCAAGTGTCACAAAATATTCTTAAGCATGTCCTAGACTCTGATGACACTTCAGGAAGAGTTATCGCAGAGGGAACACTCCTCAAACAACACTCTTGGCTCTGACATTCAGGCTTTAAGCCTGAAACCCAGGCAGCCCTCATTAATATGCCTATCGAAGAGACGGTCCTTTTTGGTAAAGCTGTAGATGACCAGCTGGAAACTCCCAAAAAGGAACATAAAACCATCAAGACACTGGGCCAAATTTCCAACTAGCCCTTCGTACAAAGGAGTATCTATACGCACCACACTTTTCAAGAGCAGGGATTTAACAGACCAAACCAATCTGGTTCCGGAACATCTGGTACCTCCTTCAGCCCCCAGGGCCAGTCATCCTCCTATTAAAACCAGCAGAGAGGGTTTTGCTGTGGAAAAGGGTGTGGCATGGTGGCACCCTCTAGAGCCGCAGCAACCCCTGCTGCCAAATGACCGACTGATTCACATTCCTGCCCGTGCATCCCTGGTCGGGTGTTGCATAACAGCGCCTCGATGCCCCTGGGCTGTAAGTGCGCTATACAAATGCAAACTAAATAAATAAATAGGACACTTTGCCCAGATCCCTGGGTATTCGACACAGTGGCTAAGGGATACACTAAAGAGTTCCTAAAAACACTCCACCGCCATCCACCTCAAGTGAGAAAAATGTCATCAGAACACTTCAATATTCTACAAGAAGAAAATTAATTAGTGCTTCAAAAAGGAGTAATAGAACTGGTGCCCTTTTTAGAGGGGAATCAAGGTATTTATTCAATGTACTTCCTTGTTCCAAAGGAAGATCTAACAATGCACCTAGTGCTGTACCTGCGCCCTGCGAACACGTATGTGAAGCCACAAAAATTCAAGATGACAACGTTGCAGGAAATCATCCCACTACTGAAACTAGGGGATTACATGGCAACATTGGACATGAAAGATGCATACTTTCATATTTCAATGTTGCCAGCGCACAAAAAATAAATTGAAATTGGGAGACAAGCACTAACAATTCAAAGTGCTACTATTCGGCATAGCATCAGCACCCAGGGTATTCACCAAGGTCCTAGCAGTAGTAGCCACCCATCTGTGAAGGCAGTCCATTCCAGTGTACCCTTACATAGATGACTGGCTGATTACCGGGGACACACCCCAGAGGTGCCTAGCAAACATTCAACAACCAATCTCTTGTTCCACTTGGGCTTCATGATAGACGAAAAGTCAAGTCTAGTGCCCAGCCAGGTAAAACAGTTTCTGGGGGCACTAATCAAAATAAACGAGGGATTGGGCTTCCTCTCCGAAGAGCGTGCCCAATACATGTTTGAAACACCTCAGTATGTAGACAGTCGTCGGGTAATGGTACGAAAGGTAATGTGTCTGCTAGGAATGATGACCTTCTGCATCTAACTAGTGCCACACGCCAGACTGCGCATGCGTTAAATGCAAGAGTGGTTAGCAAAGCAGTGGTTGCAAGCAAGTGGGTTGTGAGACAATCTAGTGGTGATTTCGCAATATCTGGTTCAATCACCACAGTGGTGGACCAGATACAATCTGTTAAAGGGAAATACTTTCAACACACCAGCGATTAAGGCCACTCTTACAACAGACACATCAATGACTGGGTGGGGTGCTCACTTCCTCCACCACACTGCTCACGGGGTTGTGGACAAGGCACTAACCAGAAACCAACCAACCTTCTGGAACTGCTAGCAGTCCTCCAAGCACTTCAAGCCTTCAAGACTCTGCACACAAAACAATCCTAACACAATACCACACCCATGTTTTATATAAACAGAGGGGTGACAAACTCTCCAGTGATGTCCAAACTAGCCCGCAACATCTGGCTGTGGGCACTACATCACGTTTCTAGTGGCACAACATGTTCCAGCGGATAAACATTTTCTGGCAGATGTGCTAAGCAGAAGTACAATGCTACCCTCAGAGCTAGAGTGGCAATTCGACAGAGACGTGCTAAACAATGCAACTCTGAACAACGCACAATGCCTAGATTATGTGTCCAGGTTTCCCCAGAAAGGCTCCAAGGGGAATGCCCTACTGATGAATTGGTCAGGGAAATTTGCATACACCTAGCAGCTCTCTCCGCTTACACCACATCTCGATGCATACTTTTGTGGTGGAAGGTGCCAATAGTTAAACCCTTCATGGAGGATGTAAAGAAACTATACCCCCCGGGGGGTGCAGTTGCGCACAAAGCTACATGCAGCTTAGAGCGTGGGCTCCAGTGCGATACCGGGGCGAACAACATGGAGGAAAATGCCTGGTTTTTTACAGAATTGAGCAGGAAGGTGTCTGAGTGTCTGAAAGTACCGACCAGTTACTCAGAAAAAATCGCAAGGATCCGGTGAGCGAATCATAATTTAGAGTTGTTGGCGTGCCCCTGTGTGGCGGCTTAGAAGGAACCCAGCGCTCTCGCTGGCCCTGCCTGCCGCTGCCGGAGTGGACGCCTGAGGAGAACCTAAGTGAACCTTTGCGGTCTCCAGCACCCGGCACAAAGATCTTAATGCTTGCCGAGGATCACACAAACTTGAAAGTAACCGGCTGAGTGGGAAAGGATAGTGCCCCCCCCCACCTATGCAGAAATCTACCGGCTGCTGGGCCTGGAGCGACAGAGGACATGATGTAGCGCGCTCAACTATAGAACGCGGTTCCACCAGAATCTAAGCCGCCCATCCCTACCACGGCACCCGGTGGGCTGGTGTGGCTAGAGCAGAGCCTGTATTCACACCGGAAGCTGCAGCACGGATTGGCTGAGCCCCGAACAGCGGGAACACAGCGGTAAACCGGGTGGAGAGGGAGGTCCAGCCTGGATATAGGAGCAGGATTTTGTGGGCAGAGCGGAGACCAAGATGCCCATTGCAAAGACACTCGTTTCCCCCAAACTCCATGAAGAAAGCGACGCTCCGACCTGGCCTTGGCTGAGTGGGCGTAGTAGGAAAGATGGGTGCACAAAAGACTAGGCAAACTCGAGCTCCGTAAAAAGAGGGCACGATAATATTTTCGAATTAACGATAGACTTGACACCCCAGCACACTCTACGACTGCGTTTCCCGTGAGGGGACGTAGATTGCTTGGCCTCTCCATCCCAGATCCTGACTGAGCGCCAGTGGAAATGTACACCACATCTGCCAATAGAGCGCATGGCTACAGCCTCATAAAGGACATAAAACGCAGAGCTCCAGCAACCAGCTAGAAGAGCCATCATACCAGCGTATGACGTGAGGACTAGTACATTACTCTTTGCAGCTGCGGATTACGATTGAAGCAGCAACTTCAAGGCTCATTGGGCAGTCAGTAACCCGTATCCTGCTGGCCCCATAAAGTTGGCGAACACCACAACCACATACTGATTGAGCAGAAACACAGCTATCGAGGGGAACTTGGAGGACTAAGCAAACTCCAGCCCTGTGGGAAGAGGGAGTGAGGGCAAATACAAGAAGCATTGGACATGTTTTTCTGACAAACTCTGCCACCGCATAGCCCACGTGAAACATAGCAATAAGCTGGACCTCCCTCGGGCTCTGCTAAAGGACCGTCAGGAGAAACGGGCACTACATTATCTGCCGGAAAACACTGAGGTGGTCTTGGAGAAAGAGACCAACGGCACTGCACATTGTTGGCAGACTAGGAATGCCACAAGACCGGCATTTGACGGGAAAACCTACATGCTACTCCTAGCGGCTGTACCACGCACAACCCGCACTATCCACGTACTGCGTAAAGATAAAAACTAAATTCAGCAATGGTAACGCCTCACTGGACCGCAGTGACTACAGCGGCTAACACCCGCAGGAGGGAGCAATCAAGAACCACCACACAGGGGAGCGGTAATAACAAAGATTGGCCAGCACGCAGGCTCATAGGGGGGGGGGGTGGGATTGGGAGTGTAGTGTTTTTAGGTTGTCAAACGTGTTTAAATGAAACGTCATAAGCTTTACTGAATGCTGGTTGTTGGTTGTTTGGTTCTAATAAAAACTTTAAAAAAAAATTTAAAAAAAAAAAAAAACAAAGATTGGCCAGCATAAGAATCTCCAGCACTCATTAAAGAGATCAACCGATATACCAGCACAAGGGCACCCTAGTGCAAACTGCGGCGACACGATCTGGTGCTGCACATTGAATAGACACTTGCTGCAAAAGGTGCTACACAATTTCTCACGACTGCAGCGCACACAGTAACGCATTAGTTACGTTCTTGTGGCAAGACCCGAGAACCACGGCTACAAGCACAACTTGGCCTATAGAGGTGACCAGACTGGCCTGGGCACCAACAAAGGCTTAAACTAGTAGTCCCACCCTGAGAAACACGTGGCGACAGAGACAAACCAGCCCATGGAAACACTGGCATAACTGAACTTGCACACAGTCTATCTGGCCAATTCCCCTACTGCTGTTAGAAAGTCATACCTGATAAAGTACCCTCGAGTACTCTGCGACGCAACACCATGGTGCCTGAAGAAAGGAAAAACCCCTACAGCGCAATACAATGCCCAAAGGGGCTGCACCCAAGAGTGGTGGAACAGAACAATTCACAAAACCTACCACCAAAACGGACTCCATGAGTGGTGTCTGCTC
This sequence comes from Ambystoma mexicanum, assembly GCF_040938575.1. Taxonomy (NCBI): domain Eukaryota; kingdom Metazoa; phylum Chordata; class Amphibia; order Caudata; family Ambystomatidae; genus Ambystoma; species Ambystoma mexicanum. Next base: position 1,304,616,974 of record NC_090933.1, read on the forward strand.
CAGCCATGCCGCCTCACCATCGTTGATATCAGCTCTCCTGGATTTTCACGGGGTCTTCACAACTGTGCAAGAAGGCTTTGCTGCACTCAAAGACAAGCTCGATGGCATTAATAATGTCACATCAATCCGGAATCAGTTGGATAAGGCAAGGAGCTGTATTACTGAAGCAGAGACCAGGATCAGTACGACCAAAGACACACTATAGGCATTGCAAAACAGTGTCCAATATGGCCAAAGACTTGGGCATGGTCAAACTTAAATGCGAAGACCTGGAGGCGAGGTCACGCCGCAACAACATCCGCATAGTGGGAGTACTGGAAGATGCACTCAGAGGCCCGATGGAAGTGGCTATCGAAGAACTGCTAAAAGAACTGCTAGGGGATCCTGTATAGTGAAGGGAAGCGCCCCCAATTCAGCACGATCCTCCCCGCAATGAGAGACAATAAGGGACTCTCCCGTAGTGGGAATAAGGCCAAGACAGAGTGCGGGTGAGCGTAAGTGGGAGTTTATCCAAGAATAAGGCATGCAAAGAACTCTGCAACCTACGAGAGCGCTCTGCCTGACAATAGCAAAGACAGGCGTATTTCTAATACAAAAAACGTCATCACCACCTAAACACTATAGGGGGCACAAGTCAATTGGGATTGGGTGGCGTCGACTAACTATAGGTGTTGCTGCAGCGGGGTTGGTCCTGGCGGGACGACGTCACTGGTCAGCCTCGTGGGTTGGGTTGGGCCTGGCAGGCCGGCTTGAGGTCATCCGTGCGGTGTTGATGTGCTGGGGCAGCCTGTGACAATGACGAATACCTTTCCTGTCTCATTTGCCCTAGGCCATGCACACTGCAGTTATTCAGAAAATGACATTTAAATAAATCGCTTCAGCAGCTTATCTTATAAAATAAACACAACACATGAGGAATGCACCTCGTGAGAGGTCTGGTGGTTGTCGGTTGGGGTGAGATTTACCTGTGTCCTATTGACCGGTATTTTAGGTCGCGGGACGGGGCTCTGGGGCCTGGGCCGAATGATACATGCCTGTCTGCTGCGTTAGAAGATATTATATAGATGGGTCTCTGTGTCTTGTCCCAATGATGAGGGTCGTCCTTACACGGGGTCAGGATTCTTGGGGGGTTCGTGGGATTTATGAGAGGGTGCTGGTAGATCAGTGGGTTCATCCGTGGGTTTATTACCGTGCTGTAAATAACACAGGTGGCGGGCTGTGGCCTTGGTTGCGGCGCCGGGGCCTCTGACTCTCTGAAGTAACGCCAGCTTGGTTGGGGGAGGTGAGGGAGCGCGGCACAAGTCTTAGCTTTTTTATCTGGCAGGCTTGGTGGGGTGGGAGAGGGAATGGCCTTGCATATATCCACAAAGGTATTTTCCTCGTGCGTTGCTGATCAGTAAATGCAGAAGTTTTATACTGTTCTGCCTTATTTTGACGTTATTTAGACACACATATATATACTTCAATTTCGTTACACATTTCTTTAATACAGTCGGTTCCAGTACCTTTTCATTACCTAACATTATATTCACTACATTGTGTGCGTATTGTATGTACATTGGACGTTATACGAGGGATATCTAGGTTATGGCCTACAGAGATTGATGCTCGCCGCTTTGGGTGAATTAAAAAAAACATATATGAGTTCAAGTTTCTACATACTATTGAAAAACACTTTTACAGATAGAGGTTACACGTTTGGTCAACATCTTTCTCCGTGGTTATAGCAGCATTAGTCCAGACCTGGAGGGATATCATATAACGTTACATTTTTATGGCTTATTCACATTTTAAACAGAGGTAGTTCATTGATACCAATACTTGAATTGTTTTCTACCTTCTTCAGATAGTGATGCTTCAGCTGTTTTCCTCGCTACCCCGGCCTTGCGGTCCGGGTCATACGGGGTGCAATATCACATTGTTACTAATATAATGTTGCCGTGTTGGCATCTCGGGTTTAGCTCATCTCCGACTTTCTCATGGGAACGCGCTCGCAGCGGATCTGTCAGGGCTGCTGAGGCGACAGAGATGCATGAAAGGCCCTCCAAAGGTGGGGGCCTCGTTACAGTGTGCTGAACTCACACCATGTTTGCTAGGCAAGATGGCGTCTAGGCCTAACTTAATTTTTGGTAAATGCAAAGACAGGGTGCGTGTGGGCAATGTCGTCGGCGGGTGAACCCTCCTCCACCTGGGCCCGGGTGGCATGAGGGGGCGCCCACCGAGTCATGGTCCCCGCCTGGGGAGGAAGCTGTAGGTGAGGAGGGCCTTGCGGCCATTGCTCCCCTACAATAGTCAGCAATGTTTCTTGTAGAGCGTGCGCACAGATCGCTTGCAGCTCGCCCAAAACCAGGTACCTACCAAGGCCGATTATAGCAAAACTTCTGAACTACAGGGACCTAGTGCTACGTGCCGCCAGAGACCAACATGAACTGAAGAAAGGATTCAACGTAATCCGCATTTTCCCAATTACACCCTGGCAGTTCAGCAAGAAAGGCGAACATTCACGGGGGTAAAAAAGATGCTTTGTGAGCCGATGAAACCCTGCGCAATGTTGTATGCGGCTAGATTGCGCCTGCAATATAAGAATAAAAATAACTTGTTTACTTTCCCGGAAGAAGCAGTCACTTTTGTGGAAACAAATATTCTCTCGCCTGATGAGCAGACACCTGGCTTCGATGATTGAGACGCATGAAACTCCCTGACGAGAGAACCGAACACGCATTGTTAGCGGCACTGTCCTTTTGGTTTGTACTAGTAATCACAAGATTTACTTCAGACACAGTTCCTGAAAGTATACATGGTATTCATTTGCTTGCATCCTACTGATGGGCATATTTCATCATGTGTACTGATAACGTAATTCAGATCAGAAACCTTAAGAGATAGGACACTAGCATTGGCTCCTAGGTCCCGGCCACCACTAAAGCGGTCCCTCATATGCGAGTGCATGAGTTGGTGAACTGGGTGGGGGAGGGAGGGAGGGAGGGCGGGGGGACGATGGCTTCTGCATAGTTGAAGTTCGGGGTGGTAGGAGGGTGGGGACAGGGAAAACGGTTGGGGTGTTAAAGTTAAATAATGCACAATCAGATAGCAATTCGTTACTGTGAGGGAAATATTGGTCATTGGAGTATGGAAACATGGAGTGAAGGAAGTAGACTAGATGGCTGACAGGAACCTTGCAGAGTTAAAGTTGTTGAGCTGGAATGTTAGAGGTCTTGGAATGACTGTAAAAGTGCGGAAGGTAAGGGCCTATGTCAACAGAATAGGGGCACGGATAAAATATCTTCAACAAACGCATTTTCGAGTGGATTGTGTCCTCCAACGTATTCCTCATCTTAGATGTATTCCATCCAGCTTTAGCTGCTTTGGAAATTTGGTGCTGTGCGCCAATGTTTTCGAGTCAATGGTCCTTCGAGGGCCTCCGTCGAGGGTGACGTCATTGGGTGTATAAGTAGCACGCGCGGCGCCCGTTGGCCTCAGTTCCGTTTTTCCGCAGTATACGTTGCCTCGGAGATTCGGCGCGACTCGAGTTCTGTGAAGAAATAATAAATAACGAATATGTCCTCATCGACGTCCGACCCTGAGATCGGGTTTCAAAAAGTGCAACTCGTGCAGTTCAAAAATATCGATTACAGACCCGCACCGAGAGTGTTTGTGGTGCCTAGGAGAAGGCCACGACATGGAGGCCTGTACGAAATGTCAGGCGATGACGGGGAAGGTCTTGAGAGAGAGAGGAGGGGAAAACTACAGGTAGGTCGTAAATCCGACCGTATAGCCTCGAGTGTCGAGGTCCCGGGAGGAGAAATCTCCTCGACGCGAAAGGCATCGGTCTAGATCCCGAAGCGATTCCCTTCGCTCGTCTTCTTCGACAAAAAAATTGAAGAAATGACGCCACAGGTCCCCCTCCACCTCGTCTTCAGACGAATCCCCAAAAAGGATGAAATCTCCTACTAAACATTCATCATCCGACGAATGGGAAGCATTCAGGGTCAAAATGATGGAGGTGTTCGAGAAAGCGAAGCCTCGGTCCGCGCCTTCCTCGGTAGCTGGCCGGGAGCGTCATCACTCCGACACTCGCGCACCCTCGAGCCCGGGTGATCGAAAGAGGAAGGATAGAGAACCTTCCAGGACGCTGAGCGAGAAAAGCCAGTCGAGTCGACCGCTCAAGGTCACCGGCGCCATCCGAGACCGAACACACCTCAAAGGGCAAGTCTTCGAAGAGCGCCTCCACTCCCTCGAAGACTGGTATTACGCTGACGCCTCTGTCGACGTCTACCTCGACGCCGAAAACCTCCAGTTCGGCAAGATCAGCCAGAAAAAGGGAAAGAGAAGGCTACAAGACCTGTAATACCTTCAGGACCCATTCATACTCCTCCTCCAACTCTCCAGAAAAGGTAATTAAACCTCTTCCTAGGAAAGAGCTTTTCAAGTCCCTGACTTCAATTTTTGAGGAACAGGAAAAATCTGATGAGGAGAATGTACCTTTTGGGCTAGAATATGGCACCCCAAATGTCCCAAAATGCCTGATTTCAGAAGAAAGCAGGATGAGGGATTTGGTTGAATCACTACACAATGCGAGTAGTATTGATACATCTCCTGAAAATGACTTTGGTAGACCAGAACCAGGAGAACATGCCAGTCCGTCATACCGTCAGCTAATGACAAAGGTGATAGATTATTTAGGATGGGGCAGACCCCCAGCTCAATTCATCCAAGATGATCTAACAGACATATTGGATCATGGTCCTACTGAAGACCCAATACTACCTTTTTCACGTAGCCTTGCAAAATAGGGTGGCCAAAAATTGGGAGACTCCGGATTCTATTCCGCCAGTGAATAAATCCCTTACTTCAAAATACCGCCCTGCCAGTAGCGACCCCGGCTATCTGTCTAAACATCCCACTCCCGAGAGTTTGGTCATACAGGCAGCCACAGCTTCTAACAAACTGGCGTACCCTTCTATCCCTCCAGACAGGGACGATAAGTGTGTGGATGGCTGGGCACGGAAGGTATTTTCAGCTGGGAGTATGACGTAAAAATCAGCCAACTTCACATGTGCCTTGGCAAAGTTTTCGTACACTCTGTGGGAGTGCATTGCGATGGCGGCGGAGCACATACCAGAAGGGGACGAAAGGGAAGGATTCCTAGCCATCGTTGGAGATGGAAAGGAGGGTATGCAGGAATCCCTTGAATCTTGGTTGGACACTGTAGATAGTGTGAGCAGGTGCATGGGCACCAGCACGGTAATGCGCAGATTTGCATGGTTACGGAAGTCGGGTTTTACACCAGACGTGCAGAACCGTCTCCTGAACATGTCCTTTGACGGGTCTCACCTTTTTGGCAGCAAGGCTGACGAGAGCCTTGAGAGGTTGCACACCTCAAAAGCGGCTGCCAAGTCTTTGGGAGCTGCCATCAGGCAACCTCAGCCTTTTCGTGCACCAGGTCAATCTTGGAGGGGACGATCCTATCGTTGCTACTCATATGGAAAGGCGAGAGGAATGGCCAGAGAAGGGCCACTCGCGGTGGACGAGGAAAACGTGCAAAGCCAGCTCCAGCTACAGCCTCGCTGCCATCAGCAGCTGCAGCAACCGCCTCAAAACCACTTTGAGGACTTGCATCACAAGACACCTGTAGGAGGCAGGCTGTCACAGCATCTGCAAGAATGGCGAGCCATTACTTCAGATGTTTGGGCTCTAGGAATAATAGCCCAAGGTTACTGCCTTCCTTTTCTAACGCAACCTCAAAGCAATCCACCAAGGAGACACCCTTTGAAGTTTTCAGACCCGCTCCTACAGCAGGAAGTTTTAACCATGGTGGAGAAAGGTGCTATAGAACCGGTACCTGCAGCGGAGAGGAACAAGGAATGGTACTCCCTTTATTTTTTGATCCCCAAAAAGGACTGAGGACTGAGCCCCATCCTGGCCTTAAGAAACTTGAACAAGTTCCTCAGGAAGGACAAGTTCAAGATGGTTACCCTTTCTCAGAACCTTCAGGCCCTTCAACTCCAGGATTGGTTGGTGTAATTGGAGGTTCGTAGTTGGCGACTCACACTATCAGTTTCGAGTCCTGCCATTCGGATTGACCTCTACCCCAAGGGTCTTCACCAAACTGATGGTAGTGGTGGCAGCCCACCTCAGGAGAGGGGGGATTCACGTCTACCCCTACCTGGACGATTGGTTGATCAGAGCGTGCTCTGCCGAACAAGCACTGGATCATCTCAAAGTCACCTGCCACTTCCTCCACAGACTGGGCTTCTCCCTCAATTTCAAGTAGTCACAAATGACACCTTCTCAACAGCTCCAATATATAGGAGCTGTATTAGACACATCCCTGGGAAATAGCTCGCCTCCCCGGTCGAGGGCTCAAGACATTCTTCAGATGGTTTCCAAATTCCACAATGCCCAAAATCTTCAGACCTAAGACGACTTAAGGTTGCTCGGCCTCATGGCATCCTGCATCTTTCTGGTGCCAGAGGCATGCTTGAGGATGAGATCCCTTCAATGGGCTCTAAAGACTCAGTGGTCCCAGTTCTCAGGTCAAATGACTGATCTTCTCCAAATTCCAAACAAGGTTCGTCAACATCTTCTATGGTGGACTTGTTCAGAGAATATCCTGAAGGGAGAACTTTTTTGGCAACCATGGCCGGAGATCACAGTAGTGACGGATGCCTCACTCAAGGGGTGGGGAGCTCATGCCAACGATCTGACAATCAGCGGTCGTTGGTCTCCATCGGAGTCCAAACTACACATCAACCTTCTGGAGCTGAGAGCAATCAGACTAGCGCTGAAAGCTTTCCTGCCATCTGTTGGGGGGAAAAAATGTCCTGATAATGACGGACAACACAGTGGCCATGCATTAGCTAAACAAACGAGGAGGTGTAGGGTCACTGCCTCTGTGCAGAGAGGCAATGCAGCTCTGGTATTGGGCAATCCAAGAAGGAATCTCTTTAACGGCAGTTCTTCTAGCTGGGGAGGAGAATATAACGGCAGATGCTCTGAGCAGGCAGAGCACGGTTTCCCACGAATGGGAACTGGCTCAGGAAGTCATTCAAGAGATCTTTGCCCTTTGGGGAACCCCTCAAGTGGACCTATTTGCGACCGGAATCAACCGGAAGTGCGAAAGGTATTGCTCAAGGGAATTTCCCCCGAGAGGAGCTCTGGGGGACGCATTTGTTGTGGAGTGGAATTTCCCACTATTGTATGCGTTCCCTCCGATTCCAGTCATTCCTCAGGTCATCAGGAGACTGAGACACTTCAGAAACCACATGATCCTAATTGCCCCGGATTAGGCCAGGAGAACGTGGTACCCGGACCTTCTAGATATGTCCATCTGTTTTCCAGTACGTCTTCCTCAGAGAGAAAAGAGAGAGAACCTTCTCTCTCAAATGGAGGATCTGGTTCTCCATCCAGAGGTCAAAACGTTCAACCTTCACGCTTGGTATCTGAAAGGCTGAGATACAAGGATTGGAACCTTCCAGATGACGTCATGGAGGTGTTGCTTTCGGCAAGAAGGCCAGCAACAAAGTCTATACCGTTGCCATTGGAAAAAGTTTTGCAACTGGTGCAGAGAAAAGAATGTCGATCCTTTTCTATGTTATATTCTGGAAGTACTGTCCTTCCTCCTGACCCTAGCACACAGAGGTCTAAATGTTGGAACCATTAAAGGTTATCTTGCGGCGCTTTCCATCTTCAAGCGCTCGTTGGAAGAAAACTCCTATTTCAAAATTCCTCTGCAATTCTTAAAAGGGCTCACTAATGTGTTTCCTCCTTATCCATTTCAAGTGCCAATTTGGGATCTCAATCTGGTACTAAAATTCTTAACGTGTGCTCCTTTTGAGCCTTTGCACACTTGTCCATTAATTACTGACATGGAAAAGTACTTTCCTAGTTGCTTTAACATCTGCAAGAAGAGTGAGTGAATTGCAGGCACTGTCTTCTGGGCCACCCTATACTGTTTTCCATAAGGACAGAGTTGTGTTGAAGGTTAAACCCTCATTTTTGCCAAAAGTGGCATCTGATTTTCATTCAAGTCAGAGAATTGTTTTACCCGCATTCTATCCTCCACCTCATCCTAGGAAGGAAGAAGAAAGGTTACACAGGTTGGATCCGAAAAGAGCTTTAAGCTTTTACATTTCTAGGCTTTCTAAGCTTAGAGTGGACAATCAACTGTTTATTGGCTACACAGGAAAAAGATTGGGCCAGTGACAAAACAAACAATATCACGCTGGATTGTGCTTTGTATTTCAGAATGCTACAGATTAGCACAAAAAGACCCACCAGAAGGTTTAAGGGCTCATTCCACCAGAGGCAGCGCCTCTTTGACGGCCCTACAAAGAGGTGTTCCTATAAGGTCCATTTGTGAAGCAGCAACTTGGTCCTCGCAGCATACTTTTTCAAAATTCTATAGCCTGGATGCGTCCCAGTTTAAGGAGCTGAATTTTGGTAAAGCAGTACTATATTCATCCATCTAGGGGTATCAAAAAAATCTAACCACTGCTCCAGAGAAAAATTGTCCATACTGCTTTGGGAGTCCATCTAAGATGAGGAATACGTTGGAGAAACAATCCACTCGAAGAACAAGTTACTTACCAGCTGGTAACATTCTTTCGATTGGATGTTCCTCCTCATCGCCCTCCCAACCTATCCCTCTGTAGATTTTTCCGGGTTATTGCCACTAACTCTCGCAAGGCAAATACCTGTCTGCCGGCACAGTCTACAACAATGAGAAATCAATAAAGAAGGTGGGAAAAACAGAACTGAGGCCTACGGGCGCCGCGTGTGCTACTTATACACCCGATGACGTCACCCTCGACGGAGGCATTAGAGGGACCATCGACTCGATGACATCGACGCACGGCGCCCTCTGCCGAGAAATTTCCAAAGCAGCTAAAGCTGGATGTAATACATCTAAGATAAGGAATACGTTGGAGGAACATCCATTCGAAAGAACGTTACCAGTTGGTAAGTAACTTCTACTTGGGCACCAAGCGAGTAAATCCGCACCATGGTGGGGGTCCCACCGATTTTACATGTCCTACTCAACTAGAGACCGGGGAGTTATGAAATTGGTACACAAAACACTACCATTTACACATCTCGCGACGGGCAGTGACCCAAATGGCAGATATTTGGTGGTACATGGCAAATTAGGCACAACCGATGTTCTACTGATTAACCTATATGGCCCCAATATTGAGGTCTTTCAAAGAATGCGCTAAATATCCAACTGCCCAAATCATTTGTGGAGGGGACTTCAACACCATATTGAATGTGGACCTAGACCGAACTAGTTCCCCTAGATCCCTGACTGGAGCTGCCCGCATAATACGCACACACATGGCAGACTTGCGTCTGAAAGATCCCTGGCGAACACTACATGGCCCACAGCATGCATACACTTTGTATTCATCGGTTCACGATATGCACTCCGGGATCGATCTATGGATGGTATCGCAGAGGGTCTTGGGATGGATGACAGATGTCACTATACTACCTAGAACACTATCGGGCCACTCACCCGTACTACTCACGATGGTCATCGCTGAAGCTGCCCCACAAAGAACACTGGCGCTTCAAGGCATTGGCTGACCCAGTATATAAAACCAGCCTAGCGCAGCACATTACTGAATATTTTGAAAATAATGATGGTTCTGTATCCAGTCAGGATGTCCTATGGTAAGCATTTAAGGCTTACATTAGGGGCACCGCCATGTCCACAGAACTGGGTGTACTCAAGCATATACGGAGGGAACTTGGGAGAAAAGAAGCAGCGATTGCCAAACTGCAAAAGCAGTACGCAACCACCACTACGGCACCGACAGTGACTGCTATTAAGACACTGTTGGATGACTTCCGCGCGGCAGCAGACCGTGAACTGCGCTATTTCGATAGATCTGCGGCCGCGCAGAGGTACAGTGAACGAGAAAGACCTGGTAAACTCCTAGCTTAAATGGTACGAGGGGAGAGGGGAAACACAAACATCCCATGCATAACCAGGGGGGACGGAATTGTTGTAATGGGCCAAGAGGAGATTGGCATGGTTTTCTATGACTTTTACGCTAAATTGTACTCACCACAAAGCACAGCCACGGAAGACGAAATTGACAGCTACCTAGCCAATATACCACCACTCTGTTGTCCGGTGAAACCAGAGACACCCTAGAAAACCCCCTGACATTGCCTGGCATAAAGGAAGCCATAAAGTCGCTACCAGTTGGGGAAAGCACCTGGTTCTGCCGGGCTGGGAGCCAAATTCTATAAGGAATTTGTAGATATTTTAGCACCCTGTCTACACGCAGGATGGCCCGAGGCTCTGGAAATGGGCGAACTGCTGAACACAACGTGCAAAACGGTCCTAACACTGCTATTCAAACCGGGGAAACAGCCTGGGGACTGTGGCTCCTATTGCCCATTATCACTCATGAATACTGACTCGAAAGTATTTGCGAAGATATTAGCCACCTGCCTCAACCCCCTAATTGAGCCGCTGGCTGACTTGCTGAGGGCAAGATACAGTGGAGTGGGGATTCCATTGGCCGGAATAATAGAGCTTATAACTCTCTATACTGATGATACAATGCTAATGTAAGGAACACAGCGAAGCACTTGTCAAAGGTACTAAAAGCTGTACATGAATTTGGGGAATACTCCGGTCTAAAGTTAAACGCTGTTAAGTCTGAGATATTTCCGCTAACAGATGCGACTAAACAACCTGCAGAATTACACGGCCTCAAATGGGCACAACAAAAGGTGAAATACTTGGGAGTCGATATAGCACGCACAACACAACTGGCATGCACTCTAAATTATAGTGAACTCAGACATACTCTGTGCTAAACTCAACCGCTGGAATCACCTGCCGATCTCGTGTATGGGCCATCTAGCATTGATTAAAATGATTATACTCCCCAAGTTCTCCAGCATGGGGTCTGGCATGGATTCACATGCTCATGAATATTCCCCGTCGTCAGGCTGGGAATCCTCGGTAAAGAAAAAACCAGTATCAGTTTCGTTTCTGATCTGTCTTTCGTAGTAATAACCAATCACTGGTCTCTGCGTCATACTGACCACAGCCAATGACTGCCCTCTACCTAAGCACCGCCTCTGGCAGCCATCTTCAGATTTTTACCGCACGTTCATGTGTTGGGATCCTCGTGCTATTGCTCTCGAGCGTTAGTGCTATTTTTTCGCGCTTTTTCACAAAAACTTCGATTCTTTCGGTCAAAAGAGCCTCAAGCTCCACCGATCCTACATCCGATCAACGGGGACCCGTGTCGGATTCATCTGTGCCCCTCAAGGGTGAAGATTTCGTCGAGCTACACTTCGGAGGACTCCAGAAGCTTCTCAGGCCCGGTCTCGGAGATGGCCCAGGAGAAGGGAAGCTCGACGCCCGGAAAGCTGTTCAGGGCCTGCCCTGGATGCCAGCTGCAGAACGTCTTCAAGGAGGACGAACACTCTTTCTGCCTTTACTGCCTTCATGGGGACAAGACGCACGTGGAGAAGGACTGTGCGTTTTGCGGCAACATGTCGGAACGGACCATGAAGGACCGCCATCAACGTCTCGCCAGCTGGCTGGAGGGTAAGAGCCCGTCTGGCGAGAAGAAGAAGAAATCTGAGCGGTCTTCTAAGACCTTTGAGGGCGCCCCGGCGACGGGGGCCCAACATAAGGCCAAGCACCGCGAGTCCGCTGGCACCGGGAGCGCCGAACGGTCGGGCTCTACGGGCGCCAGGCAGGGCGCACCCTCCCCGGCACCATCAACCACGAGCCAACGCTCTGGGTCGGGTAAGAGGAAGGCCGAGCACCCGGCGAAGCTCCTGGAGAGACCCCGGTCGAGCTCTAAGGCAGAGGAGGAGCGTGGCAGTGCCCCCTCCCTCAAGGATAAGGCGGTGAGCGCACCTAAGGTGGTGAAGGCCTTGATCCATTCGACCAAGCCCTCTATCGAAACGGTCGCGGCGGCCCTGGCCCAGCCTGTGGAGGCTGCACCAGTGGTGGCGGCCTCGGGGCCCAGAATCTCCCTGCCTCCTCGGAGGGAGTCTTCTTTCGTGCCCATCGATAGGACCCCCGTGAAACCCTCCGTGGGGAAGAAGGGGGGGCAGGGCGTCGTCGTAGATTCGGCCTCAACCTCAGAAGAGGAACTGATCGAGGTCTTAAGCCACGGCCTAGGCGTGGAACAAGACCAGCCCGTCGGAATGGGCCCCGACGCAGGTGACGACGGCGACATCGTCGAGGATACCGACGGGGCCCCTGCTCGCCCGTCGGATTCCCCTCTGCCAGCGCCGCAAGACAACTCAGCGGCCATTTTGTTGGCTATACAGTCCTTATGCTCCGAGATAAGGACGAGACTACCGTTACCGACGGAGGAACCTCTCCCGTCGGGGGATCCAGAACCGGGACCTTCTGGTGTTCCCCCTACCAAGAAAAGAAGGATCCATCCACCGCCTCCTTTTCAACCGTCGCGCCCCGTCCAGCCCTCCTCCCCGTCCACCCGAGGGGATGATACGGGGACTGACACGGCAGCGACGGGTACGGACGACGAGGCATACGACGAGGATTTTCCGTCGTCGCCTCCCACCAGGGCTTCTCCGCCCGACGAGATTGGATCGTTCCACTCAATGATCGCCAGGGCATCCGAGCTTTTCCAACTCTGCCCTGAGGAGAAGAAAAAGGAAGGCTTCCTTTACCAACGGCGCGAGACCAAGAGGAAGACGGTCCTCGCAGTGCCTCTGTTGGACGACATTTGGGATGAGGGCCTTTCCCTCCTCAAGAACCCTTCCACGACGCCAGCGAAAAGAGACCGGTACGAGAAAAAGTACCGGGTCCCGGACTCGGCCCCCCTATGCCTCCGGGCGCAGCCTACCCCGGACTCCGTCGTCTCCGCGGCAGCCAGGAAGAAAGCGGGGGGGGGTGCGGCCTCCACGTCGACTTCCCCGCCGGACGGCGAGGGAAAGAAATTGGATGCCATGGGACGCAGAGTCATCTCGTCGGCGGCGACGACGATTAAAGCGGCCAACGCCTTGGCTATCGTGGCCCGCTACGACAGGGAACTCTGGTACAAGATAGCTCCCCTGCTGGATTTTCTGCCGGACGACAAGAGGGCGGAGGCCCTTGAGATCCTGCAGGAAGGTGAGGTGGCCTCGGACCACGCCATCACCGTGGCGACGGACATCGCCGACACTGGGTTCCGCCAGATGGGCAACGGCGTTTGCCTTCGACGTCGCGGATGGCTCAAGGCTACGGACTTTCGGCAGGACGTCCAGACCAGGGTCCTGGACATGCCCTTCGACGGGAACAACCTGTTTGGGAAGACAGTGGACGATTCCCTTCAGGCCATCAAGGCGGATACTGAGACGGCCCGGGCCCTTGGAGTACTGCAGCAACGGCGGACGCCCTTTCGGAGCGGCGGAGGCAAGGGCGCCTCCAAAGGTTCCGGCGGCGGTTTCGCTTCCTACCGTCAAGCGGCCCGCTCGTCGTCGCAAGAGGCCTACAGAGGACGAGGCAAGTCTGGCGGCCCCCGCCGTCGTCGCCAAGGAGGCCAAGGCGGCAAGGCCGCGTCCAAGCAGGATTGAACCGGCCGTGGGGTCGGGCCCCCACCGAAGCACCCCGGTGGGAGGCCGGCTGGCGGGCTTCGTCAGCGTGTGGGAGTCCATCTCCACCGACCGTTGGGTGCTGGACGCCCTGGCCCGGGGCCACGCGCTCGAGTTTCAAAGAAGGTGCCCGCGCGTCCCCCCCGTGGCCAGGAAAGAACTTCACGTCCCTCAACTTCTCCTGGAGGTAAAGGCGATGCTCAGAAAGGGCGCCATCGAACTCGTCCCAAAGAGGCTTCGGGGCTCCGGAGTCTACTCGCGTTACTTCCTCGTGAAGAAGAAGACGGGAGGATGGCGCCCCATCCTGGACCTGCGACGCCTGAACAAGTTCATCAAGGCGCAGAAGTTCCGGATGGTCACCCTCCAGCACGTCCTGGGTCAGCTGGAGGAAGGAGACTTCCTATCGTCGTTGGATTTGGAGGATGCCTACTTCCACATTCCCATCCTAAAGGGGCACCGAAAATTCCTCAGATTCGTGGTCCAAGGGCGTCATTACCAGTTCAAAGCCCTTCCCTTCGGACTGCGGTCGGCACCCAGGGTTTTCACCAAGTGCCTCGCACCGGTGGCGGCGCAGCTGCGCCGCGAGGGGATTCACGTCTACCCCTACCTGGACGACTGGCTCATCCGCGCCAAGACGAGGGAGCTCGCCGTGGTCCACACGGCAAGGACCGTCCAACTCCTCACGGACCTGGGATTCTCCGTGAACTACGCCAAATCCCACCTGGTGCCCGCGCAAGTCGCACTGTTTCTGGGAGCGAGGCTCGACACAGTGTCCCTTCTGGCCTCCCCGTCGGAGGAGAGGACCAGGACCATCTTGGGCAAGGTGCAACGGATGTTGGTGGCCGACGCGGCCAAGGTGAGGTCCATCAAGTCCCTCCTCGGGATGATGTCTTCCTGCATCTACCTCATTCCCATGTGCAGGCTCCGGATGCGCCCGTTGCAAGAGTTCCTGGATGCGCGCTGGATCCAGACGACGGGCAGCTTCGAGGAAAGGATCAAGCTCGACGAGAGTTTCCGACGAGCGATACGGTGGTGGGGCACCCGCGCGCATCTGACGGCGGGCATGGACTTCCAGACCCCAGCCCACCAGGTGACTGTGACCACGGATGCCTCCCTAGAAGGGTGGGGAGCGCACACCGAAAATCTGCACGCAAGGGGACTCTGGCTCCCGACGGAGAAGTCCCTGCATATCAACGTCCTGGAGCTCCGTGCAGTGTTTTGGGCCCTCAGGTCCTTCCTTCCGTCCCTCAAGGGCAAGGTGGTGAGGATCTTCACCGACAACACCACCACCATGTTTTACATCAGGAAACGGGGCGGAACCAGGTCCCCAGCGCTGTCCAAGGAGGCGCAGGACCTGTGGCATTGGGCCGTCGCCCAAGGGATTCTTCTGGTGCCGTTTCATCTGGCAGGGATAAAAAACACCATCGCCGACTCACTCAGCAGGGAGCTGCGCTCGTGCCACGAGTGGGAACTACGGCAGGATCTGGTGGATCGCCTCTTCCGACGGTGGGGCACACCCCAGATCGACCTGTTCGCGACGGCGACGAACACCAAGTGCCGGAGGTTCGCCAGCAGGTTTCCCCAGACGAGGAGCATGGGCGATGCTTTCTCGTTCCCCTGGGAGGGCCTGTTCCTCTACGCGTTCCCTCCCTTGCCTCTGCTAATCCGGCTCGTCAACCAGCTCAAGAGGTCACGGTGCAGGATGATCCTCGTCGCACCTGCGTGGCCGAGGCAGATATGGTTCCCGGACCTTCTGGACTTGTCGGCGTCCCCGCCAATCAAGCTGCCGGCGGACGCGGATCTACTCTCCAGGGAAGGAGGCGCCATCCTCCACCACGACCCGAAGTCGCTGAACTTGCAGGCCTGGCTCCTGCAGCGCTAGAGTTTGGAGGATACGACATACCGGCCGATTGCAGAGAGGTTCTTGCAAAGGCCAGGGCGTCCTCGACTCTTAAATGCTACGGACACAAATGGAAGAGGTTCTCTGTCTGGTGCCACGCACAGAAGATTAACCCTCTACGGATTACGGCTCCCCAAGTGCTGCCGTACCTGCTGACGCTGGCCAAAGCTGGTCTGGCACACGCGTCCATCAAGATTCATCTTGCTGCGATCTCCCGATACACCAGAACCACGGGCCGGACGTCCTTGTGGTCTCATCGTCTGGTGAAAGAGTTCATGAAGGGACTGTTCAGATCGTTCCCGCCGGTGAAGGCTCCGGCCCCGGCGTGGGAGCTCAACGTGGTACTGACCAAACTCATGGGACCTCCGTTCGAGCCTCTGCACTCGGCCCCGTTGAAGTTTCTATCGTGGAAAACAGCTTTTCTCGTGGCCATCACCTCCGCACGACGAGTGGGAGAGATCCAGGCCCTTTCCTGCAAGGCCCCGTACTTGACTTTCCACGACACGAGGGTAGTGCTCAGGACGCACCCCTCCTTCATGCCCAAGGTACCGTCGGACTTTCATCTCAACGAACCCTTGGTGTTACCTGTGTTCTTCCCGTCGCCTTCGTCGCCGGCTGAGAGGACTTTGCACTCGCTGGATGTAGCTAGAGCGCTGAAGTTCTACGTGGACCGCACGAAAGGTTTTCGGAAGACGTCACAACTCTTTGTGAACTTTGGACCTGTCAATCAGGGGAAGGCTCTCTCGAAGGCTTCCATCTCCAGATGGCTCTCCGGCTGTATCATGTACTGTCACCGGTTGGCAAACCGACCGCTGCCTGGCCGTCCGAGAGCCCATTCCACCAGAGCGATCGCAGCTACCACGGCGTTCCTATCTGGTGTGCCCCTGCTGGACATATGCAGGGCTGCTACGTGGAGGTCGACGCACACCTTCACGAAATTCTACTGCGTCGACCGGGATTCCAGGGAGGAGTCCAGGGTCGGCCAAGCAGTGCTGCGCAACCTGTTCGCCTGAGGTGAGCCTGGTGAGGAGGTAAGATGCTTAATGTTGAGTTGATGTGATGCTTAATGTTGAGCCTTTGCCACCTCCCGTGGTTGTGCATGTGTGTACTGCTATGTATTCTTTATTCATGAGCATGTGAATCCATGCCAGACCCCATGCTGGAGAAGGAACAAGTTACTTACCTGTAACTGTTGTTCTCCAGCATGGGTCTGGCATGGATTCACATGCGAACCCTCCCGCCTACCCCTCTGCGGCTCTTCACTTGGTCATACTGCCACTTCACGTGCTTCCAAATCTGAAGATGGCTGCCAGAGGCGGTGCTTAGGTAGAGGGCAGTCATTGGCTGTGGTCAGTATGACGCAGAGACCAGTGATTGGTTATTACTACGAAAGACAGATCAGAAACGAAACTGATACTGGTTTTTTCTTTACCGAGGATTCCCAGCCTGACGACGGGGAATATTCATGAGCATGTGAATCCATGCCAGACCCATGCTGGAGAACAACAGTTACAGGTAAGTAACTTGTTCCTTATTCTACTTGTTCAGTATAGTACCACTGTGGTCGGGAAGGTCCTTCTTCACCAAGATTCAAGGTTCATGCTCAGCGTTTATATGGAAAGGACAACCAAGGGTACGCTGGAAACAGCTAACTAAACCATACGAGCAGAGGGTGGGGGGGGGGGGGGCTGACTGCCCCTGACTTTGAACTGTACTTCCTCTCAGCACAGGCCTATTATGAAATATACTGGACTGAGGTAGGACCCGAAGCACTGCATGCGACAATTGAGACATAGTGGTAGAGCCTGACTAGGCTTCTACATAAACTGGCAAAGGGGGGCTGAGGAGCGACAATTACATGGACCCAACACTGGTTGCATGCAGAGCGTGGACCAGACTGGCGGGTGACTCCAGAAACACTATTATACAATCCTTGTATGTCCATATGGCACGCACCGTACCTATCCCTGACGCAAGATGCAAAACTCGCCATACACTGGAGAGACAAGGGCATAAATTACTTATTTGTTTAAAGGCAATTCATTAGCTGCAATGATATTAAAGCAACTGTTGAAGACACCCCCATGCAGAGGTTACATTACCTCAGACTGCGATCGGCAATAGCTAACACATGGGAAGGTTTCCCGGAGGCGCACCCATCTCACCCGAGCCTGGGCTATGTACTCTCTCCTAGCGCGGTAAAGAAATCAGCCTTTACACTCTATAAAATCACGTTATCAACCAGGGAAAACCAGGCCCCAAATGTTAAAGGTGAGTGGGAACATGATCTGGGATTCACCTTAACAGACGTACCCTGGTCACAATTATGTGGGTTGACAAAAAGTATATCATGTAGCTCTAGGTACTGTCCGATACAATATAAGATACTAAACAGGGTCCATCTTACCCCGGCCCGACTCAAAAGCATGTACGCCACAGCGTTTGGAAGGTGCCCAAGATGCGGGCGTGAAGAAGCAGACATATTCCACATGTTGTGGTCATGCACCAGATTAGTCGAATACTGGGCCGATGTATGCAAAGCACTTGGTGAGATGTCTGACCAACCTATTGACTGGAACCCGGGAGTATGCGTGCTGGGTGTTGTAAGCAAAATTAGGCCAGTACAATGCACATTTTTTTAATCTATTATTAGCAAAGCGTGTGAGATTAATGTGTTGGAAAAGCAGAGAACCTCATGTGTTGAGTGATTGAGTGAAAGACATGACCTATGCAAATGATAACGAAGAGGTATACTCCGGCCTGCTACCTATGACATGTTGTCCGAAAGATAATATGGGGTGGCTTCAGGCAATACATTGCAGATAAGTGCAAGTGAAGAGGAACGAGAAGGTTTGTGAAATGGAAACATAAACCCCAATTATGTACAAAATTGAACAACTAACGATAAGTGATGTAATTACAAGTAATCTGATGTGGTTATCTGTGCAAGTTAAATAAAAGTAAAAAAAGAAAATAATTAAAAACGAAAATAAACTATTCCCCCCAATGTCTAATCCTACTTCCGGCTGAGACCTCAATATCGTACTCTCAAGGCTCATGGGAAGGCCCTTTGAGCCTGTGCAGAAGGCCAGCCTTAAACATCGGATATATAAAACAGCCTTTCTTATAGCCATCACTTCC
This sequence comes from Ambystoma mexicanum, assembly GCF_040938575.1. Taxonomy (NCBI): domain Eukaryota; kingdom Metazoa; phylum Chordata; class Amphibia; order Caudata; family Ambystomatidae; genus Ambystoma; species Ambystoma mexicanum. The sequence goes on from NC_090933.1 coordinate 1,304,635,599, forward strand.
TACGCACTCATCCTCTATTTTCACCAAAATGTATATCAAAATTTCATGTGAACCAAACTGTAGAACTTCCTGCGCAATTCCAAAACCCAACAAACGCAGCAGAAAAAAGCTTTCATACCCTAGTTGTACAGAGAGCTGTCATGTTTGACTTCCAAAAGACGAAGCCTATCAGAAAAACATTAATTTATTTATAATCTATGGCCACTGGAATAGAATCTCTAAGGCAGCAATTTCTAAATGGATTATCAACTGCATCCAACCTGCTATTCTCTTGCTAAGAGAACGTTGCCATTTAAACCTAGAGACACTGAACTTAAGGCACAGGAGCAACTATGGTCTTCATAACAAATGTGCTTCTAGATGCCATTTGCAAGGCTGCCACTTGGAGTTCAGTACACACTTACACGCAGCATTACTGTCTAGACACACATTCCAAGGGTGATACACAGGTGGGACAAGCAGTGTTGAAACCTCTTTTTTCAGCCCCACCTTCAAGCAACCCACCTCCTTCTACAAGTACTGCTTGCTAATCTATGCAAATCATGTCATTCTAAGCAGATACACAAGCCTCAAAGGATACATTACTCACTGTAATGGTATTTCTGATGCTTGTATCTACTTAGATTCATATACATCCACCATTACTCCCCTCTTGGAGTTGAAGGTTCTTGGGGATAAACATAGATCTTTCACACCTCATGGTCTCTACCTACACACCACGCTTACAACTTACACTCCCTCTTGTCAGAAACAAATAATCTGAGGGACCTTGACGCATGACGGCTCATGGGTAAATGGTATGTCACAATAGGGATAGTATTACAGATCTGCACTGTCGACATCCCTTTTTGAACTTTGAAGTATTTCCGCTAGATGTCGGCCTATGCTGAGCATGTGAATCTAAGCAGATGCAAGCATCAGAAATATAATTACTGTGAGTAATGTATATATATATTTCTGAGGCTTGTGGAATCTGCTTAGATCACATGCTGTGCATAGGCCGACATCTAGTGGAAGCTGCGGAGTATTACAGTTTGTTTTTCGAAAGTCGAAAATGGGCGTCGACACAGGCGTGCCAGTAATACTATCCCTAGTGTGACGTCCACTGTACCCAAGATCCCTCACGCGTGTAGGATCCTCAGATTGTTTTTTTCCGCCATACTGGTCGGAAGCATCTTGCGGAGTTCCCTGGCCTTAGCCATACTTTGCTGTTATTATAATTATAATTCTTATTCATTCCCTTCCCCACCCCAACGTCGACCCTCAACCTCGACGACGGCTGGAGAAGTCATCGACCGTCGACTGCTGCACGACGGATCTGGGCCTCGGAAGGCCGCTGGCCTCGACCCGGGCCTAGTAGGCCGCTGGCCTCGGCCCTTACAAGTAGGGAGAGTGGGGGGTGGTACATACTCTTCACTCTTGATATATAGTTACATTTTATATATTCCTACACTTAGCAGCCCGCTGCCTTAAGGTGCGTATGGAGGGTACCCCTTTTCAATTCTGCCCCAAGTGCAATCGCAAATACCCTTGGGTCGACAGGCACGCCACGTGCAATCTCTGCTTGCCGAGGGATCACCCCGAAGCGAACTGCAGAGCGTGTAGTAGGTTTAAACCTAAGACACTTAAGGACCGTTCGACAAAGCGTTGGGCCCACCACGCCAGGCAGGAGGCCATGGCAGCGGAGGGCGCCTTCAGCGATGGCAGCGACGCCGTACTTTCGGACGGCGAGGGCATTATGGCGTCGAAAGACAGCCGGCGAGCGCAGGTCCCCGACCTCGGAAGGTCGTCCGGCAGGGCGGCTATGGGGAAGACCCCCGGCGACGTAAGCGCTACACACCTAACACACACTAAACACACTAAGACCAACCGGACCTCGACGACGTCGACTTCCCGGAAAGAGGCACAAAAAGAACGGTCCGACTCGGTGTCCTCTGGGCGCTCTCGATCGAGATCACCTCACGACGCAAGGCAATCATCCACTCTTGCCAAGAGTGCCTCGCTACACACATTAACGGAAGTTCGATCGTCGGGAGACGAAGACGACTTCCACCCCCAGGCCGCGCTCCAAGATACCGAGACCGCGGTTAACACCAGTGAGGCCCGAAGCACACAGATACCTCTCCAGACCCTCGGCGCCAGGCGTCGAAGATCTCTGGGGCCTCCAAGGGACAGGGAAAACATTTTTCCACGCACGGGGAGGGGGGGAAACAGCGGAAAGCACAGCCTTCCACCCCTGTAAAGCCATCCTCTCACCCTAGGCAGACAAGTAAACACAAGTCTACCCTTGAAAAGTCCCATAAATCCTCTCCTGCTAAAGTAATACCCTGTTCCAGGGAATGGTCCAGTGAAGACATAGACAGGGTTATGTCTAGGATGTCTTCCTTGGCTGATTTTTATGATAAGAACCCAGAACACTTACTTTCATATAACCCTCAAGGGGCCACACCCTCAGGCGCCTCCGATCCTATCCCGCTAAGTAAAAAGCCCCGGGTCGAAAGACCTGAACCCTTCGAGGTTCAGCCTTACTCCACTCCATATTCTACTCCACTCCCCAGTTACCAGGGACAAGTTTTCCCTGAAGAGGACCAGGAGTTTGAAATTATGGAAGAACAAACCGGGACAGATTACTATGCAGAGGATGAGGACCTGGAGGAGGGAGAAGATGAGCAGGAAATTTACAGAGTAGATTCCCCAGTACAAAGCGAAGCCCCAGTTACTGACTCTCCAGTTGATAACCAGCCCCTCCTCAACGAGGTTCTCGCTCGAGCAGCGGAACACTTCCACATCGACACCCACGGTGTACAGGAGGAAAGGGACTTCGCGGAGGAGTTTGTAGGAGAGAGAAGACCGGTCGCTCAGACCATCCCTATCCTCAAATCCATCCAACGAAGAATAGATCCTTCCCTGGTGAATCCTAACCTCACCAGAGCTGTCAACCCCAGAATTGAAAAGATTTTCCGGGCAGCCCAGTCTGACCCTCTGTATATAAGGGGACATCTTAAACCAGATTCCCTAGTGGTGACCAACACTAGAAAAAGGGCTGGCACGCCCTTATCTTCATCAGAAGCTCCTCCCGATAAGGAGAGCAAAAAACTTTACGGGTTTGGCAGAAAGGTAGCCTCAACGTCCGCCTACCAAGCAAGGATTGCGAATTCCACCACCCTGTTGGCTAGTTACAATTGCCATCAATGGGAAGAAGTCGCGGCGCTCATTGCCTCTGCTCCAGAACCGTTAAAGGGCCAGCTGGCTCGGATCTCAGCAGAGGGGAGAGCCGTGTCTGGTTGCATTTTAAAAGCAACTTTCGACGCCGCTGACAACGCAGGGAGATTGATAGCAGAAGGTACTGTTATCAAGAGACATGCGTGGTTACGGCAGTCGGGATTCAAGACAGAAACCCAGGCTTCTTTAATAGACAAGCCAGTGGAACCCGACCTATTGTTTGGGAAAGCGGTCGAAGACGCACTTAAAAATGCCAAAGATGAATATGAGACTCTCAAGTCCCTTGGCCAGCTTACCAACAAACCCCCTAACCAGAGGGGGAACAATAATTTTCGTCGCCCACGCGGCCAAAATTCACAAAGAGGCAACTATGCCCAGGGACAAGGTACACAATGGAATAACAACCAGCAGTCTACCCAGAGTTACGGCAGGGGTAACAAGAGAGGTCGTGGAAGAGGCAGAGGCAGCCCCAACAAGGGAGGTGGCACGCCTCCACCAAAACAGTGACGCTCAGTTCAGGGTCCCTTGCCACGCAACCCCAGTAGGGGGACGCATTTCCACCTTCACCCAGGCTTGGGAAGGGATCACCTCAGACAGATGGGTGCTGTCAACAGTATCCGCAGGATATTGTATAGAACTACTGCAGCGTCCCCGGAATCATCCTCCACGACAAAGAGTGCACTCCCTAGAGCATCAAAAGATCCTTCTCGAGGAGATCGCCATTCTGCTAGAAAAGGACGCGATAGAACTCGTCCCAGGACACCAGGTAAACAAGGGTATCTATTCAACTTACTTCCTTGTGCCAAAGAAAGATTTGACAATGCGCCCAGTATTGGACTTACGGCCTGCCAACAAGTATGTCAAGCCCCAAAAATTCCGTATGACCACGCTACAAGAGGTAATCCCCCTCCTAAAAAAGGGGGATTACATGGCAACCTTGGATATGAAAGATGCTTATTTTCATATTTCCATGCTCCCAGCGCACAGAAAGTACTTGCGCTTCAAGGTGGACAGTCGCCACTACCAATTCAAGGTACTGCCCTTCGGGATAGCTTCAGCACCAAGGGTATTCACCAAGGTACTGGCGGTGGCGGCTGCACACCTACGCAGGGAAGCAATCCCGGTGTACCCTTATCTGGACGACTGGCTCATAACGGGGGAAACCCCAGGAATTTGCAGGTCAAACATTCAAAGGACTATCGACCTCCTCCACGAATTAGGCTTCTCCATCAACGAGAAAAAGTCAAGTCTGGTGCCAAGCACCTCAAAACAGTTTCTAGGAGCTATCCTAGATACTCAGAAAGGATTGACCTTCCCTTCGGAAGAGAGAATTCGGAATATACTTCTGCAAATTCCGCATTATCAGTCAGGTCAACAGATAACAGTACGCAAAGCTATGCGGTTACTGGGCATGATGGCGTCATGCATTTACCTGGTCCCCCACGCGCGTCTGCGCATGCGTCCCATGCAGGAATGGTTGGCGAAACAGTGGTCTCAGGCAAGTGGTCATTGGGACGATCTAGTGGTTGTTTCGCCAACACTCGTACAGAGCCTACACTGGTGGACAAGAGAGAATCTCGCAAGGGGGAAACCCTTTTACGATCCCGAAGTACAAGCCGTGCTGACTACAGATGCATGCCTGACTGGGTGGGGAGCTCACCATCTCCACCACACAGCTCAGGGTCTCTGGTCTCACTCAGTAGCCAAGAACCACATCAATATGCTAGAGCTTCTGGCAGTATTCCGAGCGCTAAGGGCGTTCGAGCCCCATCTACTGAACTTGTCGGTGCAGATCAGGACGGACAGCACGACAGCCATGTTCTATCTGAACAAGCAAGGGGGGACTCGTTCACCAAATCTGTCCAAGCTTGCCCAGAAAATATGGATATGGGCACTCAGACGGAACATCTTCCTGTCATCAAAACATGTTCCAGGGGAGCTCAATTCCCTAGCGGATGCTCTAAGCAGAGACTCCCTCCCAGAAGAACACGAATGGGTCCTTCACAGAGACGTAGTAGAAGATCTCTTCTCTCAGTGGGGTTTCCCCACTATAGACCTATTCGCCACAAGCGAAAACAAACAATGCCCAGGATTTGCATCCAGGTTCCCCCAGCCGGACTCCCAAGGGAATGCCCTGTGGATGAACTGGTCAGGGATGTTTGCGTACGCTTTTCCACCAACTCCTCTCATCAGGAAGGTGGTGTACAAGATGAACAAGGAATCGATGACGCTCATCCTAGTTGCTCCCATGTGGGCGAGACAACCATGGTTTCCACACCTACGCAGGATGGCGGTGTGCGAACCCATCAGACTCCCAGCCTGGTACAACCTACTGTCCCAGCAACAGGGTCAAACAGTGCATCAGGAACCCAACTCTATGAACCTAGCAGCATGGCTCCTGAAGTCATAGAGTTTGGACATCTCAAATTACCACAGAGGTGTATGGACATTCTAAAGGAGTCCAGGAAACCAAATACAAGGCACTGTTACTTTGATAAGTGGAAAAGATTCGTTATCTGGTGCCAGAATAAACAAATCAACCCGGTTGATTGCACTCCTTCCAACGTTGTGACATACATGCTCCACCTGCTGGATGCAGGGTTGGTTTTTAACTCGCTGAAAGTACACCTGGCAGCCCTCTCGGCTTACACCACATCCCATAACAAGGTCTCGTGGTGGAAAGTACCAGTGGTTAAAGCCTTCATGGAAGGAGTAAAGAGACTTCACCCTCCTATTTCGAACCCACCGCCAGGATGGGACCTCAACGTGGTGCTAGCTAAGCTCATGGGACCCCCATTCGAACCCATGCCTAAAAGTAGTCTCAAACACCTGACTTATAAAACGGCCTTCTTAGTAGCCATTACCTCCTTAAGAAGGGTCAGTGAAATTCAGGCTCTGTCAGTGCAGGATCCTTTCTTTACTATCCACAAGGACAAACTGGTTTTACGCACACACCCTAGGTTCTCACCTAAATTCATATCCAAGTTCCATGTAAACCAGTCCATCGAGCTTCCGACTTTCTTCCAGAACCCGCAAAGCTCGGCTGAGGTGAAACTACACACCCTAGATGTGCGTAGGGCGGTCCTATACTATGTAAATAAAACCAGACCGCTAAGGAAAACAGATCAACTGTTTGTCTCCGTAGCTACAGGCAGAGAGGGGGATCGCGTCTCTAAGGGCGCTATCTCGAAGTGGATTATCAACTGTATACAGCTGTGTTACTCTCTTTCTGAAAAGACTCTGCCTTTTACGCCAAGGGCCCACTCTACTAGAGGCATTGGGGCCACTCTGGCTTTCATTGCAAATGTTCCCCTCGACACCATTTGCAAAGCGGCTACTTGGAGCTCTATTCACACTTTTACTCAGCATTACTGCATTGACACTCATTCCAAGACAGATACACAAGTGGGACAAGCGGTTCTAAGACACCCGTTTGCTCATGACCCTTCTCACATCCCACCTCCTTCTTCTGGTACTGCTCGCTAATCTATGCACAGCATGTGATCTAAGCAGATTCCACAAGCCTCAGAAGGGATACATTACTCACCGTAATCGTATTTCTGATGCTTGTATCTGCTTAGATTCACATGCGACCCACCCTTCCTCCCCTCCGAGAGAAGGCGCATGATTGCTTGTAGTCTTACCTTTCTGTCTATCTGCTTGGATTATCTGTACTCACGCTACTCCTCATGCTTCCTCATGTCAGAAAAAATACAATCTGAGGATCCTACACGCGTGAGGGATCTTGGGTACAGTGGACGTCACACTAGGGATAGTATTACTGGCACGCCTGTGTCGACGCCCATTTTCGACTTTCGAAAAACAAACTGTAATACTCCGCAGCTTCCACTAGATGTCGGCCTATGCACAGCATGTGAATCTAAGCAGATACAAGCATCAGAAATACGATTACGGTGAGTAATGTATCCCATATATATCTCTGAGGCTTGCAGAATCTGCTTAGATCACATGCTATGCGTAGGCCGACATCTAGTGGAAGCTGCAGAGTGTTAGTTCTTTTCGAAACTTGAAAAGGGACGTCAACAGGACGTGCCAGTAATATTATCCCTAGGAACGTCCACTGTACCCATGGTCCTTCACGTATCGAGGTCCATCAGATTGTTTTTTTCCACCATCGTGAGCAGACGCTTATTGTGGAGTTCAATTTCGGCTAACACCATTTGCTTATGACAAATTAAAAATAGTTTAGTCTTTCTGTCCTTTTCCTTCCGATTTCGATCAATTCATCGACGCGGTGGAAAAGACAGCACCGTCGAACAAATTGAAGATTCAATGGACCCTTTCGGCCTTGGAAGGCCGCACCGGGCCTGGGTCCTTACAATAGGGAGAGTGGGATGCAGTCATTGTACAATGCATTTTCCCACCCATTCCCATTCTCGCGTGGCTGCCTTTCCCAAACATGGATAGAACACCATTTAAATTCTGCCCCATGTGTAATAAAAAATTCCTGTGGATCGACAAAAACAGAGTGTGCAACTTGTGTTTGAACCGCGGCCACGATGAAGGGAATTGTCGAGCCTGCACGCTCTTCAAAAAGAAGACTCTTAAAGACCGAAGAACCAAACGCTGGGCCCATCACTCAATGCAAGCCGAGGCCGCCATTGACGTGGAGGGAGATTCCAGTGATGGCAGCATCGCTGTCTTTTCGGACGGCGAGGGCGACGGGGCAAGTTCCCAAATGCAGGCCCCCGACCCCAGGAGGCAGGGGGGGCGGCTCTTTTACGGGCACACCCGGCGGCAAAGGCACTTCCACTACCCCAGCCACTAAACGCACATCCCGGGGTGATGAGTCGACGTCCTTGACCAAACGCCCAAGTACAGTGTCACGGGGGAGGTCAACAGAATCCCTGTCCTCTGGGCACTGGAGGTCCCGATCGCCCCATGACAGGCCCCAGAAACCGAAACATCATCGGCTGAACGCCGGCAGACGAGGTAGATGTCTGTCCCGCTAACGAAAATAGACCTCATACGTCGAAATTGGTAGTAGGGTCGAAAAACACTGGTTTATCCCATCTGATCAAAAAACATCCCTGAGAGCCTGCTAAAAGCTAAACACTCCAATATAAAAAAAAAAGCCTAATTATTAATAAACACTCCTCCAAGACCCCTAATCATACGGATAAATCTCATAAGGACAAGTCTATACCCTCAAGGGAAACAGTCTCTGTCCCACAAGAGGAGGGTTCTTTAGCTGATGCCTTACACAACAAGGGCCAATCCACACCCCAGAGCCATCCTAATCCTTTAGAACAAGTCTCTACCCCTCAGTACCCAGGTGTCATACCCAGTTCAGCCCAATGGACTGCGGAAGACATAAAGAGGGTCATGACAAGATGACCTTCATGGCCAATTTCTTTGAAAAAAAACCTCAGGCTTATCAAACCTATCAGGTTACACCTCCTACTACTGAGGCTTCCAGCTCTCAGCCTCCAGCTTTCAGCTCCCAGCCCCCAGCTAAAAGAGCTCGTCCTGATTCACTACCAGTCCAACCAGTACTAGGTGATCTGTATGACGTCCATACAGACGCTGAAGGTGATAATGAAGACTATCCGCAATCTGATCATTATTACGATGATGATGAAAAGGAGGCAGAGGTGTATACCCTGGCCTCACCAATTCATCAAGACTCGCCAGTGGCAGATTCGCCAGTGGATAATCAGCCTCTCCATAATTACCTGTTAATCAAGGCGGCTGAACACTTGGTATCCAGGCACAGGAAACCCAGCTGAACAAAGACTTTGTGGAGGACATTTTGGGAGACCTAAAGGCTGCCACTCAATTCATCCCAATATTAGTCTGTCCAAAGAAGGATTCAACCTTCCTCGGACACACCTAACCAGACACTGTCAGTAAACTTGCAGGTCGAAAAACCTTTCCGCCCAGCGCGGTCTGACCCGCTGTATATCGGGCCAGCTTAAGCCGGATTCGCTCATAATCACAACTACCCGTAAAAGGGCAGGAACACCACTAGCCTCTTCAGGGGTTCCCCCCCAACAAGGAGAGCAAGAAGCTCTATACCATGGGAAGGAAGGTAGCGACTTCGGCAGCTTTTTTAGCTAGAATTGCAAACAATTCTAGATTTTTGGCAAGTTATAATTGCCATAAATGGGATGAAAGAACTACCCTAATAGCTTCTGCTCCCAAAACATTTAAAGTCTCAACTAGCCCTGGTAGCAGCTGATGGCAAAGCTACATCCAGCTGCATTCTCAAAAATAACCTCGACTCCGCAGATAATGCGGGCCAAATTATCGCTTAAGGAACCATAATCACGCGCCACGCTTGGCTATGCCAGTCTGGCTTTAAGCTTGAGGCCCAGGCAACGTTACTTAACATGCCGATGGAACAGACAGTATTATTCGGCAAAGCAGTAGAGGACGCCCTACTGTCCGTCAAAGATGAATATGACACCCTCAAGTCTCTTGGGCAACTGACTAATAAACCACCTGGCCAGAGAGGCAGGAACCATTTTCGCCGTTTTCTTGGGCAAAATTCCCAGAGGCAAGGTCAAAATTCTTCCTGGAAGTAACAACCAAGGTCAAGCATCACAGGGTTACCAGAGAGGCCAGCACCGATCCCGCGGCCGGGGGAGGTCCTCCACATCTAGAGGTGGGGGAACACCTCCCAAACGATGACGGCCCGCTACAGGTCCCCTTCCATGCCTCCCCAGTAGGGGGACGGATTTCACACTTCACCCATGCATGGGAGGGAATAACCACGGACAAGTGGGTGCTATCGACAGTAGCGGGAGGTTATTGTGTGGTGCTCGTCCAAAGACCATCAAACCATCCTCCGCGCCAGGGAAAATCAACAAGGGAAGAACAGCTCGTCCTTCTCAAAGAGGTCAACGTGCTGCTTCTCAATGACGCCATAGAAGATTGTGCCGTCCAACGAGGTAAACAAGGGTATTTATTCAAAAAAAGATCCATCTATGCGCCCAGTGTTAGACTTACGCTCTGCAAACACTTATGTTAAGCAACTTGAATTCCTTATGACGACACTGCAAGAAGTAACCCCCTTGCTAAAGCAGGGACATTACATGTCAACACTTGATATGAAAGATGCCTATTTTCATATTTCAATGTTCCAAGCCAGGGGCGTTGCTAGGGGGGCGCTAAGGGGGCTATAGCCCCTGATCTTTTGGTTGTAGCCCCGGATAGAATCTCCGGAGCTACAGCCAAAAGACTAGCTAGCCCCCAGTCCCAACAGTTCCGACATCAGTTTAGCCCTGGGTCTTTTCCAGACCTAGCAACCCCCCTGTTCCAAGCACACAGAAAACTCTTGCGTTTCAAGATAGCAAACCAGCACTACCAATTCAAGGTGCTACCCTTCGGAATAGCGTCTGCTCCAAGGGTATTCACCAAGGTACTGTCGGTGGTTGCAGCACACCGGCAGAGGGAGGCAATCCAGTGTACCCCCTACCTGGACGACTGGTGATCACGGGAATCACCCCATCTTTGCAAACAAAACACACAAAGAACCATACCTTCTCTTCCGAATGGGCTTCTCAATAAACAAGAAAAAGTCAAGTCTTGTACCAAACACAACAAAACAGTTCCTTGGAGCTGTCTTGGACACACAAGCAGGCTTGGCCTTTCCATTCATAGAAAGTTCAAAACCTGCTTCGGCAATTATCTCGCTATCAAGCCGGTCACCAGATGAGCGTACGCAAAGCAATGCGTTTACTAGGCATGATGGTGTTGTGCAAATACCTGGTCCCACACGCATGTCTGCGCATGTGTCCCATGCAGTAGTGGTTGGCGAAACAGTGGTCTCAGGCAGGCGGTCAGTGGGACGATCTAGTGGTCGTTTCGCCAACACTAGTTCAAAACCTACGCTGGTGGACAAAGGAGAACCTGTTAAAGGGAAAACCCTTCCATGATCGGAAGCGCAAGCGATCGTTATTACAGACTCATCACTCTCCGGATGGGGGGCTCATTACCTTCACCACACAGCACATGGTTTGTGGAGTCAAGTCACAGCAGAGAACCACATCAACCTGCTGGAACTACTAGCAGTATTCAAAGCGCTTCAAGCATTCGAAGCACAACTGACAAACCAGTCGGTTCAAATAATGACGGACAGCACCACTGCAATGTTCTATGTGAACAAACGGAGGCACACACACTTTCCAAATCTGTCCAAACTGGCACAGAAAATATGCAGATGGGAACTCAAACGGGGGATGTCCCTATCCTCCCAACACGTTCCAGGTGTACTCAACACTTTAGCAGACTGAGCAGAGATCCCCTACCAGCGGAACACGAGTGGCAACTAGACAAGTGTCGTAGACCACATCTTCTCTCAGTGGGGTTATCCCACGCTAGACTTGTTCGCTACAGGAGAAAACAAGCAATGTCCACACTTCGCATCCAGGTTCACCCAACCAGACTCCCAAGCGGAACGCCCTATGGATGAACTGGTCAGGGACATTTGCTTACGCTTATGCCCCTCTCGCCACGGACTCCCTTAATGAGCAGGATAGTGAACAAGATTCACAGACAACAAATAACGCTCATCCTAGTTGCTCCCATGTGGGCAAGACAGTCATGGTTTCCACATCTGCGCAAACTGGTGACGTGCGATCCCTTCAAACTCCTGTGTCAGAATAACCTATTGACCCAACACAGTGGATCAACAGTGCACCCTCAACCACACTCAATGAACTTGGCAGTATGGCTCCTAGAGTTTGGTCATCTTTATCTACCACAGCGTTGTATGGATATCCTTAAGGAGGCACGAAAACCAAACACCAGACACTGTTATTTCAAAAAGTGGAGGAGATTTGTGTTTGGTGCCAGTCTAAACAAATAAACCCCATAGAATGTACTCCAACCGACATTGTAAATTATATGCTCCACTTTTTAGACTCTGGGTTAGTATTCAACTCCATAAAGGTCCGCGTGGAGGCTTTATCAGCGTACACCACCGCTCAGAATAAGGTATCATGTTGGAAAATTCCAGTCATTAAGGTATTCATGGAGGGGGTAAAGAGACTCCACCCTCCAATTTCAAACCCACCGCCAGGCTGGGATCTTAATGTTTTTCTTGGTGGCTATTACTTCCATAAGAAGAGTCGGTGAATTGCAAGCATCGTCATGCATAAAGACAAATTGGTTTTACGTACTCATCCGAGGTTCTCTCCTAAATTAATTTCCAAATTCCACGTGAACCAATCCATTGAGCTACCGGCCTTCTTTCAGAATCCAACTAGCTCAGCTGAGATAAAACTCCACACAGATGTGAGGAGGGCGGTCCTTTACTACGTAAACAAGACCAGACCGCTAAGCAAAACAGACCAGCTGTTTGTCTCCGTAGCACCAGGCAGAGAGGGAGACCGCATTTCCAGGAATGCCATCTCCATAAGGATAGTCCGATGCATACAACTGTGCTATTCATCATCAAACAAAACACTGCTTTTCACACCAAGAGCTCACTCCACAAGGAGCACAGGAGCTACCTTGGCTTTTATCGCAAATTTCCCCTTAGACAGCATTTGCAAAGCAGCTACATGGAGCTCAATACACACTTTCACTCGGCACTACTGCATTGACACCCATTCCAAAGCAGATACACAGGTGGGACAAGCAGTTGTAAAACATGTTTGCCTCCGCTCCTTCTCACAACCCACCACCTTCTCCTAACACTGCTTGCTAATCTATGCATCGTATGTGATCTAAGCAGATGCCACAGGCCTCGGAAGGGACACAGTACTCACCGTAATCGTATTTCTGATGCTTGTATCTGCTTAGATTCACATGCGCACACCTTTCCTCCCCTGAGGGAAGGGTCATAGATGTATCAACTGTCGTCCCTTAGAAATGCCTCACAGCCAGGGCCTCATCACAGCAGCCCCTTGCCAAAAAACTCATCTTGAGCCACAGCCTAGCACCTCTGCTCTAGATACCCCGGCCTAAACCTACCAAGATCCCTCTCAGGACATGACGGCCCCTCATGGTCACAAGACACAAGGTCTCAATGGAACCGTTCTAGTCGAGACCAATTTTATGATATTTACGTAATCCAGTCACCAGACCACCAGGACCAGCCGGTAGCAGATTCTCCCATTGATGACCAACTACAATACAATGAACTGCTACTAAAGGCTGCACAACACTTTAACATCGACACTCGGGAAGCACAGGTCGACAGACTTTGTGGAGGACATTCTAGGGAACAAAAGGTCTGCTTATTAAACTCCTGCAGTCTGTACAAAGACGCAGCCAACCATCCCTATTGGCGCCTAGTCTCACAAGGGCGGTCAACCCCAGAATAGAAACTATTCAGACAGGTGTCCACTGACCCCCCCCCCCCCCTTTTCACCTGTATATTAAACCTAATTCATTGGTGGTCCCCATTACCAGAAATAGGGCAGGCACTCCCCTGGTGTCGGCCGAGGCCATGCCAGACAAGGAAAGTAAAAAGATGTATACTTTTGGGAGAATGGCCCCCTCCTCAGCGGCATACCACACCTGAATCGCCAACAACACTACACTTTTAGCTAGTTACGGCTGCCACAAATGGGATGACCTGCAACGCTAAATTGAAGCCGTCCCGGAACCCCTAAAGGCTCAACTGTTAAAGACTATTACAGAAGGCAAGCAGATATCAAACTGCATCCTGAAAAATAACCTTGATGCAGCCGATAATGCAGGACTAATCATAGCAGAGGGTGTGCTCATTAAGCGCCACGTCTGGCTCAGTCTACCAGGGTTTAAGTTGGAAACCCAGGCAACCTCCTACACATGCCGCTGGAGCCTAATGTATTATTCGGAAATGAGCAGAGGAAGGGGCAGAACCTCACCTAGGAGAGGCTCCACCCCTCCAAAACATTGATGCACCGCTTCAGGCTCCCTCTCATGGCACTCCAGTAGGAGGCCGAATTTCACACTTCACCCACGCAAGGAGGGGATAACTTCGGACAAGTGTGTGTTGTCCACTGTGGCAGGCGGGTATTGTATCGAGTTGTTACAAAAACCACCCTACCGCCCACCAAGACAGAGGAAAATGTATACGGAAGAAAAACCCATACTGTTGGAAGAAGTAAAGGCACTGCTGTGAGACACCATAGAGATCGTTGCAGCAAACCAGGTAAACAAGGGTATTTATTAAACGTACTTCCTTGTGCCAAAGAAACACTTTTCCATGCGCCCAGTACTAGATCTGCACCCTGCGAAGAAATATGTCAAACCCCAAAGGTTTCGCATGAACACGCTGCAAGAGGTAATCCCACTCCTAAAACGGGGGGACTACATGGCAACATTGTATATGAAAGATGCATACTATCCTATATTTCAATGCTCCTTGCGCACAGATAATATCTGCGTTTCAACATGGCGGGAGTTCACTACCAGTTCTAGGTACTCACTCCCCTTCGGCATCGCCTCAGCACCAAGAGTATTCAAGAAGGTACTTGCAGTAGTGGCAGCACACCTGCGCAGACAGTCCATCCCAGTATAACCTTATCTGGTCGACTGGCTAATTACCGGGGTATCTCCTCAAATTTGTGAAGAAAATACTCAAAAGACAATAGACCTACCTTCTTTTCAATCTGGGCTTCTCCATCAACGAAAAGAAATCAAGCCTAGTCCTGAGACAAATAAAACCATTTCTAGGGGCTATTCTAAAGACAAAGGAGGAGGTGGCATTCCCCTCAAACGAGGGAGTACAAAACATGCTGTTGCAAGTACCTCACTACAAGGTCGGTCGCCAGATAACTACGCAAAGCAATGCGCTTTCTCGGGATGATGGTCTCCGGCATTCACTTGGTTCCACACGCGGGTCTCTGCATGTGCCCAATGCAGTTCTAGGTACTCACTCCCCTTCGGCATCGCCTCAGCACCAAGAGTATTCAAGAAGGTACTTGCAGTAGTGGCAGCACACCTGCGCAGACAGTCCATCCCAGTATAACCTTATCTGGTCGACTGGCTAATTACCGGGGTATCTCCTCAAATTTGTGAAGAAAATACTCAAAAGACAATAGACCTACCTTCTTTTCAATCTGGGCTTCTCCATCAACGAAAAGAAATCAAGCCTAGTCCTGAGACAAATAAAACCATTTCTAGGGGCTATTCTAAAGACAAAGGAGGAGGTGGCATTCCCCTCAAACGAGGGAGTACAAAACATGCTGTTGCAAGTACCTCACTACAAGGTCGGTCGCCAGATAACTACGCAAAGCAATGCGCTTTCTCGGGATGATGGTCTCCGGCATTCACTTGGTTCCACACGCGGGTCTCTGCATGTGCCCAATGCAGGAATTGTTCGCAAAACAATGGTCTCAGGCAAGCGTTTAGTAGGATGATCTAGGGGTTGTTTCGCTAACCCTGGTACAGGCTCTTTGCTGGTGGTCCAGGGACAGCATGCTAAAAGGAAAACCCTTCCGCGTTCCACCAGCACAAGCGATTCTAACTACAGACGCCTCACTCGCCGGATGGGGTGGGGGGGGGCCCTCACTTCCTCCACTGCACAGCCCATGGCCAGTGGACACGTGCTACAGCCCAAAGACATATCAACTTTCTTTAACTATTGGCAGGCCTCAAGGCACTTCAGGCTTTTCAGCAACATCTCATAGGTCAATCAGTGCAGGTCCTCACAGACAGCACCACTGATGTGTTTTACCTAAACAAGCAAGGAGGCACACGCAAGAAATATTGGGGGGGGCTATTGGGTGAATCCAGGGGACATGGGTAGTTCAGTACAGCTGTATGTGTAGTTTGTTGCCATTATCAGGGGATTCCCACAGGAATGGGGGTCGGGGGGAGTAGGGAAAAGTAATTTTGCACCTGCAGTGTTAACATCGACTAGGTAGGGGGTAATGGGTCACCCTGCCAACGGTCGCGTCTAGTGTGCCCCAAAGAAACCTATCGGTGCTACATGTACAGTGGCCATGGCTTAAGGCCATGTCTAGTGGGCCCCAAAGAAACTATATTAAAACAAAATCCTTGAAATTCAGTGAAGAAACGTTGGTTAGGAGAGAGTTAATGCAACAAAACCCTGAAATTCTACAATCTCATTTCGAGCTAGTCCACCTTAACTATGTGCCCCCTGTTGCACAGCAAATGTCCACAGTGATGACATCACTAATTACATCATACATGACATAATTGCTGTCACTGGTTTGATTTATTATATTTTGAAATGGGACAACTGTTATAACATATGTACATATTTCATACTTGCACAGTATTCTGCCCTTGTTTCTTTAAATCTAACGCGCAGTATTCAATTGTGTAACATAAGAAACTGATTTTTTTGTGTGCCTATTAACCAAACTTTGAATTCTTTGATTATCTATTATCACAATGCACACAGCCATGTACTTTCTTTTGTATGTGATTATTTGTTTATAAAAACTTGTCATTTAGAAAAGAATGTGTTCATGTAATGTTATTACAGTAAAGAGACTTATCAAATTAAATGTGAACATTTACTATTTTCACAAAACTTACTATTAACCATGTTTCTACTTCTATTCTTTTTAGTTTTGGCTATTGGGTGTTGCTTGCGACACCTATACACTGACACCTTTGCAATTAAGTACATATAGGGGGGAATGACATATTGGATGCCCGGTACCATTTTGCACCTGCTACCAGCAATAGGGAGTTATTACCACTATGGCTGTGCCTGGCAAGTGACTTTCCCATGCCTACACAAAAGTCCACATTTTTGGCATAGTCAATGCTTGTTTTGTTTACTACTACATATACTTGTATTGTGTTTTAAATACCTGAAATAGATTTACCAGAATCTGGTTCTTTCCCTGCAATGAAGTATTGTAATTGTTTACTAATACATGAAATTCAAACCATATGTATTAAGTTGCATATTATTTTAAAGTTTTTAAGTTGATAAGTACTACAAATGAATGCTCCACATATAATCATAATTCTGTATCGGTGTATTGTTCCATGTCTTGTTATTTTTAAGTTTTGTAAAATCAAATATGTAATAAAATGCAAGTTGAGCCGGGGTATGAAGGAACGCACGTATAAGCTGCGAGATTAGCACTGTCAAATGGGAGGGAGCTCTTTCTGATACTACTGAAATTAAATGCTTAATAAAACTAATCCATAAATAGTGAAGCACAGGTAAGTATAATCGAACTTAGTGGTGAGTGAAACATGGTAAATAGGCCCTAAAAGCTTGCTAATGATTTAAACTTGTGAAAGCATTTTGTTCGCGGAAAAGGCAGCGGTAGCTGGTTTCTTAGTGCACAGTATGCAGTCCCAGGTTCCTCCAGCGAATAATTAATATGTGACCCTTTTATAAATCAAAACCATTTATGAAATGAGATTTTCTAATGGAGCCGGCAAGAACCACTGCAGTTTCACTTTGCCCCGTAGAACATTTCCCTGAGGAAAGGCTTAGCATGTTCCCAATATGCAACATGTATGCAGCAGTATGCCAGTTGTTCAAGGCTCTGATGGTGTTGTGGTGGGTAGCCGTTCTCATGAGTCAGGATGAGGGGACCAGGACAGATTAATACAGTTCTGCTGGTAGTCTCAAATGTTTCAATCATATAATTTTGTGCTGTGAAAATTGGGTGTGGATTGTGACATGTCAACACTGTAATTGAGAGCAGTGTGGGAAGGTTCATTGACCCAATGATTAATCGCTCTGTATGTATTCCTATATGGGTCCAGAATGTGAGGTCCAATCAATTTTGTGTGGGGAGATGATTTTGTGTCGCACAATCACAAATGCTGATGAATTAGGTTTATATAAAAGAACTTAATTTAGGGGTGTTTCTTTGACAGTGCCTTTTCATGCAGTTCTGTTCCGCATTCTGTTTGAATTTGCGGTCCCAGCTGTGTCTGAGTCCATGAATAAAATTGTTACTACTTGGCCCGGCGTACACTCCTTTTTTGACTACTTTTGTAATTTATTGGTGCGTTCTACGAGGCGACCCCGACACACATGTATTAAGAGGTCAACAAAAATGTTTACTTATTTAATCAGCAATGTCACATTTGATGTAATTATTGATCTCATCGGTGGTGTTCTCTGTGGTGTCATCATTGTGGTCATATGCTGTGCAATAGGGTGGTGCATAGTTAAGGTGGACTTGCTCCAAATGCGGTTGTTGAATTTGAGGGGTTTTGTTTCATTAAATCTGATCACCTTTAACTCTCGCTTAACCAATGGTTTTTTCACTGAATATTTATATATAGGTATTCACCCTTAGAAATCAGATTGCATATTCATTAAATACCATTAGTACCCGGCGCTGGTTATTATAAATGTAACAAACGCACCGATGGGTGCGTTTGCGAGCCTTAGCACACGGCAAGCCCACACACGTTGTTGCGCGTTCCTCACGCCGGTCTTTGTTTTTAATTTTTTATTTTTTATTTTCTTCAGGCCACCATGGAAAGGAAGAAGGGACTACACGTAGTCCCTTCTCCTTGGACATTTTAGCCATTTTTTTGTATACTTTTTTTCCATTTGCTTGAATGGCCGCCATGGAAAGGGAGAAGGGAGTACGTGTAGTCCCTTCTCCCTTTCCGTGGCGGTCGGAAAGGGAGCACAAACTAAGTTTTCCAGTTTGTTGCAGCCATTTTTTTTCGGCTGCGTAATGCAACGTGTCTCGCAACCAAAGAAAAACACCATTAGCACCCCTATCTAACGTGCCAGTGTACTAATGGCAATAAGCCCCGCTTCAGCGGGCCATTCCACGTAAGGTAATTCCCCTGGGGCATTCGTTAACTGTGGGCCCCAGGGGCATTACCTTACGCAGTAACGACCCGCCGGCGTGCGGCTTATTGCCTTAGTATTCAACAGGGGAGTGATTAAATGCAGGAAAAACTGTCACAGTTCCGATAGAATAATCAGAAAACCCGGTTTCCTCTGTTTTATGAAGTCCACCCCTAAGATGTATGGGGCCTTGTGCCCAAAAAGCCACAAGTTCCAATATGATGTCTTCAGGGATGGCATTTCCGAACTGATGCAGTAGGCTCTGCTTGTGGTTAAGTTCTTTAAGGTAACCATTTACTCAGTTAGGTATTGAACCCCACTCTACCCTATTCCCAAGGTAAGTCCTAGGAAAGGATCCTTCACCCAGGGTCGTCGACCAAAGGCCAGGCAGGTTAGCAGTAAAGGCTCTTCACCCAATGTTAAGCTATGGGAGTTAGGAGACTGGGGGTACAGAAACAGGTATGTTAACATACCCCCTGACTCATCTTCCCTGTGACACTGCAGGTCTTCTGAATTCACTGGGGCTCTAATATTCTGCCCATGATTCGGGTAAAGGGAGAGCCCAGGGATTGCGGGTGCAGATGTCAGTTCATGTTAGGAGCTGGTGGCGGTTCTCACCGGACTGTACCAAGCAACTTCTTGAAGTCCACCCCCAAAGGAATAAAAGATGCAGACCCTTCAGGACACCTCACAGGATGGCAGGAGAGATTGTTCCAGCGGAGGTCAACAGTCAGACGGCGACAGGTGATCTTCCTGTGGGTAACACAGAAGCAGCCCCAGCACAGCTTCCCTTGTTGTGAGATGACTGCCAAATGCAAGGACAGGCTAGTTATTTCATAAGCTTAAGATCTTGTAAGTCCCAAGGCGGCTCTTCTCGGAACGGCAATGGTTGCAAGCACAGTGGTCCAGGGACACGTTCCAAGGCAAGAATCGGCAAGCAGGTGTTGGGACTGGTTGTTCTCACTGGTCCAAGAGTCAACGCACCACCAAGGGTCTTCTGAGATTAGGTAGAGGACCAGTGCTTCACTGTGCTACTCACTGGAGTCGATACTGTTTAGCAGCAAGCGGCGTCCTCTGGTTGACAGTGGGCTGCTCTTTTTAGAAGTCTTGGTTCCAGCTATCTGTCGACTAGCTGCAGGAGCCTTAGTTTTATCCAAAATTCAGACTGGGATACATGCCCAGCAATGGTAAGGATCGGCAACATTCAAACAGCCTAGAGTTGTGAATTCCTGCACAGCCACTGGTCATCACATGTGTATCAACAGACTTTAGAGTGCCAGAGGATTTGGACTGGGACTGGACAATTCCCACGCCTGCCCTCCTTCCTGGTTCACACACACATATCCTACTTTGCAGCAAAAGTGGCAGCTTTCACCTGGCAAGGGGTTACCATTTGTGGCATTTCCTGGCCTGTGAAGGCAGAAAGAAGGCCAAAGGACAAGATGGCCAAAGAACAAGTGAAAATCGTGTGGCATGCCCATTTGTAGGTGCTAGTCACCTTTAGTAGCCATTTGCAGTCCATGCAAAAATGCGCAAGAAAAATATCACAAACACTGTAAAATCACACAGCTGCCACCAGCTTGTTTTTAGGAACATCGGCAAAGTAACCAAAAAGTCATTAGGTAAAAACGTTAAAAGGCTAGAAATGATCCTAACTTAACATCACTAACATGATGTGTGCAATTGTTATCCAAAATAGGCACAGTCTCTCAGTATTGACGGTCTTAGTTTCCCCATAAAAATGAGCAAAACAGCAAGGGAAGTAAAGTGGAAGCTTTATTGACTTCCAAAAATAAGGACCTGTTTAAAAAATAAGCAAAAACACATGGGATGGGAAAGGTGCAAAAAGAGAATTTTTCGTAACAATCCTCAACACATACAATATTACAGCCATGTTTAATCTCAACAAACTGGGCAACACACACTTTGCTCGCGTAAAGCATTTGGCATGGGTGCATCCAAGGAAACGTTTACTTTCAAGCGCAGCATTTTATAGGGCAACAATTGTCTTGTGGACAGTTAAGCAGGTTTCTCGTAAAAGAGCACGAGTGGGAACTCTGCACCAGTACACTCGGACATAATTTTTCAACTTTGGTCCGCCTGTCGGTGGAACTCTTTGCAACAGCAGAAAGCACAAAATGCCTAATCCTTGTAACCAGGTAACCAGATCAGGAGTTCCTAGGCAATGCACTATGGTGAAGCTTGTCTCTGGATATTTCCTTATGCTAGCCACCCCTCCCAACCAACACCACTGTTCCACATGAGTACCCAACAGTGATACTCATTGATACAAGACAGCGCTGGTATTCCTACCTACTCAACATGTCTGTGCCGACCGATCACTCTCCCTCCTTGCTGGAATCTACCTTACAACTCCAAGGTAACCCATCCAAAACCGCAAACTTTATAGCCTGGCTCCTGAGATCATAGAATTCAGACATTTACAGTTACCTATGAATGTACATCTTGTGAAGCAAGGAAACCAAACACCACCACCAGACATTCGCACCCGGGGAAGGGCACTCAGCCAATCAAGTGGCTGAAACAGCGGGCGAGAATAAAGATTTTCCAGAATAACTTTTAAGAAAGTCTTTTCTATTAAAGACACAGATGCGAGCATTATGCTACTTTCTTTATTCAAATTCCATAGAGAAAGCTCAAGCAGCAAGACTTATGCACCAAAGTATATTAGTGTTATGTAAGGACATGAAAAAGGGTGCAGAAATCATTGAATAAACATTAAACAAACAGTCCATTGAGGTAAGTCCTGGGAAGAAAAAACTCAGTTTCTCAGAATGATCAGGTAAAGTCCATAACTGGTCACAGAACATTTGACTAAGCCAATGAGGCATGGTTAGTTCCTCTAAATAGCAGTTTGCCGAGAAACACTTCATCTTTCAACGCTGCAAACCATGGAAACCAGATGTCCGATGCGTGTGCGATGGAGTTTTGTAGCTGTGCTTAACCTAGTGAATCGTTCAGGTCAAGAGGGCTTGTCCGGCGTCCCTATCGGAAAAGAGAGAACATCAGAGGGTTACCTGCTGTATGTAATAACCCTATTAGATGTGTGGGAGGGAAGGAAATTAGTTCAGTTAATTTACAACTGTACATTTTATACAGTAAAGCAACCGTCATAAGCTTTTTCAATTTCTTTGAATTGGGCAGGATAATGCTCGCCTCTGTGTCCTTAATAGAATTAAGACTTTCAAAAGTTATTCTGGAAAATCTTTATTCTATGTCAAGAGTGGAGGCTCATATTAAGCTAGTTTAAAGCTAACTTACCACGATAGTAGAATTGCTTGAAAACCGACTCCCCTGCCTGGTCGGCCATTTTCATAATGTCCTCTAATCGAAATCCTACCTGGAAGGCCTTGGAGGCCATGGCGCCTCTTACTGAGTGCGCGCCAAAGCAATTGGTGTTCGTTCCAGCTTGCGCGAGAGTCCAGCGTACCCAGCGAGCTAGGGTAGGGGCGGAAACTGCTTTATGTGACTTGCAGAGTGCGATCAAAAGCTGCCTGGTGCTATTGGTCCTGAGAGGCGCAGTCACATCTTCGTAGACCTTAAGACACCTTACTAGACATAGTTTGGGCTGCTCGCTAAAGGCTGGATACGATATCACTCGTGAGTGACAGTTCTCCTGGAAATGTGGAAGACTATTCCATCTGGGGAGAACGTACTGCCTGCTAGGTAGGGAAGCTCTGACGTCCGAGAATCTTCTGCAGGAAACTAGTCAAAGCAGGATAGTCAGCTTGCCGGAAAGGGCTGTGCGCGATAGTTCCTCGTTCCGAGGCCAGGAAAGAAAAAGGTTAAGTACCGTGTTCACGTCCCAAAGCTTGTTGTAGCATGCGCTAATTTTGGGCGAATACCTTTTGAGTAGCCTGCAAACAAGTAGATATTCCCCTGCTGGGCAGCACTCAAACAGTTCATGCCCAGCTGAGATCGCAGAACGGTAGGCATTGAATGTCCTGTAAGCCAGACCACGCTCTACTAATAAAGCTATGAAATTTCAGATCTCCTCTACAGGTGCTGAAACTGGATGAAGCCTGCGTTACAAGCACCAGTGAGTCCAGGTGCTCCAGGAGTTGGAGTACCTCTTTGAAGTTGCGGGGCGCAGCTCTCCTCAGTGAGGCTGACTGGATCCGCTCTCCAGCTGTAGAATTCCGGGAGCTGAGAATTGAGGCGGGACGCAAAGAGATCCTTGGAGAAGGGGCCCCATATTTGCTGGAGATGCGTGAAGACCTGCCTGGCCAGTCTACAGTCGCTGTAATCGACCGCGTGGCTTGAGTACCAGTCTGCTACCTCGTTCCTGAGTCCTGGGAGGTACTCCGCCGTCACGGATATCTGGTGTTCTAGGCAGAAGGGCCAAAAACTCCTTGGCCAGCTCTGCCAGAGGCCTCGATCTGGTGCCACCCAGATGATGCATATGACGGCAGAGATGTTGTCCATCGTGAGTAAGATGCAGCAACTCACTCTGCCTCTGGTGAAAGATCGCACTGCGAATGAGCCAGCTAGAAGCTCCAGGCCGTTTATGTGCATTTCTAGCTCCTGGGGGAACCACGTCCCCCTCGTGGCCACGGAGCCGCATCTTGCTCCCCAACCTGAACGGCTTGTGTCTGACTCTATTACAATGTCTGGAGTTGAGCCGAAGATCGCTCTGCCGTTCCACGCTTCCATCGTGGCTGCTCAGTGAGTATTGACCTGTGCCATTCTATTGAATTCCTTGCATTTTCACCTAAAATCTTAAATTTTGCCGGCCACCAGACCCCTTAACCCCTTGCCGCGCTCCTCGCTCCCTCCCCGCACCTGCTTCCTGGTTCCCCTCCCTCCCACTGCCCGGACCGCCCCCGCTCCCACTCTGATTGGCCCTGACAAGAGTATCCACATTCATTGCCAGTCCTCCCAGGGCAGCCCTCTGCCCGGCAGCCCATCTGCTAAGGACCCCAAGGCAAAGGACGGCTCCAATGTGACGGCTCCAGATCGTATCTGCAGGTATCCGCAGGAGAAGCAAGATGCCAACAATAAGTAAGTGGGGAAAGTGCAGGGACTGAAGCAATTACTTCACGCCTTGCTACCCTACCTCCCAACTGGTGTAATTGCATTTAGAAAGTCCGCCTAATAGCATATCTTGGTGTAACTGCATTTAGAAAATCTGCCTATTAGCATATCTATGTTCTAGTTTGCAGTTAGAAAGACTGCCTAATAGCATATCATGGTGTAATTGCATTTAGAAAATCCACCTATTAACATTCCTTGATATAATTGCATTTAAAAGTCTGCCTAACAGCAGATTTCTAGTGTAGTTGCTCCTTGAAGTCCCCCTAATAGCATATATTGGTGCAGTTGCATATAGAAAGTCCGCCTAATTGCATATCTTGGTGTAATTGCATTTGGAAAATCAACCTAATAGCATATCTGTGGTGTAGTTGCTCCTAAAAGTCCGCCTAATAGCACATCCTGGTGTAATTGCATTTAGAAAGTCCGCCTAATAGCATATCTTGGTGTAATTGCATTTAGAAAGTCCACCTAAAAACATATCTTGGTGGAACTGCATTTAGAAAATCCGACTTATAGCATCTCTATGTTGTATTTTGCATTTAGAAAGACTGCCTAGTAGCATATCTTGGTGTAATTGCATTTAGAAAGTCCACCTAATAACATATCTTGGTGTAACTGCATTTAGAAAGTCCGCCTAATAGCATATCTGTGGTGTAGCCTACACTTAGAAAGTGTCCCTAATAGCATTCTGTGGTATAATTGCCAGCTTAGTTCCGCTTAGAAAGTCTGCCTAATATATCCGCGGTGTAATTGCATTTAGTAAGTCGGCCTATTAGCATATCTGTGGTCAGGCGACATTCTGAAAATCTAAATAGAAACTGTGATATAGTTGTATGTAGAAGCAGTGAATAATCCCACCCTGTGGTACAGTTGTACCTAGAAACTGAGAATAATCTCACCCTGTGGCATAGTTGAATTAATCCTGTGATATAGCTGAAGTTAGAAACTGTGAATAGACTCACCCTGTAGTATAGGTAAATTGAGAAACTGTGAATAATCCGACCTTGTGGTATAGTCGAATTTAGAAACTGTGAATAATTTCACCCTATAGTATAGTTGAATCTAAAACTGTGACTAATCTCACCCTATGGTATAGCTGAACTTAGAAATGTGAATGATACCACCGTGTGGTATAGGTGAATTTAAAAATGCGAAGAATATCACCCTGTGGTATAGGTTAACTTAGAATATGTGAATAATATCACCTCTGGTTTAGTCAAACTTAAACGGTGAATAATCTCACCCGGTGGTATAGTTGAACTTAGAGTGTGAAATATCGCTGTGGTACAGCGGTAGTACAGCTAAAAATAGTGAGTGTGTACAGCTAACATCCGGTGGTATAGTTGTAGTGGGAAGGTGTGAACGAAACCATCCAGCGCCAACTATAACACAGCTCAAACTAACAAAAAGCATGAATCCTCCAAACCCACCAAAGACCTCTGAAAATGACCACCTCCCTTCCCGCCCGCCCTATCTTCCATACCCCCCTTCACCAACCCATCCTGACCTCCACCACATCCCCTACCCATCCCCTATCCAAACACCAAGCCAGAGGAGCACGATGGCGAGCCAACCATCCTAAGACCACGCCTCCTCCCACCCGCCTACTATCATCATACCCGCCCCCCCCGACCAACGGCCAGCCTAACCTCCCAAGCACTCCCATCCCCGCTACCATCCACCCCCCACTCCCTTCATCAACTCCCACCATCATCCACCCCAGAGCCCACTCCATCCCCGCCCTAAAAATTGCACGCCTCGCCCTGGCAAGAACAGTAGCCGCTTCCCTCCGCCCCCTCCAACACCCCTACCCTCTCTCTCAATCCAACCACGGCAAAAACACTGAAGAGAAAACGTACTTGGTCTCCCTCAATTGCTCAGTACTCCTAGACCCACCTCCTCATCCTCCCAATCTCGATCATCACCACCCTCCTGCACCGAAGTAAATTGCATCCTTTTTAATGCCCGATCTGTATCAAAAAACAGACACAGCATCTTTGACCTCCTCACCTCCGACAAACCGGACCTGGTCTTTATCACGGAAACCTGGTTCTCTGACAACTTCGCCCCGATTGCCAACGAAGCCTTCCCCCCCGACTACTCCCTCATCCCACTAAACCGTCCCTCTATAGGAGAAGGAATAGCAATCGCCTTTCAAATCTCACTTCTACGCCTCAATCATCAACAACCAGCCATCGATTCCTTCCTGCGAATCACTCCTCGTAAAACTCTCCCTCCCCCCTTTGTTCTCCCACAGCTCCCCACAGCTTCTTAATAATCTACAGACCCCTGGCTATGATAGACAATTCTCAAACAACCTCTGCGACTCTATTGCCACCCTCCAACTAAACCAGCCCAACCTCACCCTCCTAGGAGAATTCAACACATGGCTTGACATTCTCACCAACCCTATGGCACACTCTCTGGTTGACGACCTAGACACGATTAACCTCCAACCCCATATAAACGGCCCGACTCACTATAAAGGAGACACACTTGATGCCATCTTCAGCTCCCACAAGCTGATGCATCTAAACCCTCCTACCCCTATCATCTGGTCCGATCACTTCATTGTTTCTTTAGCCATTCGCTCACCCAACCCTCTCCCCTAACCTGAACCTCAGAATCTACGCAAATGATGGAAGAAACTAATAATCCTTCCTGCCCTAGCCGACACACTCCTTCAGTCTCCACCCACTACCTGCCTACTCAATGAACAACTAACCACCGACGCCTTTAACTCATGGCTCAACACCTCACTAATGCGGCACACACCCTCTTGCAAACCATCAGCCCGCCGTGGCCTTTTCCCTAGATGGTTCACACCTGAACTGAAGACCACTAAACAACTACATAAATCCCTAGAACGCAAATGGCGGAAAGACAAAACCCCCCTGAGCACATCGAAATTGGGCCGGCACCTTCGCCCGTACAAGGCTGAAATCCGTAAAGCAAAAAAAGACCATCACAACTCTCGAATCCTAAACTGTAAAGACCCCAGCAAAGAAATTCAAAAAATAATCACCGAATTCACCAAACCATCATGCATCACCACCCTTCCAACCCCCTCACAATCGCTGTGCGACTCGCTCTCTCTCCACTTTTACACCACAGCTCTCGAAAGAACAAATGCTTTAACCAACAAACTAGCTCTCTTATGCCCACATACCAGGCAACCCACCGCCTGCAACCACTTCCCAACCAACGTTCGACTCCTTCAGTCCATTATCAACCGACCAATTTCTCAAACTTCTCTCTGCCCGCAAATCATCCAGCTCTCCGCTGGACCCTTGCCCAGCCACAACCCTCAAAGAAATTTTCGCATCTACCTGCGCAGGAGAACACGCAAGAACCATCATAAACGACTCCCTTTCCTCAGGAATTTTTCCCGACACATTCAAAACGGTTCATGCCAAACCTCTTATAAAATAAAAAATTTCCCTCGACCCTCTTGAGCCCAAAAACTACTGCCTCATCTCAAACACCAGATTCCTAGCCAAACTCATTTGACCGAACTGCATACTCCCAACTAAATACCTTTGTCGAAGCCAACAATCTCCTAGACCCCGCTCAATCAGGTTTCAGAGCCCGACACGGAACCGAAACCACCCTAACCTCAATCTGGGATGACCTTAAAAACACGGCAGATTCTGCAGGGTGTGCCGCATTAATCCTTCTTGACCTATCCGCCGCCTTCGACACAATCAACCACTCAGTCCTCCTTGACCGCCTCCACTCCCTAGGAATGTGTGGAACCGCTCTCAAATGGATAGCATCCTTCTTCAATAATAGGAACCAAATAACCATACTCTACACCTATTCCTCCTAAGCCCGACCAGTCGACACTGGAGTTCCTTAAGGAGCATGCCTATCGGCCCTCCTGTTTAACCTCTACATGGCCACCCTCCCACAAATAATTTGCTTGCACAACATCCTGTGCTAGAACTATGTCGATGACACTCAACTCATTCTAAAACTCTGGAACTCAAAACCCAACTGCCAACCTGACCTCACTTCCTGCCTCCTCGACATAGATCTCTGGATGACCACAAACCAACTCTTGCTAAATCCCTCCAAAACCGAAATCATGGTATGTGGCAACACCAAACTTCTTCCACACCCACTACCCTGGCCAACTCACAGACACCCTCTAATTCAGTGAAAAACCTTGGATGCACCCTAGACTCTGACCTAAGCCTCTTGCACCAAGTCAACCAGTCCTGCCACTACCACCTTAAAGCTCTTAGGTGCATTTTTCCATACCTCTCCTTTCCCAACAGACTCTCGGCTGTCCAATCAATTGTTATATCAAGACTGGACTATGCTAACCCCCTCTGCCTCGGAGTGCACACATACCAACTGACTAAACTACAAAGAGCTCAAAACGCTGCAGCCAAACTGCTATTAGCGCTTGGTCCAAGAGACTACATCTCCCCAGCCCTCTTAACTCTACACTGGCTTCCGGTTGCCCGAAGGGTGACCTTCAAAACCATATGCATTTCTCACCGAGCACTGCATAAAACCGGACCTCAATATCTTCAAGACAAACTAAAACACTATCACCTGGCACATATCCTAAGATCAAGCTCAGCTGGCCTCATAGTCATACCAAAAACAAACTCAGTCAGGTTAGGTGGATCATCATTCTCAGCCTTGGTCCCCACTCTGTGGAACACACTCCCACCCCACATCCGACTCATGGCTCTTCCCCTAAAACCGATCCGTCACTCAAACTGGATAACAGCAACTCAATGACATTAGCCCAAAATGCTAGATCATAAATAACAATCCAGCATCATGATCCGAGCAAGAAATCGAAAGATAACCTCTAAGGTAAACTAAAAAGGACAAACAAAATGGAATGAGTAAAAAGGATCATAGCATTGAAGTGGATAAAAATAATTAGTTGCACGAGAGCAGTAAAGTGGTTGACATTAATGAAATGGATGAAGAGGACAAGAAGCTCAAAGTGGACGAGAGGAATAAAGTGGATAACAGCAATTCAACTACCCCAAACTACTAGGTCATAAATAACAATAACAATCCAACATCAAGATTCCAACCGAGAAATCGAAAACTTATAACCTCTAATGTAAACTAAAAAGGACAAACAGAATAGAATGAGTAAAGTGGAACAAATCAGTAAAGATAAAAAGAATAAATTGTATGAAAGCAGTACAGATGCTGAAATGAATGAAATTAATGTAATGGACGAGAGGAACAAAATGTACAATAAGAATAAAGTGGAGAGGATGGAAAGATGAATACATGATACGGATGAGTGCACAGAGTACACTGAACTGGTAGAGTGCATGAAACAGATCTATGGCATGGAAGGTAAGAGTGCATGGTACAAATGGAATTAATAGAATAGACAATTCAAGTGCATGTAACGGGTGTAGTGCATGGGACAGATGGAGAACATTGGACGGATTGAGTGCGTGCGACAAGTGACATGAGTTGAACCGATAAGGCATGATGAATGGATGAAGTGGGTGGAGCAGATGAATGTCGGTGGAGCGGATGAGAGCGTGGAGCGGATGAGAGCGTGGAGCGGAAGTAAGGTTTGGAGCGGATGAGAGCGTGGAGCGGAAGTAAGGTGTGGAGCGTGTAGTGGATCTAGAGCGTGTAGCGGGCGTAGAGTGTGGAGCGAACAGGTGTTGTATGTGACGAAACGGGTGATGTAGGTGGAAGGAATGGGTCAAGTATGTTGAATGGAACGGATGTAGAGTGTGGAGCGGGTGTAGAGTATGTGTCAGAACGGGTATTGTATGTATGTGTCAGAACGGGTGTTGTATGTATGTGTCGGAACGGGTGTTGTATGTATGTGTCAGAACGGGTATTGTATGTATGTGTCGGAACGGGTGTTGTATGTGGAAGGAATGGGTGTTGTAGGTGGAAGGAACGGATCAAGTATGTTGAATGGAACGGGTGAAGTGGATGGAGCAAGTGAAGTATAGGGCTGAAATGGACGAAGTATAGGGTTGAAACGGATGAAGTATGCGAGTGGCACGGATGAACTGGATGGCACGTATGAACTGGGTGGCACGTTTGAACTAGGTGGATTGAAAGGATGAAGTATGTGGATGGATCGGGGGAAGTGGGTGAATGGAAGAGTGAAGTATGTGGAAGGAACTGGTGAAGTAGGTAGATGGAACAGAGAAAGTGTATGGATGGAACGGGTAAAGTGTATGGATGGAACGGGTGAAGTGTATGGATGAAACGAGTGGTGAAGTATGTAGATGGATTGAACGGATGAAGTATGTGGAAGGAACGGGTGAAATGTGTGGAAGGAATGAAGAAAATGGGTGAATAGAACAGGTGAAGTATGTGGAAGGAACGTTTGAAATAGGTAGATGGAACAGAGAAAGTGGGTGTATAGAACGGGTGAAGTGTATGGATGGAACGGGTGAAGTATGTGGATGGAACGGGTGAAGTATGTAGATGGATGGAACGGATGAATAGAAGCGTAGAGTCCATGTGAAGGCCTCTTTGTGTGAGGCGTTTACCATTTTTTTTTCTTTCCTTTCCCTTGTCCTGCACTAACGTGCAGTGTGAATAATACGCAGAAAGACTTTAATACAAGACTTGGAAGAGAGGTAAGAGCGTCCTCAGATACTCTCTTCGGACTACTCACCCAAGTTATATAACTGTTTGAGTATTGATCTTGTAAATTTAACCACGCTTTTGTTGCATTATCGGTCTTGTAAACTTAACGCTATTGTTGCACTATCCAATTGAGTGATTCAAACCGCTAAGTACGATGCCTATGATTCAGTACTCCTTGAAATCTGATATGCCATCACACATACAAGTGCAAAAATAAAATGTTACAGGCACAAACACTGAATTCCTCCCCGCTTTGAAAACTCTGAGCTTGCACCTTCAAGGTCTATGAAAACACTTTGATTGTCTGTGACCTTGACCATTACACTCTATAGGCTGAGAGAACCCTATGTGTTCACTTGCAATCTGGAATCTCTGGGATTGCCTTTTGAAATGTTAAAGCCCTGCTGCCTAATGAGCGCCCTTTTAATTCTTAAATAATGCTGCAAGGTTTGTCATTAGTGGCAATATTTGGTGGGTGCCCGTTGATATTGCATGGGACAACTTGACCTGTCTCGAGGGAAGATTCAAGTGTGAGATTGGTTCTGGTTTTCACTAACCTGTTTGTCTTTGGATTATGACACGTCTTAATTCATTGCAGATGTTCAGCCCTCCAATGAGCATGACCGACATGACTGTTCCTGACCTTGACTCCAGCCTCGCCGGTGTGAGTACCTCTGTCTTCATTTTGCTAGCAACAGAATTGTAGTTCTTAAAAGTAAAACATAAACCGTATTTAACCTGGTCTGTTAATTTGAATACCAACTATTTTATTAAAGTTGTATTCATAATGGGGGGTGGTCCAGTCATAAACTAGTGATTTATGGGGTTTTCAGTGTGAGGTTAACTGATTATTACAAGCAATACAATTTGAATTTTCCACCATCTGTCAATACGCTTTTGCACTATGTTAATCACCACAGTAGTGGTGTTACAGCAACAATGCTGGTCTGGATTGTGGCATATTGGAGTTAACCAGACTGTGGAAAAGGGGATAATGTTATAAATCAATTAAACAACATTACAAGTCCATATCTTAAGCCTCAAATTGTTACTAGCATGCACCGAAAGGTGGACTAGAAAAAGTAACACTTTTGAAAGGGGCCCCTAGGGGTCCCTCGCAATATGGAAACAAGGCAATAACCATACACGAAAAGATGCGCCAGACACGAGGTTCAAATTCCCAATCTGAATCCACTATCCGAGTTTCCCAGCAACCCATGTAGTCTACTCTGTCGAAACTCCAGGCTCAGAGCTAGACTCTCGAAACTCTATGAGCCTCTGACTAGAACCCTACCTCCTAACAACAAAAGATCCAATACCCAGAAGCCCAATACCAACGTCCCCCCAAAAAATAAGAGACTTCCTCCCACTACCCAGACCAAAACTGTACCACCTCATCCGTCAAACCACCTACTCAAAGGAGGACTAATAAATGCAAGATCCCTGATAGCACATGCCACAGATATCTGTGACCTGATAGTGCTCGACAATCTGGACTTCATCGCCATCACCGAGTCCTGGCTGCACAACGCAGCAGGACCCCTACTCTCCTTAGCCATCCCAGAAGACTTTACGATATTCAGGCAAGATAGAACTAACACGCGCGGCGGTGGCATTGCCATCATCGCAAAGACCAGCTTAGATATGAGAATCTCACCTACAATAGCAGCTGACTCATGTGAATCACTTACTATCAAACTCCCACTAGCTAGCTCCCAAACTTTGACGATCCATCTCATCTACAGACCACCTGGTCCCTTAGGGACCTTCGAGGAGGATCTCCATAATTCACTCTCCAATAACCTTAAAACCTCTTCACAACTACTTGTCCTAGGGGACTTCAATCTGGGCTTCAATGACCCTTCAGATAAAAATGCCACCATCATTGCCAATTCCCTCTCAAATTTGGGCATGACGCAAAAAACTCTTGCACCTACACATAATAAGGGAAGAATCCTTGATTGGCTAGTAGACTACAATTGCACTGCCAATATCAAAGCTATTATCCCTCAACCTTGGTCAGACCACTTCTTCCTGTCATTTGAATTATCTACCTCCAGACCACTTCCACCAGCCTCCATCATGGCCCCGCCTTGCCTAACAAGAAACAAAAAGAGCATCACCAGAGACACAGTGATCCCGGCCATTCTACCTACACTTAACGGATTAGCAGATCATCTAGACCCAGAAACACTAGTCAACGAGTACAATAAAATTATGCTAACTACCCTCGACAACATCGCACCCTTGAAACTCAGAAAAAGTAAACCCAAATCTCACCTAAATAAATGGTTTACCCCCGAACTAAAGGATTTGCGACTACTTAAGAGGAGCTGCGAAACAGCATGGAGGCTCACCCCTTCAGTAGACCATAAAATGAAACTAACAGAAATCTCCTCCCAATATAAAAAAGAAATCCATCTGGCCAAACAGAACTCCTTTAATAAGCGGATCTCCAACGCCAATTCAAGCATGAGGGAACTATTCACCATCCTCAAAGAACTAGAGTCACCCATCCCCATTACGGATACATGCACCAAAGACAAAACTTGGTGCTCCAACATTCAGCTAGCCTTATCCAATAAAATCTCCCTACTCCAAACAAAAATAACCAAAAAGAAAGCCTCCCTTACTCATCATTCCAAGACTAACAACCTCATTACAGACACTACCCCAAAGACCCAGAACACAGCCACACGATTCATGTTTTCCAAAACATCGATTCTCGAGGTGGAGAAAGTCATCCTCTCTCTTAAGCCGTCTAACTGCCAGGGCGATTCCTGCCCTGCCCAGCTTATAAAAGACGCAGCTAGAGATCTCTCCCCGTTTATCGCCAAACTCGTCAACTCCTCATTCACGTCCGGCACGGTACCCACCAACTTAAAACAATCCTGGGTACTACCATTGCTTAAAAAGCAAACGCTAGACCCTCTTATACCCACAAACTACCGCCCCATTACAACAGTCCCCTTCCTGCTCAAAATCCTGGATAAGATCGCCTACAATCAAATCCAAAGTTTCCTGGAACAACATAAACTCTTAGGAGAGCGCCAATCAGGATTCCGTCCACAACATGGTACAGAGACTGCCCTCATCGACCTAAAGGCACAAATAGATGAAATAAGAGATAAAGGTAAAATGGCTCTCCTCTTGCTGCTGGACCTCTCGGCGGCATTCGACCTTGTAGACCATGGAGTACTTTGCAGCCATTTAGACTCAGCCG
The DNA here is from genome assembly GCF_040938575.1 of Ambystoma mexicanum. Lineage (NCBI taxonomy): Eukaryota > Metazoa > Chordata > Amphibia > Caudata > Ambystomatidae > Ambystoma > Ambystoma mexicanum. The sequence goes on from NC_090933.1 coordinate 1,304,669,423, forward strand.
CACATTTTTCCAAGGAGGCCATATCTTGGATTGAATCCTTCCTCAGTGATAGGACTATGAGGGTGTTCTCCCCCTCGGCAGCGGCGGACCCAATCCCCATCCGATGTGGAGTCCCTCAGGGCTCATGCATCTCCCCGACTCTCTACAACATATTCACTAAGCCCCTTTTTGATGATCTGGACCATCTTGGTATCACCTACACCAACTATGCAGATGATACCCAGATTCTCCTCCCACTTTCCGGGGACTACAACAAGGATTTGGCCTTGGTGAATAGGGTGTATATCATGGTCCAGGCATGGATGGCAACCCACGGTCTATGCCTGAACGATGACAAAACAGAGCTGCTCATCCTAGGGACACATTCTAACATGAAGAAACTCAGTCAGGACTACACCTCATTTGAAATTGACGGGAATATTATCAAGGTTTCCAAAGATGTGAAGACACTTGGCTTCTATCTGGATGCCACCCTCTCTTTTGACAAGCAGGTGAAGTCATTGGCATCTGCCACCGCCTACACATGCAAACTCATTAGAGCAGGCAAGCACTTTCTCTCCGATAACAACTGCCTTATCCTAGCGAGAGCATTAATCCTTTCGAGACTTGATTATTGTAATGCCCTCTACATCGGAGCAAACAAATCCATTACCCACCGACTTCAAATTCTTCAAAACAATGCCCTACGAGCCGCCCTTGGTGTACCCAAAAGATCACATATTTCAAACATCAGGCGTCAAAACAATTGGTTATCCTCCCAAAACAAAATCCACCTTAAAGTAGCATCCCTGGTTCATAAAGCCCTGAACAATGCAGCACCAAGCTATCTCCGCAATAAACTCATAAAAAGAAATTACTCGCACCCCGCTAGAGCTGCAAATGCCAACAGCCTCATTATTCCTAGATTCAGGTTATCTAAGGCGGGGGGTAGTAGCTTCCCGGTGCAAGCAGCTCAATTATGGAACTCATTGCCTAATCCTCTACGCGAGGCACAGCCCTTCCCTAAATTCAGAATTAACTACATCAATCTGCTAAGGACTGCCAATGAATAGCCTATTGGCGCCCACTTATCCTTATCCCCACCCTAGAACTTACACTTCATCTTGATCTTATGGTCCCACTCTCTTTGGCCACCTGACCGATGAGCTTTCGCCCACACAGTACCTGTACATAGATTGTCTTGAGCATATTTTGTATTTATTCTGTATGTATACCGCAACTGCTGCCTTCCTGTGTTATTGTGCATCTATATTTTGTATTTTGTATTTGTACAGTGTATTTATCCCATGACCCCACCCTGCAACCTAAGCTTCGCATTTTCTGTACTGCTGCGCCCGGCTACCTTTGGGTTTGGTGCGCATTATAAGTGAATAAAACAAACAAACAATGCTAGGGTTTATTGCAAGCAAAATAGTCCCAATTGATCAATTCTGGTCTCACGCCCCGCGACGTGTATTTTCTAGACCTTGAGGGACGCGAGAGAGCGAATTACGTACATCAGTTACATATATCCAAAAAGCATATCATACAATCAGCTATGTCATGTTTAACACCCCTCTTTATTAAGTTTCTTTGAACTCGGGATGACGATGGACATTTCCGACGGGTATGACAATTATGACACTTTCGATGTCTATTCTAGTAACAATGTGCAATTAGAAAGTGCGGAGGCATCTTTTAGTTGTTGAACAGAACACAGTGGTTCTGTTCTTGGAAGCAAGCTGCACACGGGGGAAGAGCCACATTCCAAGCTTTGCTATCTATGAGGTAGTATTCGTGTCCTGGGAGCCGACACGGTCTTAAAGGGTTTTGCGAAGGGGGGCCGTAAGAAGAGCATAATTCAAGCCTTTAGCTGTTTTATTCTAACACATTATACCACAGTACGAGACTGGCTGGCAGCTGTGAAATGATTAAATGCCCTGCAGCTCTCCCTCAAGGCTACAGAGAGGGAGCGTGGGCATTCCTTTCTGGGCTACTCATGAGGATTTTCAACGAACTCCTCAGTCCCGCGACCTTGCCCTTTTCATATTCAGACAACAATGTTAACAGTTGAGCAGAGTAAGCAGAATTCGCAAGAATTGCAAGCTGCAAAGCAGTTTAGACAGAAAGAAATGAGCAATGGTTAACAAGCAAAATGGCGATTCTTGCTACTTTTAAAATGGCCGCTTGCTGGTCATGCATAGCAGTCTGTATTTCTATAATTCTGTGCATAAGACGGTTGGCCTTCGGCCATCAAGATACGTCCATCAACCAAAATGAAGGGTATTCACTTTTCCAGATTGACACTTTGAAACCCATTTAAGACCTTGTTAGCTATTTTGGTATTTTAAGTGCGACACTTAGACCACCTTTCCTGCTTTTTAAGTTTTATAATCTAGGTTCGTCTACACTTTTTGTGGTTTTCAACCCAGTGGTTAACGCCATGTTTCGGGGTACTTGATGGCATTGCCACTTTCAGTTTGGTAGAATTAAGCAGTTGCCTTCCCCACTCCTCCACCCGTTTTTAAGTATTAGCTTTGGCAAAGCTCTCTTTTGTCAAGATATGTTCTCTGGGCTACTTTGTGTAGAGCTGTATGCTGCTCCTCACCTAATTTATGTTGGTAGTATTTTTTTCTCTTTTGATGTCATATTCCAAGTTTCCTAAGAGTCATGATTTTTTTTTTTCTCTGCACCAGATTCATCTCCTAGCAGGACTTTCTGTGGGAGGCGCACCCTGAACTTTGAGGTTGCTCTATTGCCCCTCTGCAATGTGGTCTCTGCATTTCTGATTGGTGTAGATTTAGACCACTAGAAGCAGAGCACTGCGATGCATGCTTAAGGATTTAGCCAGGTCACTGAGCAGACCTATCAAGGCTTGAAGTACCGTACTTAAGTTCGACCGCATATTCTTTTTATTTCTGTAGACACCGATTTGTAGAGAATGTTCAACCTTCAAACAATGGCCTCTCAAGAGATTTCTTGACTATTAAGCAGGTCGAATTACAGATTTGTTGTGGTAATGAGATTCAGATCTTAACTGCCTGGGTTAAAAAATACAAAACCCGCTTGATTGTAATGTAAAGGTCAGACTGCTGAGCAACTTATCCTCTGGAGATTGTAAAGATTACATGGAGACAGGTGTAGATTGGTCAGGGATATTTCATACATACATTTTTAAACCAGGTGCCGTCATTGAAGATAACCGTATTTATTTAGTGTAGTTCATGTCCTAGCTTGGACATGCTACTTGCACTGCATGGCTCTGCCTGGTCTGTGTAGAAACTTGCTGGGTTGTGATATCCCCCGTTCAGTACCACCACCAGTCTAACCCTGTTGCTCTGAGCGATTTGAAGTTCATAATGTTGTTTTTTCTTTTTTTGAAGATCTGGATCAACCGCTTTTTCTAGTCTTTCCTATGGTGTTCAACTTCTCCGATTAGATTGGCGTGGCATAAGTCTTCCACATGACGAGTGTTTGAACTATCAGATTTTAAGTAGTGCAGCAAATGGCGTTCACAAGCCCCCATTAGGGCTCATGCCTTTGTGTTGTTTACCTTGTTTGACAAGGGGAAGACTGTACACTGAGATGGGAGTTTGGTTTTTGACAGACCTAGCCTACATGTAATGGCCAAACGGGAAAACATCCACCTCACCAGATTCTAGCTATAGATTTTGTTAATCCATAATCAATTGTCTTCATGTTTGGAGATGATATGATGAAATAGTTGTGTGTATTTGATTAAAGATTGGATTTGCACTTCAAGCTGATCTAGGAAGGTAGATGGCATCCTGTTGGGTGCAGACTTGTGCTATCTCCATTTCCCCATGCTAGTCCTTCTTGCTTGTGCTGCAGACCCTCTTTGAGGCATGGCACTCTTGTTTCAGCTCATATTGGCTTCCTCCATTGACTGATGTGATTGGCTTCTAGTTGGGGTTGCATCCTTTGAATCAGCTGGTGCAGTCATTTTAGAGGACACTGGTGTTGGTAATAGTGTCCCCTTTATTAAACAAAAATGTGAACTCTATCAAAGAGCAATTACAGATCATGACGTGACCCATGTTCTTAATTTCCAGATAGGTTATTGATTCTCCACAAAATCAACGATCTTAAGTTATTAAAATCCTTTTTAGTCCTGTGTAGCCATAAATGTAGTAATAAAGCCAGCAGAAATTATGCAAAATTGTGAAACCGCTACAGGCATGTGCATTCAGCGAAGGAGGCAGTGTCCATAAGTTAAAATATAAACTAGTCATGCATGAACTTTATTTTATTTGCCCCAAATGTCTCATTCAAATGTACATTTTTTCAACTCACCTTGTTATACAGAATGTCTGAATTTGAATACATTTTCTGTCATGTGATTATTATTTATAAACTCTTGAATAGACCCTCCTATGGGTGGATTCTTAACACATTTTCACAAAATATACACGTTATCTGAGGCTTGTGGATCTGCTTGGATCACATGCTATGCATGGGCCGACATCTAGTGGTAGTCGCGCAGTATTACATGATTTGTTTTTGAAACTCAAAGGGAAGTCGACTGGGCGTGTTAGTAATGCTATCCCTAGTGTGGCATCTACTGTACCCATGGTCCTTCACGCGTCAAGGTCCCTCAGATTATTTCTTTCCGCCATAATAGTCACTAGTTTGCAGATTTATTCTGGCTAATGCCTTTGATAAAGTTTAATATTAGACTTTCATACCTATTCTTTCACTACAACCACCCATCGCCAGCAGAACCGAGAACATCTTTGGTGGATTTTGACGGACGGACCTATCGTGGGCAACAAGCTGCCTAACCATCTCGAAGGACAGTGACTGCGGCCTACACAGGCCTCACCGGCCCTCGGCCCATTACAGTAGGGAGAGTGGGGGGAGGGTCATACACTTCGTCTTTAGATAATGCCTATTCTGACCCCTTCCTTTCTCTTTCGTCGTCATGCTGCCTTTTCCACGAACTATGGACAACACGCCATTTACATTCTGTCCATCTTGTAATAGGAAGTACCCCTGGAAAGAACACAGTGTGCAATCACTGTCTTCCAAGGGATCACCTGCAAAGAAAAGAACTGCATTTCCTGCAAGCTCTTTCGTCCAGAGACTTTAAAGGACCGTCAAACTAAGCGCTGGGCCGGCCACGCCTTACAGGCTGAGGCCTCCAAAGACGTGGCTGGTGAATCCAGCGATGGCAGCGTTGACGTCCTAAGTGACACCAAGGGCGATCGGGGTTCAGGAGAATCCCATGTGCGAACCCGGACTCCATTAAGCAGGCCACCCGGCAGCAAAAGCACACACACCCACCACGATGCACTAAGGACATACCCCACGGCCGACCACATCGTCGACCGTTCATGGTCATGCATTGTCTAAAGAGAAATCTTCCAAATAATCTGTCCTTTGGGCCATCTCGATCGCCACACGACAGGTCTCGGAAAGAAGCACTGACAGTCTATTTTAGACACTGCGCCTAAAAAGGCACTCCTTTGGCGCTCTCATTCCCCTCCCTCGCAGGATAGTGGCTATACTCCCTCTGAAGCCACCCTATCGGGGGCTCTAGGTCATAAGGAACATACACCTCTTCAAGACACTCCTACTGCTCCTGTTTTTCTTAGGTCCACTGAGTGAAACCCTGAAAGCTTTGACAGGGTGATGAGGAGGATATCCTGTTAAGTGAACTTGAAGGACCATCACCCTCAAGAGTTTACAAGCCCTCAGGGCTCTGCACAGTGGGAAACAGTAGCCAGGGATGAACCACCTGCTAAGGTGCCACGAATACACACTCCAGACCAGCACTTCCACCCAAAATCTTGTTACCTCACAGATCCAAGATCCGAAACAACAAGATATATATTTTGTGGATCCCTCAGAGTCTCAAGATCCAGGTTCCCAAGGATACCAGGGTGACCAGTTTAGTCGGGACCAGGGCCAATATTACAATGATGACGACGCAAATAGCTACGTCATCCAGTCCTCAGACCATCGGGATCAGCCAGTGGCTGACTCACCTAAAGATAATCTGCTCCACTACAAAAAGCTGCTCCTGGGGGCCGCCCAACACTTCAAAATAGATACTCAGGAGACCCAACGTGACAAAGATCTTGTGGAGGACATTCTGGGAAACAAATCCGCTACACAATTCATTCCCCTCCTTCAGTCGGTTCAGAGGCGTATTCAGCCTTCCCTTCTAACACCAAACCTCACGAGAGGTCAACCCCTACATTGAAAATGTGTTCAGGCCGGCCCCTACCGACCGTCTGTATATCGGAGGTCAATTAAAACCTGACTCACTAGTCATCACCACGACCCGGAAGAGAGCAGGCCACACCCCTGGCCTCAGCTGAGCTTTCACCTGACAAAGAAAGCAAAATGATGTATACCTCCAGCAGAAAAGTGGCATCCTCAGCTGCCTATCAAACCACAGTAATACCACTCTTGTGGCTAGCTATGCTTGCCATATGTGGGACTTGTTGGAACAGCAGATTGAAGCTGTCCTCGAGCCACTCAAATCTCAGCTTTTAAAAAACGTTTCAGAAGGCAAATAAGTGGGCAACTGCATTAAAAAAAAATATTTGGATCCTCCTAACAATGCAGGCCTCATCATACCTGAAGACACTTTCATTAAAAGACATGCCTGGTTAAGGCAGTCAGGCTTCAAGCTAGAAACGCAGGCCGCATTGCTTAATATGCCCATTGAGCCAAATGCCCTGTTTTGCAAGGCAGTTGAGGATGCACTGAAAAGGGCCAAGGGAAGAATATGATACCTTGAAATCACTAGGACAACTGTCTAATAAACCTTTTGTCCAAAGAGGGTCATTCAACACGAGAAGATTTTTCTGTGGGCAGGGCCCACAAAGCTCCAATGCACAAGGCCAGCCTAAAACGCTTAGCTACTAGAAAGGCAGTCTTGTAAGTTATCACCTCGATAAGACGAGTCGGCTTCAGGTACTACCAGTACAAGACCCTTTCGTTGTCCTCTACACTGACGAGGTACTTCTTAGAACACATCCCAGATTATCACCTAAATCCATATCCATGTTCCATACAAACCAGTCCATCGAACTACCTACTTTTTTCCAAGCACCATTTAACTCAGCTGAAAGAAGCCTCCATACTTTAGATGTATGGAGATCTTTCTTGTACTACATACACAAGACTAAATCTCTAAGGAAAACAGACCAGCTCTTTGTTTCCGTAGCACCTGGTAGGGAAGATCGCATTTCAAAAACCGTTCTGTCCAGATGGATAGTCGAGTGCATACAGCTTTACTGCTCAATATCAAAGTCTCTACTTTTTACACCAAGAGCCCACTCTACCAGAGGTACAGGTGCTACTTTACCATATATTGCAAATGTTCACCTAGACGCAATCTGCAAAGCAGCTACTTGGAGCTCCATACCTATATTTACTCAGCATTACTGCATTGAAACACACTCTAAAGCAGACTCACAGGTGGGACAAGCAGTGTTAATACATCTATTTGCCGCTCTACCTTCTCACAACCCACCCTCTTCTCCAAGTACTGCTCACTAATCTATGCATAGCATGTGATCTAAGCAGATCCACAAGCCTCAGAAAGCCTACATTAGGCCCCTTAATCGTATTTCTGATGCGTGTATCTGCTTAGTCACATGTAGCCACACCCTTCCTCCCCTCCTGGAGTTGAAGGTTGCATGGGTGTTATTGCTATATCTTCTTTTCTGCTTTATTACCTATATACTCATGCTACACTTCATGCAACCTCATGTCGAAAACAAAACAATCACCTGTAGATGTCAATATCCTTCACAATGATCTACTTAAAAAAAATCAGCTCAATATTTTAAGATTGATACTCAGGAATCTGAGGACGACACAGATTTTGTGGACAACTTCCTCAATGAAAAAAAGCCGGTTAGCCATTATATACCATTACTTGAGACAGCTATACCCCTTAAATGACTCCAGTGTTAACAAAACCGGTTAACTCACAAGTTGAAAAAAAGGTTCAAACCACACCCTCTATCAAGCAACATTTAAAACCAGACCCCCTGGTCATGACTACTACACGTAAAATGGTGGGTACTCTTTTTGGCAACATCAGAAGCCCATCCTGACAAAGCAAAAAGATCTTTGCTCTTGGCAGGAAGTTGGCCACCTCTGCAGCATATCAGATGTGCATTGCCAATAATACAGCCCTTATGGCTTGTTTCAATAAATCCCAATGGGACCATGTAGAAGTACTAATAACAATGTCCATGAACCCCTGAGATCTGAAATGCTCAAAAGCATTATGTGAGGACAAACAGGCTGCTAACGCGGCTCTAGTAAACACCCTGTCGCGGATACTGCTGGCAGGATAATTGCTTTGGAAACCTTAATAAAAACCTAAATAAAAAGAACTGCTTGACCAGAAACTCAAGCTACATTGCTAAATATGCCAATAGAAAATGTACTATTTGGTAAATCAGTCGATCAGGCCTTAGAGACTGCAAACAAGGACCATGAAACGCTGAAGACATTGAACCAGATCACAAACCGACCTTTTCATCAAAGAGGAACACACAAAACTGACAAAAGCTATTCAAGGTACTTCAGCACAGACAACTTACGCCTCAGGGGCAGGCTCCTCTTCATTGTTTGGTAACCAAGGGAAGTTGTCTACCACACAGTCCTTGTTTCCAAGGCAATTTAGAAGAGGCAGAGGCGTACCACAAAAGTTTTGCCTGCACGTGCAAATCAGTGACACTGTTAAGGCCCCCTCCCAAATCACCCCACTGGGGGGGGGTCACATAACATCATACGCCCATGCATGTGTGGGTGGAGGGTGTTAAGATGGATTTCTGAACTCTGACCTGGTGGACAGAGGTTCAGGAGGCCAGCCTAGTTTCTTTGAACAGACTAACCTTCTGTACAAGCCAGACCAATCAAGTTCTCCAACATGGGGTCTGGCATGGATTCACATGCTCGTGAATATTCCCCGTCGTCAGGCTGGGAATCCTTGGTAAAGAAAAAATCAGTTTCAGTTTCGTTTCTGGACTGTCTTTCTACTAATAACCAATCACTGGTCTCTGGGTCATACTGCCCCCAGCCAATGACTGCCCTCTACCTAAGCCCCTCGTCTGGCAGCCATCTTCATTTTTTTTCTGCACGTTCAAGTGTTGGGAGTCCTTGTGCTTTGCTCTTGAGCTTTTACTGCGTATTGTTTTTTTTTCCAAAGAGTTTACTCTTATTTTTTTGGTCAAATCGCGCCTCAAGCTCCACCGATTCATCTTCCGATTAACAGGGACCCGTTTCGGAAATCTCTACACCCCTCAAGGGCGAAATTTCGTTGAATTTCACTTCTTGGAGGATTCCAGAAGATCTTTGAGGCCTACCCCGCGTGGACATGGCCGAACACAAAGGAGACTCGACGCCCGTTGGATCCAAGCTGTTTAGGATGTGCCTAGGATGTGGACTACAGAACGTCTTCAAGGATGAGCACTCCCGGTGCCTCTACTGCCTGCACTCAGACAAGTCGCGCGTGGAGGAGGACTGTGCGTTCTGCAAGGACATGTCCATCCGTACCATGAAGGACCGTCGCAAACGGCTCGCTGACTAGCTGGAGGCGAAGAGCCCGGCGGCAGTCAGAGCTCTTTGAGGGCAAGCCGGCGACGGGGTCCAACATAAGGCAAAGCACTGCGAGTCCGCAGGCACCGGGAGCGCCGTTGGTACAGGCTCTGCGGCTGCCGGGCCGAGGGCAGCATTGCAGACGAAGCCACGAGCCAACGCTCCGGCTCGACGAAGGGGAAGTCGGAAATCCCGGGTAAGCTTCGGGAGAAGCCCCGGTCGACCCCGACGGAGAAAGCCAAGGGGGAGCGAGGCGGTGACCCTCTCCCCACGGTGAAGGCCTCAGACGCGCCAAAGGTCGTGAAGGCCCAGATTCACCAGACTAAGGCTTCGATTTAGGAAATGGCAGAGTCCCTAATGAAGACCACAGATGTGGCCCCAGTGGAGACAACCTCAAAACAGTTTCCCTGCCCTCCCGGAGGGAATCGTCTTTACTGCCCATCGAAAAGACCCCCCCCCCCGTATAGCCCCTGGCCGAGAAGAAGGGGGGGGCGTAAATGTCCTACCGGACTCAGATATCTCCTCCGAGGATGAGCTATCAGGCCTCACGTCAGTCCTTGACAAGAAATTTGCTGAGGTCAGGTACTACGGGAAGGACCCCGGCGAGGCGGACGTGGATCGCGGCAGGGGAGCCGACGAGGAACGGCAGATGGAGAACCAGAGGACTCCATGCCGCTGCTGACGCGCCCGTCGCAACCACCGACGGACAGGTCGGGGGACATCTTGCTAGCCCTGCACACCCTGTGTTCGGAAATGCGAACAAGGATGCCTTTGCATCCGGCAGACAATCCAGCGGCACCTCGACCGTTTGGAAGCCCTTCACCCAAGCAGAGGTGAGTCCATCTGCCCCACCCTTCCATCCTTCACCTCCATCCCCTCTGTTAGGGAGAATTCTCATTTATGGCTAATTTCCCTTACCCAGTGAGTCCCTCAGCAGCTTTGCTGGATTTCTGGGGTTTATTTTTTCCACCTGGTAGAGTGTGAACATTTTTCCCACTCTTACATGTGTTTGCCATGTGTATTTCTACTATTTGTGTGATCTTGGGCTCTGGAGCCACACCACTCCATGAGCCCAACTTTTTGTGTGCGTTACACAGCACCTTCAGTGCAGTGACACAGGGTCGTCTCTAAGACTTCCCACTGACTCCATTTTTCTGGGGCTGACTACCGTCCCTCAGAAACAGGTAACGTTGCCATTTACTTTATGTAGTCCTTTGAACTGCAGACCCAGTACACCCCAACTTGCATGGAGTATTGGAAAGGGTTAATTCCTACTCCTTTTTGTCTGCGCCTCTTGGAGCTTTGTTTCGCTCCCTTAACACTACTTGGCTGGTGGCAGTGATACCTACCCTATCTTTTCTACCGCGATATAGTATATAAACATGGTACTGTTTTAGGCTATTGTATTAGCCTCAAACTTAAACCCGCTTGACCAAATACTTTTTATTTTGGCTCCGGTCAGGCTTTATCACAATTTCTTTTTTTGTTAAAGTCCTTCTTGTGTTTTACTTTGCGCAGCAAACCAGGTTTGCCTTCTTTGTTCACCGACCTTTGGCGGGCTTCTGTCCAGAAGCCCTCCTTGGGCGTCTGGGTGTCTAGGTGGGCTTAATGTGAGGGAGGGGTTTCGTCACCCCATGCACAGGGTCTCCTTGGAGACCCAAGTCGCACTTTGTGTTGATTGGCTGAGGTGGTTGTCCGGGCCGGACAACCCCCCTGCTGAGTGATTGACAGCCAGGCTGTGTGAATGGGGGATTTTGGCATAAAAGGCAGGACTCTTGGACTAGAAGTCAGTCGCCACTGGAACTGCAAAGAACCGAAGAGAAGAGGAGAAGAAGACGGCTGCTGCAACTCCTGAGTCCTGGTGAAGCCCTGCTGCAGTCCTGAGCGATCTACCCTTTCACGACTAAGAAGATCCAGTCCGGAGTCGTCTTCCCTTGAGCCTGGTGGGATCAACCAGCTCACCTTCCACATTCTTGTGCGAAATCGCTGCACACAGCTATAGTGGTCCGGATAGCCATCTGAAGAGCCTCTCCTGTTTCAAATGAGCACACCTTTTATTCAGCATTGCTTTGCTGCTGCTGGCCTCATCCCTGAGTAGTGCAGATGCTCCAGACGTCGTCCTTCTTGTCCCCACAACTGAAGCTCCAGGAACCGTGAGTCTGCAGGAACTACCAGGAACAACTGCCGTAGCACCAGCTTTTCTTCGAACGAATAAGGTACTGTGTCCAACTTCCTGGAATTGGGTTGAACCCTTTCTCCTCACCAAAGGCTTGTCCTTGTCTTCCTTCCCTCTTATAACTTTTGCATCCCTTTTTGACAATATCCAAGTACTCCTAGCAATCTCGAATCGTGAACTGTTCTAACCTTGTGATCCTCGACAACAGGACCTCTGTTCCATTTGACACTGGCGCAGGCCTATTGACTTTTATCTACGTTTTAGAAAGTATTTTCTGATTCCATTTGCCTTGACAAAAGTATTGCCTATGATTTTTATCCCCTATTCTCTTGTGTTAATTCAGTGTGTTTGACTTCGATAACATTTCTTCTCGCAGGTACGCCTTTCTTTCGTAAAACCGAACTGTCATTACTGTCAAAAAGTGATCGCGTATAAACCCACGGTAACGTCTTTGTTCCACACCACCAGTCTGTCAAATCCTAATGTACTTACCTTGAATTGATCTGCACAAGGGGAATTGGTTGTGTGTAGTATATTCAGAGTGTGGTTTTAATTTAATAGAAGTGAAGTGTTTTGTGAACAGATGGTTTAAACATAAATGTACTTATACTTTTTAACCAGAAACCTTGAGTCAGTGTTTGCTTGAGTAACAGTAATTGTAGTCCTTTGTGTAATCCCTACTACTGCTCATTTGCTCTTGAGATAAGTCTGGCTGCTCAGCCATTGCTAACACTTTTTCTGTGTAGTACAGGCTTGTACCAAAGGTGAAATTGTACTACCACTTGTAGTCTTAATTGTGTGTAGTGGTCCCTAAGGGCACTGCACAGGATTCTGCCTAATGCCCTCCTGTGAGGGACGAGACGGCGACAACGGGGACAGACGACGGCAGCGACGACGGAACAGATCTCCCATCGCCCCCACCCCAGGCTTCTCCCCTCCCCCCCTGACGAAATTGGCTCGTTTCACACCATGATCGCTAGGGCCTCAGAGATTTTTCAGTTATGCCCCGAGGAGCCGAAGGAGGAGGAATTCCTTTATCAGCGACGAGAGGCCAAGAGGAAGACCGTGCTCTCGGTCCCACTGTTGGACGACATCTAGGACGAGGGGCTGGCCCTCCTGAAGAACCCATCCTCGGCCCCGGCAAAGAGAGACCGGTACGAGAAGTAGTACTGGGTCCCAGACTCTGCACCAATGTGCCTCAGAGCGCAGCTGTCACCCGGACTCAGTGGTCTCCGCAGCGGCCAAGAAGAAATCTGCTGGGACAACGGAATCGACGTCCACTTCCCCGCAGGACGGCGAGGGGAAGAAGCTGGATACCATGGGAAGTCGGGTCATTTCGTCGGCAGCGACGACCATTAAGGCGGCCAACAATCTCGCTATCGTGGCCCACTACGATAGGGAGCTGTGGTTTAAAATCGCCACCATCCTGGACTTCCTCCCAGACGACAAGAGGGCAGAGGCCCTTGAAATCTTACAAGAAGGCGAGTTGGCTTCGGACCATGCCATAACGCTGGCCACGGACATTGCCGACACCAGCTTCCACCAGATGGGCAACAGCGTTTGCCTTCGCCGGCGTGGCTGGCTCAGGGCCACCGACTTCCGTCAGGACATACAGACGAGGGTACTGGACATGCCCTTCGATGGTAACACCTTGTTCGGCAAGGCAGTGGACGAGTCACTGCAGACCATCAAGGCAGACACCGAGACGGCCCGTGCCTTGGGAACGCTGCATCAGCGACGCCCGTCCTTTCGGACCTCCGGAGGCAAGTCACATGGTGCCTCCAAAGGATTCGGCGGCAGCTCTTCGTCATACCGTCAGGCGGCCCGTTCTTCATCGCAGGAAGCCTACAGATGCCGCAGCATGGCCGGTGGACATCGTCGTCGCATCCAAGGGGCCCAAGGTGGTAAGGCCAAGGCGAAGCAGGACTGACGTGACCTCGGGCCCCGACCCGAGCACCCCGGTTGGAGGCTGGCTGGCAGACTTAGTCGGCTTGTGGAAATCCATCTCCACCAACTGTTTGGTGCTGGATGCCCTGGCCCACGGACACACTCTGGAGTTCCAAAGGAAGTGCCCTCGTTTTCCACCTGTGGCCAGGAAAGCAAACCACATTCTTCAACTACTTCTGGAGGTACGAGCAATGCTGGAAAAGGGCGCGATAGAGCTCGTCCCGAAGAGGCTCTGGGGCTCCGGAGTATACTCGCGGTACTTCCTCGTCCGAAAGAAGACCAGCGGATGGTGCCCCATCCTAGATCTCCGCCACCTCAACAAATAAATAAAATCCCAGAAATTCCGGATGGTCACCCTTCAGCACATGTTGGGACAGCTGGAAGAATGGGACTTCCTGTCGTCGCTGGACCTGGAGGATGCCTACTTCCACATCCTGTCGTCGATGTCCCTTGTGTATGGGGATGTGGAAGTAGACATCCTCCAGGTCCAGCGACGACAGGAAGTTCCCTTCTTCCAGGTCTCCCAACACGTGCTGAAGGGTGACCATCCGGAATTTCTGGGATTTTATGTATCGAAAGTTTCTGCGCTTCGTGGTCCAAGGGCGACACTATCAGTTCAAGGCCGTGCCCTTCGGTTTGAAGTCGGCACCAAGGGTCTTTACCAAGTGCCTGGCACCGGTGGTGGTGCGGCTGCGCCTGCAGGGGATCCACGTCTACCCCCATCTGGATGATTGGCATATCTGAACGAAGTCAAGCGAACTCGCCGTCGATCACACAGCTAGGACCATCCGCCTGCTCAATGAACTGGGGTTCTCAATAAATTATGCAAAATCCTGTTTACGGCCATCGCAGGACACTCTGTTCCTGGGAGCCAGGCTTAACACGGTTGCACGGCTGGCTTCACCGTCGGAGAGGATAAAAGCCATCCTGGGCAAGGTACAACGGCTGTTGACCATGGAAGTTGCCAGAGTGAGGTCCATCAAGTCACTGCTCGGCATGATGTCGTCATGCATCTACCTCGTTCGGCTGTGCAGGTTGCAGATGCGGCCGCTGCAGGAGTTCCTCAACGCCCGTTGGATACAAGTGGCGGGAAGCTTGGAAGACGAGATCGCCCTCAACAATTCTTTCCGTCGAGCGATCCGGTGGTGAGGCACCCGCGCGCATCTCGCAGCGGGGCATGGACTTCCAGACCCCAGCGCATCAGGAAACGGTGACGACGGACGCCTCCCTGGAGGGATGGGGCACGCACCCTGGAAATCTCCACGCAAGAGGCCTTTGGCTCCCAGAGGAGAGGTCGCTGCACATCAATGTCCTGGAGCTCTGTGCCGTGTTCTGGGCCCTCAGGTCCTTCCTTCCGTCCCTCAAGGGCAAGGTGGTACGGGTCTTCACCGACAACACCACCACGATGTTCTACATTTGGACGCGGGGGGGGGGGCACCAGATCTCCGGCTCTCTCCAGGGAAGTGCAGGATCTGTGGCACTGGGCCGTCACCCAAGTGATGTTCCTGGTACCCTTTCACCTGGCAGGAGTGAAGAACACCGTTGCCGACTCACTCAGCAGGGAGCTGCGCTCTTGCCACGAGTGGGAGCTTCGGCAAGATCAAGTAGATCTCCTATTCCGACGATGGGGCAATCCCCAGATCGATCTGTTTGCGACGAAGATGAACACCAAGTGCCGGAAGTTTGCCAGCAGGTTTCCCCAGCCGGGGAGCATGGGGGATGCATTCTCCTTCCCCTGGGACGGCCTGTTCCTCTAGGGGTTCTCATCGTTGCCATTGATTCTGCGACTCATCAGTCTACTCAGACGGTCACGGTGCAGGATGATCATCGTCGCACCGGCGTGGCTGAGGCAGATATGGTACCCAGACCTTCTGGACATGTCAGCGTTCCCTCAAGTCAAGCTTCTGACGGACGTGGATCTTCTTGCCAGGGAAGGAGGCGCGAACCTGCATCACAATCCAGGATCGCTAAACCTGCAGGCCTGGCTCCTGCAGCACTAGATTTCGCAGGCTACGATATCCCGGCGGACTGCACGGAGGTACTTGCCAAGGCCAGGGCTCCCTCGACTCTTAAGTGCTATGGACATAAATGGAAGAGGTTCTCTGTCTGGTGCTGTGCACAGAAGATCAACCCTGTACGGATGACGGCCTCTCAAGTGCTGCCATACTTGCTGTCGCTGGCCAAGGCGGGGCTGGAGCATGACTCCTTCAAAATTCATATGGCGGCTATCTCCCGCTATACCAGAACTCCGGGGCGGTTGTCGCTGTGTTCTCACTGCCTGGTGAAGGAGTACATGAAGGGACTTTTCCGCTTGTTCCCACCGGTTAAGGCTCCGGCCCTGGCGTGGGAGCTCAATGTGGTGCTGACTAGGCTCATGGGTCCGCCATTCGAGCCTTTGTATTCAGCGCCTCTGAAATACCTATTGTGGAAGACGGTGTTTCTTGTGGCCGTCACCTCCGCACGACGAGTGGGAGAGATCCAGGCCCTCTCCTGTAAGCCTCCGTACCTGACATTCCAAGAGACGAGGGTCGTGCTGAGGACGCACCCCTCCTTCATGCTTAAGGTGCCGTCTGACTTCCATCTCAACAAGCCCTTGGTGTTGCCTGTTTTCTTCCCATCGCCGGCTGAGAGGACTTTACATTTGATGGATGTGGCTAGAGCGCGGAAGTTCTATGTGGACCGCACAAAGAGTTTTTGGAAGACATCACAGCTGTTTGTGAACTTTGGCCCTGTGAACCAAGGGAAGGGCCTCTCAAAGGCTTCCATTTCCAGATGGCTCTCAGGCTGCATCATGCATTGTTACCAGTTGGCAAACCGACAGTTGCCTGGCTGTCCAAGAGCCCATTCGACCAGAGCGAGTGCTGCAACTAAGGCGTTCCTGTCTGGTGTGCCCCTGCTGGACATCTGCAGGGCTGCACGTGGGGGTTGATGCACACCTTCACGAAATTCTACTGCGTTGACCGGGATTCCAGGGAGGAGTCCAGAGTCGGTCAAGCAGTGCTGCGCAACCTGTTCGCTTGAAGGTGAGCCTGGTGAGGAGGTAAGAGATGCTTTGAGTTGTTGTAATGCTTAATGTTGAGCCTTGCCACCTCCCGTGGTTGTGCTTGTGTGTACTGCTATGTATTCTTGTATTCATGAGCATGCAAATCCATGCCAGATCCCATCCCGGAGAAGAAACAAGTTACTTACCTGTAACTGTTCTCCATCATGGATTGGTCATCAAATCACAGTAATACTTATTAAGCCAACTCAATACTATCTAGATATATATATACAAGATCAATGGGGTCTAGAGGGTTAATGCACGAAATGGGTCCACAACCTAAAAGGGGAAGGAAACAGGTAGTGCAAATAGTCTTTAGTCCCTTCTGCATCCAACACACTCCTAAGAGGCAGTCCAATCCCTAAGAAGAGGGGAGCCTAATGCTCAAATGTACATGCAAAGCAAGCACACATGCACACGGTAGTTCAAATGGGCAAAACAAGGTCTCAGGAAGGTGGGTGAGGCGATGAAGAATAGGTTCCCACTATTCGAGGAGGGTCTCCACTTGAGGGCAGAGTTGATGCCAAGAGTTGGGAATAGTTTGCCAGTTTGCACTAGCAGTGGAAAGGAGAGGGACCCCCAGGGGCCACTCGTGTGTAAAAATGGATGGAGGCGCTAGGGACGCGATTACTCAATACAGCGATGATTCCCAAACAGGACAGTGGTGATTTCTCCACTCCTGGTGGATGGATCAGGCCAGTTTCACTGCAGCAGGCTACCGGGGCAAGAGGGGCACAAATGCAGCGCACCTGCGAAGGTCGTCACCACGGCTGGCCGACACAGTAACCGTGTAGGCTCCGGTTCGGGCGCAGTCATCTCACTTCATATCTAGGAAGTGTACGAAATTCGGTGTTAGGGTGCCGTGAACACAGAGCTAGTTATATACCAAGTGTCGAGGGCTTCGGAACAGCGGCGGAGACAGAGCAAAGGTTCTGCATAAGCTGGTCAGCCCACTGGTTGGCCCAGGGACACTTCCGAGAAAGCTTACTTGCCGGGTTTGATGAAGGTGCCGAGAATAGTTGGTCCCACTATTCCAATGGGTCGAAGCGTCTTCGCTGACCTTCTAGGACTACCAGATGCAGAGGGGGTCCCACGGGATGACAGCGTGCTCAGGGTGCCGAACCTTCCAGCGGGTCACCAGCGGTTCTTCGACTCGGCTTCTTAGCTTCAGGATACTTGGATCCTATCCTTCGTTCAGTGAGAATTCCAGATATCGACATGGTGTGGGTGTTTGGGGGCTTCTCTTATCCAGAATCTCCTTCACGCCAAAACAAAGACTACCCAATTGGAGATCTGCTCACATAAAGGCATACCATACGTGGACCAATCACGGACCACGGTGATCCCAGGCATTCACAGCATTCCAGACTCTCTGGCACACAGGATGTGTATTGGGGACAGACACCCCAGCCCACATCCTGGAGGCACACACACACAAGGCATGCAGAAGCCCGCGAAATCTTGTTTTGCGGGAAAATGCATGCCAAAATAGACTGCCCCAGGTCGGCTCGACCTGGGGAAGGCGAAGGGGCAAGATGGCCAAAGGACAGGACAAAGAACCTTGTGGCATGGCCATTTTGGAGCCAGGCCACCTATTTGTGCCAAAAGCGGTAATCGCGGTTTACCTGGCAGGAAAGGTTTACAATTACATGAAAAGATAAGCTACCACCAGCCCTGTCCGTGACACATCTGCACATCTCCTAAAAAATCCTTCGAGAGTATCTAGGGCCTTTGGAAATGACTTAGAGACTCAAGTGTACTGTACTGGAAGGTACACTGTACACTTGCTACATGTTGCAGAAAAGTTGCAACATTGGAAAGGCCTAAGGGAAACAGTCTCCCAGTACTGACTGTCTTAAGGGCATGTCAGTTTCCCCATAAAAAGTGTGGGAAAGCCCAGAGGAGTGCAGCAGAAGGCTGGGCTCCCCTGGCGAAGTCAGACTATGGTGTTAAACAGCAGCAAAAATGTTGGGGGTACACAACTGGCGTGAAAATTACACATAAATGGAGATCTTTCCTAACAGGCTGGTAATCACGTCAGACAAGTGGGTGATATGTTATAAAATGTAAAAGAGCGCAGCTTGGTGCGAACAGTTCAATCCAGGTAGGTAGTGCAGACATATGTCTAGAATAAGAGTTTTCAGGGCGCGCCTAAACATAAGGTGATTCCCTATAATTAAGACTTTTCGTATCAGTACATTCCACCGCTTGGCTGCTGCCACTGAAAAACCACGTCCCCTGTTCTGGCCAGTTTATATTGTGGAATTACCAGAAGATAACCGTCCAGAGAACGGAGAGCCCGTGTAGGAATGTAAAGTTTAAATTTTACCCGCAGATCTTCCGCTTCCAGTTCATGAATAGCGCAATGGACGACACAAAGTGATTTAAATTTGATGCGTTTTGTCACTGGGAGGCAATGAAGGTTATGTAGAATAGGTGTGGTATGTGGGCTATAAGGTGAGCCAGTAGCCACCCGAGCCACTAGATTGTGGAGTCGCTGCAGGCGCTTGATAAGGTACAAAGGCTGTGCCAAATACAGCGAATTACAGTAGTCGAAGCGGCTCATTACCAGAGAAGCTACAACCGGTGCATGTATATGTCTTGGGAGGAAAGAAAGGACTTTCTGAAGTATTTTTAGCTGTACATGTCCTCCCTGGCAGATGGTGCCAATTTTGGCTTCCATCGAGAGAGAAGAGGACAGCTTCACTCCCAAATTCCTCACGGCCGTCGCTGGAGAGGGAAACAGTCCCAACGAGGGAGGTCAGAAAGAAGGGGTCCACAGGGCAGCAGCAGAGGTCCAACCACAAGGACATGCGTCTTGTCCCAGTTTAATGTAAGCCAGTTGGAACTCATCCACGGCCTCCAGGCAATTCCTGAACTGGGATGATGTGTCAGTATGCTGAAGATTCAGCTGGACTAGAATCTGTGTTTCATCTGCATATGAGTAACACCTAAAGCCGTGGGAGTGAAGTGAGACCAACCAGAGGTTGCATGTATACATGAAAAAGTTTAGGGGACAAGGTAGACCCCTGATGAACAACATAAGACAGAGCAACAGAGGTCGAACAAAAAGGGAGAAGAGACATAGTGTGCGCCCTTCCTGACAAAGAAGAGAACCATGTCCGCACCGGGCCAGACACCAGCTAGGGAGAGGCAATCCAACAGGATGGCGTGGTCGACTGTATCAAATGCAGCCAAGAGATCTAATATCCTCGCCACAACTCCACCCTGGTCTGACAACTGCACCAGATGGTCCACTGCTGACACAAGAACTCAGTCCTATGGCCCGTACGAAAACCAGAACGAAAGGAGCTAAATAAGCTAGACTCCTCCAGGAACTGGCTGAGCAAGGGAGAGATGAGACTCAAGGAGTTTCATAGAAAAGGAAAAGAGGGGAGTACGCTGGAAGCTAGCAGCGATAGAGCGGGCCAGGGAAGGTTTCTTAAGAAGAGAGACCACCAATGCCTGTGACTCCAGCACGGGGTCTGGTATGGGTTCACATGCTCATGAATGTTCCCTGTCGTCAGGCTGGGAATCCTCTGTTTCATTTCTGAGCTGTCTTTCTCCTATAAACCAATCACTGAGCTCTGGGTCATACTGCACCCATCCAATGACTGCCCTCTACCTAAGCCCCTCCCCAGGTAGCCATCTTCAGATTTTTACCACACGTTCAAGTGTTGGGAGTCCTCGCATTTCGTTCTTTGAGCTTTTCAGCGTTTTTTTTTCTCACTTTTTTTAAAGCTATTTTTGGTCAATCGCGCCTGTGTGCTCCATCGATTATCCTTCCGGTTAAAGGTTACCCGTTTTTCGGCATCTTTCACACCCCTCAAGGAGAGAAATCGTTGAGTGTTCTTCAAAGCTTCCAGAGGTTCGTCAGGCCTACATCGCGCGTATCGTGTCGGATGAGATGGACAGAGTTTCCCTCTTCAACTTTTCTGCGGTTTGTGGAATGTGTTCACGGAGGACAAGCATTCCCAGTGCCTGTATTGCCTACACCCGATGCGTAAAGAAGGAGATTGTGAGAACTGCCGTTGCTTCGCTAAGCGCAGGATGAAGGATCAGCACCTCCGGTTGGCGACATGACTCAAGGCCGGGGCCTCTACCCCGGGTGGTTCTCGGGGGCTTCCCTTTTCCGGATCCAGCCAACCTGAGTGGGCTTCTAAGTCCTTTGAGGGCACTCCATCCGTGGGGGCCCAACACCAGGCCAAGCACCGCAAGTCCATTTCCGTTGTGTTCGCCGCTGCTATGGGTCCCGCGGCGGTCAGGGCGCGATCATCATCTCCTTTGGCATCGATCTCCAGCTCTTCGTTCCTAGAGGAAGTCAGTTACGCCGGGGAAGCTGCTGGAGACACCAGGGAAGGCCAACCAGGACAAGGTTTCCGACCTGCCCATGAAGAAGGCCAAGGTGTCTGAGCCGGCCACTAAGGAGAAGGCCAAGCAGTACAAGGCGCCCGACCCGGCCTTGAAGGAGAAGGACAAGGGGGCCGGTGTGCCCGTGAAGGCCCAGGTGCACCAGGCCAAATCGTTGTCCACTATCGAGTTGGTGGTGGCCTCCCTCTCGAATGCGATAGGGTCTGACCCAGGCCAGGGCACCCAGACGACGGCCAGAGTGACTCTTCGTCCCTGGAGGCAGGCTTCGGCCAAGCCTGTTGAGAAGACTCCGGAGAAGAGGATGCCGCCCACCGGTGGCAACAATGATGATGATGACGGTGACACCGTCCATGGGGATAGGCGCTTAGCCTAGCGACCCTTTACCCAGGTGCTCCTACAGACCTCTTGCAGGACATACTCTCGAACCTCTACACACTGGTGTCGGAGATACAGAGGAGGATGTGATAGGCAGAATCCTGTGCAGTTCCCTTAGGGAGCCCTACAGAAGGTTAAGACTACAGGTATATGCAATAAATCCCCTTTGGTATCGGTCTGTACCACAAAGATTTAGTTGGTAGCTGTGGCTAAGCAGTCAGACTTATCTCAAGAGGGAGATGAGCAGTATTCAGGGTTTACACATTAGGACTACAGCACTATGGAACAAGGAAACACTGACCAAAGCTTGGTATCAAAAAGAATATATATATTTATTTTACATACTCTGATGTTCACACACACATCACTGTTATTAAAGCAAGTTAAATCAGTCAAGAAAAGTATCCACAACTCCCTATTTAAATTGTAGACCAGTTTGAGCAAGAGTGAAAACTGAGCAAAACGGCACAGTGAAAACCAAGCAGAAATGGCACTCTAACAATTTCTCAGAAGCGAGGGGAAGGACAAGTTATACAGGAATATACTCTTAAACACACCAGAAACACTTCCCCAGATGATTGTGAACAAGTTAAGCAAGGCAGTACTTTAGCATGTATAATACTGAGGTGAAAACCGAGCAAAATGGCACTTCACAAGTTTAAAAAGGGAAGGAAAAGGTGGTTATAAGAGTTAGGTGCACCAACGATTTCTAGGTGAGAAGCAATCTAGAGAAGACAGTTGTAACAGATTTAGCCAGAGTCAATAGGCCTGTGCCAGAGTCGGTGGTACAAGGCAAAGTGCCCAGCAGCACAATGTTTGTGTCGCTGCAGCCAAGTCTTTGTTAAACGATTCGAAAAGGCGTTTGCAGAAGGTGAAAGACAATGTTAGATGGTAGGGGCGTCCAACCCAATAGGTAAGTAAAGGATTTAAAACACCTTTAGCAGTACCCAACGAAAAGGGAGGCCTGGCGGAACAATGTACCTTAAAAGTGGAAGAGGCTCCTGCGGTGGCGGTAGTTCCTGGCAGTTCCTGCAGTTCGGGAGATCCAGCAGAGGAAGAGAGGCTCTCGTCGTGGAGGAAGGTTCGAGTGACTGCACTGCCCAGCGATGAAACCAACCGTGGTGCTGCCAAACGAATAATAGGTATGCTTCTTTAAATCGCGGTCCGGTGGACGGGTGCCTGACTATCCGGTCTCCTAGTGATTGGCACTGGCGATTCGTCCAAGGGTCCTGGAAGGCGATTGGCGAACTGGTTGGCCCCACCAGCTCAAGGGAAGAAGACTTATAGGTGAAGATCTTCTCGAGTCGTTGGAGAAAAGTGGTGAGGATCTGCAGCAGGGCTTCACCGGTGCTTCAGTCGTTGCAGATGTCTTCAGCTTCTCTCCTCTTTGGCTTCTAGTTCCAGTGGCGACGTCTTGTCCTCCAGTCCTCAGGACCCTGCTTTTATGCAGCAAGACCCCCATTCATACAGCCTAGCTGTCACTCACACAGTGGGGTGGGTCTCCTGGCAGGACCTGTCCAGGGTGCCTATTCCCCCCCTCCCACACATCCTGTCTACCCCAGACTCAGTGGCGCCGAGAGGAGGGCTTCTGTGCAGAAGCCTGCCAAAAGGACGAACAAAGGATCCCCGACCTGGGCTAGGACTATAGAGAAAGACACAAGAAAGAAATTAAATCCAAGTTCTGGCAATAAAAACCTACCGGAGTAAAGTTCATTTTAAAATAAACCGGCGGTATGTTAGAGGCTGTCAGTAAAAGTGGTAGCCTCGAACAATGGGAAAATGCCGTAGGAAAATATTTGCGGTCAAATATTTACGGAAGTAACCACTGCCACCAGCCAGATACTTTTAAGAGAGGGACTGTACCGTACCCCCTCGAAAATGAACACTAGGGAAAAACTATTAACCCTTCTCAGTACCTCCATAGTAAGATGGGTTGTACTGGTTTTGTTCATAAGATTCGACTAGTAAAGTCAATGGGGACTTTACATGCCCTGGGAGACAGTAGTCAGTCCCAGGGTATGGAGTCTGTTTGGGGGTCGCTACAACACCCCTGTGTCACTGCACTGAGGGTGCTGTGTAACACATGTGAATCAAGATGGTTCCTATGGTGGAGAGAAAATCCTATAGGCAATAAACACAAAAATAGCCTATAACACACATAGCAAAAATGCCTAAGAGTGGGGAAAAGAGTCTCACTCTTGGCAGGTAAAAAGAAACAAACCCTTCAAATCCAGCAAAGCTGCTGGGGGACTCTATAGGTAAGGGAAATTAGCCATTGAATGAGAATTCTCCCTAACACACTAAGCAGAAAGACAAATCAACCCACAGAACACGAGTGGGAGTTAATTTGGACATTCGAAACCACATTTTACACGCTGGGGGCAACTAGATAAAGATCTGTTTTCCCCAGAAGAAAATGCATAAGTTATGCCTCCAGGTTCCTGCAGAAGGAATCCAAGGAGAATGCTCTGTGGATCAGTTGGTCAGGGATATTTGCATACTCTTATTATTACCAAAATGCACCAGGAGCCCATGACGATTCTAATAGCTCCAATGTGGGCACGTCAAACGTGGTATTCCCACCTCTGGAAATTGTTCTTTTGCCTGCCAATGAAACTAACTTGTGTCCTTTCAGCATGTTGTCACAGAATCTGGGGTTAATCCTACATCCTCGACCTCAGGCAACCAATTTAGCAGTTTGGCACCTGAAGTAATAGAGGTTGGACGCGTTAATTTGTCTGACAGATGCATGGACATTTAAAGGGGAAGCCCGTAATCATATAACAAGTCGCTGCTACTTTAACAAATGGAAAGGATTTAAAGTATAGTAAGTCAAATTTCAACCCAACTGACTGCTCATCGCATATAGTGCACAACCTATTAATTATTAGGCTCGGATGTGGTTTTTAATTCAGTAAACGTCCATTTAGCAGCACTATCTGCATATACAACATCACAGAGCAAGGTTTCCTATTGGAGAGTTCCGGTCGTCAAAGCCTTCATGGAAGGAGTAAAACTGGTTTAACCTCCAATTGAAAACCCACCCCCAGGATGGAATTAAATATTGTCCTAAGCAAAC
The DNA here is from genome assembly GCF_040938575.1 of Ambystoma mexicanum. Taxonomy (NCBI): domain Eukaryota; kingdom Metazoa; phylum Chordata; class Amphibia; order Caudata; family Ambystomatidae; genus Ambystoma; species Ambystoma mexicanum. The sequence goes on from NC_090933.1 coordinate 1,304,693,981, forward strand.
TCATGGGCTCACCCTTTGAGCCAATGCATGAAGCAAGCCTGAAAGTTCTCACAAAGTCGCCTTCCTTGTACCCATTACTTCTATTCCGAGGGTAAGTGAGCTTCAGGTGTTATCCGTCACAGAACCTTTCGTCACAATACATAAAAACAAGGTGGTCTTAAGAACGCATCTATGCTTCTCACCAAAGTACATTTCTAAATTTCATGTCCATTCAACTCCCAGCTTTCTTTAAAAATCCACAGAACTCTGGAGAAAGAGCACTACACACACTAGATGTTTGAAGAGCAGTTGTGTACTACCTAAACCAGACCAAAGCACTTGAGACGACAGGAAGACACTGTCTCAAAGGCTACCTTTCCTAGATGGATAGTAAGACTCATACAGCAGTGTTACACGTTGTCTAACGAAACTCTGCTGTTTACAGCTAAAGCGCACTCCACATGTAGTACAGTGGCTACATTGGCATTCATTGCTAATGTGCCACTAGAGGCGTTCTGCAGAGCAGCCACATGGAGCTCAGTGCACTGTTAGGGAGAGTTATCATTTTTATGCTTCATCCCTTCTAGTGAAAAACCCAGCACTTTTTTGCTGAAATTCCGGACCTTTTTCATCAGATCCTGAATGAGTGGAACCTTTTTCCACTCATTCATTCTTATTTGCTCTGACTTTTGGAACTCTGTTCTGCGTTTTATCTTTTACTATGGAGTCTGCTTTCCTTCAGATCTCTTTAAAGGCAACTATGTATAACTTTGGCAGCACACAGCTCCTTATGGGCAGTGTTGCTGGGAACCCTTTGGATTCTCCTTTGAGATTTGTTCACTATCCTCAAGTAACTACAGTTCGAGGGGATTGGGTCCTCCGACGTATTCCATATCTAGGACAGTAATCACCACAGCTGTGCTGCTTCGGAAAATCTTTCTGCGTCGATAGGCCGTCCTCGAGGACCTCCTCCGACGGCCGACGTCACCAGATATTATAAGTAGGACGCAAGACGCCCGGAGCCTCAGTTCCGTTTTTTCCACGAACGTGTTCGCTTCGGAGATCTCAGCGCGCCTCGACTCTTTGGAGTTTCTGTTCTTTCGGTTCTTCAAACCTGTTCATTTGTGAAGTATTATTGGGATGTCTTCCTCTTCTTCCACCCCGCGTCCGGGCTTCAAGAAGTGTGGGGACTGCGGGTCCAAGATGTCTGTGACGGACTCGCACGACGCCTGCCTCTGGTGCCTTGGGGAGGCCCACGACGCGGATTGTTGTCGACTGCCAGTCGCTTACGTCAAAGGCCTTGTGGGAACTTAAGAAGAAGCTGTCGGTCGGTAAGGTGTCCAAGCCCCGGAAGGCGAGGTCCACTGGGCTTTCGACGGACGATTCGTGGGGCGACTATCCGCATCGTATTCGTAAGTCTAGGGGGTCTCGGTCCCGGAGTGGGTGCCGCCACTCCTCTGCCTCTTCGAGGCACTCCCGGAAGCGCCATCATCGGTCGCCTTCCCCGTCCTCATCCAAGGATTCCGCCCGTCGGCGGGTTTCTTATCCCACCAAGCGTTCCTCTCCGGAGGAATGGGCTTCCTTCGGGAAGAAGATGTTGGCGATTCTTGAATTGCAGGGCTCCGGTCCGTCCACGCCTCCGAGAGGGGTCGGTTGTAACCGTACTGGAGACGCCGCTCGTACGCCTTCGGGCTCGGGTGGTCGGCACGATTCGTGGGAGAGGTCCCGCTCGGACGGGAATCGTTCCAGTCATGCCCGTTCCAGGTCCCGGTCCTCGACGCACTCAAGACCGTGTGCACCTGTGAAGTCTTCAAAGAAGACGTCGACGGCGCCAAGGTTGTCGATGGACTCTCTTGAGGCTCTGCCTCCGAGGAAGTCGTCGATGCCATCGGAGCCCAGGCTGTCGAAGGACACGCTCGGGGCTCCGCCCTCGAGGCCTGTGTCGAAGCCGTCGATTTCTAGGGGAAGCCCCCTAGAAAGGCTCTGGCCAAGGCAAAACATGTCTTTCTTCCTTATTCATTGCCCACTTTCCAGCCTATGGGAGTATATTTCTTAGGTGGAAGAGGGTTCTGAAGATGGGTTGGTTCCGGACACGGTACCAGATGAGATTCTTTCTGGTCATAGCCAGATTGACGACCTGCGCCAGTCACTGCATGACTCCAGTGGTCTGGACACCTCTCCGGAGGTGGAGTTATGTAGGCCTGAGCCTGGCACCCATGCCAAGTCATCATACCAGCGCCTTATGTCGAGGGTCACAGACTACTTGGGGTGGTCGGCGCCCCCAGTTGATTTTGTGCAGGATGACCTGACGGATATCCTCGACCAAGGTCCACCCACTGACCCGGTACTGCCATTCCATATGGCTCTGCAAAGAAGGGTGGCGGCGGCTTGGACTGCTCCGGAGAGTCTCCCGCCAGTGGGCAAGTCTTTGCCGCGAAAATACCGCCCAGCCAGTAGTGACCCAAGCAGGCGTTGTATCCTACCATCCCTCCTGATAGGGGCGACAAGCGTTTTAATGGCTGGGCGAAGAAAGTGTTTTCTTCAGGGGGTATGGCTCTTCAGGCGGCCAACTCCGTTTGTGCCTTGTCACGTTTCACGCACACTCTGTGGAACTGTATTTTCTTAGCGGCTGAACATATTCCCGAAGGGGACGAACGGGATGGTTTCCTTGCTATTATTCAGGATGGCAAGGATGCCATGTGTGAGTCCGTTCAGTCGGGTTTGGACATGGCAGACTGTGTCAGCCGGTCCATGGCGGCGAGCACCGTAATACGCAGGTTTGTGTGGTTGAGGAAGTCGGGGGTTTGCTCCTGATGTGCAAGCCAGGCTCCTCAACATGACCTTTAATGGTGAACATCTTTTTGGCAGCAAGGCTGATGAGAGCCTTGAGAGGTTGCAGACCTCCAAAGCTGCAGTGAAGTCGTTGGGCACTGCAGTCCGCCACCCTCCGCCTTTTCGTCCTAGGGGGACAGCAATGGAGGGAGGTTCCTTTCGTTATTACTCATCCTTTAGTAACGCGAGAGGAGCTGCAAGTCAAAGGAGCAACCGTAGGAGTGCCAGAGGTGGAAAACAAGGTACTCGAGGTGCCAAGGCCGCGCAAGTAGTTGCGCGTTTGCCCTCAGGCAACGCCGCAGCCGCTTCTGCTCAGTCATGAGGCCCATGCTCGCCGGTTGGGGGAAGGCTGGCGCAGCATCTTGTAGAATGGCGTGCCATTACTTCAGATGTGTGGGTTCTGGAGATCATAGCCCATGGCTCCTGTCTTCCTTACCGGCAGAGGCCTCACGACAATCCACCAGGGATTCTCTTTGAAGAGTCTGGATATGCTCCTTGCGCAGGAAATTCAATCCCTGCTGGAGAAAGGCACCATAGAACTGGTGCCTGTAGCGGAGAGGAACAAGGGATGGTATTCCCCTTATTTTTTGATTTCGAAGAAAGACTGGGGATTGAGACCCATCATGGACCTGTGCGGTTTGAACAAACTCCTCAGGAAGGACAAGTTCAAGATGGTTACTCTCAAGTCCTCCAGGCCCTTCAACTTCAGGACTGGTTGGTGTCTCTCGACCTCAAAGACGCTTATTTTCATGTGCCGATCCATCCCAAGCACAAGAAGTACCTGAGGTTCGCGGTTGGCGACTCGCACTTTCAGTTTCGGATCCTGCCGTTCGGATTGACCTATCCCCGAGGGTTTTCACCAAGCTCATGGTGGTGGTGGCAGCGTATCTCAGGAAAGGGGGGGATTCACTTCTACCCCCACTTGGACGATTGGTTGATCAGGGCGCGCTCTCCCGAGCATGTCCTGGATCATCTGTCCGTCATCTGCCACTCCCTTCACAGGCTGGGCTTCTCCCTCAACTTAAACAAGCCCCACTTGACGCCTACTCAGCGGCTCCAGTGCATCGGAGCAGTGCTAGACACGTCCCTAGGGCAGTGTTTTCCTCCCCAGGTGAGGGCACACCACATTCAGCAGATGGTGCACAAGTTTCAACATGCCCAGAGTCTCCCAGCGGTCGAGTTCTTGAGGTTGCTCGGCCTCATGGCATCCTGCATTCTTCTGGTGCCAGAGGCCAGGTTGCGGAGGAGATCTTTGTAATGGGCACTCAAACTCCAGTGGTCTCAGTCCTCCGGAAGGATGTCGGATCCTGTTCAGGTGCCGTCCTCGGTCGCCCAGGACCTTCTGTGGTGGGCCGTCGAAGGCAATCTGATAAAGGGGGCTCCTTTTTGGCTACCCTGGCCGGAGGTGACGATCGTGATGGACGCATCCCTCACGGGATGGGGAGCTCATGCCAACGAGTTGACAGTCAGCGGTCGTTGGTCTCCGTCGGGGTCCAGACACCATATCAATCTGTTGGAGCTGAGGGCCGTCAGGCTTGCTCTGAAGGCTTTTCTGCCGACTGTGCGAGGAAAGAATGTCCTGATTCTGACGGGCAACACAGTGGCCATGCACTACCTCAACAAAAAGGGGGGGCAGGGTCACTTCCTCTGTGCAGGGAGGCGATGCAGATCTGGTTTTGGGCCATCCAGCAGGAAATTTCGATCTCGGCAGTTCATCTGGCCGGAGACGAAAACGTGACGGCAGACGCTCTGAGCAGGCAGAGCACGATCTCTCGAGTGGGAGCTGGCTCAGGAGATTCTCCTGGAGATCTTTGCCCTTTGGGGGACCTCTCAAGTGGATCTCTTCGCCTCCAGTATCAACCGGAAGTGCGAGAGGTTCTGCTCGCGGGAATTTCCTCCAAGAGGAACCTTGGGGTACGCGTTCGTAGTGGAGTGGTCCTTCCCGCTTTTGTACGCGTTTCCTCCAGTCCCCGACATTCTGCAAGTGCTGCGGAGGTTACTCTGGTTCGGTTCCTGGATGATCCTCATTGCTCCGGCATGGGGCCGGAGGACATGGTACCCGGACCTTCTAGACTTGTCCATCTGCCCTCCACTGCGTCTTCCCTACCGAAACTATCTGCTCTGACGGAAGGGGGGGGGGGTCAGGTTCTCCATCCAGAGGTCAGATCCCTCAACCTTCACGCTTGGCTTCTGAAAGGTTGAGGTATAAGGATTGGGACCTCCCTGAAGACGTGATGGAGGTGTTGCTTTTGGTCAGACGGCCGGCAACAAAGTCCCTGTAGCGTTGCCGTTGGAGAAAGTTCTGCGACTGGTGCAGGGTTCAGAATGTGGATCCTTTTTCATGTGACATTCCTGTCGTTCTGTCTTTTTTGCTTTCTTTGGCCCACAAGGGCCTGCAAGTGGGTACCATTAAAGGTTACCTGGCGGCGCTGTCTATATTTAAGCGCTCGTCTGAGGAGTGTTCTTATTTTAAAATCCCTTTAATTTCTCAGTTTCTGAAAGGGCTCACTAATGTGTTCCCTCTGTCACCTTTCCAGGTGCCCGGTTGGGATCTGAACCTTGTTCTCAAGTTTCTAATGGGTGCTCCCTTTGAGCCTTTGCACTCTTGTCCTTTGAGACTGTTAACCCTTAAAACTGTATTTTTAGTTACGGTTACTTCCGCTCGCAGAGTGAGTGAGTTACAGGCACTTTCTGTTAAGCCACCCTTCACTGTGTTTCATAAGGACAGGGTTGTCCTTAGAGTTCATCCTTCCTTTCTTCCGAAGGTGGTGTCGGAATTTCATTAAGCCAGAAGGTTATTCTTCCAGCATTTTATCCTCCTCCAGATCCTGGGAAGGAAGAGGAGAGGCTGCATAGGCTGGATCCTAGGAGAGCTTTGAGCTTTAAGCTTCTACATTTCACGCATGTCCCGGGTCAGAGTGGACGATCAACTCTTTATTGGTTACGCTGGAAGGCGTTTGGGACAAGCTATTACTAAGCAGACTTTGTCTCGATGGATTATTTTGGCAATTTCTGAATGTTACCGCTTGGCAGGTAAGGACCCTCCGGTAGGCTTACGGGCCCATTCTAGCAGGGGTATGGCTGCCTCTACTGCCCTGCAGAGGGGTGTTCCTATTCATAACATCTGTGATGCAGCCACCTGGACTTCGGTCCATACTTTTGTACGTCTCTACTCCCTCGATTCTATCCTTGGCCAGGATCTTTTGGCGGTCCTTTACTCTGCATTTTAATTGGGCATTCTAAATTGTATATTCTAAATTCTTTTCCCTCCTCCTTAAGTTGATACTGCTTTGGGAGTCTGTCATAGATATGAAATACGTCGGAGGACCCAATCCCCTCGAAGAACAAGTTACTCTCTTACCTGGTAACGTTCTTTTGATGGGATGGTCCGACGACATATTCCATATTGCTCCCTCCCTGCCTAACCCGCTACAGAATTTCTTATGCGATTGCAGCTTACGTTTCCACAAGGCTTTCTGTGGTCATACTGGCAGAAAATGGGTGCCAAAAGTTCTGGGAAACTACAACTGAGGCTACGAGCGTCGTGCATCCTACTTATAACATCTGGTGATGTCGGCCGTCGGAGGAGGTCCCCGAGGACGGCGTATCAACGTCATCGACGCAGGACGCAGAAAGATTTTCCGAAGCAGCACAGCTGTGGTGATTACTGTCATAGATATGGAATACGTCATCGGACCATCCCATCGAAAGAACGTTTCCAGGTAAGAGAGTAACTTGTTCGTAGGGATAGAGGAATACTTTGTATCCTTCCTAAAATGTTATACTATGAAAGATTAGCACACACCACCTTATATTGAGGGGCTAAGGGGATACCTGGTATCCCCCTTCTCTCTGCTCCTGTGATTTATTTAGATTTTTTTTTTGGAACATTTACTTTAAATACAACAATCAGTTTAGACATTAGCTCATAATGTTTTATCATAACAAGAGATTGAACCATAACTCCTCTGCCTCCTCCCTGACCCAAATGGATACAAACGGGTAGCAGTGGTCAGTCTGCGGGGTGATTTGTTCCCCTTCATTTGTAGACTTCAAGAAAGGGGGCCTACTCAGTTTCCCTACTCTGGGTGATGTGGAGCGCACCAGTTATATTCTCCATTTCATGGAGTTCCTTGGCTTTCCAGGCCCATGTTGACTCTGTTGGGAGGGCTTCCGCTTTCCATCTTATAGTGATGCAAGCCCTTGCTGCTAGCAGTAGAAAGTGGATCATATGCGGCACCCTTTTCCAACGATCCTCCTGTTCTAGGCCGAATAGAACCAGTCTGGGGTCACAGTCTCGGTGGATTCCATCCAGCTTTCTAATTCCGGCTAAGACCTCTTTCCAGAATGCCTGGGATTTCGGGCAGGACCACCACAAATGCCAATAATCGGCTTAGGCAACACATCCTCTCCAATACAGGAGGCTTGTTTGCTCAAACATTTTAGAAAGCCTTTTGGGGTCAAATTGCCACCATATGCAGCAGCTTTATTCCATGCAATTTATACTGTGCTGCAATCAAAGTTTTATGCGCTGATCTACACATTTGAGACCATAGTCCGGGCCATGTTTTTCTCATCTTCTTCTCAGCCCCTCTGTCCCGTTTCCTCTCGCATCTAGGTGGGTCGCAAATAGCCTTGAGATGAGGCCTTTGGTGTGGGGCAATTTCTTTTAGCACGGTTTCCAAGGGTGTGAGTTCTCTTTTTCCCTGCCATTTGGGGGCTGTCCGTATCCCCTTTAGTTGCTAGAATTTAAACACTTCTAGGGGGCCGATTCGTAGGCCTGCCTCCAAGTCCTGAATTGTAATGCATCCATTTGGCTTCATCTGTGTTCCCACTCTTTCCAGCCCTGCTTCATACCATCTCTGAAAGCGTAGGGGGTCGCAGATGTTTCTGATCCGGGGCGCCCATATGTAACTCATGGGAGACGGCCAGGACGTGAGCCCTTTAATTTCCTCCTTTTTCCACCATAGCCTCAGGAGTGACCCCATTGCCAAGTGAGTGATGGTGCACTGGTGCAAGACAGCAGCTTTTATAGTCCAGTCTTGCTGTAGTTGCGTCACTGGATACAGACTATGGCTTCATCCCAAACCGTCCTGCTTCCATACAAGGGATGCCCCAAAGTCTTCCCTTTTTTCATTGTCCGCGATTTCTGTCAGAACGTGCTTCTTTACATTTGTTAGCCTATGTAAAAATACAATGTAGCTCATGCTTTCCTTCATTTTGCTACTTATGAACATGTATATATAAAAACATTTTCCCGTCATTCTCTCCATATTTCATTCATTCTACTCATGTTTTTATCTGGTCCTGTAATTTCCTTTAAACCTTGTTTTCATAATTCTGCATGTTGTGCATCGAGCTTTAGCCTGCATGGGCTTTTAACAGACAGCAAACAGCTGGTCGGTCCCTTCGTGCTGGCAGTGCTAGCACGAATACTGTGGAAGCCGGCAGTCTATTTTAGCACATGCTGCATTCTTTCTAGCAGAGAGCTTGCCTCTACCGTCCTTTAAGATTTTAGAACTGCATAGGATTTAACATTTACAATTGTATTCAGCTATTAGTTATTTGCACCTCATATTTAAATAACTGCCTATTTTAGTGCCTGCCCATGTCTGTATATATGATTATATTTGCATGAGAGAGCTTTGCCAGTGCTCACCCCCCTTCCCCTTTGGTCCCTTGTAGTGCCTAGGAGAAGTCAAAAGAAGTCTTGTCTAATTCTAAAGCGCTTGGGGGTGCGGGAAGACACTAGCTCTTTCCAAACACTAGGCAGGCAGGAAGTAGGGGAGACGTTTTTCACTCCCCTGCCCTTTGTCTGACAGAGTGCCTGAATGGAACCATTGCCCACTGGGGGGCGTGCTGTCCTGATTGGACAGCCACCTGCCCCCTTCTGTAAACTGCTGAGAGAGATTGCAGAGGAGTGTGTGGTGAAACTGAATAAAAGGTGAGGTTCCTGAGGTGAAAGTCAAGTCAATCGCTGAAAAATTAAGTAACGGAAGAAATTACCAGAGACGCCTGCAGACCCTTTGCATCACACTGAAGCGGCCACTACTGTTCTGACCCCGATTTCTACTCGACAGAGGAGCTCCGAAGAGGACAGCTCCTTCCCTTTGGCTGGTGGGACTAACCAGCCCTGAGACGAAATACAAACTGGGCAATCTCCCGAAGTGCTGTACGTCTCCAGAGCTTCAGAACGCGAATACCCGGGGACCTCAGACCCATTTGACGTGCATCGTCTTTGCAAGGCCAAATCCGTCCAAGTCTTTGAGCTCCAGGTGAACCTCCAGAGACACGATCCGACTCATCTAAAGCCCCCTCACCAGAGTGCAGGACTTCAGACGCGAAGAAGATCGACCGGGCCAGTGCCGTCCTTTGTGGGTGCTGTGAAAAAGGCACCAAAACTGCAGTTTGACCAAAGAAGCTGAAGAAATCTGTGCCAAGGGTCTTCGACATCGGCCTTCAGATACCGTCCTCTCGTCACCAGACCGAGAAATCCAGAGACCAGGTGCGTCGCTACTACACAGGAGAATCCATCCACAAACATTTCTTCTAACCTAAGGTACTGTGGCATGAAAGGTATAACTTAGCTTGAACCCAAAGTCGCTCCAGAGTGTTAGAATGCGTCCAGAGTGTCCACTCTAACCTCAGACCCAAGCTGCTGGATTGTGTCCCTTTAGTGAGTCCTTTTACAGGGTCTCCATTGTTGGTAACTCATCAATTATCTTTTGCTAGAGACTAAAAGTATCCTAAGAAACTTTTGCTGTTCTACTGCTTTGTAAGACTTTGCGCCCTCTCCGAACTGACTTTTACCTATAGTTAGGAATTGGACTTTAAAAGCTTTAGTTTGCCAAGAAAGTGTGTCTAGAAAGTTAAGCTCTTCTACTGTAGGACTAACCACACTTTTTTCTTCCTTAAAGACTGTAACCTATGTCGTTTTGCTACTAAATACAATTACTGTATATCTTTGTCTGTGGGCAGTATTACCGATAATACGGTAGAACTGGCAGTGTAAAACGCTGTAACAATTGTAACCGCGAGCAACCACCATTGAATCAATGGCCTTTGAAAAGCATTTATAAGCATTCCTAAGTGTGTTGGTTAATCGAACTAAGTATTTTTCTGACTTCCTTCTGTAAATATAATACATTATATATTTTAATATAACATCTGCGTAAGGGTTTCTTTGAACCTCTGTACTAACTTGGTTCAGTGTACTTACCTACAGCTCACATCTTCCTCTTAAGATGAGCCTGACTGCTCTGCCACTCTACTCTAGTTTCCTTGAGTAGTACAGACTCTGAACTAGAGTTGGGGATCTGTATACCAAAGGGATAGTTTGATGAAGTCTTACCTGAGTGAAAACTCCCCTAACATGCACACTTTCACACAACATTATTGTGTTGACACACAAGCTTGAAATGACGCAGGTGGCACAGGCATTGAAAAAAATGTATTTGTCTCTGTTCCATCTATTAACCCACCCCCTTTTCTGGTGCGTCTTGCTAGTCTATGCAAAGCATGTGATTTTAGGGGGAGTCTTAAGCCTCAGAAGACCAACATTACTTACCTGTAATCATTTCTCTGTTGCTTGTATCCGGTTAGATTCATGTGCCCACCCATCCTACCCTTGTTGGGAGTACAAGGCATTGTGTACAACAAGTTTTATGTGAGGGTTTTTCAACACAATTCTTCACATTCAAATTTCACTATATACTCCATGCAAACTCTGGTCAGGAAAATAACAATCTGAGGACCTCAGTGCGGCAGGCATCATGGGTACACTACTCATCACAGTAGGGATAGTATTACAGAAACATCCTGTTGTCGTCCCTTTTCAAAATTGAAAATTAATCCTGCAATATTCTACACCACAATCACTAGACGTCTGCATTTGCAAAGCATGTGAATCTAGGCAGATATAGCAGCAGCCGATTACAGGTGTGTAATGTTTGCTAATCTGCTTACAATCAAATGCTGTGCATATAGTTCGACATCCAGTGTTCACAGCGGAGTATTGCATCTTGTCTTTCGAGAGTCGAAAGGGGACGTCTGCATAGACGTGTCTGTAACACTATCCCTATAGTGATGTGCAGTGTACCCAAACGCGCTGAGGTCCCTCAGATTGTTTTTTTCCCCACCCAGAATACTGGTTGCCTTAAGCGGAGCTCGTAAAGAGACATTGTCTTTGTCCCCTCGACCTTTGGTTGATTTGTTTAATTATGGTCTTAAAATATCACCTACCGGCCTTCTCTTCGACGGCCGTTCCGGATCCCCGCCGAGACAAGACTTTCGACGGACGGTGATCCCATCGGCGCTGCCGGCCACGTGGCCAGGCCTCGAGGCCTACACAGTAGAGAGAGTGGGGTCGGGGTGGACATTTCTGTCTCATACTCAGAATGCCTTTCCCTTTCTCCACCCCTCCCCCCTTTCCTTTTCGGTCGTCAGCTATGGAGAGGACTCCATTTAGATTTTGCTGGGTTTGTATGGGCAAGTTCCTGTGGAAGGATAAACATAAGTGGTGTAACCGTTGCTTACCCCTCGAGCATAACGAAGCTGGTTGCGTGGCCTGCAAGCTCCTCTGCCCTAAAATTCTGAAGTAGCGCAGGGTCAAAAGGTGGGCAGCCTACGTGATGTTGAAGGCTGATTCCTCGCCCGCCGTGGCTGCTGAATGTGACGAGGGGGACAGTGATGACACGACCTCTGCACTGGAGGTTGTAGACCTCTCGACGGAGCGCTCTCGCTCCGCAGTGTCTGTCCCCGGCCCCGATAGGCATGGCTCTGGCCCTGCTTTGGTGGATGTACAGCCCGGCGACGCTGACGGACAATTACACATCACAAAACACACAACCCCCGGCCATTCCTCGACGAAGTCGAAGAAGGCCTCTTGCGCCAACGCAGCCCTCCCTGCAGCCGCAATCGCGACTGGGCCTATGAATACAAAGGGTGCTACACCTAAAGTATCAGGCGCCGTCGAGACGCATCACAAGAAGGCGTCTGTCGATAGCAAGGTTCCGGCTCCACAGAAATCCACCCCACACGATCAGCTCCCGGCTGGGAGGTTGGTCGCCGAGAGCATCGCGAGGATCATCTCCGATGACACTCAGAAACGGCTGGCAAAGGAGTTGCCGAAGCCTGCGGAGAAGGTCAAGGAGACGCCGAAAGCTAGCGAAGGTGCGACAGGAGCGTCTGAACCCTCCCCTAGGTCGAAGGAGAGACTCGGAAACACTACTCGACTGTTCGGTCTTTGAGGGCTTCTCGAAGGGCGACGGGGGGGGATTTCCTCCACTTTGTGGGAGAGATCTCGACGTTTAGAGGCGGAGGAACACGTTTTTCCACCCCTAGACCATGCTGGATATTCCCATTGGACCAGGGAGAGATTTGAGACCTGTATGGACAGGTTAGATAGGTTGGTTTCCTTTTCTGACCAAACCACACCTAAAAGACCAAGGGATGACAACCCTAAGGGCCCTCAAGCCAAGATTCCAAGACTTTTCGACCCCCAGGATGAGGAACTGTACACATATGACCTCACCGAAGATGACCCTCATGTTGACACCCAGGACGATGATCAATTCATGGATCCTGGGAACCTGCAAGATCCTGTTGAGAGCTGGGGGATAGACCCTGATATGTGACCACCAGCCATGGCAGTCCCCTGTGTCACCTGACCCTGAGACTGTGGATTTGGCCTCTCCACAAACTACTCCTGTTAGGGAGCCTTCGCCTGTGGACGATCAGCCCACGTTCAATGACATGCTACGCAAGGCAGCAGCACACTTTGAGATCGATACGGGGGGAGACTATCCCTGAGGTTGATTTTTGGGGAAAAAAATCATCAAAGAAAAGCCACCGGCTAGCCAGGCCATTCCTCTCCTCGCCTCCATCAAAAGACGCCTTGCGCCCTCTTTAACTATACCAGCCTTGGTCAGGGGTGTTAACCCACGGATTGAGAAGCTCCTCAGCCCCTCCCCCTCTGATCCTCTATATATTAGAGGTCACTCCATCCCAGACTCTCTGGTGGTGACCACCACGAGGATGAGGGCAGGGGTTATGATATGATATGGCATTTGTAACACGCCTATACACAAGTGTTTCAAGGCGCGACGAGGCAGGGAGGGGGAAAACAAGGGGAAGACAGACAACGATCCTACTAGGCCAGGTGTCATTCAGATCGCGCAAGTGCAGGGGTAGGGGGAAGGGAAAAGGGCAAGGGGAAGGGGAGGGGGGAAGTGCAGTACAAGTAAGTAGAAAAAAATAAATAAATAAATAGGGCCAGCTGGTGGCAAGTGCAAAGTAAGTGCAGACAAGTGCTGAGAAGGGGGGGGGGCTGTAGGGATACAGAGACAGTCCCGCAGTGCAGAGGTTGCCAGGGAGGCAGTGCAAGTGGAGAGTGGCTGGGCCCAGGACCGAGGTCGGTGAGAATGGCCCAGTTGCAGATTCAGTGCAGTTTCAGTGAAGGATTTAGCAGGGGAGAGGGAGAGAGAAAGCAGAGGCAAAGAGGAAGGTTTTGAGGTGCTTCCGGAACCGGAGATGGTTCTCCTCAAGTTTCAGGGAGGCACGAAGGCTGTTCCAGAGGGAGGCCCTTGCCGCAGAGAGAGATCTACCCCCAGCTCGTTGCTTCGAGAAGCGGCTAACCCTGAGGGAGTTGGAGACGGATGAGCGAAGGGCTCGGGAAGGAAGATATTTAGGAAGAGAGAGTTGAAGGTATTTAGGCCCCAGGCCCCAGAAGGCCTTGTGGACAATGCAGAGGGTTTTGAACTTAATCCTCGCAGCCACTGGGAGCCAGTGTAGAGATTTCAGTCCTTGAGAGATACGGTCCCTGGGCTTGAGGCCAAGGACAAGTCTCGCAGTTCTGTTCTGGATGAGTTGCAGAGGGCGGAGAGTGGAAGCAGGCAGATTAAGATAGAGGCTGTTACAGTAGTCCAGCTTCGAGAGAATCAGGGCTCGGGAGACAGTGAGCTTCTGGGGGGAAGGAGAGGAATGGAACAATACCTCTGAGGAGGTGCAGCTGGTAGTGTGACTTCTTAGAGACGTCAGATATATGAGGAGAGAAGGAGAGTGTGGCGTTGAAGATGACCCCGAGGTTTTTTGCCTTGCAGGTAGGAGCAGGAAGAAGGCCAAGAGAGGCTGGCCAGAGAGCTGCAGGGAAGGAAGGAGTGGGTGTGCCGATGAGTAGAATCTCAGTCTTACTGGCATTAAGGCAGAGGTCATTGGCGGCACACCATTCCTGGATACCAGACAGACAGACAGAGATGAGGGAAGGAGAGGAGGAGGCCGAGGGTAGCCTGAAAATGAGCTGGGTATCATCCGCATAGCACTGAAAGTTGGGGCAGAGAGCGGCGATGCGGTGGGCAAGGAGTGCCAGATACTGGTTGAACAGCCAGGGACAGAGATTAGATCCCTGGGGGACACCACAGGTGGAGCAAAAGATGTCAGAGAGGAAGGACCCCCAGTTGGACCTGGGGGGGTCGATTGGAAAGGAAAGAGGTCAGCCACGCCAGAGCCTGACCAGTGATACCCAGGTTATCACGGAGACGGTTGAGCAGGATGGCATGGTTGACAGTGTCAAAGGCAGAAGAGAGATCGAGCAGAATGAGAACACACGGAGTGTTGGAGTCGAGGTTCAAGAGCAGGTCCTCACGGATGTTCAGGAGAGCAGTTTCCGTGCTTCTGGCAGCTCAGAAGCCAGATTGATGGTCATGAAGACTACCAACAGATTCAGCATAGAGGTTAAGCTGGGAGATGGCCAGTTTCTCCACGAGCTTGCCCAGGAAGGGAGTGATGGAGATTGGGCGATAGTTAGCCGGGCAGGAGGGGTCGGAAGAGGGTTTCTTAAGAAGATGGTGCACAAGGGAGTGCTTGAGGGGGGGGGGGAAGACTCCAGAGGCGAAAGAGTGGTTGCAAAAGTCAGCCAGGGCAGGAGCCAGGGAGTCGATGTGTTCCTTGATAGTTTTGGAGGAACAGGGGTGAACCTGTTTAGACGAGACTTTAATAGATCGGACTTGTCTGGAAACCTCGTCAGCAGAAAAAAGGAGAAAGGCAGATAACGAGGGAGGAGGGGTGGCTGCAGAAGGGCCAGAGGAAGAGCCGGGAAGGGAGGGAGGGAGGGAGGTGATAGGAGGAGAGTGAAGACAGGATGTCCTGAGTTTTAGAGATGAAGTGAGAGGCCAGTGCAGTGCAGAGGGCCTGGGAGGGGACAGGAGAGGTAGAGACTGCAGCAGGGTTGGCAAGCTCCTTGCAGATTTTAAAGAGTTCGGCCGAGTTGTTAGATGCCACAGAGATGCGGGCTTGGATAAGGGCTCTCTTCTTGGTGAGAACGGAGAAACACTGGAGAAACACCCCCTGATAAGGAAGGGAAGAGGCTCTGTGCACTCGGGAAGAGGGTTCCTGCCTCGGCGGCTTTCGCTACGCGGATTGCCAACAATACAACCCTGTTGGCAAGTAATGCTGATGCCCACTGGGCCTTGTTACGTGAAGGCCTACAGGAGGTTCCTGAACCACTTTGCACCCGTCTTTTGGCCACGGTTACCGAAGGCACTCAAGTGAAACAAAGCATTGTTAAAAATACCTTAAATGCTGTAGAAACGTCTGGGCGTTCCTTAGTTCAAGGCGTACTCCTCAAAAGGCATGCATGGCTTAGGAACTCTGGGTTCAATCCAGAGACTCAGGCGTCCCTCATTAACAAACCCCTGGAGGGCTCCAACTTGTTTGGAAAGGCGGTTGTTGACGCCCTGGAATCAGCGAAAAAGGAACATGAAACCTTGAAGACCCTGGACCAGATCACTAAACCCTCTAACAGGCGTGTACCTAGCAATAGGCGTCTTTTACATGGCCAACGCCAGCCTCAGCAGCAGTATGCCTCAGGCAACAACTGGTCCTCCCCTCAAGGAACCAGTGGTTATAACACGCCGTATGCCCAGAGAGGCCAACGCCGTGGCAAAGGAAGGGGTCTGGCCCCTACTCCTAGAGTCTCACCGGCCGCAGTCACTAAATGACTCGAAGATTCGGGTCCCCTCCCATGCCTCCCCGGTCGGGGGCCGGTTAACATCTTTTCTCCAGGCATGGGAGGGAATTACCACAGACCGTTGGGTACTGCCAACAATAGCCCACGGCTACTGTATCGAGTTCAGCCGGTCCCCGACATTCAGACCTCCAAAGGGAAGACGTCTCACATCAGAACACCTTCTCATCCTTCAGGAAGTAGAATCGCTGCTGGAAAAAGGAGCCATAGAGGTTGTGCCTCTGTCACAGGTAAAGGAGGGTATTTATTCAGTGTACTTCCTTGTACCCACAAAGGATCTATGCTCCCTGTATTAGATCTGCGTCCAGCAAACAAATTTGTAAAATCTCAAAAATGTTGTATGTTGACTCTGCAGGAAGTAATCCCCCTGCTCACACAGGAGGATTACATGGCAACACTGGACATGAAAGATGCATACTTTCATATTTCAATGTTGCCAGCGCACAGGAAATGCCTCGGGTTCGTGATAGAAGGCAAACACTATCAGTTCAAAGTGCTACCCTTCGGGAAATTCATGAAATTACTGGCAGCGGCTCATCTGCGCGTGTTGTCAATTCCGGTTTATCCTTACCTAGACGACTGGCTCATAACAGGGGATTCTTACGAAACATGCTTCTCGAATACCCAAAAGACTATAGACCTCTTGTTCCACCTAGACTTCTCCATCAACGAGAAGAAGTCCAGTCTAGATCCCAGCCAGGTCAAGCAATTCCTAGGGGCTCTAATTCAAACAAGGGACTTCCCCTCCAACGAGAGGGTCCAAAACATGCTGTTTCAGATCCCTCAATATGTAGCCGGTCGAGAGGTGACAGTACGCAAAGCCATGCGATTGCTAGGAGTGATGGTGTCATGGATTTACTTGGTTCCTCATGCGCGCATGCGCCCAATGCAAGAGTGGCTCAACAGCCAGTGGTGTCAGGCCAGCGAACAATGGGACGATCTAGTGGTTGTCTCGCAAGCCCTGGTTCTATCGCTGCGGTGGTGGTCGAGGGAGAACCTTGTGAAGGGGAAATCCTTCACCACCCCCGCATTGGAAATATTTTAACCACAGACGCATGACTCACAGGATGGGGGGGGCTCACCTGTCCCATCAGACTGCGCACAGAGTTTGGACTTCAAGTGTGGCGTCCAACCATATAAACCTTCTGGAATTGTTGGCGGTCTTCAAAGCACTGAAGGCCTTCCAGACACATCTACAAGGAAATACAGTGCTTATCCTCACGGACAGCACCACAGCCATGTATTACCTGAACAAGCAGGGGGCACTCTCTCCAGGACTGTCCAAGCTGTCCCAGAACATCTGGAGGTGGGCTCTCAAACACATGTACCCAGTGGTCGAAGTGTACAAAAAGAAGTAGTGGAGCTATGCTTCCTGCTGCCCTGCTCTCGCTCCCCACAAACCCCATCACTACGCCCCCTCCCACACACAATACACACACCCAGGCACTTGCACCTGCTGTTTAAGGGAACGTTCAGTGCAGTGCAGTGAAAGTGCAAGTTTCAACTTCTTCCTACACTTTTATTTTTAAAAGGAAACCATTCCGGAACGGTTTATTTTTAAAAATAAAAGTATAGGAGCTGTAAAAGGAAATTTAAAAAAGTAGAGGAGCACTGCTGCCGACCGCTCCTGCTCACTTCGACCACTGCATGTACCAGGGGAACTCAATCTTCTGGCAGACGGACTCCGCAGAGAATTCCCTGTACCAGCAGAGTACCAATGGCGATTACACAGAGACATCGTCTCCCAACGTTTTCGCAGAATGGGGCTTCCCAGAGATCGACTTGTTTGCAACTCTGGAGAACGCCCAATGCCAAGATTACGCCTCCAGGTGCCCCCACAACCGCTCCAAGGGAAACGGACTCTGGATAACATGGTCAGGGAAATTTGTCTATGCCTCTCCCCTTCTCAACAAGATAGTGCACAAGATGCACCAGGAACCAGTTATGATGATACTGGTGGCCCCCATGTGGGCCCGCCAACCCTGGTTCCCTCATCTGATGGAGATGTCACTATCTCCTCCAATGAAACTACCATTCCCATACAACATGTTGTCACAGGACAGGAGCCGGACGCTGCACCCATGCCCACAGGCCCTGAACTTGGCAGCCTGGCTCCTGAGTTCATAGAATTTGGACATTTGCAGCTCCCTCAGAGATGCATGGACATTCTCAGGGAAGCAAGGAAACCGAACACTCGTTACTGCTACTCTAGTAAGTGGAAACGGTTCGTCATCTGGTGTAACTCAAGGAGCATCAACCCCGTTAACTGCTCTCCCACACATATTGTTTTATACCTGACTCACTTACTGGACTCAGGTTTAGTCTTTAATTCCATTAAAGTTCACCTAGCTGCACTCTCCGCCTACACTACGTGACAACGTAAGGTGTCATGGTGGAAGGTTCCAGTTATTAAAGCCTTCATGAAGGGAGTGAAAAGAATTCACCCTCCTATATCTAACCCAGCTCCCGGATGGGACCTGAATGGCGTGTTAACCAGGCTAATGCGCTCCCCCTTCGAGCCCATGCATAGAGCGAGCCTTTAGGATCTCACTCTTAAGACGGTTTTCTTAATAGCTATCACCTCCATTAGCAGAGTGAGTGAACTACAAGCGCTCTCAATCTTAGACCCCTTTGTGACAGTTCACAAAGATAAGGTGGTTCTACGCACACACCCTAGGTTTGCACCTAAATTCATATCAAGGTTCCATGTCAACCAGTCAATAGAACTACCAACGTTCTTTCAAAACCCATCAAACTTTGGAGAGAAGAGCCTGCAAACACTTGATGTGCGCAGGGCGGTCATGTTCCATATGGAAAGAACTCGACCACTAAGAAAGACTAATCCGTTCTTTGTCTCAGTGGCGGCAGGAAGAGGAGATGCAGTTTCCAAATCCACTATATCTAGATGGATTGTCCAGTGCATCACTCTGTTACACTCTTGCTAAGAGAGAACTGTCCTTCAAGCCTAGAGCACATTCTACTCGAGGCACTGGGGCATCCATAGCATTCATTGCAAATGTTCCCCTTGAGTCCATTTGCAAAGCGGCAACCTGGAGTTCTGTACACATCTTTACAACTGCCCTATTGTCTAAATGCCCAGTCTAGATCAGATTCCCAGGTGGGACAAGCAGTACTAAGACATCTTTTCTCTACTGTTCCTTCTCACAACCGACCTCCAACTCTGGGTACTGCTCGCTAGTCTATGCGCAGCATGTGATCCTAAGCAGATTAACAAACATCAGAAGACATGCATTACTTACCGTAAAAGCATTTCTGATGATTGTATCTGCTTAGATTCACATGCGCCCACCCTTCCTCGCCACTCGAATGGAAGGAACATAGACGTCCTATTACTTTTCTCTCTTTTTTGTAGTCACTCACGTTAGTCATAAGGCTCCCTCATGGCAGAAAAAATACAATCGGAGGGAGCTCAGCGCATGAGGGAACACTGCATGTCACTATAGGGATAGTGTTAGACACGCCTATGCCGACGTCCCCTTTCGACTCTCGAAAGACAAGATGCAATACTCTGCGGTGATCACTGGATGTCGGACTATATGCACAGCATGTGAATCGAAGCAGATACAATCATCAGAAATGCTTTTACGTTAAGTAATGCATGTCATATTTCTGAGGCTTGTGGAATCTTCTTAGATCACATGCTTTGCATAGGCTGACATCTAGTGGAAGCTGCAGAGTATTAGTTGTTGTTTTCAAAACTCGAAAAGTGACGTCGACAGGGCGTGCCAGTAATACTATCCCTAGTGTGACGCCCACTGTACCCATGATCCCTCACGCGTCGAGGTCCCTCAGATTGTTCTTTTCCACCATGCTAGACGGACGTGTATAGCCGAGTACCTTTCGGCGATAAGCCATTGAATTTGTATAGTTAAGGTAGTTTTTCTTGCTATCCTTTCATCGACTGCCTAACACCACGCAGAGGAAAGAGAAAGAATACTGCCATCGGAGATCATCACAACGGACCGTACGGCCTTGGAAGGCCGCCCCAGGCCTCTGCCCAGACAGTAGGGAGAGAGGGGGGAGGCCATTGCTAGGATGCCACTTTAGAATGCATATTCTCCCCTGCCTACACTTTGTTCGCCCAGCTGCCATCTCCTTAACCCAGAATTGTGGAAAACACTCCATTTAAGTTTTTCCCTAAATGCAACCGTAAATTCCCCTGGGTGGACAAACAATTAGTTTGCAACTTGTGTCTCCCGAGAGATGATGTTGAAACGTCTTGTCGAGCGTGCAGGCTCTTCAAGCCTAATACGTTGAAGGGCCATTCCACTAAACGCTAGGCCCACTACGCCAGGCAACTCGAGGCCATGGAGGTAGAAGGAGCCTTCAGCGATGGCAGCGATGCTGCACTTTCGGACGACGAGGGCACCGGAGTAGCTTCAGCTACCCAAGCGCAGGCCCCCGACCCCGTAGAAAAAACTGGCAGCCATGTTGTGAGGACTAGACCCGGCGGCGATAGCGCTTCAAAAGCACACACCACAAAACACACAAGTCCCAGTCTACATGCGACAGATGAGTTGAATACTCGACAACGTTCGACACCCGTGAACGGTCAACCGAGTCCCAGTCCTCTGGGGAATCACGTTCAAGATCGCATCACGACAGGACTAAAACGTCAAGGGTGTCGCACGAAAAACACCTTCCGAAGGTCGTTCGTCTGCGGACGAAGCCTCAGCCCCCACACTCGAAGTTTGACGTTCTTCATCTAGTAAAACGTCAGGCCCCAAAAATTCTGTTACACACTCCTCTGGGCCCCCGGGTGGGGAAAAGCACCATAAGAAATCCTCTAAGACCCATCATAAGTACAAGAGTCCTACTAGGGACAGGTCTTCACAAAAGAGAATATTATCCAAGCACATAGATAAACCTAGAGACGGTCTAGGCCAAAGCTTATGCTTCCTACTAATGAAGACATGGGTATTCCCGATACTGTAATCCCAAGTTCACAGGAATGGTCTTCGCAGGATATCGACTGAGTTATGTGAAGAATGACCTTTATTGTGAATTTCTTTGAAAAAAATCCAGATTACCTTCAAAGTTTTCAGATCACCCCTCCCACCTCAGCCCCTTCTAGCTCTCAAACCTCTGCCTCTCAACCTCCTACCAAGAGGGCTCACTCTGATGTCCCCACACAGGGCAGAAGTATAGGTCTATATGACCCTGAAATAGATCCAGAAGACCAGGACGATCTTTCATTTGTAGAAACATCTGACCCTCAACTTATTGATGAGGACACAGACGATCTTTATTATGGGGACGAGGAGGACCCAGATCAGGAGGCGAACATGGATTCCATAGATTCTCCTATTAATCAGGACTCTCCAGTGGTAGATTCCCCTGTAGATGGTCCTAAGTCTTAACCAAGGCGGCAGAACACTTCCGCATTGACACACAGGAGGTACAGGAAGACAGAGACTTCACTGAACAATTGTTGGGAGACAGAAAGACAGTAGGGCAGTCTATCCCCTGCTAAAATCTGTGCAACGTAGAATCCAACCTTCTTTGGAAGCACCTAATCTCACACGGGCGGTTAACCCACGTGTGGAAAAACTGTTCAGGCCTGCACCTTCACACCCCTTATACATAAGAGGCCAGTTAAAACCAGACTCTTTGGTGGTTACAACCAAACGAAAGAGAGCAGGCACACCCCTTGCTTTCTCTGAGGCTCCTCCGGATAAGGAGAGCAAGAAGATATATGCAATGGGCAGAAAAGTAGCCTCTTCTGCAGCCTACCAGACAAGAATTGTGATGCTACACTTTTGGCAAGTGACAACTGCCATAAGTGGGAGGAGGTTTTGCGTTACTCTCATCTGCACCTGAGCGACTTAAATCTCAATTAGCTCAGGTGGTAGCAGACGGAAGAGCTGTGTCTACTTGTCTCCTCAAGTCAAATTTTGACGCGGCTGAAAATACAGGGAGAGTTATCGCAGAGGGCACTATTATAAAAAAAAGCACGCATGGCTTCGCCAATCAGGCTTCAGGCCAGAAACACAGGCCACCCTAATTAATATGCCAGTGGAACCTGATGTGCTCTTAGGTAAAGCTGTAGAAGGCGCACTTAAGACAGCAAAGGATAAGTATGACACTCTAAAGTTCTTAGGTCAGCTCACGAACAAGCCCACGGGGCAAAGAGGTAACAGCAATTTTCGCTGCTTTCGGGCCAAAATTCCCAAAGATGGTCCGGATACAACCAAGGCCAAGGTTCCTATGGCAACAATCAAGGACAAACCTTTCAAGGCTATCCACGAGGACAATGTAGAGGTCGTGGTCATCGGGGCAGGGGCCCCACTCGAGGGTGCACACCACCTCAGAGCAAGTGACATTCCGCTCCAGGTACCCACCCATGGATCTCCAGTAGGGGGACGCATTTCCAACTTCACCCACGAATGGGAGGGTATCACCTCGGACAGATGGGTGCTGTTCACGGTAGCAGGGGGCTACTGCATAGAACTCCTTCAACGTCCTCGCGGCCACCCCCCGAGACAAAAGGTCCACTCAGAGCAACATCTGCGGATCCTTCTAGAAGAAATAAGTGCTTCTATTAAAGGACTCCATAGAAGTGGTCCCAGCCAACCAGGTAAACAGGGGTATTTATTCAACTTACTTCCTTGTGTCAAAAAAGATCTGACTATGCGCCCAGTATTAGATTTAAGGCCTGCGAACAAGTATGTCAAGCCACAAAGGTTCCGCATGACTAAACTCCAAGAGGTAATCCCCCTACTAAAAAAGGGGGATTACATGGCAACATTGGATATGAAAGATGCCTATTTTCATATTTCCATGTTCCCAGCGCACAGAAGATTCTTGCGTTTCAAGATAGACAGCCAGCTCTACCAGTTCAAGGTGCTGCCCTTCGGAATAGTCTCAGCTCCAAGGGTATTCACCAAGGTACTGGCGGTGGTGGCAGCGCATCTGCGCAGGGAGGCAATCCCAGGGTACCCTTACCTGGACGACTGGCTCATCACAGGGGAAACCCCTGTAATTTGCAGATTAAACATTCAAAGAACAATCGACCTCCTCTTCCAATTGGGCTTCTCGATCAACGAGCAAAAATCAAGCCTGGTACCAAGCACCTCAAAACAGTTCTAGGAGCTGTCCTAAACTCCCAGCAGGAGGGGCTGGCCTTTCCATCAGAGGAAAGAATTTGAAATATGTTGCTGCAAATTCCTCAATATCAATCTGGTCGTCAAATAAGGGTATGCAAAGCAATGTGTTTGCTAGGCATGATGGCATCTTGCATTTACCTGGTTCCGCGCGCCTGCGCATGTGACCCATGCAGGACTGGTTGGCAAAACAGTGGTCTCAAGTAAGTGGTCAGTGGGATGATCTAGTGGTCGTTTCGCCAACACTAGTACAAAGTCTTCGCTGGTGGACAAGAGAGAATCTTACAAAAGGGAAAGCCTTTTACGATCCAGAGATACAAGCCGTCGTCCCAACAGACGCCTCCGTGGCAGAGTGGGGAGCTCACTACCTTCACAACACAGCTCGGGGTCTCTGGTCTCACACAGTGGCTCAGAACCACATCAATCTACTAGAACTTCTGGCAGTCTTCAGAGCGCTTCGGGCATTTGAACCCCTCCTATCCAACCTGTCAGTGACGATCGTAACAGACACCACGATGGCGATGTTTTCCTTAAACAAATAAGGGGGCACTCTTTCGCCAAATCTGTCCAAGCTTGCCCAGAAAATTTGGAAATGGGCACTCAGACGGAAGATTTACCTGTCATCCCAACATGTTCCAGGGGATCTCAATTCACTAGAGGGCGCTCTAAGTAGAGACCCCCTCCCAGAGGAACACGAATGGCGACTACACGAAGCCGTAGTAGATCTCTTCTCTCAGTGGGGTTTCCCCACTATAGACTTATTCGCCACAGGCAAAAACAGACAATGTCCAGACTTCGCAGCCAGGTTCCCCCAGCTAGGCTCCAAGGGGAACGCTCTATGGATGAATTGTTCAGGGATGTTTGCCTATGATTTTCCACCAACCTCTCTGATGAGGAAGGTGGTCAACAAGATGCACAGGGAATCGGCGACGCTCATCCTAGTTGCTCTTATGTGGGTGAGACAACCATGGTTTCCACACCTATGCAAATTGGGGAGCCTCCCGTGCTGGTACAACCTACTCTCCCAGCATGAAGGACAAACAGTGCATCCTCAACCCAACTCGATGAACTTGGCGGCATGGCTCCTGAAGTCAGTTCGGCCATCACAATTTACCCCAGAAATGTATGGATATCTTAAGAGTCAAGAAAACCTAACACAAAGCACTGTTACTTTGATAAGTGGAAAAGATTTGTTATTTGGTGCCAGAATAAACAAATCAACCCAATTGATTGAACTCCTTCCAATATTGTCACCTATATGCTCCACCTACTGGATGCAGGGTTAGTATTTAATTCACTCAAGGTACACCTGGCGACGCTGTCAGCCTACACCACCTCCCATAACAAGGTGTCATGGTGGAAAGTGCCAGTTGTCAAAGCCTTTTTGGAAGGGGTAAAGAGACTCCACCCTCCAATTTGTAACCCACCACCAGGTTGGGACCTTAATGCGGTGCTTGCTAAACTCATGGGACCTCCCTTTCAACCCATGCATAAAGCTAGTCTCAAACAGCTGACTTATAAAACTGCCTTCTTAGTAGTGATTACATCCATAAGAAGGGTCCCTGAAATTCAAGCCCTGTCAGTGCAGGATCCTTTCTTTACTGTTCATAAGTATAAACTGGTTGTGTGCACTCACCCTAGGTTTTCACCTTAGTTAATTTCACAATTCCATGTTAACCAGTCTGTTGAGCTACCGGCCTTCTTCCAAGAACCCAAAAGCTCTGCTGAGGTGAATCTCCACACACTAGATGTGAGGAGAGCGGTCCTCTACTATGTAGAACAGACCAGGCCGCTAAGGAAGACAGATCAACTGTTCGTCTCTGTAGCTGCAGGCAGAGGAGGAGATCGCGTCTCTAAAGGTGCCATCTCCAAATGGATAGTCAAATGTATCCAGCTGTGTTACTCCCCTTCAGATAAAACTCTGCCTTTTACGCCAAGGGCCCACTCTACAAGAGGCACTGGGGCCACTCTGGCTTTCATTGCAAATGTACCCCTTGACACCATTTGCAAAGCAGCTACATGGAGCTCTATTCACACCTTTACTCGGCACTACTGCATTGACACTCATTCCAAACAGATACTCAAGTGGGACAAGCGGTTCTAAGACATTTATTTGCTCCTGACCCTTCTCACATCCCACCTCCTTCTAACACTGCTTGCTAATCTATGCACAGCATGTGATTTAAGCAGATTCCACAAGCCTCAGAAAGGATACATTACTCACCGTAATCTTATTTCTGATGCTTGTATCTGCTTAGATTCACATGCGCCCGCCCTTCCTCCCCTCTGAGAGAAGGCGCATGGATGCTTGTAGTCTTATATATGTTATTTGCTTGGATACTCTGTACTCGCGCTACTCCTCATGCTACCTCATGTCAGATAAAATACAATCTGAGGTTCCTACATGCGTGAGGGATCATGGGTACAGTGGGCGTCACACTAGGGATAGTATTACTGGCACGCCCTATGTCGACACCCATTTACGAGTTTGGAAAAACAAACTGTAATACTCCGCAGCTTCCACTAGATGTTGGCGTATGTACAGCATGTGAATCTAAGCAGATACAAGCATCAGAAATACGATTACGGTGAGTAATGTACCATATACATATATATTTCTGAGGCTTGTGGAATCTGCTTAGATCACATGATGTGCATAGGCCGACATCTAGTGGAAGCTGCAGAGTATTAGTTTGTTTTTTGAAACTCGAAAATAGGCGTCGACACAGGGCGTGCCAGTAATACTATC
Organism: Ambystoma mexicanum; assembly: GCF_040938575.1. Classification (NCBI taxonomy): domain Eukaryota; kingdom Metazoa; phylum Chordata; class Amphibia; order Caudata; family Ambystomatidae; genus Ambystoma; species Ambystoma mexicanum. The sequence continues at coordinate 1,304,719,686 of NC_090933.1, forward strand.
CCTGGTGTGACGTCCACTGTACCCATGATCCCTCACTTGTCTAGGACCCTCAGATTCTTTTTTTCCGCCATACTGCTCGGAATCATCCCGCGGAGTTCCCTGGCCTTAGCCATAATTTTTGCTAAATATCATATTGCCCTGTTTTCTCCATCCCAACGTCGAGTCACTGAAGTCCGACACTTGACGCCGGCCCGGAGAAGAAAACAACCGTCGAGAGCTGCACAACGGACTTTGGGCCTTTGGAAGGCCTCTGTAAGTAGGGAGAGTGGGGGGTGGTACATACTCAACACTATATATATATATATTTCTGATGTTTGTTAATCTGCTTAGAATCACATGCTGTGCATAGGTCCGACATCCGGTGGTCACTGCGGAGTATTGCATTTTGTTTTTCGTAGTCGAAAAGGGGATGACGACAAGGCGTGTCTGTAACACTATCCCTATAGTGACGTGCGTTGGACCCACAATCCCTCACGCGTCGAGGTCCCTTCAGCTACTGGTCGCCTTTATGCGGAGCTCCTAGAGAGACATTGCAAAATAGTTTCTTCGACCTTTGATCGTTGGTCATTAATATCAATAACGTAGATCCCCCCACCCCCCGCCCCCCTCGACGCAGAGCTGTTTCTCCGCCGAGCAAGATCTTCGACGGAAGGACAAGCGGAGGGGATCCTTCGGCGCTGCCGAACACGTAGCCAGGCCTCGCCGACCATACACAGTAGGGAGAGTGGGGTTTTGTGGTCTTTCTTCTCTTTAAGAATGCCTTTCTCTTTCCCCTCCCTCTCTTTCGAGGTCGTAGTCACACTTATTGCCCTCAGCTATGGAGAGGACGCCATTTAGGTTTTGCCCACTTTGCAAAGGTAAATATACCTGGAAGGATAAGCACAAACGGTGCAACCGTTGCTTACCCCTCGATCACCAGGAGGACGGCTGTGTGGCCTGTAAATTACTAAAGCCCAAAACTCTAAAAGACCGCAGGGTCAAAAGGTGGGCGGCCTACGCCATGTCTAGGTCTGACTCCTCGCCCGCTGCCGCCGTTGCCGAGTGTGACGAGGACAGTGACTACACGGCCCCCGTAACGGAAGCTGTAGACCTCTCAAAGGAGCGTTCACGCTCCTCGTCGTCCGTCCCCGGCCCCGACAAGCCTGGCTCACGCCCAGCTTATAGGGATGAACACCCCGGCGACAAGGACGCACACGGAAAAACACCAAAGCACATACCCCCTGGGAAGACGAAGGCAGCCATAGCGCCAACGGGGAACGCCGGGCCCACTGGCGTCTTCCGGCGACTGGGCATTCTAAAAATAAGGGCGCCAACACCAAAACCTCCGGCGACGCGCATCGCAAGAGCGCTCACGTTGCGGGCAAGGACTCGACGGGCAAAGGCTCGACGGCGACCGATCCCTCGGAAGAGAGAATGATTGCCGAAACCTCGCGCGCATAGCATCTAAGGACGGCCAGAGACGTACGGCGAGTGAGACGCCGAAAACCGCGCACAAGGCCAAAGATACGCCGAAAGCGCCGGAAAACAGATCAGGCCAGTTCCTGATGCCGACAGAAGGCCCTAGCCAGCGAGAAGGCTACTCAGAAGGCGAAGGCTCTCTTTCTACGACGTTATGGGACAGAACCAGACAATTAGAGGAGGAAGAAACTCCTTTTTCATTCCCAGACCATCCCGGCCGACCTCAGTGGACCTTTGAAAGGTTCCTGACCTGTATGGATAAACTAGACGGGTCCATGTCCATCCCAGAAGACAGGACACCCAAGAGACCAAGGGAGGCACCCCTGGAGAGTCCAAGGGCTAAATACCAAAAGTTTTATAACCCCATACAGGAGGACCCCATACAGGAGGACATATACTCTCACAATCCCACTGAGGAAGACACCTTCTTCCAGGAGGAAGATGAGTTCACCTATGTTGAAGACCAACAAGAAGAGGAAGGTTTTCACGAGGAAACTAACCTATGTGAGGAGGGATTCCAGGAGGACACAGGCGAGGGCGACCCAAATCCCTGGCAGTCACCGGCTAGGTCGACAGACACAGGCAGTAGCAGTATAGTCATCAGGTCTACTTGAAACTACACCAGTCAGGAACCCTTCGCCTGTCGATGATCAACCCACCTTCAATGCACTGCTTAAGAAGGCAGCGGCACCTTTCGAAATTGAAACTGGGGAAGTCACCCCAGACACCGATTTTGTGGAGAGGATTATCAAGGAAAAACCCCCCACTAGCCAAATTATACCCATCCTCGCCTCAGTTAAGAGACGTATTACACCTTCTCTTTCCACTCCTGCATTGGTGAGAGGGGTCAATCCGAGGATTGAGAAACTGTTCTGTCCCTCTCAATCAGACCCATTATATATTAAGGGTCACTCAATCCTGGACTCCCTGGTCGTGACCAACACCAGGAAAAGGGCAGGAGTCCCACTATCTACCAGCGAGGCACCCCCAGATAAAGAGGGGAAGAAGCTGTATGCCCTAGCCAAGAGAATCACCACCTCTGCAGCATTCTCTGCCAGAATCGCCAATAATAATACCCTATTGGCAAGCTACGCCGATGCTCAATGGGCTAAGCTCAAACAGGACATCGAAGAAGTTCCCGAACCCCTAAGGACTCGTTTGCTGGCTACAGTTAACGAGGGCTCTCTGGTCAATCAAAGCATCGTCAAGAATACCCTCGATGCAGCAGAGACGGCTGGCCGCACTTTGGTACAAGGAATTTTACTGAAGCGTCACTTCTGGCTTCGCAATTCCGGATTTAAGGCGGAAACACAAGCGTCCCTTATTAATAAACCCATAGAGGAGTCCAACCTCTTTGGGAGAGCAGTGTATGACGCGCTGGAGAATGCGAAGAAAGAATTTGACACAATAAATACCTTAGACCAAATTTCAAAACCCACTAACAGGCGGGGATTTGGTAATAAGCGCTTTTTTCGTGGACAACGCCAGCAACAAAACCAACAACAGTATTCTGCCAACAACTACCAGGGTAATAGCGGCCAGTACAATCAGAGGGGTCAACGCCGTGGCAAAGGAAGAGGTCGGGGTTCCACCCCCAGAGGCTCCCAAGCCACCAACACCACCAAGTGATGTGAAGATTCGCGTCCTCTCCCATGCAACGCCGGTCGGGGGCCGGTTAACATCCTTTCTTCCAGCATGGGAGGGAATAACATCAGACCGCTGGGTACTTTCCACCGTAGCCCGCGGCTACTGTATAGAGTTCAACAGTTCCCCAACATACAGACCCCCGAGGGAACGCCGCATGACACCAGAACACCTCGCCATCCTTCTCCAAGAAGTGGACCAACTGCTGGAAAAAGGAGCCATAGAGGTCGTGCCTCTATCTCAGGTTATGGAAGGTATTTATTCAGTGTACTTCCTTGTACCCAAAAAGGATCTAACCATGCGCCCTGTATTAGATCTGCGCCCAGCAAACAAGTTTGTCAAACCCCAAAAGTTTCGTATGGTGACCTTACAGGAAGTGATCCCACTGCTATCACAGGGAGATTACATGACAACACTGGACATGAAAGATGCATACTTTCATATTTTAATGTTGCCAGCGCACAGAAAATACCTCAGGTTCATGATAGAGGGCAAACACTACCAGTTCAGAGTGCTACCCTTCGGCATAGCATCTGCACCAAGGGTATTCACAAAAGTACTGGCAGTGGCAGCGGCCCACCTGCGCAGGTTATCCATCCCAGTATACCCTTACCTCGACGACTGGCTCATAACAGGGGATTCTTACGAGACATGCTTCTCAAATACCCAAAAGACTGTAGACCTTTTATTCCAACTGGGCTTCTCCATCAACGAGAAGAAGTCCATCTTAGACCCCAGCCAAGTCAAACAATTCCTAGGGGCTGTAATTCGAACAAAGGACGGCCTTGTCTTCCCCTCCAACGAGAGGGTCCAAAACATGCTGTTTCAGATCCCCCAATATGTGGCAGGTCGAGAGGTGACGGTGCGCAAAGCGATGCGCTTGCTAGGAATGATGGCGTTGTGTATTTATTTGGTACCTCACGCGCGCCTGCGCATGTGCCCAATGCAAGAGTGGCTCAACAGCCAGTGGTGTCAGGCCAGCGGACAATGGGACGATCTAGTGGTGGTCTTGCAGGCCTTGGTTCTCTCGCTATGGTGGTGGACAAAGGAAAACCTGATAATAGGAAAACCCTTTGCCACACCCGCAGTGGAGGCCACTCTAAACACGGACGCATCCCTCACAGGATGGGGGGCTCACCTATCCCATCAGTCTGCTCACGGAGTGTGGACTCCGAGCGTAGCATCCAAGCACATAAACCTACTGGAGCTACTGGCGGTGTTCAAAGCACTAAAAGCCTTCCAGGAACACCTACAAGGGAAGACAGTGATGGTCCTTACAGACAGCACCACAGCCATGTACTACATCAACAAGCAGGGGGGCACCCACTCTCCAGGACTGTCCAAGCTGTCCCAGAATATATGGAAGTGGGCTCTCAGACACATGTTCCTACTGTCACAACACGTACCAGGGGAACTCAATCTGCTAGCAGACGAACTCAGCAGAGACTTCCCCCTGCACGAAGACATCGTCTTAGACGTCTTCACGCAATGGGGATTCCCGGAAATAGACCTGTTCGCAACTCTGGAGAACTCACAATGCCAAAGTTACGCCTCCAGGTACCCCCAGAACCAGTCCAAGGGGAACGGTCTGTCGATTCAATGGTCAGGGAAATTTGTTTACGCCTTTCCCCCGACTCCCCTTCTCAACAAAGTTGTGCACAAGATGCACCAGGAACAAGTTTCCATGATACTAGTAGCCCCAATGTGGGCCCGGCAGCCATGGTTCGCTCACTTGATGGAGATGTCCCTATCTCCCCCAGTGAAACTTCCCTGCCCCTACAACATGAAGTCACAGGACAAGGGCAGGACGACTGCATCCATGCCCTCAGACCATGAACTTAGCAGCCTGGCTCCTGAGATCATAGAATTTGGACATCTACAACTTCTGCAGAGATGTATGGACATCCTCAGGGAAGCCAGAACACCTAATACTCGCCACTGCTATTCTAGCAAGTGGAGAAGATTTGTCATCTGGTGTAGAGGTAAGAGCATCAACCCGGTCGACTGCTCTCCCACACACATTGTTCTGTACTTGACCCATTTACTGGATTCAGGTCTAGTGTTCAATTCCATTAAAGTCCACCTGGTGGCACTTTCTGCATACACCACTTCCCAACTTAGTGTCGTGGTGGAAGATACCAGTTATCAAGGCCTTCATGGAGGGGGTAAAGAGAATACACCCTCCGATAGCTAACCCAGCTCACGGATGGGACTTAAATGTGGTACTTTCCAGACTCATGGGCTCGCCATTTGAACCCATGCACAAGGCAACTCTTAAAGACCTCACTCTTTAAGACTGCTTTCCGAATAGCTATCACCTCCATTAGGAGAGTAAGTGAACTACAGGCTCTTTCTGTTCTAGACCCCTTCGTAACAGTTCACAAAGATAAGGTGGTTCTACGCACACACCCAAGGTTTGCACCGTAATTCATCTCGAAATTCCATGTAAACCAGTCAATAGAACTACCAACGTTCTTTCAAAACCCTTCCAACTTGGGAGAAAAGTCTGCATACACTGGATGTGCGCAGAGCTGTCATGTTCTACATGGAAAGAACCAGGCCACTGAGAAAGACTAATCAGTTCTTTGTCTCGGTGGCAGCACGAAGAGAAGGAGATGCAGTCTCAAAGTCCACTATATCTAGATGGATTGTTCAATGCATCACTCTGTTACACTCTTGCTAAGAGAGAACTACCCTTCAAGCCAGGAGCACATTCTACTCGAGGCACGGGGGCTTCCATAGCTTTCATTGCAAATGTTCCCCTTGAGTCCATCTGCAAAGCGGCAACCTGGAGTTCTGTGCACACCTTTACAAAACACTACTGTCTACATGCACACTCTAGATCTGACTCCCAGGTGGGACAGGCAGTATTAAGACATCTTTTCTCTACTGTTCCTTCTCATAACCCACCGCCAACTCCGGGTACTGCTCGCTAGTCTATGCACAGCATGTGATTCTAAGCAGATTAACAAACATCAGAAGACAATGCATTACTTACCGTAAAAGCATTTCTGATGGTTGTATCTGCTTAGATTCACATGCGCCCACCCTTCCTCCCCGCTTGGATGGAAGGAACATAGACATCTTTCTACATCTCTTTCTTTTCTGTACTCACTCACGTATAGAAGGCTCCCTCAGGGCAGAAAAAATACAAACAGAGGGACCTCGACGCGTGAGGGATTGTGGGTACAACGCACGTCACTATAGGGATAGTGTTACAGACACGCCTTGTCGACATCCCCTTTTCGACTACGAAAAACAAAATGCAATACTCCGCAGTGACCACTGGATGTCGGACCTATGCACAGCATGTGAATCTAAGCAGATACAACCATCAGAAATGCTTTTACGGTAAGTAATGCATTGTCATATTTTCTTATATATTCCTACACACACTAGCCTGCTGCCACAGGGTGCGTATGGATGGTACCCCTTTCCAATTTTGCCCTAAGTGCAACCGCAAGTACCCGTGGGTTGAGAGACACGCTACCTGTAACCTCTGCTTGCCAAGGGACCACCCCGAGGCGAACTCCAGAGCGTGTAGTTGGTTTTAACCATAGACTCTAAAGGACCGTTCGATCAAACGTTAGGCCCACCACGCCAGGCAACGAGAGGCCATGGAAGCGGAGGGCGCCTTCAGTGATGGCAGCGACGAGGGCAACGTGGCGTCGAGAGACAGCCAAGCGCAAGTCCTCGACCTCGGAAGGTTGTCCGGCAGGGCAGCTATGGGGAACAACACTTCCACTAAGCACTCGAAGTCCAACCGAGACTCGACGCGCGCGTCAAGCATGCAGCGAACGGTCCACCGAATCGATGTCCTCTGGGTGTTCTTGATCAAGATGGCCGCATGACACCAGGCAACCATCCACTGTTGCCAAGAGTGCCTCGCTCTCTAAAGTAACGGAGGTTCAATCGTCGGGAGACGAAGACGACCACCATCCCCAGGCCGCACATCAGGAGTCGGCGTCAGCAGACCGCGTGACGGCTGCTCCCGTGTCCCGACCTACACTCGCTAAGGAAAGGGACACTACCCCCGAATCTCGACGTCGAAGTGCTCCGAAAAGGTGAAAACACCAGGGAAGCACTCTTCCACTCCTGGGGAGGGGGGAAAACGGCAGAAAAAGCATTCTCAGCCTTCATCTTCACCACAGACACATAAGGACAAGTCACAATCTTCTGAAAAATTGACCAAGACCCCTGCACAAGGCCATTTGTCCAGTCAGGATATAGCAGGGAAACACTCCCAGGAAAGGGTAATCCCCAGCTCTAAAGAATGGTCAAGTGAGGATATAGGCAGTTATGTCTAGAATGTCATCCCTAGCAGACTTCTATGCCAAGAATCCACAGCACTTCCTCGCCTATAACCCTGACGGGGCTACTACCTCAGGGTCTAAGGACCCGCAACCCCCTGGTAAAAAACCTCGAGTCGAGGTGCCAACGCAAAGTAGGTCTTCAGACCTTTTCCACGTCCAGCCATACTCTCAATATGATAAGGATCCATCATTTAACGAGGACGTCCATACTGGAATGGATTACTATGGGGTTGACGAAGCCCAAGAGGTGGACGAAGATGACCCAGAAGATGACCCAGAAGTCTACAGAGTAGACCCCCCAGTAGACAAAGAGCCTCCGGTTACCGACTCTCCTGTTGACAACCAACCTCTCTTAAATGAGGCTTTATCTAGAGCGGCTGAACACTTCCACATAAATACGCAGGTAGCACAGGAGGAGAGGGACTTTGCCGAGGAATTAGTGGGAGAAAAGAGACCTTTTGCCCAGGCCATCCCTATTCTCAAATCAATACAAAGGAGAATAGACCCTTCCCTTCTCAATCCCAACCTCACCAGGGCAGTAAACCCCAGGATTGAAAAACTGTTCAGGGCAGCCCAATCAGACCCACTCTACATAAGGGGGCAACTGAAGCCGGAATCCCTGGTAGTGACTAATACCCGAAAGAGGGCGGGAACACCCTTATCGTCTGAAGCTCCCCCCGACAAGGAGAGCAAGAAGATCTATGGGTTGGGAAGGAAGGTAGCCTCCACTTCCGCCTAACAGGCAAGGACTGCCAACTCCACCAACTTCCTGGCGAGTTACAACTGCCATCAGTGGGAAGAAGTTGCAGCGCTCATTGACTCCGCCCCGGAACCTTTAAAAAGCCAGTTGGTACAGGTTGTGTCGGAGGGAAGAGCCGTATCCGATTGCATCCTTAAGGCAACCTTTGATGCCGCGGATAACGCCGGCAGACTGATAGCAGAGAGCACTGTTATCAAAAGACATGCTTGGTTAAGACAATCTGGGTTTAAACCCGAGACACAAGCATCCTTAATAGACAAACCGGTGGAGCCCGATCTACTGTTTGGTAAAGCGGTAGAGGACGCCTTAAAAAATGCGAAAGATGAATACGAGACTCTCAAATCCCTGGGCCAGTTAACCAACAAACCACCTAATCAAAGAGGGAATGGCAATTTTCGTCGCCCACGCGGCCAAAACTCAAAAAGAGGCTCCAACTATTCCCAGGAGCAGGGTACACCATGGAATAACAACAACCAGCAGTCTACCCAGGGTTATGGCAGGGGTAACAAGAGGGGACGTGGTAAGGGTAGAGGCAGCCCCAATAGAGGCAACGGCATGCCTCCCGCAAAACAGTAACGTTCCATTCAGGGTCCTTTCTCACGCATCCCCAGTAGGGGGACGCATTTCCAACTTCACCCAAGCTTGGGAAGGGATCACAACATACAGATGGGTGCTGTGCACAGTGTCCACAGGATACTGCATAGAACTGATAGAACGTCCCCGAAACCACCCTCCACGTCAAAATGTACATTCATTAGACCATCAGAAGATACTCCTCGAAGAGATCGCCAATCTTCTAGCAAAGTACGCAATAGAACTCGTCCCGGGACACCAGGTAAACAAGGGTATTTTGTGCCAAAAAAGATTTGACAATGCGCCCAGTATTGGACTTGCAGCCTGCAAACAAGTATGTCAAGCCCCAAAAGTTTTGCATGACTACTCTCCAAGAGATAATCCCCCTCCTAAAAAAGGGGGATTACATGGCAACATTGGACATGAAAGATGCCTATTTTCATATTTCCATGTTCCCTGCGCACAGAAGATTCTTGCGCTTCAAGGTGGACAGTCAGCACTACCAATTCAAGGTGCTGCCCTTCGGTATAGCCTCAGCTCCAAGGGTATTCACCAAGGTACTGGCGGTGGCGGCGGTACACATACGCAGGGAGGCGATCCCAGTGTACCCTTACCTGGACGACTGGCTCATCGCGGGGGAGACCCCAGTAATTTGCAGATCAAACATTCAAAGAACTATCGACTTCCTCTTCGAATTGGGTTTCTCCATAAACGAGAAAAAGTCAAGTCTGGTGCCAAGCACCTCCAAACAGTTCCTAGGAGCTGTCCTAAACACACAAGAGGGGTTGGCCTTTCCATCAGAGGAAAGAATTCGGAATCTACTGCTGCAAATTCCGCTATATCAAGCCGGTCACCAAGTAACGGTACGCAAAGCAATGCGTTTGCTGGGCATGATGGAGTCATGTATTTACCTGGTCCCCCACGCGCGCCTGCGCATGCAACCCATGCAGGAATGGTTGGCGAAACAGTGGTCTCAGGCCAAGTGGTCAGTGAGACGATCTAGTGGTCATTTCGCCAGCACTTGTACAAAGTCTTCACTGGTGGACAAGAGAAAACCTGTCAAAGGGGAAACCCTTTTACGATCCCGAGATACAGGCTGTAGTCATAACAGACGCATCTCTGTCAGGGTGCGGAGCACACCTTCTCCACCACAGAGCTCAGGGTCTCTGGTCTCACTCAGTGGCCAAGAATCATATCAATCTGCTAGGGCTTCTGGCAGTATTCAGAGCACTTCAAGCGTTCAAGCCCTACCTGTTAAACCTGTCAGTGCAGATCCTGACACAGCACAACAGCAATGTTTTACCTGAACAAGCAAGGAGGGACTCGTTCGCCAAATCTGTCCAAGCTTGCCCAGATAATTTGGATATGGGCACTCAGACGGAACATCTACCTGTCATCTCAACATGTTCCAGGGGATCTCAATTCTCTGGCGGACCCTTTAAGCAGAGATCCCCTCCCACAAGAACACGAATGGTGTCTACACAGAGAAATCGGAGAAGATCTCTTCTCTCAGTGGGGTTTCCCCACTATAGACCGATTTGCCACAAGCGAAAGCAGACGGTGCCCAGGATTTGCATCCAGGTTCCCCCAACCAGACTCCCAGGGGAACGCCCTGTGGATGAACTGGTCAGGGATGTTTGCGTACGCTTTTCCACCAACCCCCCTCATCAGGAAGATGGTCAACAAGATGCACAGGGAATCGATGACGCTCGTCCTAGTTGCTCCCATGTGGGCGAGGCAACCGTGGTTCCCACACTTACGCAGACTAGCAGTGTGCGAACCCATCAAGCTCCCGTGCTGGTACAACCTACTGTCCCAGCACCAAGGTCAGACAGTACATACTCAAACCAACGCAATGAACCTGGCAGCATGGCTCCTGAGGTCATAGTTTGGACATCTCAATTTACCTCAGAGATGTATGGACATCCTAAAATAATCTAGGAAGCCAAACACGAGGTATTGCTACTTTGACAAATCGAAAAGATTTGTTATCTGGTGCCAGAATAAGCAAATCAACCTAGTTGATTGCACTCCTTCCACTATAGTCACCTACATGCTCCACCTGCTGGACGCAGAATTGGTATTTAATTCACTGAAGGTACACCTGGCTGCTCTGTCAGCTTACACCACCTCGCATAACAAGGTATCGTGGTGGAAAGTACCAGTAGTTCAAGCCTTCATGGAAGGAGTAAAGAGACTTCACCCTCCAATTTCTAGCCCACCACCAGGATGGGACCTTAATGTGGTGCTTGCTAAACTCATGGGCCCTCCCTTCGAGCCCATGCATAAGAGCAGTCTCAAACACCTGACATATAAAGCTCCCTTCTTGGTAGCCATTATGTCTATAAGAAGGGTCAGTGAAATTCAGGCTCTGTCAGTGCAGGATCCTTTCTTTACTGTCCATAAAGATAAACTGGTTTTATGAACACACCCTAGGTTTTCACTAATTTTATTTCTAAATTCCATGTGAACCAGTCCATCGAGCTTCTGGCTTTCTTCCAGGACCCACAAAGCTCGGCTGAGGTGAAACTACACACCCTAGATGTGCATAGGGCGGTCCTATACTATGTAAACAAAACCAGACCGCTAAGGAAAACAGACCAACTGTTTGTCTCCGTAGCTGCAGGCAAAGAGGGAGATCGTGTCTCTTAAGGTGCCATCTCTAAGTGGATTATAAATTGTATCCAGCTGTGTTACTCCCTTTCTGAAAAAACTCTGCCTTTCACGCCAAGAGCCCACTCTACAAGAGGCATTGGGGCCACTCTGGCTTTTATTGCAAATGTACCCCTTGACACAATTTGCAAAGCAGCTACCTGGAGCACTATTCACACTTTTACTCAGCACTACTGCATTGACACCCATTCCAAGACAGATACTCAAGTGGGACAAGCGGTTCTAAGACATTTATTTGCTCATGACCCTTCTCACATCCCACCTCCTTCTTCTAACACTGCTTGCTAATCTATGCACAGCATGTGATCTAAGAGGATTCCACAAGCCTCAGAAGGGATACATTACTCACCGTAATCGGATTTCTGATGCTTGTATCTGCTTAGATTCACATGCGACCCGCCTTTGAGAGAAGGCGCATGGATGCTTGTAGTCTTATCTTTCTATCTATCTGCTTGGATAATCTGTTCTCGCGCTACTCCTCATACTGCCTCATGTCAGAAAAAATACAATCAAGATGCGTGAGGGATCATGGGTACAGTGGACGTCACACTAGGGATAGTATTACTGGCACGCCCTGTGTCGACGCCCATTTTCGAGTTTCGAAAAACAAACTGTAATACTCTGCAACTTCACTAGATGTCGGCCTATGCACAGCATGTGAATCTAAGCAGATACAAGCATCAGAAATACGATTACGGTGAGTAATGTATCCCATATATCGCATGCTTTGCATAGGCCGACACCTAGTGGTTGGCGCAGAATATGGCATGATTTGTTTTTTTAATAGAAAAGGATAGTGGACAGGGTGTGTCTAATACCAGCCTGTTAGGGAGAATTCTCATTTCATGGCTAATTTACCTTACCTATAGAGTCCCCCAGCAGCTTTGCTGGATTTGAAGGGTTTATATCTTTTTACCTACTTAAGAGTGAGTTTCTTTTTTTTTTTCCCCCACTCTTAGGCGTTTTTTTGCTATGTGTGTTCTAGGCTATTTTTGTGTTTAATGCCTATGGGATCTTTTCTCTCACCAATAGAAACCATCTTTATGCACATGTGCCACACAGCACCCTCTGTGCCGTGACACACTGGTGTCGTAGCGACCCCCAAACATAGACTCCATACCCTGGGACTGACTACTGTCTCCCAGGGCATGTAAAGTCCCCATTGATTTTACTTGTCGATTTTTATGAACTTAACCAATACACCCCATCTTAATATGGAAGTACTGGAAGGGGTTAATAGTTTTTCCCCTATGTTCATTTTCGAGAGGGTACCTTAAAGTCCCCCTCTACAAAGTTTCTGGCTGGTGGCAGTGGTTACTACCTTTTTATATTCAGCCGCAAATATTTCTCTATGGGATTTTCCCATTGTTCGAGGCTACCACTTTTACTGACAGCCTCTAACATACCGCCAGTCTATTTTTTTTATTAACTTTACTCCGGTAGGTTTTATTTGCCAGAACTTTGATGATAACCTCTTTCTCGAGTCTTACTCCATTTTCCTATCCCAGGTCGGGGATCCTTTATTCGTCCTTTTGGCGGGCTTCTGCCTAGAAGCCCTCCTTTTGGCGCCACTGAGTCTGGGGTGGGTCTGTTGTTTGGGAGGGGGAGTAGAACCCCCGGACAGAGTTGCCACCGCAACTCAGGTCGCACTCTAACCTGATAGGCTGGAGGGTCTCCCGCCAAGATGATCACTCCACTGTGTGAGTGACAGCTAGGCTGTATGAATGGGTCTCCTTCTGCATAAAAGCAGGGTCCTGAGGACTGGAAGAGCAAGACGTTGCCACTGGAACTACGGAACCAAAGGGAAGAGAAGCAGAGACATCTTCAGCATCTACACCACCGGTGAAGCCCTGCCGGATCGTCTCACCACTTTTCTTCCACACGACGAGAGATCTTCAGCGGAGGAGCCTCCTTCCCTTGAGCTGGTGGGGTCAACCAGTTCACCTATCGCATCCTCGGACCTGCCTTGGTCGACTAGACAGTGCCCTGCACATGAAGACCGGATAGCCAGGCAGCTATCGACCCGGACCGCGATTAAAAGGAGCATACCTTTTATACTTCGTTGGGCAGCACCGCGGCTGGTTTCATCCCTGGGTAGTGCAGCGACTCGAACCTTCCTCCACGACGAGAGCCTCTGTTCCTCTGTTGGACCCCTCGACCTGCAGGAACTACCAGGAACAACCGCCACCGCAGGAGCCATCTCTCCACGTTTAAGGAACATTGTTCTGCCAGGCCGCCCTTTCTCCGTGGTGGCCCTAAAGGTGTTTTAAATCCTTTAACTACTTGTGGGGTCGGCCGCCCTCTCTCAACATTCTTTCGCCTTACATCTACCTCTTCAAAGGTTTTCTACTAAAGACTTGACTGCAGCTACAAGAACATTTTTGCTCCTAAACTCTTGGTCCTGTACCACTGACTCTGACTCAGGCCTATTGACTCTGGTTGATTTGTTAGATCTTCTCTCGCTAGATTAGTTTTCAATGAGAAATGTGTTGATGCACCTAAATCTTCTAAACCCCTCTTCCTTCCTACTGTTTTAACTTGTGGAGTGCCATTTTGATCAGTTTTCATTCACTTGTCTTTTGGTTAAAATGTTACTGTGCATTACTTGTTCACAAAACTTCAGGGAAGTGTTGCTAGGGGGTGTCTGAAGAGATTTCGGTTAACCTTGTACTTTCCCTCCTTTTCGTTGAATTGGTAGAGTGCCATTTGTAGTAGGTTTTGACTGTGCCGTTCTGCTCAGTTTTCACTATACCGCAAACTTGTCTACAATTGAATAGGGAGTTGTATATGCTTTTCTTTTGACTAAACTTAACTTACTTTATTAACTGTGATCTATGTGTTGACTTAGAAGTGTATAAAATAAATATATATTCTCTTTTTAATACAGAACTTTGGTCAGTGTTTCCTTGCTCTATAGTACTGTACTACCTATTGTGTCAACCCTGAATACTGCTCATCTCCCTCTTGAGATTAGTCTGACTACTCAGCCACAGCTACCAACTAAATCGTTGTGGTACAGACTGATACCAAAGGGGATTTATTGCTCTCACCTGTAGTCCTAATCTGGGGGTAGTGCTCCCTAAGGGAATTGCCCTGGATTCTGCCTAACAAAGCCCTATTGCGACGTGCACTGGGCCCATGTCCCATCACGCGTCTTTCCTCTAATCGTTTTTTTCCGCCATCCGTGCTGATCGCATTTCGCAGAGTTCCTAGCTATAGTGTCTATTAGCCTTTGTGGCTCAATTTGGATTTCTATAGCATTTTATCGCTACCTCTACAATGACACTCTCTTGACGACTTCAGCGGTGCTCATCGAATGGCCAGTCTCCACGATTCTTCTCGACGTCCTTCCTTCAGACTTTGGCCTACACAGTATGATATTTGATATGATATAAGTCATTTATAACGCGCCTATACACAATTGTTTCTAGACAAGACACGGGAGGGAGGCCAGAAGGAGGCCAAAACAAAGATCTTACTGGGCCTTAGGTCATTCAGAACGCTTAAGTACAGGGGTGGGGTAGAAGTGCCAGTGGAGAGGGGGGACGGGAGAGTGCAAAGTAATTCGGAAGTGCTGCCAAGAGATGGCTCATAAGTGCAGAGAGTCATGGGATTGTAGGGTTGCAGACAGTCCCTTAAGAGGTTGTGAGGCCCGGAGGCAGTGCAAGGGATGCAGTCCAATTGGCTCTGTTTGAATGGCAACAAAACAGAGATTCTTATCTTTGGCTCAAGACAGGCCTGAGCAAAATTGAGCCCTACCTTTACGAGCTTTAGAATCGGAGACATCATCCTGGTTCAAACCAAGGTGAAAACATTGGGTGTCCAGTTGAAGGCCACCCTGAACTCCGAGGCACATGTCAATCAGCTGAGCCAAAATTGTAATTATCTTTATCACCCTTACATCTCCAAAAGGAACAGTGCCACTATTGCCCGAGCAACTATTATCTCAAGGCTTGATTATTGCAATTTCCTACTGATTGGAGCATCAAGTTCCAGCCTTAAAAAAAATTCTGAGTATTACAAAACGATGCAGTACGCGTAGTCAAAAATGCCTCAAGACGCGTAAATATCTCAAAGCACTGGCAAAACCTTCACTGGCTCCCCATCAAGGAAAGAATCAAGTTCAAAGAGGGAACCATGGTTCACAAATATATTTTTGGACAGACCCCTGCTTTCTAAAAACATCTATTCCAAAGTATTGTGTGCCCAGAACTCTCTGCTCTACCAATAAAAGGCAGATTACCTGCCCTGACCACAAACGCACAAATGGACTTGAAAGATCCTTTCCAGTAAAAGGAGCCACTTTCTGGAATTCACTTCCCACTACTCTGAGAACGAAAGCCGTCCTGAGAACGGAAGCCGTCCTGGGAAATTTTAGAAAAGACCTACAAACCGATCTCTTTGAGTGATATCCCCCTCTTTGACCTCTGCTCCCTCTCCTTTGTCCTGTCACTTGGTTTTCCTTTTGTGTAAAACTATCCGGCGGCCCGATGCCTGCGTGCTTTGGCAGCCCCACAAATAAAAAAATCAGTAATAAGGGCAACTGTTCGTGCAGGAGCCTGGTCCCATAAGTTCAGTGGGCGGCCAGGTAACCAGAATGCGCAGCAGAAAGGGACATCAGCAAGGGAGAGAGAAGGTGGAAGCGAAAAAAGAAAGATCTTGAGTTGCTTTCGAAACCTTAGATGGTCCTGCTCAAGTTTGAAAGGCCGGGAGGCTGTTCGAGAGGGATGCCCCAGCCGAGGATCGATCTACCCAACCCCCCCACACACTCTGCCTAGAGAAGCGTCTGACCCTCAGAGAATTGGAGGGGATGAGCGAAGGGCTCGAGAAGGATGATGCTTAGGAAGAGAAAGTTGAATGTAGTGTGGTCCCCGGCCCCAGAAAGCCTTGTGGACGATGCATAGATTCTTGAACTTGATCCTCCCAGCCACAGGGACCCAGTGGAGAGATTTCAGGGCTGGAGAGACTCGATCCCTGGGCTTGAGGCCAAGGACAAGTCTTGCATTCCTGTTTTGGATTAGCTGTAAAGGGCGAAGAGTAGAGGCAGGCAGATTTAGAAAGAGGCTGTTGCTGTAGTTCAGCCTATAGTGGACCAGTGCTCTGGAAATGGTGAACTTCTGGGAGAAAGTGAGAAAAGGAAGAATAACTCGGAGAAAGTGCAGCTGATAGTGTGACTTCTTGGAGTAGTCAGAGATGTGAGGAGAGGAGGAGTGGGTGGAGTCAAAGTTGACACCAAGGTTCTTAGCCTCACAGGAAGGAGCAGGTGGCGGGCCCAGGGTGGGGGCCAGAGTAAGAGGGAAGACGGGAGCAGATTTCCCAATGAGGAGGATCTCAGTCTTACTGACATTAAGGCAGAGATCGTTGGAGGCACACCATTGTTGAATAGTGGAGAGACAGTCTGCTATGAGAGAAGGAGCAGAAGTGGCTGAGGAAGAGCCTGAAGGAGAGCTGGGTGTCATCCGCATAACACAAAGTTAGAGCAGAAGGTAGAGATGCGGTGGGCCAGAGGTGCTAGGTACTGGTTAAAGAGCTAGGGAGAAAGGTTAGACCTCGGGGGAACACCACAAGTAGAGGGAGAGACAGAAGAGAGGAAAGACCCAAGTTGGACCTGGCATGGTCGATCAGTGAGAGAGGTGATCAACCCTGCAAGGGCCTGACCATAGATACCCAGGTTGTCACAGAGACGATTGAGCAAGATGGCATGGTTGACCATGTCAAAAGCAGAGGAAAGATCTAGGAGAATGAGGACAGAAGGCATGTTAGTCAAGATTGGAGAGCAAGTCTACATGGGTGTTCAGGAGATCAGTTTCTGTACTTCTGGCTGCTCTGCTGAAGCCAGACTGGTGGTCATGGATACGACCAACAGATTCAGTATGTAGATTAAGCTGGGAGATGGCCAGCTTTTCCAGGAGTTTGCCCAGGAAAGGAGTGTTGGAGATCGGGTGATAGTTTGCCGGCGAGGAAGGACCTTCAGAGGGCTTCTTAAGAAGGGGGTGCACAAGGGAATGCCTAAGGGGGGAAGGGAAGGTACCAGTGGCAAGAGTGATTTCAGAAATCAGTCAAGGCCCCGCCCACCTGGTGCCTTCCTGCCTGTCACTCTTTTTCACCACTTAGCAAGCCCCGCCCACCTGGTGCCTTCCTGCTTGCCGCTCTTTTTCACCACTTAGCAAGCCCCGCCCGCCTGGTGCCTTCCTTCACCGTCTTGTGGCCAATGATGGATTTGACTTTTATGGACTTCATTCATTCATGGTGCGTCGCTCTTTCTCAACTCTCATGCTGGACTTCCTTTGCATCTTGTACTCATGGTGGCCCTGAATCATGCTGTTCCCATCTTCATCTTGTATCCTGGCTTGCAACATTATGTGTTACTACTGACTTCTGCAATTGTATTCGCTCTCCACTCTTGCTTCTCCACTCTTTTTGACTGCTGACTCTCTGTTCTCTCCTCCTTTCCCTTCTCCCTTTTCCTATCTCCTCCCCTTACTTTGTTCTATGCACTTACTCTATCAGAATTGTCCCTGGACCTAATATGATAGCAACCTCGTCTGTTTTCTCCACCCTCCCTTTACTTTTTTTTTTCCTCCTCACCACCCCTCTGGCACTATCTGAAATGTCGTCAGGCCTAGTGTGATAGTCGCTTGTTTTGTTCCTCCCCTCCCTTACTGCACCCCTCTCCCTCAACTTTTGTTACTCTCCGGCTCTACCAGAAATGTCGTCAGGCCTAGTACGGTAGTCGCCTGTCTGTTTCCATTTCCTTCCCACTCTCCCCCTCCCTTCCTTATCTATGTCTTAGCTCTTGCACTATCTGAAATGTCGTCAGGCCGAGTACGATAGTTAATTTCACATCCTTACTGTTCATGGCCTGTAAGAATGTGGTTGTATTTTCCCTTGTTCCCTTCCTTGCCTTGAAGCGCTTTGAACCACATTGTGTATAGGCGCTATATAAATAAACGATCATATCATATATCAAGGAGGAGAAAAGAAGAGGAGATATGGCCAGAGAGGGGCCTGGAATGGTAGAGGAAGAGGAGGTAGAGTAAGAGAGAGTGGACATTATGTCCTGAGTGTTAGTGGTGAAATGAGATTCCAGAACCATGCAATGGGCCTGTGAGGGACCAGGAGAGTTAGAGACTGCAGCAGGATTGGCCAGCTCCTTGTAGATTTTGAAAAGTTTGGCCGATTTGTTAGAGGCCGCCGAGACGCAGGCTTTGGATGTAGGCTCTCTTAGAGAGGACAGAGCGTCTGTATTGCCTTTGGAGCAGGCAGCAGGCCAGTTTGTCAAGAGGGGTGGGTTTGATTACCCTCCACTTCCTTTCAGCCGCCTTACACTTGCGCTTACGGTTGGCGTGGTTGGAATCGTCCCAGGAGTTACACTTGGATGCAGGCTTCAAACGGATCCTCATGACCGGGACAAGGACTTCAAGAGTGTTGGAGATAGAGAGATGAAGGTTGGAAAGGGATGTGTCAAAGTGTCAGCCAAAGGTGTAGGAGGAGAGAAAGTAGCTGCGAAAGCCTCCACTGACACACGCTTCATGGGCCGGATGTTCGAGAAGGAGGCTGGCAGTGCTGGGGTGGGCTTAACCTGTGGGACTGAGAGCGACAGGTGAGAGGAGAGAAGAAAGTGGTCAGTCCAAGAGAGGAGTGGTGAGAGGGTTGAAGAGGGGGGGAGGTCTGACTATATCAGTCGGGGGAATAACATACTTTCTGATGTTTGTTAATCTGCTTAGAATCACATGCTGTGCATAGGTCCGACATCCAGTGGTCACTGCGGAGTATTGCATTTTGTTTTTCGTAGTCGAAAAGGGGACGTCGACAAGGCGTGTCTGTAACACTATCCCTATAGTGACGTGCGTTGTACCCACAATCCCTCACGCGTCGAGGTCCCTCAGATTGTTTTTTTCCGCCCAGTTTCTGGTCGCCTTTCGCGGAGCTCCTAGAGAGACATTGCTATACTTGCCACGGACCTCGGTCCTTTTGTCATAACTTTATATACTGATAACGATCCCTCCCCCTCGACGTTAGCTGTGAAGCTGTTTCTCCGCCGAACTGATTTTCGACGGAGAATAAGAGCGGAGGAGATCCTTCGGCGCTGCCGAACACGTGGCCTGGCCTCGACGGCCAACTTACAGTAGGGAGAGTGGGGGTTAAAACTTTGTCTCTTCTCTTTGAGAATGTCTTTCTTTCTCCCCTTTCATTCCCTTGGGTTTGTTATCGCCAGCTATTATTGCCTCAGCTATGGAGAGGACACCATTTAAGTTTTGCCCACGCTGCAGGGGCAAATATACTTGGAAAGATAAGCACAAGCTCTGTAATCGTTGCTTACCCCTCGATCACATAGAGAACAGCTGCGCAGCCTGCAAGCTCTTAAAACCCAGGACTCTTAAAGAACGTAGGGTTAAGAGGTGGGCGGACTACGCAATGTCGAAGTCAGTTTCCTCACCCGCTGCCGCTGTTACTGAAAGTGACGAGGAGTGCGATAACTCGACGTCCGTTACGGAAGTCATGAACCCCCAGAAGGAGCGCTCCCGCTCCTCGTCGTCCGTCCCCGGCCCCGACGGGCTCGGCTCACGCCCTGCTTATGGGGATGAACACCCCGGCGACAAGGACGCACACAAACCCCATAAGGCTAAACACACTACCCACGGCTCTTCTTCGTCAAGAACGAAGGATCCATCAGCGCCGAAGGGGACGCAGGGCACTCCGGCGTCTACCGCAGACCGTAAAGGTCACAAGCCCCACCCGCAAACGCAACCGCGACCAGCGATTGGGCTTCCATCTAACACGGGCGCTACCCCAAAAACATCCGACGCAACGCTCCATAGAGCGACCGTCGAGGTACAACGCGCAACGCACACAACGTCGACACCAGAGCCCTCGACGGACAAAATCGTGGTCGAGAGCCTAGCGAGAATTGTCGCCGAAGACAAACGTACGCGGACGACGAAACAAACGTCGAATACCGCGTCGAAAAAACATAAAAGTAGCCAGGAACTCCCCCTTTCTCCAAAGGACGCTTCCGAACTACCTGAAGGCTTTTCAGAAGGAGACGGGAACCTCTCGTCGACGTTGTGGGAGCGTTCGAAACGATTCGAAGGCGAAAACACTAATTTCCCCCCTCTAGACTATTCAGGGGTACCCCATGAGACCCTTGAAAGACTCCATTCTTGCATGGAGAAAATGGAAAGGTTTCTAGGAAACCAAGACCCACACACTCACAAAACACAAAGAGAATGGCCACAGGATGACCCTAGAGTCAAGATTCCTAGGCTGGTTGACCTCACTGAGGAGGAGCAATACCTCCAAGAAGATGAGTGTTTGGGTGGAGAAGAAGAGGTAGAACTTGAGGAAGAGGGGTTCGAAGAAGATCCTTACACCACTGCTACAGGGTTTGAAGAGGATACAGCTACCTCGCAGCCCTGGCATTCACCGTCAGTGCAGCCTTGGCAATCCCCATCAGTACATTCAGACCCTGATGCCTTTCTCCCTTCTCCTCTCAAGGATTCACATGGGAACTCCTCTCCCATAGATGACCAACCTTCCCTCAATGCATTATTGCGCAAGGCAGCAGCGCATTTTGAGATTGATACAGGGGAAACTCTTCCAGACATTGACTTTGTAGAAAAAGTCATCAAAGAAAAAGCCCCTGTTAGCCAATCTATTCCACTTCTGGCTTCTATTAAAAGAAGAATTTCTCCTTCCCTTACTAACCCAGCTTTAGTAAGAGGGGTCAACCCTAGAATAGAAAAGCTCTTCAGCCCTTCATCCTCTGACCCTTTATACATCAGAGGACACTCTATTCCGGACTCCCTTGTGGTTACCAACACAAGAAAAAGAGCAGGGGTGCCACTATCCACTAGTGAAGCACCTCCAGACAAAGAAGGCAAAAAACTCTACGCACTGGGGAAGAGAATCACGACCTCCGCTGCCTTCTCTACTAGAATTGCTAATAACAACTCACTTTTAGCTAGCTACGCAGATGCACAGTGGAACAAGCTGCGCAGCGAAGCAGAGGAAGCACCTGAACCTCTGCGTTCTCGCCTGCTAGCTATAATATCAGAGGGCACACTGGTAAACCAGGGCATCGTTAAAAACTCCCTAGATGCCGCTGAGACGGCTGGCCGCTCCCTAGTGCAGGGAATACTTCTCAAGCGCCACGTTTGGCTACGCAATTCAGGTTTTAAGCCCGAAACCCAAGCCTCCCTCATAAATAAACCCATTGAACAGACGCATCTGTTTGGGAAAGCAGTAGATGAGGCCCTAGAACATGCTAAAAAAGAGTTTGATACCATCAAGACTCTTGATCAAATTTCTAGGCCCCCTAACAGGCGAGGCTATGGTAATAAACGCTCCTTTCGTGGCCAAAGACAGCAACAGAACCAACAACAACAATATTACTCTGGCTCCAACTGGCCCACTAACCAGGGTAACACCCAGTTCAGTCAAAGAGGCCAACGCCGTGGCAAAGGAAGAGGTTGTGGCTCCAGCCCCAGAGGTTCCACGCCCAATACCAGCAAATGACCCGAAAATTCGGGTCCCCTCCCATGCATCACCGGTCGGGGGCCGGCTAACATCGTTCCTTTCAGCATGGGAGGGAATCACGTCAGACCGTTGGGTATTATCCACCATAGCCCACGGATACTGCATCGAGTTCAACGGTTCCCCGAAGTACAAACCCCCACGGAACCGACGCATGACACCGCAACACCTCTCCATTCTTCTTCAAGAGGTGGAAGAACTACTGAAGAAAGAAGCTATAGAGCCCGTCCCCCTATCACAGGTAACAGAAGGTATTTATTCAGTGTACTTCCTTGTACCCAAAAAGGACTTAACCATGCGCCCTGTATTAGATCTGCGCCCAGCGAACATATTTGTCAAACCCCAAAAGTTTCGTATGGTGACCTTACAGGAGGTAATCCCACTGTTATCAATCATTACATGACAACACTGGACATGAAAGATGTATACTTTCATATTTTAATGTTGACATCGCACAGAAAATACCTCAGGTTCAAAATAGAGGACAAACACTACCAGTTCAGAGTACTACCCTTCGGGATAGCATCTGCACCAAGGGTATTCACGAAAGTACTGGCAGTGGCAGCGGCCCACCTGCGCAGATTATCCATCCCGGTATACCCTTACCTCGACGACTGGCTCATAACAGGGGATTCTTACGAAACATGCTTCTCCAATACCCAAAAGACCGTAGACCTTTTGTCCCAACTGGGCTTCTCCATCAACGAAAAGAAGTCCAGCTTAGACCCCAGCCAAACTAAACAATTCCTAGGGGCTCTAATTCGAACAAAGGACGGCCTCGTATTCCCCTCCAACGAGAGGGTCCAAAACATGCTGTTTCAAATTCCCCATTATGTAGCAGGCCGAGAGGTGACGGTACGCAAAGCATTGCGCTTGCTAGGGATGATGGCGTCATGTATTTATTTGGTACCTCACGCGCGCATGCGCCCAATGCAAGAGTGGCTCTACAGCCAGTGGTGTCAGGCCAGCGGACAATGGGACGATCTAGTGGTGGTCTCGCAGGCCTTGGTTCTCTTGCTACGGTGGTGGACAAAAGAAAACCTGTTATTAGGGAAAACTTTTGCCACACCCGCAGTGGAAGCCACTCTAACCACAGACGCATCCCTTACAGGATGGGGGGCTCACCTATCCCATCAGACGGCCCACAGAGTTTGGACTCCGAGCTTAGCATCCAAGCATATAAACCTGCTGGAACTACTAGCGGTGTTCAAAGCACTGAAAGCCTTTCAGAAACAGCTACAAGAAAAGACAGTGATGGTCCTCACAGACAGCACCACAGCCATGTACTACCTCAACAAGCAAGGAGGCACTCACTCTCCAGGACTGTCCAAACTGTCCCAGAATATATGGAAGTGGGCTCTCAGACACAACATGTTCCTACTGTCACAACATGTACCAGGGGAACTCAATCTTCTAGCAGACAAACTCAGCAGAGACTTCCCCCTGCCCGGAGAGTACGAATGGCAATTACACAAAGACATCGTCTTAAACGTCTTCACTCAATGGGGTTTCCCGGAAATAGACCTGTTCGCAACTCTGGAAAACTCACAATGCCAAAGTTACGCCTCCAGGTACCCCCAGAACCAGTCCAAGGGGAACGGTCTGTCGATTCTATGGTCAGGGAAATTTGTTTACGCCTTTCCCCCGACTCCCCTTCTCAACAAAGTGGTGCACAAGATGCATCAGGAGCAGGTTACAATGATACTAGTGGCCCCAATGTGGGCCCGGCAGCCATGGTTCGCTCACTTGATGGAGATGTCCATATCTCCCCCAGTGAAACTTCCCTGCCCGTACAACATGCTGTCACAAGACAAGGGCAGAACACTGCATCCATGCCCTCAGACCATGAACTTAGCAGCCTGGCTCCTGAGATCATAGAATTTGGACATTTACAACTCCCACAGAGATGTATGGACATCCTCAGGGAAGCCAGAAAACCTAATACTCGACACTGCTATTCTAGCAAATGGAAAAGATTCGTTATCTGGTGTAGAGGTACTAGCATCAACCCAGTTGACTGCTCTCCTACTGACATTATTCTATACTTGACCCATTTACTGGATTCAGGTTTAGTGTTCAATTCCATTAAAGTCCACCTAGCGGCACTTTCTGCATACACCACTTCCCAACTTAAAGTGTCGTGGTGGAAGATACCAGTTATCAAAGCCTTCATGGAGGGGGTAAAGAGGATACACCCTCAGATAGCTAACCCAGCTCCCGGATGGGACTTAAATGTGGTACTTTCCAGACTCATGGGCCCTCCCTTCGAACCCATGCACAAGGCAACTCTTAAAGATATCACCCTTAAGACTGCTTTCCTAATAGCTATCACCTCCATTAGGAGAGTAAGTGAACTACAGGCTCTCTCTGTACTAGACCCCTTCGTAACAGTTCACAAAGATAAGGTGGTTCTACGCACACACCCAAGGTTTGCACCTAAATTCATCTCGAAATTTCATGTAAACCAAACTATAGAACTACCAACGTTCTTTCAAAACCCTTCCAGCTCGGGAGAAAAAAGTCTGCATACACTAGATGTACGCAGAGCTGTCATGTTCTACATGGAAAGAACCAGACCACTGAGAAAGACTAATCAGTTCTTTGTCTCGGTGGCAGCAGGAAGAGAAGGAGATGCGGTCTCAAAATCCACTATATCTAGATGGATTGTTCAATGCATCACTCTCTGTTACACTCTTGCTAAGAGAGAACTACCCTTCAAGCCAAGAGCACATTCCACTCGAGGCACGGGGGCTTCCATAGCATTCATTGCAAATGTTCCCCTTGAGTCCATCTGCAAAGCGGCAACCTGGAGTTCTGTGCACACATTTACAAAACACTACTGTCTAGATGCACACTCTAGATCTGATTCCCAGGTTGGGCAGGCAGTATTAAGACATCTTTTCTCTACTGTTCCTTCTCATAACCCACCGCCAACTCCGGGTACTGCTCGCTAGTCTATGCACAGCATGTGATTCTAAGCAGATTAACAAACATCAGAAGACAATGCATTACTTACCGTAAAAGCATTTCTGATGGTTGTATCTGCTTAGATTCACATGCGCCCACCCTTCCTCCCCGCTCGGATGGAAGGAACATAGACATCCTTTTATAAATATTTCTCTCTTTTCTGTACTCACTCACGGCTAAAAGGCTCCCTCAGGGCAGAAAAATACAAACGGAGGGACCTCGACGCGTGAGGGATTGTGGGTACAACGCACGTCACTATAGGGATAGTGTTACAGACACGCCTTGTCGACGTCCCCTTTTCGACTACGAAAAACAAAATGCAATACTCCGCAGTGACCACTGGATGTCGGACCTATGCACAGCATGTGAATCTAAGCAGATACAACCATCAGAAATGCTTTTACGGTAAGTAATGCATTGTCATATTCATACTATGAGAACGTCTCCATTCACTTTTCCCTTGCACATTCCCATCTTTCGGTGTATATCTTGGAGAAAACTCCATTTACGTTTTGCCCTTCCTGCAACCGGATGTTTCCCTGGAAAGAGAGCCACAACATGTATAACTATTGTCTCCCTCGGGACCACCAGGAAACTCATTGCAAATCTTGGAAGCTTTTTCGACCCAAGAACCTTAAAGACCAGCAGTCGGCACCATTAGTGATGCTGAAGACACGGTAGGGGAGTCAGAAGAATCCAGAGTGCTCATCCCGAGCTCCAAAAGTCAGGCATCCCACACTGTTATGAAGGCCTCTCCTGGCGACAAGAGCACACACAAACACAAGCATGGCGTTGCTCACAGTATGGCGCAGACACATAAACACACACAAAGTACACCCTCCAGCCACAGTTCAGCGAACCTGTCGACAAGTGGAAAGTCTGTAACTGAGACCTTTCAGCAAGTGGATCAGCATCAAAGAAAATCCCTGCGCCTGTTGCTCAGCTTTTGGTGCATGTTCCAAAACTTAAACAGACAACGACCAATAATGGTGCCGCACCAAATGTCTCTATACAGAAATCAACTCCAGGCGCAGCCGCCGAAACAGGTAATGTTGGTGGATATTGTTTCTCAGGGTGCAGGATGCAATAGAGCTACCTCTCCATTATGACAGGCACTCCATGGAAAGTCTTATTCCTCACAGGAAATAGTTTTCCCACTTAGGGACACCATCTACCGGTTCGTGGACCAAGGAAAGGTTCGAGTGTAAAGAGGCATTTGTTGATTTCGTAGGTAAATACCCTATCAGACAGAAAAACATCTCACAGACCCCCTTTTCATGAGAGGTCACTTGAAGCCAGACTCTCTAGTAGTCACAACTGCACACTAGAGGGCGGGCACTACCCTAGCCTCTAGGCAAGAAAGTAGCTTCCTCTGCAGTTTACCAGATGCGAATAGCAAATAACTCTAGACAAAACCTGAAAGAGTCTATAAGAAATGCGCTGTTCTACTCATTTGGCGTTTTCGATAAGTAACAATTCATTAGTCACAATTTTGAAAAGTATGGGTCAAATCTTGGCCCAAAAAGACCAGTTTATTCGTGATACTTTTGAAAAATATAGGCCCAAACTTCGCCATCACAGGTTTCGACCGTCTTCGGCCTTTATCAAGGTGGGTCCTAACAATAATTGACCATTAAACCAAAGACAATAAGTCAAACATAATGTATGAAATGAATGAAATAAAAAATATAAATTTATAATGAATAAACACATCCAATTAATTGCCAAGACAAAGAGGAAGCTCTGAGAGGGATTACAGGATAGTGATATTACACAGAACATTTTCCATTAATCAAAAAATTTTGAAACATGGTGGCACAATGGATCAATTTCATTCAAACATAAATAAAATATAATATGTGACATGCCCCATCATAAGTTGAGAGCATGTAGTTGAGGTCAGCCACAGAGATGTGAAAAATAATAACAAACGATGGAAAACCATTTAGAGAGACAGAAACAAAAATAAGAAACCAAATTAATATTGCAGACCAATCAATTGAACATAATTCTTATTTGCAAGATGTCCACCCAGGCCAAGTAATGTGTACGTGCTCCTCACATGAGATGGTGTGTAAAATGAAACCAGAGACTGCTGTCACACCCAGAACTGTGTGACACAGAATTATTGACCGTTTAGTTGTAAAAATAATAGCCATTGGAGTCAAAATAAGCCTCCAAACAAGACCTATCAAGTGTAACGCTCACCTGATTCTCGCAGAGGCGCCGGTCTTGACTGGGCGACTACCGTATCTTCAAAGGTGATGTGTAGCACCCGGTTGGCTCTTTGGGCTGGACCTCTGTGCACTGTATGCCTGACGTGTAGAGTAAGATGTCTGCAGATAGAAAATATGGGGTTAATGAACTGGGGTTATTGGGGTGTCCCTATCTCTTTCCTCTTCTCCTCTCCTGTAGACCCCCAAAGGTTAACGCTCTCACCTTAGGTAAGTGAATGCCGAGCTCTCCATCTGCCTCGGGGCAGGGTGCTGTAACCGGTTTCTTCACTGGATAGGTAGCGCAGGCCTCTTGACTTCAGAGGACTGCTGTCCGTCATTTACTGCACGAACGGTAAGTTTCGAGTCATTCAAATGTCTTTAAAGTCTTTAGTAATGATGTCTCTTGTTTTGCAGGGTTCCGGCGATGGCGGATGACGGGCTGAAGTGAGTTGAAGATGGAGCCCGTGTGATGAATAGAAGCGCCTGGAAGCACGTAAGTAAGCGCTTGTTGCCTGCTTCACTATGCGCTCTAACTGTCTTTTTATTTTGCAGGTACGAGTTCGGAGCAGCTGCAGGGTGCCGGAATACCCACTGGATTAGATGTGGAAAGGAGTAATGGCACGTGAGTATTAAAGTTCCCCAATGTCTTTAAACGCACCTTGTTTTGTCTTTCAGATGCGGGATGCAGCGCCGAAGGCCTCCGGAGCGTACGAAGAGTAGGTAAGCCTTTGCCTTTCAGATGCCGGAATGCTAACCTGTTCTTTCTTGTCTTTATAGGTGTTGCTGAAGACTGGATTCAGGATGGTAAGCCTTTGCCTTTCAGATGCCGGAATGCTAACCTGTTCTTTCTTGTCTTTATAGGTGTTGCTGAAGACTGGATTCAGGATGGTAAGCCTTTTTCCTTAGGCCCAGGACCGGATGCAGAAGACACGATGAGCGTTCTGCTGCAGAGGTTGCAGAATAACGCAAAGCAAGATTCATCCACCGGGTGTGGTTTAAATAGCCTCCTGTAGTGCTTAGGTGTCTCCTTCCACAGCCACGCCTAAGTAAGAAAAGAGTTCCTGGTAAGAAAAGAGTTCCTGCCTTCCAGAACAGTTCCAGTGTTCTGAATCTAGGGAGTGGCTCCAGCCCCACCCAACAGGAAAAGTAGTTCCAAACAGAAGAGGATCAGAGGCTCAACTGGCAGGCAAGTAAGCAGCATGGTCTGCTGAAGGTAAGTCCACCCAAGCATTATGAGCCCGGCGCTTCCAGCGCTGGGACTGGGCATATTTATGAGCCTGGTGCCACTGGCGCCAGGACTGGGTCCAAAAGGTCCCAATTGGGCCTGGTTGGCACTCGGAACCTGGGTTATGAATCTGCTTCCAAGGGAGTTGGGAAAACCCTGACCTTTTGGAAGCAGAGATCATGACAGTGAGTCATCCATAAACTTTGTGACACAGCGGGTGTCTGTCCCCAATGCAGTACCATAGAAGAAAAGACCTGGTTATACAAGATCCCGAGCATGCATATTCAACTAAATAATAGACTGTGCCCCTGGTCACCCAGACATCATTAATTACGTAAATCGAGTAATTAGATTGAATGATGTATATAAAAATATTGACCTGTTTGCAAAATGTGTTTTAGTGGCTGGTGATTGGCTTCTATTATGCTAGAAGGTCCTACACAATATGAGAACAAAAATATAAAAAATCATGATGAGAATTTGGGCTGCTAGAAAGTATAATTCTACATCTGGGTCAACGACCCCCCGTCCCCCTCTGTCCCAAGGCAGGGTTAATGTGTCCCAGCTGATAGGCGGGCTTTAAGGATGCCAGGCAAGTTTAATCAGTTGGGTTGTCGCATCAGCAAAGTATCCCATCCCTCGGCCACACTGGGATATTCTGGAAAATATACAACAGTTTGGGACCATATTAGCCACTGCTGTCCTGCCCAGCAACGAGAGGGGGAGCCTACTCCACCTATCAACCTTCACTTTCAGAGCTTGCAAGTATTGTAGGTGGTTGTCCGCCGGTAGCGTTTGGCCATCCCTGCTAACCTTCACTCCCAAGTATGTAACGGCCTGTGGTTCCCATCTATATCCCTCGGTGTCAGGCGGTCTCTCCGTGCCCCCGTCAGTGTGAACAGAGTTGGTTTCCCTTTGTACAACCTCTGGCCCGAGGCGCCTCCAAATCCCATCACCTCCTGTGACGACACCTGTGATCGCCGGATCCTTGAGATATAGAATCACGGCATTGGCCTATAGCGACACTAGTTTCCTGGTGCCCCCCGTGGCGAGGCCTAGAGTCCCATGAGGTTGGATGAGGTCGACCTGCCGGGTATGAAGCCCGATTGGTCTACTTGTATTATACGGGATATAGGCGCAAGAAGCCTATCTGCCAGGACCTTGGTGATGATTTTAGTATACAAGTTCAGTAGTGATATTGGGCGGTACGAGGCACAATCTAAGGGGTCTTTATCTGGCTTTAGGATTAAAGTGATTACAGCTTCCTGCATAGTTGGCTGGGGGTTAGGGGGAGGAACCCCTCTGTCATGCCCTCCTCCCACACCATTAGCATGTATCGGGCTACCTCCAGCCCCCATTCTTTATAGAATTTGGCCATGATACTGTCCGTACCTGGCGCCTTAGAAGCAGGTAGGGCACAGATCGCACATAGGATCTCATACGTTGTAATAGGAGCTCCCAGTGCCTCTATCGCCTCCTCAATCAAAACTGGTAGGGCAGCCTCCCTAATGTAGCCCTCCCGTTCCTCCCCGTACAGCGACCCCCTTGGGGCATATAGGTTCTCATAGTAATGGTGGAAGGTGTCTGCGATAGCCGCCTGTTTCACAACTACTGTCCCCTCCAGAGTCTGCACCACCGCTATATCTGTACTTCCTCTCTCGTGGCTGACCATCAATGCTAAGATTTTACCTGGCCTACCCTCCTCTCCATATCTGCGGGCTATAGCTGGGCGAGCAAAATACTTCACCTCCCTTTCCGCCAAATCGTTGAATTTTCCCAGCTCTTCCCTTAGGTTGGCCATAAGCCTGGGCCCCCTTCCCTCATCTACCTGCCTTCCTAGTGCCTTGATTTTTACCTTCGCCTCTGTAAGCTGTCTGCGGATTGTTTTTAATACACCAGCTCCAGGTACAGACAGCTGCCCCGAAGCACCACCTTGAACGCCTCCCAGATAGTGCTCATTGGGGGCACTGTACCCAGATTCACACCGAAGTAAGATTTAATTAACTTGTGCACTTCGCTCCGAAACACTAAGTCTGATAGCGCTGCAGATTTGAATCTCCAGAAGGAGCGCTGCGCGCTCTCCCCCTCCGGGCTCACCGACCACAGAACCGGTGAATGGTCAGATAGTGTTCTGTGCAGTAGGACACATTCAGCCGTCCGGTGGACCAGTGAGGGACTGGCCAGTAGGTAGTCCAGTCGCGATGAGGTATCGTGTTCCCGACAAGTTGAATGAGTACTCCCTCCCATCTGGGTGCAGTAGTCTCCACATATCTCTCAACTCGAGGTCCTGCATGCCCCCCCAGCACCATCTCCGCTGCTTTCAATGGTGGGCTGTCCCCTTCTTATGACCTATCGCTAAGGGGTCCAGCGCTTTGTTTAGATCATCCACCCAAACCAAACAAATGTGTAGGAACCCGTGGCACTTGCTTACCGGTGACTCCAAAAAAAACAGGATCATCCACATTGGGTCCGTTAATGTTAATAAATGTAATCATCATGGTGACCAGGCAGCCAGAGATACGCAAGGCGTGGGACCCACGAAGCACCGCAGCAACGTGAACAAGAAAACCTCGAGCAGCGACCCGCTGAAAAGCCGGGAGTGAATTGGCACTCTCTCTCCCTGTGGCACAGAGCAGCACTGCGTCAGCCCCTCTGCTAGGGTGGCAAGGAGAGGGGGTGAAGGACCGGGCACGCCCTGTGCTTTCGGAGCCACAGCTCAACTGAAACCTGCAGGGGAGAGGCCCTGGCTGGGCCGAGGATAATTAGGCACCGAGAAGTGTGACAAACCCGGGCAGTGAGTGCAGGCAGCATGAGGAGCAGCAGGGGAGCCCCCGCCGCCGGGATCCAGAGCTGTAGTACATGGCCAGAGAGCAGAAAGCAATGAGGTCAGCACAATTGTAACGAGGAGCGAGATGTGACTGCCGGCCCTGCCACGCACGTTATTTGCACCCTCCTCACAAGGAGAGGCGCCCACGGCACATGAAAGAGGAACTAGGGTGACTGACCACCCGGCTACGGGCCACGAACAGCAGTGGGCCACTTATGAGCGGTGGCTCCATATGGACTGAGATGACTCCCCCACGGGTGAGAGCAGTGGGAAATACCACGGGTGCCCTGCAGCAGGAGGGGCAGACGGATGAGGCCACAAGCCTTGAACCAACAGGCCTGAAAGGACCCCCAGGCCAGCGTGATAGTGGTGGCAGGAGAGGCCCAGGGAAGGAGAGCGTGCCTGGGAAGGCGCTGGTAGGTGCTTCAAACCAGGAAATACGCAGTGAAAGATACAAACGGGGGCGTTCTCTGGGGACATTGGCAGCTTAGCCACGACTGTCTTGTACTGAGCTGAATCTGGGTGCAATACTGCCAGAATAATGTTGGCTACAGGCAAGCCAATAGCTCGCTCTCTCTGGGAGCCCCTTTAAGGCTTAGAGAGACAAATAGACCGCACAGGGGACTAACTGGATACACGGCAGCCTCCCGCCCAATCAGGGTGAGTTGCTAGGAGCGCACTGAAAAGGAAAAGCGGGCCCGCCCGTGGGGGCCAGCTCTGGGACTGAGAGGAAACGAGTGTGACTGATTCACACCCCCAGAAGGGGCGACAGATGATGCTACAATAGTCATTGAAACCAGACTTGGAAAGCCCCCGGGGACCACCCCCAGTGAAGTGACAAGAGTGCGAGGCATCACATTTCCCCAGGTCATCAGTAACACATGATCCTAGCAGCCAGGCGGGTGGATGGGGGCCGGGGGGGGGGGAGGGGGAGGGGGAAACAGAGAACAGTTCCTGTGTGCAAGGAAGACCACCACCCCGGCTCAGACACTGGCCCAGCACTAGCAGGCATACCGTACCCAACTGGGGAACCTCAACTCCGACGCCTGCTGACAACAAAGGGGCAGAGGCTACTCTGGGTGTGACAGCTGTGGGCAAGGAATACGGCAGAGGGGTGCAGAAGTGAGCTGCATGGCTAAGGGCAATAAAAGACAATCCCACCTGACTTTCTCCCAGAAAGGAGGACTGCATAAAGGAAGTGAGAGGATGTCTGGGTCCCGTGATAATGCAGCTAAGGAAACCCTCCTGGGTGGAGAGGAGCCCAGGGCGGGCCCCAGCAATCTGAGCTCAGCCAAGTACTCGCCGAAATGAGGTCGGGCTTTGCATCTGTCCACACTAAGCTAGATGGGTTGGTCTAGAAGGTTGACAAGATGCAAGAGCACATCAAGGATATCAGAAGCTGAACACTGGGTGGGGGCTCTGGAGGACACTAGCGGCGAGACGGTACTAGCCATCCAGGAGCTGTGAAGGGATGTCAGACTGATCAAGGAAAAGAACGAGGACCTCGAGGCGAGATCCCGCAGAAATAACATTTGTGTGGTAGGAGTGCCCCATTCGGTCCCACAGCAGAACATGGAGACCTTCATGGAGAGCTTCATAAAAGGAGGTCCTGCAGGAACACCCGTTATCAACCTACTTCCTGCTGGAAAGAGCACATAGGGTGTCGCAAACAGCTCCTAGACCGGGACCGAGCCCTCACCCTATCATTGCACATTTATTAAACTACAGAGACCGAGATACGGCACTGCGCAGGGCCAGGGAACTGGGGGACCTCACGTACGAGAATGCCAGAGTCTCCTTCTACCCAGACTTAACTCCACCGTTCCAGCCGGCTCCCTGCTCTTTCCTGGCTACATAGAGAGCCTTACGAGACCAGGGTATATAATATGCCATGCTGTACCCATCTAAGCTACGTGTCCATCACGGGGGCCGGGCCCACTTTTTCACCGACCCAGGGGCAGTGCACAAATTTATTGAGTCACTCCTGAAGAACCGCCCCAACTCATGATGGTGGAGTATTGACCGGCAGGAGATGGTGGGTAGAACTGCTGGGTCAAGTATATGGTAGTCCGGTCCTCTCCACAATTTAATGGGGTCAATGTTGCTGGGATGAATAAGTAATTCCCGATGAAGGTTGAATATGTGCGTTGAAGAAAATGTTATAAATTAGTCCAGTTGGGAAATGTGAGTATGCTACTGCGATCTCCTCTCCACCCCCCAGGTCTGGAGATTTAAGTGTTCGCTTGGGTGGCAGTGTCTGGTGCCCACGGGCAGTGCCCTATGAAGAATCCATTGTTGTCGGGAATGTGGGGGCGGGGGGTATTGTGGGGATTCGTCACTGCGAGTTGGGGATGGGCAGTGTGGGTGGGGGAGGGCGGTACTGGGGGAGTTTGGTGGTGTGGGGGGGAGGAGACTGGGAGGGGGTTGCGGGGAATGTTGGGAGTTAGGTTTGAAAAATGATTCCCATCCCATAAACATAGGAAAAGGCTGTCATGATGCCTACCCCTGGGCATCCGGATCGAGTCCATCAGCCCCGGGAGCAGGCATCCAGATATTCATTAAAATCCCAACAGCCCCGGCTGGGGGCTGTTTGGATTCAGTCCTGGCGCCTTAGGCGCCAGGCTCATCATAGAAATCAGTCCTGGCGCCATAGGCGCCAGGCTCATAGACTTTACTTACCTTATGCAGACCATGCTGCAAATGAGTCCAAGCCAACGTGAGGCCTGGATGGGACTATTTTATCACAGGGACTATTTTTCACTCGGGTGTGGTTCTGGGGAACTTCTTACCTGGGACTACTTTGCAGGCTATTTAAACCACGCCCGAACAGCAGCCCATGCTTCGCGTTATTCTGCATCCAGCAGCGTGACGCTCACCTTGTCTGCAAGTCAGCATCCAGTCTTCTGCCACACCCGCCTCGAATCCGGAGCTCCTAGACAAAAGGAAAAGAAAGGAGAAGAGGTTAGATCACGGACATTATTTGATTCCTTACCGGATTCCGGACCCAGCACATCTCCGAGCCTGGAAAGGACATTATTTCAGCATGCGTCACTTCGCCAGCAGCAACGCCGTGTTATACTCACCAGTCCACCGCATCTTTCGACTTGGCGCTGCCTCCATCATTTTCTTCGTCGAAATCCAGCACCTGGGGGAAAACAAAAGGAATAACAAGGTGAGCCGAGAAAACCGACAAAGACAATCTCTTTGCCACCATAGGCTTACCGGCTTTACCACCGGAGGCATTATTCTTTAATTCGCTGCATCTTCCTACGCCGCACCTATAAAGGAGAGAAAACAGCAAGTTAAAGCAACTTTCACCGAACAGTGTTTGGTAATGCAGACTCTTACCTGAACGCCATCAGTTGCCTCCAGGCAATATTCTTTTGGACCCAGCTGCAACCTAACAAGGGAATGGAACAAGAGTGAACATCGGACATATTGAACTCTTTGAACTTTATAGACACTGGAGTCAATATTCCTCCGGAACTCCTCCAGTAACTTCAACCCAGTGAAGTAACTGGTAT
Organism: Ambystoma mexicanum; assembly: GCF_040938575.1. Lineage (NCBI taxonomy): Eukaryota > Metazoa > Chordata > Amphibia > Caudata > Ambystomatidae > Ambystoma > Ambystoma mexicanum. The sequence goes on from NC_090933.1 coordinate 1,304,754,402, forward strand.
CTACGCGCCCCTGCATGCCATGCAGGGTGGAGAGCTCATCATTTAAAAACATAAGGTGAGGTTACCAAAAGGGGATATTGGAGGTGATTAGTGGGGAGAACGAAAACTGTTGAGGGGCCATCACTAAAGTCCATGGGTGGCTAAATCCCTTTCTCCACTTGCAGGAGAATAGTTCTACGAGTCCAGCAGACAAGATTAGGCGGGCCAGTCCAGACTGTCATCTCTTCACTACGTATCACGTTGGTGGAGACCGCAGCTGTCCGGGACCGATCGACACCCCTGTGGGAACCAGGTGAGCGTAACAAAGGCAGAGGTACGGCCAACGCTAGAGCTGGGAAATATCCCCCGCTTGTAGACAAGATACTAAAACGCAATAAAGATCAAGGTACTTAGCTGGAACGTGCAGAGCCTTAACCCGCGCAAGTCCCACAAGGTAGTCCAATTCTGCGAACGGCATGGTGCCAAGGTGGTCCTTCTGCAGGAAACGCACCTAGTGGGTAGAGCAAATGAGGGGGTCGCCAGCTCCTGGGGAGGGCGCAGACACTACACTTACTACTCAACAGGGGTGATGACTCTTGTGCACAAATCATTGGGTTTCTGCGTTTCCTAGAAACATCATGCAATCATCCACTGAGCTCAAGGAACATGTCTTTGGAACATCAACTAATCCTCCAAGCAGAGGTACAATTGCTACTAGACAAACGAGCCATATAACTCATCTACCCCCATCATATGTAAACAAGGGTATTTATTCTATGTACTAGACGAGACAAAGCGTCCAGTGTTCGATCTAAGACCTGCAAATACGTATGTCAAACCTCAAAAAATCACTCTACAAGAAGCTATTCCTCTAATAAAAATCAGAGACTACATGGCAACACTATATATGAAAGATGCATACTTTCATCTTTCAATGTTGCCAGCTCACCAAAAATACCCAAGTATCAAGGTGGGATCTGCACGCTACCAGTTCAAGGTGCTATCCTTTGGGATTGCTTCAGCCCCTCAGATTTTCACATGGTACTGGCGGCTCACCTGCGCAGGCAATCCATCTCGGTGTACCCTTCTCTAGACGACTGGCTCTTAACAGGAGACACCGTAAACCTCCTGTTCCAACTAGGGTTTTCCATCAACAAGAAAAAATCCAGTCTGGTCCCCGGCCAAGTCAAACGTTTCTCAGGGCAATTATTCACACAGGAGACACCCTAGTCTTCCAAGCAGCAGGACAATGGGACATTAGTGGTAGTTTCAGACTGTGGTGGCAACACTTTAGTTTTGGACAAAAGACAACCTGCTAAAAGGGCAAACCTTTTGTCACTCCTCCAACACAAGCCACTCTGACAACAGACTCCTCGCTTTCAGGTTGGGGAGCTCATTATCTCCACCCGACAGCACACGGCTATCCAACAAACATATCAACATCCTAGAGTTGCTAGCTGTGTTAAAAGCATTACAAGCTTTTCAATGCCAGTTTACGGGAAAGACATTACCAGTTCTCACAGACAGCACAACCTCCATGTATTATATCACCAAACCGGGCGGGACACATTCACCAAGTCTATCCAGACTAGCACAGAAGATTTGGAAGTGAAGTTTTCTGAGGAACATTTTACCTTATTACAACATGTTCAAGGAGAACACAAACACAACTGCCTAGCAGACGAACTAAGCAGAAACACAGACCTTCCCTCTGAATACGAGTGGGAATTACATAGACATTGTGAACAAACCTTTTGAAAAATGGGGTCATCCAGTCCTAGATCTGTTTGCCACCCAAGAAAACTCAAAATGCCATGCCTCCAGGTGTCCCCCTTAGAGGTCCAAGGGGAACGCAATGTGGATCATTTGGTCAGGGTTATTTGCGTATGAACACCGTCCCCCACCCCAACACCACTTCTCAACAGTGATATTCACAAGATGCATCAAGAAAACCTAACAATGATCCAATGTGGTCATCACAAACGTGGGTCTCCTACCTCCTCAAAATGTCTGTTTGCCCACCAATTAAACTACCCAGCCGTTACAACATGTTACAACATCAAGGGGCAACCCTCCATCCACACCCTCAGACAATCAACTTAGCAGCTTGGCTCCTGAAGTCAGTGTTCGGACACCTTAACTTACCTGACGGATGCATGATCATTTTAAGAAGCAAACATTCCCAACATTAGACACTGCTACTTGAACAAATGGAAGCAATTTGTTACATGGTGTAGGAAATTAAATGTTAATCCCGTTCATTGCTCACGTTCCAATATAGTGCACTATTACTTTTTAGACTCAGGCCTGGTGTTTAATTCCCTTAGTCTATTTAGCCGCTCTTTCAGCTCACACTCCATCACAAAGCAAGGTGTTGTGGTGGGAGATTCCAGTCGTGAAAGCCTACATGCAAGGGTTGAAGACAATTTATCCCCCAATTGCAAATCCACCCCAAGGGTGGGATTTAAACATTGTCTTAAGCAAGCTTAGGGGTACTCCCTTCAAACCCATGCATAAAGCAAGCTTCGAGGATCTTACCTACGAAGTTGCATTTCTTATAGCCATCACCTCTATAAGAAGTGTAAGTGAGCTACAACCATTATCAGTCTCAGAACCTTTTGTCATGATACATAAAGACATGGTCTTAAGAATTCATCTAAGTTCATTTTCAAATACCAGGTCAACCAATCTATTGAACTACCCGCGTTTTTTCAAAACCCACAAAACTCTGGATAGAGCGCTGATGGAGTATATTTCACTAGATGTTTGGAGAGCTGTTATGTACGATCTTTGCCATCTCGCGGCCTCCTCCTGTGGTGAGTGTTCCTGCCCTTGGGCATGCATTCCTGTTTGCCCTAATCATTTTCCCCATAATTTTACACTGTGTACATCCTTTTTGCAGCCGTGTTCCCTGCCCGGTCCTTCCTGGTTTCCTCCTCCTCCTCCCTCCTGCCTCCCAGCCTGCCCAGACCCGTGATTGGTGCCTGGTGCCCACATAAATCACCACTCTAAGGTAGCTTCTCTGCCCGTTGCAGCCCCCTACGGCAAAGGGCAGCTCCCGAAGAAGCAGCTTCAATCCGTGTTTGCCAGCGTTCGCCTGAGAAGCCAGTAGCCAGCCGTCAACCAGCAGCGACTGACAAGGTAAGTGTGGCCTGGGTGGGGGAGTACAGCAATCACTGTGTTCCAAAAGCCCTGCCACTCCTCTTAACTACATAACGTAGCATACCAGAATTAGCCAGCTAGTAAATATTATTTCCTTCACTGCTCGGTGCCAACCTTAATGTGCTTTGCATTTACTTTTGGGCACCAATTTAGGAGTCGCCCTCTGGCCAGGTGAAGTTTAACCATGCGCCACACTTGGACAGAATTGGGAAGTCTATCCATGCGTCACACTTAGGTAGAACTGTGAAGATTAACCACGGTTTGTCAGCCATATCTCGCATCTAGATAGCTTGTGTTAGACACATATATCCCGCCCCTAGGTAGATTGTGTTAATCAGCCATAGACAGTGTTAGCCCAGTCAGATTGGGTCAGGTAGAAACGTCTCTCATCTAGGCAATTTGTCCACTGTTGTACTCTCAGCAAAAGGCATTTACCCCTGTGCCCCGTTATCCAAAACCTTGTAGCTACTGCCTGCATCACAATAGCCCCATTTAGGCATTTCACCTTGTTTCCAGATCTCCCAAATCTAGGCGCTACTGTATTTTATTGTCTACTGTTGTATGCCCATATATGCCTCTCTCTCTCTCCAGGTGTCCCAAATCCTGGTCCTACTGTATTTGACTGTCTACTGTTGTATGTCCATTTAGGTGCTATCCAGGTGTCCCAAAACTAGGCGCTAGTGCATTTCAGCGTCTACCGTTGTATGCCCATATAGGCTTCTCTCCCTCTATCCAGGTGTCCCAAATCCCAGGGCGATTGTATTTTACGGTCTAATGTTAGATGCCGACTTAGGCAGGCACTATCCAGCTGTCCCAAGCTAGGTGTCCCAAACCCAAGGTGCCACTAGATTTTACTATCTATTATACCCATTTAGGTGTTTTTCCCGCTATCAAGGTGTCCCAAATCTAAGCGCTACTGTATTACTGTCTATGGTCGTTTGTCCACTCTGCTGCATTGCAGTCCACTGCTGTAGTCCCATTCTTGCCTCCCTCCCTCTATCAACGGTTCCCAAATCCATGTGCTACTATACCTTACTGTCTAATGTGGTACTCCCTTATAGGTGCAATCCCTTCCCCCTGTATCCAGGTGCCCCAAACCCGCTCCTAATACCTTGACCAGTTGGGCAAGGCCAAGTAAGCCCCCTTCATCCCTCCTGACCCTCTCCCTCTGCTCAGACTTTCGTACCAGGGAGACCACGAATAGTGAGACCAACCACTCGCACTGGACCAAGGAAAAGAATGCTGCAGTCGAACCCTAGCCAATCTTACAATATGTATAACTTACACCACATCTGTGGACATGGGCCACAGGCACGGCCATCCATCCATGCACCCTAGAATGCAGCTATGGCTATACTATTCCAGTCTAGCAGCACACATAGCCGTCCACACTGAAACCCCTGACATACCTCAACACCTCTGCCACTAGTATGCAGCAACAACCAACGAAAAACAATTTGGTGTAGCTGGGCGCACATTAAATCTCCAGCACTAGAACTGTATCCTAAACCACCAACAGCGCCCACCCACGTGCCAAACCTCTGGGCTACTTAATGGAGCCTACCCAGCCCACATAAGTCCTAACCCAGCAAAAATCCACATACGCTTCTTTAATTTAAGCTCTTAGAACCGCCTAAACATGGACTGTGGTCACCAAGGGTGTTCCAACCACAAAGCGCATTGAGGCCATACAAATGGGGAAAGGGCGCTAAGTAAATGACAAAATACAATACTATCTTAAGACGAAACCAATAAGGAAAACTGACTAATTCTTCATTTCCTTAGTTGCAGGGTCAGCAGTCTCCAAAGCAGCAATTTCGAAAGGATTGTAGAATGCTACAAATTTACTAACAAATTACTACCATTTACACCCAGAGCACACTACTCGTGGTACTAGTGCACCATTAGCCTTCAACGCTAATGTGCCCTTAAGGCAATTTGTAGAGATGCACCATGGAGCTCAGGTCACACGTTCACTCAACATTATTTTGTAGATGCACAAACAAGGTGTGATTATCAGATGGGACAGGTGGTATTTTTGCCTCTGTTCCTTCTAATAACCCACCTCCTTCTCCTGGTGCTGCTCACTAGTCTATGCAAAGCATGTGTTTCTAAGCAGTTCCACAAGCCTACCATGACAAATCCCACATACCTGTATGTAATAGTCTTTCTGATGCTTGCATCTGCTTAGATTTAAATGCCTCCAGAAACACTTGTGTACGGGCGTGTTATAAATGTCATATCATTTTCACCCTTCCTCCCCTGCTTGGGAATACAAGGGACATAGACAAACTACACCATCTTTAATTTAACTGTACTAAATACACTCGTCATGCATCCTCATGTCAGAAACAAAACAATCTGAGGAATTCTACGCGTGAAGGACCATGGGTACAGTGCAGCTCACAGTAGGGATAGTATTACAGACACAGCCTCTCAACGTCCCTTTTCGAATTCGAAGACAAGTCATGCAATACTCCACAACAACCCCTAGATGTTAGTTTTGGATAACATTTTCACATGAGTGATACATCTTCCTGACCTGTGTCAAACCTAGAACCTTTTGCTTGTATTTGGTAAATATTTTACATTGTCCCTAGGTGAAGGGGAATCTTTTTCCCCCTCTTACCTAGTATTTTACCGTTTTTATGGGTGACCTTTGTCTCTCCCTAGTGTATGGTTGAAGTTATAGTTTCCTACAACTGTTGGGCTCCCCTGTTAATTTCCATTTCATATACTTTGGTGAATTACTGTTCTCAAGTAGTAAAGGGGATATTCATCCCCTTTACATTTTGTATAAGTGAGCCAGCACCCCTCCCCTTATGTGGAGTGCTGGGAAGATGCAATGTATTCCCTTTCTTACTTAACTGGTAACATTTTGTTACTGTTGCAAGTTTACTTGAATGGCTGGTGGCAGTGCAACTACTTTTATGATTTAAGTCACTATTACTCGTAGGCTGTTAATTCAGCATCGGTAATGCACAGAAGGGACACAATTTTGTTAAAATGGTAGGCTCCTTCTTTTTTCGCCATTATTTGTATTTGCGGTTTGAGGTCTTCCCCTGCCGTTCTAGGTGGGAACAACCTCTGTTGAAGTTTTGTCTTCGCGGGAAACCCAGGCTCCAGAGTGTCTCAGAAGGCAAGAAGCAAGGAAGGAATCCAAAACTCTGCAGTCCTTTGTCTTCCACCTTGCCTGAAAGGAACCAACTCCCACTGGGGGGCTGGCTGTTCTGATTGGACAGCCAGATAGCCCCCTTCTGTAAAATGCAGGGGGAGATTGCAGAATTTGCTGTAGTTCCTGTTAAATACTCCGAACCTGGAAGCTGCAGACAAGTCGACCACTGGAGCTGAAACCGAAGAGGAAGATGAAGAGAAGACGGCTGTAGCAATTTCCAGCGACCGGAGAGCCTGCTGTGTAATCCTTCCTTCCAAACGTCATGGGGATCCTGAAAACGATGACCCGACCCACAGCCTGTTGAGATTAACTAGACTCAAGAAGACCATCCCATGTCATGCTGCGACCTTGAGGGACTCCAATACCATGGGACCTCGAGCCATTGTGCGGTGCATGGTCTTCTGAAATCCGAATCCGTCCGAAACTTTGGTAGCCTCCTCCCGGCTCTCTGGAGACATATTTGAGTCCTTATTTTTTGCCATTTTTGAAGCGCTCATACAGCTCGGGGGCATCGAGGCGCTGTTACAGGAATATGTCTTAGATGCGTGTTTAGAACACGCTTACTACCCAGAGGTTTATAAGCGCGGACCCGGGGATCGAACCTGTGTTGCTTCGTGTCATCTTGTTTCCAAGACGAGCATGTTGCCGCTGAGCTATCCTCCCGGGACAAATAAAGTCCCCTCACCAGAGTGCTGAACCAGATTAGCGAGAGGAATCTGACCAGCGATATTCTGTCTTCTCCTGGCTCCTGAAAAGGACGCTAAAACCACAGAACTTCATCCAGCTGCGAAGAAACCCTTGCTTTGAGTCTTCCCTGTTGATCCCTGCTGCAAATTCCCTTCCAGTGTCCTGTCTTCCGTATTCACAACAAGGAATTCATCGACAAGGTTTTTGGCTGCAGATCCTTAAGACGTCCTGCTGCAAACTCTTCTATGCTGAGGTACTGCTGGCTGGGTTGTTAGTTACCTTAAGCCTTTTGTGATTCCTGTGAAGCTTTGGGGGGTGATTCATGTGATTGGTAGTCCTCTCATCCAGTTCGCCCAGGCCTAATGCTGGAATCCTTCTAGGGCGTCTTCTCTGAAGTCCCTGGACCTTCACTAACTCTAAAGTGAACTACCTACTTGTTTTGAAGAAACTTCATCAGGAACTCTGACTTTTCCTATATCTGTGCCTGTCCTGACCTGTCTGTTGGCCCCCCTCCTGCCACTGAGAACATTCATGCTTCAAGAATAGGGAAAGATTATAAGGTTTGGGCCTTTTGCCCTGAAATGTAACAAGTGTTAAGAAGTTACTTGTAAACGAGTTGGTTGTAACTGTCCCTCTGAAATATGAGCAATTATAAGAGTTCTTACTTTCCTTCGAATGTGTTGTGAGCCAGGCATGTTATCAAGAGAGACACAGACTCAAAGATGTTTGTTAGTTTCCAAACTTTTATTTACTAATGTTCTTGGGTTGGTGTAATGCCTTGCTAGCCACATCTCTAAAGGGATGGTTCCCTTAACTGATGTTTCTAAGGGTTGTCGATGTCTAAGAATCCAAAACAATAGTCTGTGTCTAAACCTATGATTGCCCTCACGCTTTACAAATAAGTGTTGGAAAGTCTTCAACAAGGAAAACCAGTGGTTCAACAAAATAGTAAAACATATTTGGTTTCAGGTGACTTTCTCACCAGGGTTGGGTGTTCAGCTTCACAGAAAGGAGTTCAATCGACGAAAGGATCTTCATCAGACCTTCTCCATATTCCTTGTCGCAGTCTTACACTTTCAAATGTCTAAAGTTCCTTGGGATTCCCTTGTCCAATTTTAACTCTTTTAGCATCAAAACCAATAAATACTCCACTTCTCTTGGACTCAAACATAAGTTCAGTGGTCACAAAATTATAGGTATTCCACTTTTAGGCCTCTTAGGGTTTCCCTTCCCCAAGCTCAGGCCCCTCTTGGAGTCGAACACAATTTCCGTTGTCAGGGTGTACCTTTCCTTTTATGTACAGTTCTTTCATAACCATTTCATGTGTGGGGTACAATCGGAGGCTTTCAAAACAGCCAGGTTCTTTGCTTTTCCTAGGTGTGACCACTCTGATCGGTATCTACTCTTTATTCTTTGCTCTTTTCTTTTAACCTCTCACCTTCAGGTGCTTCATGCACCCCTTTCTTGCTTTTCTTTGTTTCTTTTACTCTCGTGCACCCTTGCACCTTCCTCTGCTTTGTTCTATAGGTATTGTGCCTCTTTCCACACTTTCCTTTCTTTAACATGCACACTCGCACCTGTTCTATCGTGTCTCTGCACACTTTTACATGCTTCAAATGTCTTTACATCTGTGACGCTAGCGCCTTTTCCTTCTTTCTGCTTTCCTTAAACGTCTTTCTTAAGCTTCCTCTCGCCTTCCGCTCCGTGCGCTTCAATAAACTTTCTCTTGCTTTTCCGTGCTGCTTTACAAACTTTGTCTTTCTCCTGCTTCAATTAGCCACATGCTTCTGAGTTTCTCTCTCACTGACATGAAACTCGCTGGGCAGTGTCCCGTTGATGAGCGGTTTTCTCTGCATACACGGGGTTGAGGTCAGGGTCACCAGTCCCAAGGGAACAAGCATTTTTCCGGACACTAACAGCAGGATCCAGGCTGCCTCGCTCCGGCTCTTCGGGAGCATTGCTCCCTAGCCACGCTGCAGCCCCTGACCAACACTGGGCCAGTGTCTCGGCGCACCGTTCTCCTCCACGCTTCAGGACCTGCTGCTCTCTGCTCCTTGGCCTCTCTGGTCCGGACAAGATCACCAGCTTGCCCGGTCCTCTGTGAAAAACCACACCTTTTATGGTTGAACAAACAGTCAAGTGGAGTCATGTGCGAGTGGTCATCAAATACCCGACGCTTCCTGACTCTATTAGTGAGACTACTGTTGTTCTTTCTGTAGTAGGTTTCCCTTACTTTTCCCATGTTTATATGGGTTATCGTCACTGATTCTAGTTGCATCCTCCTCTTCTCAGTATTTGCTGGAAATGGGGAGGGGAGATGATGTGAGATTGGAAATACCCCATGAAGGCTGGGGGAGAGTGGGTTGGGGTATTATTGGGAATGGGGGAATACCATGTCTCTCCCTTGGGTATCCTCTTCCAAATCCCTTGTGACCAACCACTCCGTGATCCTCCCTCGCTTGTCCACCCCCAGAGTTGGGATCCAAAAGCGATGGCCCTTCCCAAGCCGCCTGAATGGAGGATCCTGAAGGAGTAGGTGGGAGAATACTGTTGGGTTTCTCAGTGTTCTGCCAGTCTTAAAAGTATATATAGGTTTGTTTTACTTGCATGTGAATAGGACCCTCCTCTTCCCAAATGTAAATGTGGTTGGCTTCACCTAACTATTTCTTTCAAAATAAAAGTGTATAAGTCCACCAACTGGGCTTTGCTTCCCCTGACCTGCTGTATAGCCTGTCTAGAATAAGTCTGCCCTGGGCTTTACCTACCTTGAATAGCTGTGTGCCATTCTGAATAAGTGTACTGTGGGTTTTACTGACCTTTGTCTGCATTGTGCAATCCTAAAATAGTGTAAAGAGATATTGCTTGCCTTAATCTGTCTTTCACTGATTGTCAACCATCAAGGACCACATTGACACCCTCGCTCCGGCCCTTGCTGATTTTTGCAACCACTCCTTTGCCTCAGGATCCTTCCCCTCCCCTCTGAAGCACTCCCTTGTGCATCCGCTTTTCAAGAAACCCACAGCTGATCCTTCTTGTCCAGCTAACTATCGCCCAATTTCCATTGCTCCCTTTCTGGGCAAACTCCTGGAAAATCTGGCCATCTCTCAGCTTAACTTTCATTCCAGTTCTGTTGGCGGTTTCCATGACCACCAGTCTGGGTTCGGAGCCGCCAGAAGCACGGAAACTGCTCTCCTGAACATCTGTGAAGATCTGCTCTCCAACCTTGACTCTAACATTCCCTCTGTCCTCATCCTCCTCAATCTCTCTTCTGCCTTCGACATGGTCAACCATACCATCCTGCTCAACAGTCTCTGTGAAAACCTGGGTATCACTGCTCAGGCTCTGGCCTGGCTGACCTCTTTCCTCTCTGATCGATCCTCCCAGGTCCAACTTGGGTCCTTCCTATCATCCATCTTCCTCTCTACCTGTGGTGTTCCCCAGGGGTCTAACCTCTCGCCCTGGCTTTTCAACCAATACCTTGCAACTCTCGCCCACTGCATTGCCATTTTCTGCTCATATTTCCAGTGCTATGCTGACAACACTCAACTCATTTACAAGCTGCCCTCGGCTACCTCCTCTCCCATCTCGGATTGCCTAACTTCCATTCAAGATTGGTGTGCCGCCAATGATCTTTGTCTGAAGGCCAGCAAGACTGAGATCCTCCTCATCGGCACACATTCACTATCCTTTCCCCTCACTCTCTGGCCGGCTTCCCTTAGCCCTCCTCCCACCCCGACCTGTGAGGCTAAGAACCTCAGGGTCCTCTTTGACTCCACACTTTCCTTCTCGTCCCACATCTCTGAGGTCACTAAAGTCAAACTTCCTACTGCACCTCCTCAGGGGTACTCGGCCTTTCCTCTCCTTACCCCAGAAGCTCATGGTATCCCACGCTCTGGTTCTCTAGGTTGGACTATTGTAACAGCCTATTTCTAAATCTACCTGCCTCTACTCTCCGCCTTCTGCAACTAATCCAGAACAGGACTGCGAGACTTGTCCTTGGCCTCAAGCCCTGGGATTGTATCTCTCAATCTCTGAAATCTCTCCATTGGATCCCAGTAGATGCATTGATTAAATTCAAAACCCTCTGCCTTGTCCACAAGGCTTTCTGGGGCCTGGGTTCAAAATACCTTCAGCTATCCCTCCCCTCTCGAGCTCTTCGCTCCTCTCCCTCAGGGTCAGTCTTTTTTCAAAGAAACGAGCTGGGGTTAGATCTCCGTCTTCGGCTGGGGCCTCCCTCTGGAACAGCCTCCCTGGCACTCTAAAATTGAGGAGAACCATCTCCGGTTCCGGAAGCACCTCAAGACCTTCCTCTTTTCTTCTGCCTTTGCTCCCTCTTTCCCCTGCTGATCTGTTCTCTCTTGGCACCGTGCACCTGGCCACCCAATGTCCTCTGGGCCAAGGCACCTGCTCCCCTGCCACACTGCCTTCGGGCCACCCCTTGCACTGGGGTCTGGATGTGTACCCATACAGCCCCCCCCTTTCTTTTCCTGCACTTATCAGACCTACTCTGTCTGCTGCCTTAAACCTAGAACTTGCAAATTGCTGGCTGCACTACCAGTGTTTGTTGCCTTTATTATATATTTATTATTATTCATCTGTTTCTCCTCTGCTTCGCACTTTGCACTTCTCCCCCCTTCCATGCACTCTTCCCCTACCCCTCTCCCATGTACTTGTGTGTTCTCAATGTCACTGGCAAAACAAAAGAGTTGATGGCTGGAAGGTTTAGAATAAATCTTGACCTCTGGCATTACTCTGGGCAACCCTCCAGACCATCGTTCTTCGCCTGCCAAGCCATTACAAAAGGGGAAAAAAAACATATGCAAATCAGGCTGGGTCCCACCCCCAAAGGGGTAGTCCAGCCCGAACTGCTAGGTCACATCCCTTTTGCACGAGACCACAAGCATCCCCAGACATGTTTCAGCCTTGTTGGGCGTCATCAGTGAGGAGTAGCTTGGGTCTCTAGGCCCAGCAGGCAAGGGACCCACGTCTGGGCATACCCTTCCCACTCGGGGTGACAATAGCACAACAAAAGAGTTGATGGCTGGAAGGTTTAGAATAAATCTCGACCTCTGGCATTGCTCTGGGCAACCCTCCAGACCATCGTTCTTCGCCTGCCAAGCTATTACAAAAGGGGAAAAAAAACATATGCAAATCAGGCTGGGTCCCACCCCCAAAGGGGTAGTCCAGCCCGAACTGCTAGGTCACATCCCTTTTGCACGAGACCACAAGCATCCCCAGACATGTTTCAGCCTTGTTGGGCGTCATCAGTGAGGAGTAGCTTGGGACCTAGCCTAGCAGTTCGGGCTGGGCTGCTACCTTCGGTGTCGGCAGCTGCTGACTGATTTGCACATGGCTGGCCCCTTTTGCAATGGGGCAGACGGGCTAAAAAATGGTGGTGTGGAAGGTTGCCCAGAGCAATTGCCAGTGGTTTAGATTCATTTGAAACCTTCCACCCATCACTTTTGTGGTCCCTCCTTGTGAGAGAGGGTATGCCCAGACATGGGTCCCTTGCTCGCTGCGCCACAGGGAACCAGGCTGCACCTCACTGAGGAGGTCCAACAAGGCCGAAACATGTCTGGGGTTGCTTGGTTTTCTGTGCAGAGGGGACCTGGCCTAGCAGTTCGGGCTGGGCTGCTACCTTCGGTGGCGGCAGCTGCTGACTGATTTGCACATGGCTGGTCCCCTTTTGCAATGGCCAGACGGGCTAAAAAATGGTGGTGTGGAAGGTTGCCCAGAGCAATTGCCAGTGGTTTAGATTCATTCGAAACCTTCCACCCATCACTTTTGTGGTCACTCAATGTCACTGGGCCTATTAAGATCGCTGTTTTGTTCTCCCCTGTTCCCCTCCCTTGCCTTGTCGCTCTCTGAAACACTTGTGTATGAGCGGGATAGGAATAAAATATCAATATCAATACCTGGTATAACTGGAGGTTATCCTAAATGCAGTTATAGGTTCATACTGTTCCATGAATTTGTGTTCCACTGTTCAGAAAAGTATCCTGGTAACAGGGTTGGTTTACTATGTGATTTCTATAACTGTGTGTCACTGCATGACTGATAGGGTCTACTACCTTGCATTACTGACTGTATTATAAAAGTATATCTTACCTGATTTTACTCCCCAAGTATTAGACGTTTGACTTGCCTTGAACTGCTGATTGTTATTCTTAATAATGTTATATTTTGGGTTGTATCCCCTAAGTATTGAGTTCAATTTATAATTGTGTTTATATGATATGTGATAGCACTTATTTCCCCAAGATTTATCTGGGCCTACTTGTTTTTAAATACACCATTTATTGTTTTTACAATACATAGTGTTTGTGTTTCTTTGGACCATATATACGCGACAATTTCTTTGTACCAAGCTACAGCCCTCTCTCCCTCCTAAAATAAGCCTGGCATCTCTGTCCATGCTCCCACATTCTCAGGTGGTAGAGCCTTATACTAAGAGTGGAGCTTGTGTACGCCTCAAATGTATGGTTTTATGAGGCCCTTAGTTGGTCTTTAGAAAAACAAACAGTTGGCCTATGCAAAGCATGTGAATCTTATTGGATGCGAGCATCAGCAAGACGGTTACAAGTATGTAGTATTTGTTTATATATATATATATATCTATCTCTGAGGCTTGTGGATCTGCTTCGAATCATGCTTTGCATAGACCGACATCTAGTGGGTAGGCGCTGAGTATTGCACATGTTTTCGAAGTTCGAAAACGGATTTTGACTGGGCGTGTTTGTAATATTTTCCCTAGTGTGACTTCTACTGTACACATGATCCCTCACGCGTTTCGGTCCCTCAGATTATTTGTTTCCGCCGTCGTAGTTAGATGTTTGGCAGAGTCCTGCAGCTAGACTTTTTTCTGAGTTATTTACCTTTTATTCAACGCCGGGTACCCTGATCGAGTGGTGTCTCATGTGCTCTGGAGGATGTTGCTCTTGTCCTCATGTCAGCAAGTCTTGCTTCAGTTTGCTCTGGCATCTCATTTGCCCCAGGAGAAAGTTGCTCTTTTCCTCTGGTTGGCATGTGATGCTGCTGTTTGTTGTGTTCCAGAAGCTCTTGATATTGATTTTCGCGTTGCATCAGATGGAGCTTTTCCAAGTGATGTTCGTTTTCGTGCAGCATGTTCCAGTCACTTAATAGCTTCAGCACATTTGAGAAAATGTCCAAGAAAGATTGATTGTGCTCTCTTCTCGTGAATGAACTTAAGTAAACTGTAACCTTGCCATTTCCCATATTTGGAGTGGCATGATAAAAAACATTTTAAATTTCTTTTTGATTCCCTTTAAAAATGCTTTAATAAACAATTTTGAACTGTATACAGTAGTAATACATTTCAATGGAATAACCAACACATCGTACATTGTGGTTCAGAAAGTTTTCCAAATGTTTCCTCCTTCTAGTACCTACTGTTGAATTATTGCGCGAGCGAGCTCCCAGGGGATGATAGGAGATTCAGCTCCTCCCGCTCCCCTTGGTATTGCCGCTCGCGGTGTTCGCCGGCGCGGCCTTCTCACGTTCTATGAGGAGCGGGGCCGGGTGCCTGAGGCGGGCACGTTCGCTTGCGGCACCGGCACCGCCTCCTCTTCAATACTGAATCAACTAGTTTACTCACCGTTCCCGGAAAACTCGACTGGGTGCAACACTACACTGGAGTACGTGGCCTATTTCCGCACTTCATTTTCTCACGAGTGAGTAACGGTCTTATTATTAGTACCTACTAATAAAATAAGGCATACTCGTGCTGCCTACGTGCGCCCTCAATACTTTCTAGATATTACAAAACTCTCAATCCACACACTTATACCTTAATAGTAGAACGTGAGGTACTTATCTTTTTAAGCAGCAAAAAAGAAAGAAGAAAGGACCTAATGTTGGGGGTTCTTATAGGCTGACAGGGGCAAGAGGAGAGGTCAGGACTACTAGACCCCATAGGATCATGGGAGTTTTCGTTTTTAGGTTGGACTCGAGGGAGGAAGATTTTCTTGGAACTTTTAAACCTCATATTGGCAATTTTTCATGTTTAAAGAAAAAAAGCACAAATGTTAAAGTTTTAAAAGTTATAAGTTGAAAAGCTATTATGGCAGTAATAAAGAAAGTACAGCATAATGTGAGCCTCCTGTCTTGTCATAGAATTATGCGTTTGCATTTCCATGTAAAGGATCTTTATTGTGCACTTAAGCTATATGTTGCAACATTGCGTTATGCATTTGCGTTTTTCTTAAATGGAATCTTAACATCCATTCAATATGTTCAATGTTGACCACGTGTGCCTTATGTTCGAGTATTCATCTATGTAATGAAGTTTATGAATTATGCATCAGTATTTTCTGACAATTATTTCATTTAAAGAATAGTTTACTTGAATAACTTCTTATGTTTGCATTATGTGGATGATGAAAGATCAGATACATGGATGTTTGTAGTGGGATTCAAATCATGTTACCGTGAACACTCCAAAATGGTGGTCTGATCTACCATTGTTGGTATAGGATTTAACGGGAGTCAGGCAGGAGAGGATTGACTACATTTGGTATATATGCTTTCAATTGAAAATGGCGCACATTCTGTCGAAGCCCTGGGTTGGGGTTTGTTTCCACCATTAAAGGCTGATTATTTTTGCAGCACTATTGACTGGAGAGCCTGCGTATTATTTTTCTGGAGTGCTGCCAGTTGTCGAGCTGGGTTGCAGGCAGCATTTCATTTTTTGCCCAAACGAGTGAAAATAGAGTAGTTTACTTATCACCTTTAAATTCGGTTTTGTAAATGCTTTGTGCCAGTTTGTTTCTTATTTGGCACAACTATGTCCGATAGCTTTGGCTGTGTTCAATATATGCCCCTTTCCCCTTTGGGAACATTTCTAATGGGTGTGGGCCGAAACAGCTTTTTTTTCCTGAATAACTGAACTGATGTGCACATTTCCCCCAAAATATCCTGTTTTGAGTAGTAGTGACAGACATTTGTTTTGGAAATGTTCAGCCATATCCATGCAGGGAGTCAAAAGTTACTAGCAGTGGAATTTTGGTGCAAAGTTATTGCAAAGTGGTTTTGTCTTAACTATAGGGCGGCAATATATACTAGTATTACATGTAACTTCCTTTTTCCATATTTGATCTCTTAACTTTTCAATAATTTCAAGATCAAATTTTGTACACATATTGCCATCCAATATCAGAGGTGAGTTAGGCATAGAGAGATTACGTATATCGTACTTCTATCTGGCTGAAGTAGGTGGTAATGGTATCGGAACCATTGCAATGTCTTTAAAGATCCCTTTTCAAAAGTCTGTTGCTCTTGCACATTTCGAAAACATGTGCTCAGTGTCCTTAACACAGATAAGTGACCAATTGCAGTCAATCTCTCAAAGTCCATTTGTACTTTTTGCTCTTAGACCAGCAATGAGAAAATAAAAGTCTTAGCATTAGGATAAGTGCTTTCTACAAGAAGACTCAAGTGTTTCCTTCGATGTTTTAATGCACCATGCTGGGAGAGATTGTTGTGTGCCATTTCTTTCTTCAGTCTGCTTCAGAAAGCTTGCTAATGGATCCATTTTTCTCTTTTCATAGATACAGGATCTCCTCTCGTCTCAAGAACAGAAACCCACAGAGACAGATACCAGCACAGCGGATACTGGTAAGTCGCATACACTAGGTGCATTTTTCTTGACCTACCCAAAGCCACACAGGACAACTTTGCAGCAATTGCTCCTTTCCTCTGTACAGGGCCTCAGCCCTTACTCTCTTGTCAGGGAGTCAGCCCTTAACTGCTCTGGCGTCCCCTTGGTAATAGTCTTAGTCTTTCACCTGCTCTCTTTCCCTCATGAAAGCATGGACGACATTTAGGAGTCGCCAGAGGTCGAACCTGCGACCCCGAGGTCTCTCTTGCTACCCCTAAAATTATTTTTAAACATTTTTTTTTATTTTTATTGAGGCTCATGGGCTGTGGCCAGCAGCATGTGGCTCTTTGTTTCTGGAGTGGCTGGTTTTCTGATAGCTATAGCGGTAAGATAGCTCAGTGGGTTGAGCGCTCATTACTGCAATGTGTGTGTGGGTTACAGGTTCGACTCCCGGCAAGGTCAACTCAGCCTTTCATCCTGCTGAGGTTGATAAAAGAGTACTATCGCAGGTTAGTTGATATTGTATGTATATTTGTTCTATATGAAATACTTAAGCATAAGTGCTATATAATAATGCATAATTTTTGTTTGGCCTGGGACGTCTGCTTGCATTCACCGTAATTTGGCAATATTTGTCTATACGCACTGATATTAACGATGCATATGGTGATCCATTCTTGTATGAAATGTATATATATCACTTTACAGTGATATAACCATATTTTTCGTAGTTTACTTAGAAACCATGCTATGTGATGCCACTTCCTGTTATGTCAAGGGGTGAAAGGTAGTGTTCCATCGCTTCCCGTGATGTCACTTCGGGGTGGGGTCAAATTACATCACTTCCTGTGATGTCATCAGATTTCAAGGGTTATGTGCTGTTATTTCCGCTACCCCTGCATTTTGGTGAAATTGCGTCCCTGCATAAAAGCCCTCCACCTTTGCTTCATCTGCCATTTTCTTTACTCTAGCTGTGGACAGGTCTCTGTTCACCTGCCGTTGGGTCTCTACTTCAATCGCATTCCTTTTATGTATTGCTGGCCTCCGGTTTTCAGTCTCTGGGTTCTAGGTTTTACTATCACTGTCCTATCGAGATATTTCTCTCAATAGATTTCTATGGCTCCCCATTCTTTTTGCTTGTTTTTGAACCCTGGCCTGACTTTTTGCACGTCAGTAAAGCCTTCTGCTTTACTTCCCTTGCCTGTTTTGCTCATTCTTGTGGGGAAACTGACTAGTCCCTAAGATTGTGAGAGACTGTCTCTTTATGAATTCTTGTATTTTTACAATTGCACACATCACCTTACAGTAAAGTGCAGTTGGAATACTTCGTATCCTTATAACTTTTTACTTGATGGCTTTTTGTTTACTTTGACGATGTGCCCAAAACAAGCTGGTGGCAGCTGTGTGATTGTTTTTATTTACCTTTTTTGTTATACTATTCTTGTGCACTTTTGCATTTACCGAAAATGGCTACGAAAGGTGGCTAGCACCCTGTAATGGCTGTGTCGCAAGAGGTTGTTCTGTGTGTGTGTGTGTGTGTGTGTGTGTGTGTGTGTGTGTGTGTGTGTGTGTGTGTGTACTTGTACTAGAGGAGGGGGCTGGGTCTGGCTGGTGCCAGTCCACATTCTCTAGCGCTCAGAAGTCTGTTGCTGAATAGATATGATGACTAGTGGTTGTCCAGGACTGGGCCCCTGAGCTGTTTGAATGTTGCTGATGCTTACCATTAGTGCTAGCTCCCAGCCTGAAACTTGGATAAAAGGAGTGCTCCTGCAGCTATTCGACAGGACCACATTGGAACCAAGACTTCTATGAGGAAGAGCAGTCTGCAGCTGACCTGCATCAACTCCAGTGATTAGTATGGTGAAGCCCTGCAACTCTACCTGATTTCAGAATACCAATGTAAGTGCACCAACCCTTGGACCAGTGGGAACAACCAGTTTCGTCCCCTTCTCGCAGATCCACGCTTTAGAAGCCTTCAGAAGTGTCCCTGGAGCCCAAGAAGGACTGAGCAGCTCACTATTTGGCTTTGGCGCTAGATCAGTCGTTCTGAGCACAGCCTTGGGACTCACAGGCTCTTCGCCTTATGTATTAAATCACCTGTCCTTGCAACGTCTATCTTCTCACGACAAGGGAAGCTGCGATGAGGCTGCCTCAGTGTTCACAGCTGAAAGATCGCCTGACCGCAGTGACCCTGCTAGAACCATCCTTCTGGAATGCTGTGAGGTGTCCTAATGGGTCTGCACCACCAAGCTTTGAATCTTTTCGTTACTTGGGGCTATTCTTCACGAAGTTGCCAGCTCCCTCGACGAAAAGTGACAACTTCACCCGCGGCACCTGGGCTCCCCTCACCAGAACCAAGGACAGAAGATTGTACCCTGAAAGAATCTGTCAGCGGGGTAAGTGAACATACCTGCTTTTCTTACATTTAATTACCTGTTGGCAAAAGTTCAAAATTATAAGTTTTAGAAAGTACACATTGAGACCAGGGTTGGATTCCCTTCCCCTGTATCAATGCAGGAAATACCTTGATTCAACAAACTTACATTCATTTCAACTCAAAAGATCCTCTCCTTCCAATGCAACCTTCCACTTGGTAAAGTAAATTTCGAGGGGATTGGGTCCTCCGACGTATTCCATATCTATGACATGTAATCACCACAGCTGTGCTGCTTCGGAAACTTTTTCTGCGTCCTGCGTCGATGACGTCGATACGCCGTCGTCGAGGACCTCGTCCGACGTCATCCGATGTGATAAGTAGGACGCACAACGCCCATAGCCTCAGTTCCGTTTTTTCCGCGAACGTGTTGCTTCGTGTTTCTCGGTTCTAAGCCTCGACTCTTTGGAGTTCTGTTCTTTCTGGTTCTTCGAACCTGTTCGTTTGTGAATTTCCTTCGGCGATGTCTTCCACTTCGTCTTCAACCCCGCGTCCGGGCTTTAAGAAGTGCGGGGAGTGTGGGTCCAAGATGTCGGTGACTGACTCGCACGACGCCTGCCTCTGGTGCCTCGGGGAGGCCCACGACACGGATGACTGTATCGACTGCCAGTCGCTCACGTCCAAGGCCTTACGCGAACGTAAGAAGAAGTTGTCGGTAGGTCGGGTGTCCAAGCCCCGGAAGTCGAAGTCGGCGGGGCTTTCGACGGATGATTCGAGGGGTGACTCTCCGCGTCATCGTCGGAAGTCTCGTCGGTCTTCTTCTAGGAGTGGGTCTCGCCACTCCTCAGCCTCTTCGAGGCATTCTCGGAAGCGCCGTCACCGGTCGCCTTCCAGGTCCTCTTCCGAGGATTCTGCCCGGCACGTCGGTTACCCCACCAGCCGTGCGACGCCGGAGGAATGGGCTTCCTTCGGGAAGAAAATGTTGGCGATTCTTGAGTCGCAGGGTACTCAGCCGTCCGCGCCCCCGAGTGGGGTCGGCCGTGTGAGGTCGAGAGGCGCCGCTCGCAAGAGTGGACGGCACGAGTCACGGGAGCGGTCCCGTTCGGACAAGGAGGCTCGTTCTCCCCGTACCCGTTCCAGGTCCCGGTCCTCGACGCGCTCGAGACCGTGTGCTCCTGTGAAGTCTTCGAGGAAGACATCGACGTCTGAGGCGTCGAGGGCGTCGACAGGCTTTCTCGAGGCTCCGGCTTCGAGGACGTCGTCGAGGCCGTCGACGATCAGGTCGTCGAGGGACACGCTCGGGGCTCCTGCCTCGAGGGCTGTGTCGACGCCGCCGATACTGGAGGCGCTGCATCTGACGTCGACGCCGATTTCCTCGACGTCGACGCCGATCCTCTCGGCGCCGTTGCCGGTTTTCTCGGCGTCGGCGCCGATTCGCTCGATGCCATCGACGCCTTTCGTGTCGGAGGTGCCCCGTGTCACGGGTGTGCCCCCTAGGAAGGCTCTGGTTAAGAGCAAGCACTCTCAGGTGCCTTTTCGCCACCTGGAATATATTTCGGAGGCGGATGAGGATTCTGATGGCCTGGTTCCTAGTCTGTTGCCAGATGAAATTGTCTCGGGCCATAGTCAGTTTGACGATTTGCGGCAGTCACTGCATGATGCCAGTGGACTGGACACCTCTCCGGAGGTGGAATTTTGTAGGCCTGAGCCTGGCTCCCATGCCGATTCCTCGTACCGGCGCCTTATGGCTAGGGTGCCTGAGTATCTGGGATGGTCTGCTCCCCCAGGGGAGTTTGTGCAGGATGATCTGACGGACATCCTTGATGTTGGTCCCCCAACTGACCCGGTACTGCCGTTCCATATGGCTTTACAGAGAAGGGTGGCGGCGGCTTGGACTGCTCCGGAGAGTCTCCCGGCGGTGGGCAGATACTTGTCGCGTAAATACCGTCCAGCCAGTAGCGACCCCTGCTACTTGACCAGGCATCCCACTCCGGAAAGTTTGGTGGTGCAGGCGGCCACGGCCCCGGCAAAGCAGGCGTCTTACCCTACCATCCCTCCTGATAGGGACGACAAACGTTTTGATGGCTGGGCGAAGAAAGTGTTTTCTTCTGGTGGTATGGCGCTTCAGGCGGCCAACTCCATTTGTGCCTTGTCACGTTTCACGCACACTCTGTGGAACTGTGTTGCGTTAGCGGCTGAACGTATTCCCGAAGGGGATGAACGGGATGGTTTCCTTTCTATGGTCCAGGATGGTAAGGATGCCATGTGTGAGTCCGTTCAGTCGGGTCTGGACTTGGCTGAATGCGTCAGTAGGTCCATGGCGGCGAGCACCGTGATACGCAGGTTTGCGTGGTTGCGGAAGTCGGGGTTTGCTCCTGATGTGCAGTCCCGGCTCCTCAACATGCCCTTTGATGGTGAACACCTTTTTGGCAGCAAGGCTGACGAGAGCCTTGAGAGGTTGCAGACCTCAAAAGCTGCAGCGAAGTCGTTGGGCGCTGCAGTTCGCCAGCCTCCGCCTTTTCGTCCTAGGGGACAGCAGTGGAGGGGTGGTTCCTTTCGCTATTACTCATCCTTCAGTAAAGCGAGAGGGGCTGGCAGTCAGAGGCCAACGCAGGGGTACCAGAGGTGGACGACAGGGTACCCGTGGTGCCAAGGCCGCTCGGGCAGTTGCCTCTTTGCCCTCAGGTAACGCCGCAGCCGCTCCCACTCAGTCGTGAGGCCATGTCCCATGGTTCGCCGGTTGGGGGAAGGCTGGCGCAGCATCTTGTAGAGTGGCAAGCCATTACTTCAGATGTGTGGGTTCTGGAGATCATAACCCACGGCTACTGTCTTCCTTTTCGGCACAGGCCTCGCGACAATCCACTGGGGAACCTCTCTTTGCAGAGTCCGGATCCGCTCCTTGCGCAGGAAATTCAAGCCCTGCTGGAGAAAGGCGCCATAGAACTGGTGCCTGTAGCGGAGAGGAACAAGGGATGGTATTCCCCTTATTTTTTGGTTTCGAAGAAAGACGGGGGATTGAGACCCATCATGGACTTGCGCGGTTTGAACAAACTCCTCAGGAAGGACAAGTTCAAGATGGTTACTCTCTCTCAAGTTCTCCAGGCCCTTCAGCTTCAGGACTGGTTGGTGTCACTCGACCTCAAGGATGCTTACTTCCATGTGCCGATCCATCCCAAGCACAAGAAGTACCTGAGGTTCGCGGTTGGCGACTCGCACTTTCAGTTTCGGGTCCTGCCGTTCGGATTGACCTCCGCCCCGAGGGTTTTCACCAAGCTCATGGTGGTGGTGGCAGCGCATCTCAGGCAAGGGGGGATTCACGTCTACCCCTACCTGGACGATTGGTTGATCAGGGGGAGCTCTCCCGAGCAAGTCCTGGATCATCTATCGATCGCCTGTCGCTCCCTTCACAGGCTGGGCTTCTCCCTCAATTACAAGAAGTCCCATTTGACACCAACACAGCGGCTCCAGTACATCGGAGCAGTGCTCGACACTTCCCTGGGGCAGTGTTTTCCTCCCCAGGTGAGGGCTCTTCACATTCAGCAGATGGTGCACAAGTTTCAGCATGCCCAGACGCTCCCAGCGTTCGAGTTCTTGAGGTTGCTCGGCCTCATGGCATCCTGCATTCTTCTGGTGCCAGAGGCTCGCCTGCGGATGAGATCTTTGCAGTGGGCACTCAAGACGCAATGGTCGCAGTCCTCCGGCAGGATGTCGGACTCGATTCAGGTGCCGTCCTCGGTCGCCCGGGACCTTCTGTGGTGGGCCGTCGAAGGCAACTTGATGAAGGGGGCTCCATTTTGGCTTCCCTGGCCGGAGGTGATGGTCGTGACGGATGCATCCCTCACGGGATGGGGAGCTCATGCCAACGGGCTGACAGTCAGCGGTCGTTGGTCTCCGTCGGAGTCCAGACTCCATATCAATCTGTTGGAGCTGAGGGCCGTCAGGCTAGCCCTGAAGGCTTTTCTGCCGTCTGTGCGAGGGAAGAATGTCCTGATCCTGACGGACAACAGTGGCCATGCACTACCTCAACAAAAAGGGGGGGGCAGGGTCACTTCCTCTGTGCAGAGAGGCGATGCAGCTCGAGTTCTGGGCCATCCAGCAGGAAGTTTCGATCTCGGCAGTTCATCTGGCCGGAGCCGAAAACGTGACGGCGGACGCTCTGAGCAGACAGAGCGCAATCTCTCACGAGTGGGAGTTGGCTCAGGAGATTCTCCTGGAGATCTTCGCCCTTTGGGGGACCCCTCAAGTGGACCTCTTCGCCTCCAGTGTCAACCGGAAGTGCGAAAGGTTTTGCTCACGGGAATTTCCTCCAGAAGGAGCCTTAGGAGACGCGTTCGTGGTGGAGTGGTCATTCCCGCTGCTGTACGCGTTTCCTCCAGTCCCCGTCATCCCGCAAGTGCTGCGGAGGTTACGGAAGTTCGGTTCCCGGATGATCCTCATTGCCCGGGCGTGGGCTCGGAGGACGTGGTACCCGGACCTTCTCGACTTATCCATCTGCCCTCCACGTCGTCTTCCCTACCGAGACGATCTGCTCTCACGGGAGGGGGGTCAGGTTCTCTATCCAGAGGTCAGATCCCTCAACCTTCACGCTTGGCTTCTGAAAGGTTGAGGTATAAGGATTGGGACCTCCCTGCGGACGTGATGGAGGTGTTGCTTTCGGCCCGAAGGCCGGCAACAAAGTCTCTGTACCGTTGGCGTAAGTTCTGCGACTGGTGCAGAGTTCAGAATGTGGATCCTTTTGCATGTGACATCCCCATGGTTCTGTCCTTTTTACTTTCTTTGGCCCACAGGGGCTTGCAAGTGGGTACCGTTAAGGGTTACCTGGCGGCGCTGTCCATCTTTAAGCGCTCGTCTGAAGAGTGTTCTTACTTTAAAATCCCTTTGATTTCACAGTTCCTGAAAGGGCTCACTAATGTGTTCCCTCCGTCACCTTTCCTGGTGCCCGGTTGGGATTTAAACTTGGTTCTTAAGTTTCTTATGGGTGCTCCGTTTGAGCCTTTACATTCTTGCCCTTTGAGGCTGTTAACTCTGAAAACTGTATTTTTAGTTGCGGTTACTTCCGCTCGCAGAGTGAGTGAGTTACAGGCACTTTCAGTTAAGCCTCCCTTCACTGTATTTCACAAGGACAGGGTTGTCCTTAGAGTTCGTCCTTCTTTTCTTCCAAAGGTAGTGACGGAATTTCATTTGGCCCAGAAGGTTGTTCTTCCGGCATTCTATCCTCCTCCGCATCCTGGTAAGGAAGAGGAGAGGCTCCATAGGCTTGATCCTAGGAGAGCTTTAAGCTTTTATGTTTCACGCATGCCCCGGGTCAGAGTGGATGATCAACTCTTTATTGGTTACGCTGGAAAGCGTTTGGGGCAAGCTGTGACGAAACAGACTTTGTCTCGCTGGATTATTTTGGCCATCTCGGAGTGCTACCGTTTGGCGGGTAAGGACCCACCGGCTGGCTTGCGGGCCCATTCTACCAGGGTTATGGCTGCGTCTACTGCCCTGCAGAGGGGTGTTCCTATTCGCAACATCTGTGATGCAGCCACCTGGGCTTCAGTACATACATTTGTACGTCACTATTCCCTTGATTCCATCCGGGCACAGGATCTGGCCTTTGGTAAGGCGGTCCTTTGCTCTGCTATTTGATTGGCTATTCTACATTTTGATTCTAAATTCTTTCCCTCCTCCTTGCTTTGGTACTGCTTTGGGAGTCTGTCATAGATATGGAATACGTCGGAGGACCCAATCCCCTCGAAGAACAAGTTACTTTCTTACCTGGTAACGTTCTTTCGATGGGATGGTCCGACCACGTATTCCATATCGCTCCCGCCCGGCCTTCCCCGCTGCAGAATTTCTTTTGCGATTGCAGCTTACGTTCCGCAAGGCTTTGTGTCTGACTGGCAGTTGACTTATGTCACACGTTCTGGGGGAAAAAACTACAACTGAGGCTATGGGCGTCGTGCGTCCTACTTATCACATCGGATGACGTCGGAGGAGGTCCTCGACGACGGCGTATCGACGTCATCGACGCAGGACGCAGACGCCGAAAAAGTTTCCGAAGCAGCACAGCTGTGGTGATTACATGTCATAGATATGGAATACGTCGTCGGACCATCCCATCGAAAGAACGTTACCAGGTAAGAAAGTAACTTGTTCGTCTCTTTCATCAACACTTGTTCAAAAATCCTGAGTTAAAGAGGTCACCAATTTCCCCTGACCTGAGCCCCTTCCCATGTGATCCTCCCACAGTATCCCTAGTTCTGCCAAGTCACTGAAGAGCTAGTGGTTTGCCACTATCCGATCACTAAAACCACCTGGCTGCCGGTGACCACAAGGGTCAAATTCAAGACCCTTTGCATCATCCACAATGCTGTCTGCAGCCTGGGGCCTCTTTAGACCCAGCTTTCCCTCCATCAGTACCTCCCAGCGAGAGAGCTTTGGTCTTATGGCTCAAACTCTCTGCCGGTCAAATGCTGCTTCAAGCAGAGAGTGGGAGGTAGATCCCTTTCCTCAGCTGGCTCCTCCCTTAAACTGCCTCCCTCTCCCCCTCAGACTTCAGCAGGATCTTAAGTTTCGAAAACTTCTCAAGACTTTCATTTTCTCCTCTTCCTTCCCTCTCCCCCTCCCTTGCTAACTCTACAACTGCGACTGAGGCCTGGTTCAGAGTCATACAGGGGCCAGACCAACCCATACCAGTCCCCCAGCATCCTTTGCCAGCACTTACCCTTGGGCTCCCTTCCCCGGACTTGCCCAACTTGGTCCTCCCTGTCCACTGCACTCATCCTCTCTTCCCCTGTCACTTGCCGCCTTGGCCCGCCCAGCACTTGCCCGCCCCCACCCTTGGGGGTACCCCACTCCGGCACTTCTCCCTCTAGCACCTCCCCCTCGCACTTGCCACCTTGTCATGCACTTGCACCGTAGGATTGTCGCAAGACCAATATGACAGTCTGTTTTACTTTTTTGATTCCCATGTTCCCTCCCCCCTTGTGGCACCTGCAAACACCTGTGTATAGGCACCATACAAATGTCCAATAAATCAAATACAAAATTGAATTGCAAAGGAGACTATTGCCCCCTCCCACATAGTGAAGCTCTGTACCCCCACGCTAGCGCCCATCATTACTGATTTTGCCAAGGCCTCCTTCCTGACAAGCACTGTGCCCACTAATATCAAATCTGCCTGGATCAAATCGCTCCTAAAAAATAAAAACCTCCTTAGACCCCTCCATCGCCATCAACTACCACCCTATCACCACAGTCTCTTTCCTAGTCAAAATTCTTGCCACCTGGCCTATGCTCAAATGCACCACTTCCTGGAGCAAAACCACAGTCCGGCGTCCACCCAGAGCATAGAACAAAAACTGCCCTGCTGGATTTGAAAATCCAAATGGATAATTTTCGTGACTCTGGCAACATAGCCATCCTCTTCCTCCTACTAGATCTTCAGCTGTGTTTGACCTAGTCGTCATAACATCCTCTGCCATCACCACAGCCAACACTGCCACTTCTCTCCTGAAGCCACCTCATGGATCAAATATTTCCTCAGGGGTCGCACCACTAGAGTATTCATCGGTGAATCCGCAGCCGACCCTATCACTGCTCCACTAAGTGTCCTCAAGGCTCCTTCCTTTCACCCACAATGTACAACAAATGAACAAAGCCTCTATTCGATCTCCTCGACTCACGAGAGATCTACACTAACTTTGCAGATGATACCCAAATACTCATCCCAATTTCGGGTGATCATGCCCGTGACACGGCCACAATCAACACAGTGTACAGTACAATCCAAAACTGGATGGCCACCCACAATTTGTGTTTAAACGATGATAAAACGGATCTCCTTATTGTTTGTTTCCCGTACTGGCTCAAAAACTGGAATACTTTTTCCTCCTTCTGCATCGATGGCACGACCATCCCTGTTCTGAAACAAATCAAAACTTTGGGGGTCCACCTTAAAGCAGACTTATCCATGACCAGGCATATCAATGCCCTAAAATCGTCTACTGCCTACACTGCCAGGCTCCTCTCCGAGTAGGCAATGCCTCTCGATCAAGCAACTGCCTCACACTCGCTCGAGTCCTTATTATTGCAAAACTTGTACTACTACAAAGTCTTACTTATGGGCACCACTGCTGCAAACATGTCCAAACTTCAATTGCTACAAAATAAAGCATTTTGTGATGCCCTTGGACTAAAACGATCGGATTGAATCACAGCAACCAGAGGCGAGACTCATTAGCTCCCTATCAAAGCTTGCATGGACTTTAAAACTTCTATCGCACACCAATGTATCTATAAGGAGGCACCCCTCTACCTCAGCAATTGTACCACTCAAATCATTCCTGTGGGCATGCTAAGGTCCAGCTCCAGCACTGTTGATCACACTCCCTTCAAAAACAAATGAGTCGGCGGTGTCAGTTTCTGCGTCACGACTCCGTCTCTCTGGAACTCTTTGCCTACATCCATCAAAAACAACTAATCCCACACTATCTTCAAAAAGCTAGTAAAAACCAGGTTGGTTGATAAATATGAGTAACATCTGAGTTCTGTTGCGATCACGAACATTGCCTACTGCCAATGTACCTTTTTGCTTATTTCTGTACCAAACGCAGTTACCCCTGTGTCTTGGCGTTACAAAAATGTAAAAAATAAAATATATAATACTGCTCCCAGGTAGTGGCTGCCTTCGCCTGGCCACATGAGAGGAGGTCCATACCGGGGTCTCTGTGGTGATCCCACTAGATTTATTCAAAGTATATATGTGATAATATGGTTTGAGGTTACCTTGCTTACATGTGATATTTGTATACTTGGTGTGTTTAGAAAGGCCAAATAAATGATTGTATTTTCATATGCTTACTGGCCAACTTGAATTATTGGTGGTTTTCTGTGACTCCTTGTAGCCGTAGACCGCTCTCGCACTTTTCCTGAGACTAAGCCTTGTCTGCTCATTCACCTCTCTTGATTGAGTTTTGGCTAACCTCTCAATGTCTTCCCTGTTTACCCTAAATAGGGTGGCCTCCTAAAATCCTCTCCACAGGGGCTGATGAAATCAATCTTAACAGCCACCACAGCCAGATGGCTGATTTCAGGCATCAATCACTGGTATGTCATGCAAAACATTGCTCATGCCATCAGAGCGAAAGTCATGGCTGTGGCTTACCATCGTAACATTCTTTGGGATATCATCAGTAAGGCTGCCACGTGGTCTGCATAGTGGGCCTTCGGCACCAGCTCCAGATCCGATGCTAGCTTTGGACTAGCTGTCCTGCATAACCTTTTTGTTAGACGATAGGGATTCTGTGCCTCCTGTAACTTTTTCATTGCTGTGAAACCTATCAGTATGGAGGAAAGAGAACTTAAACTTGGGAGTAAGTTGGTCACAGTGATTACTGTCCTCTCAATTCACAGTCCTCTTTCCTCCAAACGACCCACCCTCTGGCGGCTGTATATAGGCAAGAGATATAGATATATTTCTGAGGCTTGTGGAATCTGCTTAGATCACATGCTGTGCATAGGCCGACATCTAGTGGAAGCTGCAGAGTATTGCACTTTGTTTTTTGAAACTCGAAAATGGGCGTCGACACAGGGCGTGCCAGTAATACTATCCCTAGTGTGACGTCCACTGTACACATGATCCCTCACGCGTCTAGGACCCTCAGATTGTTTTTTTCCGCCATGCTGGTCGGAAGCACTGAGCGGAGTTCCCTGACTTAGTCAGATTTTGCAAATATTGTTATATATTTCCCTGTTTATTCCACCTATACGTCGAGTCTCCGAACATCGACGCTCGACGCCCGATGAGAGAAAATTCAACCATCGGACTACAGCGACGGATTTGGGCCTCGGAAGGCCTCTGGCCTCGGCCCAGGCCACGGAAGTCCTCTGAACTCGGCCCTGCAAGTAGGGAGAGTGGGGGGTGGCACATATCCTACACTCTGATTAATATAGGTACATTACTTATATTCCTACACTCCCAGCCCGCTGCCACAGGGTGCGTATGGAGGGTACCCCTTTTCAATTTTGCCCCAAGTGCAACCGCAAGTATCCTTGGGTTGACAGACATGCCACGTGTAACCGCTGCTTGCCGAGGGACCACCCCGAGGCGAATTGCAGAGCGTGCAGTCGGTTTAAACCGAAGACCCTTAAGGACCGTTCGACAAAGCGTTGGGCCCACCACGGCAGGCGACAAGAGGCCATGTCCGCGGAGGGTGCCTTCAGCGATGGCAGCGATGCCGTACTTTCGGACGGCGAGGGCAATGTGGCGTTGATGGACAGCCACGCGCAAGTCCCCGACCTCGGAAGGTTGTCCGGCAGGGCAGCTATGGGGAAGACCCCCGGCGACACGAGCGCTACCCACACCACTTCCAGCAAACAAAGGTCCAATCGAGACTCGACGCGCACGGCGAGTTCTCGGAAAGAGGCACGGAGAGAACGGTCCACCGAGTCAGTGTCCTCTGGGCGTTCGCGTTCGAGATCGCCGCATGACACCAGGCAACCCTCCACTGTTGCCAAGAGTGCCTCGCTCCCCTTAGTGACTGAGGTTCGGTCGTCTGAGGACGACGCCGACCTCTACCCCCAGGCTGCACTCAAGGAGTCGGCGTCGGCAGGCAGCGCGAAGGCTGCTACCGAATCCCTTACACTCTCTAGAGACAGGGACTCTATCCCCTGAATTTCGGCGCCAGGCACCGAAAAGCTCTGATAGGGCCCAGAAATCGGGGAAACTCTTCCACCTGCGGGGAGGGGGGAAAACAACGAAGTAAGCAGTCCCAGCCTACTTCCACTCCTAAAGTACATTCTTCTCCACCTAAACAGATGGACAAGTCTCAGTCTCTTGTCCCTAAGGCCCCTGTTCAGGCCAGAAGGTCTAGTCAGGACAAATCTCAGTCTGTTGTCCCTAAGACCCCTGTTCAAACCAGTAGGTCTAGTCAGGATAAAACAGGGAAAGCACTCCAGGAAAGAGTTATTCCCAGTTCAAGGGAATGGTCCAGTGATGACATAGACAGAGTAATGTCAAGGATGTCATCACTGGCAGATTTCTACGCCAAAAACCCGGAACACTTTCTCTTATACCCCAGAAGGGTCAACTCCCTCAGGCTCTAAGGATCCAATACCCCCAAGTAGGAAGTCCCGGCCTGAAGCAGCAACTCAGTCTTCAGACCCCTTCTATATACAGCCCTTTTCTCAATATCAGGAAGATCCATCCTTTGGTGAGGATCCAGACGTGGGCACGTTCGAAGAACAAACTGGGACAGGCTATTATGGGGATGATGAGGACCAAGAGGAGGAGGAGGACGACCCAGATACATACAGGGTAGATTCCCCGGTAGAAAAAGAGCCCGCGGTTACCGACTCCCCTGTCGACAACCAGCCTCTACTGATGGACGTCCTGTCCAGAGCGGCACAGCACTTCCACATTGACACCCAAGGTGCTCAGGAAGAGAGGGACTTTGCAGAGATTTGGTGGGAGAAAAGAGACCTGTTGCTCAGGCCATCCCTATCCTTAAATCAATAAAAAGGAGGATAGACCCTTCCCTTGTTAACCCCAATCTCACTAGAGCAGTAAACCCCAGAATTGAAAAGCTTTTCAGGGCAGCCCATTCTGACCCACTGTACATAAGGGGACATCTCAAACCGGACTCTCTGGTTGTTACAAACACCTGTAAGAGGGCGGGAACACCCTTGTCATCATCCGAAGCTCCCCCCGACAAGGAGAGCAAGAAGATTTATGGCTTGGGCAGGAAAGTAGCCTCCACTTTCGCCTACCAGGCAAGGATTGCCAACTCCACCACCCTGCTGGCTAGTTACAACTGCCACCAGTGGGAAGAAGTCGCGGCTCTCATAGACTCCACCCCAGAACCCTTAAAAAGCCAATTGGCACGAGTTTCGGCAGAGGGGAGAGCCGTGTCAGGTTGCATTTTAAAATCAACCTTTGATGCCGCGGATAACGCCGGCAGATTAATTGCTGAAAGCACGGTCATCAAGAGGCATGCTTGGCTACGGCAGTCTGGTTTCAAGGCCGAGACCCAAGCATCATTGATAGATAAGCCGGTGGAGCCGGATCTATTGTTTGGAAAGGCGGTCAAGGACGCGCTGAAGAATGCCAAGGAAGAGTACGAGACACTCAAGTCCCTAGGGCAACTAACCAACAAACCCCCTAACCAGAGAGGGAATGGCAATTTTCATCGGCCTCGCGGACAAAACTCCCAAAGAGGCTCAAACTATTCCCAAGGCCAGGGAACTACATGGAACACTAACCAGCAGTCTAACCAGAGTTATGGCATGGGTAACAAGAGGTCGTGGTAGGGGTAGAGGCAGTCCCAATAAAGGAGGGGGCTCCGTTCAGGGTCCCTTCTCACGCATCCCCAGTAGGGGGACGCATTTCCATCTTCACCCAAGCTTGGGAAGGGATCACATCAGACAGATGGGTGCTGTCCACAGTGTCCGCAGGATACTGCATAGAACTCCTAGAGCGTCCCCGAAACCACCCTCCACGACAAAGAATACACTCCTTAGACCACCAGAAGATCCTACTCGAAGAGATCGAAAATCTTCTCGCAAAGGATGCGATAGAACTCGTCCCGGGACACCAGGTAAACAAGGGTATTTATTCAACTTACTTCCTTGTGCCAAAAAAAGATTTGACAATGCGCCCAGTATTGGACTTACGGCCTGCAAACAGGTATGTCAAGCCCCAAAAATTTCGCATGACTACTCTCCAAGAGGTAATTCCCCTCCTAAAAAAGGAGGATTACATGGCAACATTGGATATGAAAGATGCCTATTTTCATATTTCCGTGTTCCCAGCGCACAGAAAATATCTGCGCTTCAAGGTGGACAGTCAGCACTACCAGTTCAAGGTACTGCCCTTCGGGATAGCCTCGGCTCCAAGGATATTCACCAAGGTACTGGCGGTGGCGGCGGCACACCTACGCAGGGAGGCAATCCCAGTGTACCCTTATCTGGACGACTGGCTCATCACGGGGGAGACCCCAGTAATTTGCAGGACAAACATTCAAAGAACTATCGACCTCCTCTTCGAATTGGGCTTCTCCATAAACGAGAAAAAATCAAGTCTGGTGCCCAGCACCTCCAAGCAGTTCCTAGGAGCTATTCTAAATACTCAAGAGGGGTTGGCTTTTCTTTCAGAGGAAAGAATTCGGAATATACTACTGCAAATTCCGTAATATCAAACCGGTCGGTCGCCAGATAACAGTACTCAAAGCAGTGCGTTTGCTGGGCATGATGGCGTCATGTATTTACCTGGTCCCCCACGCGTGCCTGCGCATGCGTCCCATACAAGAATGTTTGGCGAAACTGTGGTCTCCGGCAAGTGGTCAGTGGGACGATCTAGTGGTCATTTTGCCAACACTTGTACAAAGCCTCCACTGGTGGACAAGAGACAATCTATCCAAGGGGAAACCCTTTTACGATCCCGAGATACAGGCGGTAGTCACGACGGACGCATGCCTGACGGGATGGGGAGCTCACCATCTCCACCACACAGCTCAGGGTCTCTGGTCTCACACAGTGGCCAAGAATCACATCAACCTGCTAGAGCTTCTAGCAGTTTTCAGAGCACTTCAAGCGTTCGAGCCCCACCTATGGAACCTGTCGGTGCAGATCCGGACGGACAGCACGACAGCCATGTTCTACCTGAACAAGCAAGGAGGGACTCGTTCGCCAAATCTGTCCAGACTTGCGCAGAAAATTTGGATATGGGCACTCAGACGGAACATCTTTCTGTCATCTCAACATGTTCCAGAGGATCTCAATTCTCTAGCGGACGCTTTAAGCAGAGATCCACTTCCGGAGGAACACGAATGGTGTCTACACAGAGAAATCGTAGAAGATCTCTTCTCTCAGTGGGGTTTCCCCACTATAGACCTATTCGCCACAAGCGAAAACAGATAGTGCCCAGGATTTGCATCCAGGTTTCCCCAACCAGACTCCCTGGGGAACGCCCTGTGGATGAACTGGTCAGGGATGTTTGCGTACGCTTTTCCACCAACTCCTCATCAGGAAGGTGGTGAACAACATGAACAGAGAGTCGATGACGCTCGTCCTAGTTGCTCCCATGTGGGCGAGACAACTGTGGTTTCCACACCTACGCAGACTTTCGGTGTGCGATCCCATCAAACACCCAGGCTGGTACAATCTTTTGTCCCAGCACCAAGGTCAGAAGGTGCACCCTCTACCCAACTCCATGAACCTACCAGCATGGCTCCTGAGGTCATAGTTTGGACATCTCAATCTACCACAGAAATGAATGGGCATCGACATCCTAAAAGAGTCTAGGAAACCGAACACGGGGCATTGCTACTTCGACAAATGGAAGAGATTCGTTATCTGGTGCCAGAATAAAAAAATCAACCCAGTTGATTGCACTCCTTCCACAATCGTGACATACATGCTCCACCGGCTGGACGCAGGTTTGGTTTTCAACTCACTAAAGGTGCACCTGGCTGCTCTGTCAGCGTACACCACCTCACATAGCAAGATGTCGTGCTGGAAGGTACCCGTGGTTAAAGCCTTCATGGAGGGAGTAAAGAGACTTCATCCCCCTATATCTAACCCACCACAAGGATGGGACCTGAACGGGGTGCTATCTAAACTCATGGGCCCCCCATTCGAGCCCATGCATAAAACAAGTCTCAAACACCTGACTTATAAGACTGCCTTCTTGGTAGCCATTACATCCATAAGAAGGGTCAGTGAAATTCAGGCTCTGTCAGTGCAGGATCCTTTCTTTACTATTCATAAGGATAAGCTGGTTTTACGGACACACCGTAGGTTCTCACCTAAGTTTATTTCTAAATTCCATGTAAACCAGTCCATCGAGCTTCCGGCTTTCTTCCAAAACCCACAAAGCTCGGCTGAGGTTAAACTACACACCCTAGATGTGCGTAGGGCGGTCCTTTACTACGTAAACCAGACCAGACCGCTTAGGAAAACAGATCAACTGTTTGTCTCCGTAGCCACAGGCAAAGAGGGAGATTGCGTCTCTAAGGGTGCCATCTCCAAGTGGATTGTCAACTGTATCCAGTTGTGTTAATCTCTTTCTGACAAAACTTTGCCTTTTACGCCCAGAGCCCACTCGACAAGAGGCATTGGGGCTACTCTGGCTTTCATAGCAAATGTTCCCCTTGACACCATTTGCAAAGCAGCTACTTGGAGCTCTATTCACACTTTTACTCAGCACTACTGCATTGACACCCATTCCAAGACAGATACTCAAGTGGGACAAGCGGTTCTAAGACATTTATTTGCTCATGACCCTTCTGAAATCCCACCTCCTAACACTGCTCGCCAATCTATGTACAGCATGTAATCTAAGCAGATTCCACAAGCCTCAGAAGGGATACATTACTCACCGTAATCCTGATGCTTGTATCTGCTTAGATTCACATGCGACCCACCCTTCCTCCCCTCTGAGAGAAGCCGCATGGATGCTTGTAGTCTTATCTATCTTCTATCTGCTTGGATCATCTGTACTCGCGCTACTCCTCATGCTACCTCATGTCAGGAAAAATACAATCGGAGGGTCCTAGACGCGTGAGGGATCATGGGTACAGTGGACGTCACACTAGGGATAGTATTACTGGCACGCCCTGTGTCGACGCCCATTTTCGAGTTTCGAAAAACAAACTGTAATACTCTGCAGCTTCCACTAGATGTCGGCCTATGTACAGCATGTGAATCTAAGCAGATACAAGCATCAGAAATACGATTACGATGAGTAATGTATCATATATATATATTTCTGAGGCTTGTGGAATCTGCTTAGATCACATGCTGTGCATAGGCCGACATCTAGTGGAAGCTGCGGAGTATTACAGTTTGTTTTTCGAAACTCGAAAATGGGCGTCGACACAGGCGTGCCAGTAATACTATCCCTAGTGTGACGTCCACTGTACCCAAGATCCCTCACGCGTCTGGGATCCTCAGATTGTTTTTTTCCGCCATACTGGTCGGAAGCATCTTGCGGAGTCCCCTGGCCTTAGCCATACTTTTGCTAATTATCGCAATTTAAAATTATTTATTGACATCCTTCCCCACCCCAACGTCGACCATCGACACTCGACGACGGCTGGAGAAGACATCGACCGTCGGCTGCTGCACGACGGATCTGGGCCTCGGAAGGCCGCTGGCCTCGGCCCGGGCCTAGTAGGCCGCTGGCCTCGGCCCTGCAAGTAGGGAGAGTGGGGGGTGGTACATACTCTTCACTCTTGGTATATAGGTACACCTTATATATTTCCTACACTTACCAGCCCGCTGCCTCAAGGTGCGTATGGAGGGTACCCCTTTCCAATTCTGCCCCAAGTGCAACCGCAAATACCCTTGGGTCGACGGGCACGCCACGTGCAATCTCTGCTTGCCGAGGGACCACCCCGAAGCGAACTGCAGAGCGTGTAGTAGGTTTAAGCCTAAGACACTTAAGGACCGTTCGACAAAGCGTTGGGCCCACCACGCCAGGCAGGCAGCCATGGCAGCGGAGGGCGCCTTCAGCGATGGCAGCGACGCCGTACTTTCGGACGGCGAGGGCATTACGGCGTCGAAAGACTGCCGAGCGCAGGTCCCCGACCTCGGAAGGTTGTCCGGCAGGGCGGCTATGGGGAAGACCCCCGGCGACGCAAGCGCTACACACCCTACACACACTAAGCACACTAAGTCCAACCGAACCTCGACGACGTCGACTTCTCGGAAAGAGGCACGGATAGAACGGTCCGACTCGGTGTCCTCTGGGCGCTCTCGATCGAGATCGCCTCATGACGCAAGGCAATCATCCACTCTTGCCAAGAGTGCCTCGCTCCCTAGATTAACTGAAGTTCGATCGTCGGAAGACGAAGACGACTTCCACCCCCAGGCCGCGCTCCAGGAGACCGAGAGCGCAGTTAACACCAGCGAGGCCCCACTCTCGAAACAAGATACCTCTCCCGACCCTCGGCGCCAGGCGTCGAAAGTCTCTGGGGCCTCCAAGGGGCAGGGAAAACATTTTTCCACGCACGGGGAGGGAGGGAAACAGCGGAAAGCTCAGCCTTCCACTCCTGTAAGACCATCCTTCCACCCCAAGCAGACAGATAAACATAAATCTACTGGGACATCAACATCCAGCAAGGGTACCCTTGATAAGTCCTCAAAGTTGCCTACTAAGGTCATACCCTGTTCCAAACAATGGTCCAGTGAGGACATAGACAGGGTCATGTCAAGGATGTCTTCCTTAGCTGATTTTTATGACAAAAACCCAGAACATTTCCTTTCGTATGACCCTCAAGGGGCCACACCCTCAGGCTCCTCTGATCCTATCCCCCTAAGTAAAAAGGCCCGGGTCGAAAGACCTGACCCCTTCGAGGTGCAGCCTTACTCTACTCCATACTCTACTCCACAACCTTTCCCTGAAGGGGACCAGGAGTTTACAATTATGGAGGAACGAACCGGGTCTGAATACTATGCGGAGGATGAGGACCTGGAGGAGGTAGAAGATGAGCAGGAAATTTACAGAGTAGATTCCCCGGTAGAGAGCGAAGCCCCAGTTACCGACTCGCCAGTTGATAACCAGCCCCTCCTTAATGAAGTTCTCGCTCGCGCAGCAGAACATTTTCACATCGACACCCACGGTGTACAGGAGGAAAGGGACTTCGCAGAAGAGTTGGTGGGAGAGAGGAGGCCGGTCGCTCAGACCATCCCTATCCTTAAATCCATCCAACGTAGAATAGATCCATCCCTGGTGAATCCTAACCTCACCAGAGCCGTCAACCCCAGAGTCGAAAAACTTTTTCGGGCAGCCCAGTCTGACCCTCTTTATATAAGAGGTCATCTTAAACCAGACTCCCTAGTGGTTACCAACACTCGGAAGAGGGCTGGGACACCCTTATCGTCGTCAGAAGCTCCTCCCGACAAGGAGAGCAAAAGACTGTACGGGTTTGGCAGGAAGGTAGCCTCAACGTCCGCCTACCAAGCAAGGATTGCAAACTCCACCACCCTGTTGGCAAGTTACAACTGCCATCAATGGGAAGAGGTCGCGGCGCTCATAGCCTCTGCTCCTGAACCGTTAAAGGGCCAGTTGGCTCGGATCTCGGCAGAAGGGAGAGCCGTGTCTGGTTGCATATTAAAAGCAACTTTCGACGCTGCAGACAACGCAGGAAGATTGATAGCAGAAGGTACTGTTATCAAGAGACATGCGTGGTTACGGCAGTCTGGGTTCAAAACAGAAACAAAGGCTTCATTAATAGACAAGCCGGTGGAACCAGGTCTATTGTTTGGGAAAGCGGTCGAAGACGCACTTAAGAATGCCAAGGACGAGTACAAGACTCTCAAATCCCTTGGCCAGCTTACCAACAAACCCCCGAACCAGAGGGGGAACAGTAATTTTCGTCGCCCACGCGGCCAAAATTCACAAAGAGGCAACTATGCCCAAGGACAGGGTACACAATGGAACAACAACCAGCAGTCTACCCAAAGTTACAGCAAGGGTAACAAGAGAGGTCGTGGAAGAGGCAGAGGCAGCCCCAACAAGGGAGGTGGCACGCCTCCGCCAAAGCAGTGACGCTCAGGTCAGGGTCCCTTCTCACGCAACCCCAGTAGGGGGACGCATTTCCAACTTCACCCAGGCTTGGGAAGGGATCACCTCAGACAGATGGGTGCTGTCAACAGTGTCCACAGGATATTGTATAGAATTACTGCAGCGTCCCCGGAACCACCCTCCACGACAAAGAATACACTCCTTAGAACATCAGAAGATCCTTCTCGAGGAGATCGCCATTCTGCTAGAAAAGGATGCGATAGAACTCGTCCCAGGACACCAGGTAAACAAGGGAGGGTATCTATTCAACTTACTTCCTTGTGCCAAAGAAAGATTTGACAATGCGCCCAGTATTGGACCTACGGCCTGCCAACAAGTATGTCAAGCCCCAAAAATTCCGTATGACCACGCTACAAGAGGTAATCCCCCTCCTAAAAAAGGGGGACTACATGGCAACCTTGGATATGAAAGATGCTTATTTTCATATTTCCATGCTCCCAGCGCACAAAAAATACTTGCGCTTCAAAGTGGACAGTCGCCACT
The DNA here is from genome assembly GCF_040938575.1 of Ambystoma mexicanum. Classification (NCBI taxonomy): domain Eukaryota; kingdom Metazoa; phylum Chordata; class Amphibia; order Caudata; family Ambystomatidae; genus Ambystoma; species Ambystoma mexicanum. Next base: position 1,304,792,449 of record NC_090933.1, read on the forward strand.
ACCAATTCAAGGTACTGCCCTTCGGGATAGCTTCAGCACCAAGGGTATTCACCAAGGTACTGGCGGTGGCAGCTGCACACCTACGCAGGGAGGCAATCCCAGTGTACCCTTATCTGGACGACTGGCTCATAACGGGGGAAACCCCAAGAATTTGCAGGTCAAACATTCAGAGGACTATCGACCTCCTCCACGAATTAGGCTTCTCTATCAACGAGAAGAAGTCAAGTCTGGTGCCAAGCACCTCAAAACAGTTCCTAGGAGCAATCCTAGATACTCAAAGGGTTGACCTTCCCCTCGGAAGAGAGAATTCGGAATATACTACTGCAAATTCCACATTATCAGTCAGGTCAACAAATAACGGTACGCAAAGCAATGCGGTTACTGGGCATGATGGCGTCATGCATTTACCTGGTCCCCCACGCGCGTCTGCGCATGCGTCCCATGCAGGAATGGTTGGCGAAACAGTGGTCTCAGGCAAGTGGTCAGTGGGACGATCTAGTGGTCGTTTCGCCAACACTCGTACAGAGCTTACACTGGTGGACAAAAGAGAATCTCGCAAGGGGAAAACCCTTTTACGATCCCGAAGTACAGGCAGTGGTAACTACAGATGCATGCCTGACTGGGTGGGGAGCTCACCATCTCCACCACACAGCTCAGGGTCTCCGGTCTCACTCAGTAGCCAAGAACCGCATCAACCTGCTAGAGCTTCTGGCATTATTCCGAGCGCTTCGGGCGTTCGAGCCCCATCTACTAAACTTGTCGGTGCAGATCCGGACGGACAGCACGACAGCCATGTTCTATCTGAACAAACAAGGAGGGACTCGTTCGCCAAATCTGTCCAAGCTTGCCCAGAAAATCTGGATATGGGCACTCAGACGGAACATCTTCCTATCAGCACAACATGTTCCAGGGGAGCTCAATTCCCTAGCGGATGCCCTAAGCAGAGACTCCCTCCCAGAAGAACACGAATGGGTCCTTCACAGAGAGATCGTAGAAGATCTCTTCTCTCAGTGGGGTTTCCCCACTATAGACCTATTCGCCACAAGCGAAAACAAACAATGCCCAGGATTTGCATCCAGGTTCCCCCAGCCAGACTCCCAAGGGAACGCCCTGTGGATGAACTGGTCAGGGATGTTTGCGTACGCTTTTCCACCAACTCCTCTCATCAGGAAGGTGGTGTACAAGATGTACAAGGAATCGATGACGCTCATCCTAGTTGCTCCCATGTGGGCGAGACAACCATGGTTTCCACACCTACGCAGGATGGCGCTGTGCGAGCCCATCAAACTCCCAGCCTGGTACAACCTACTGTCCCAGCAACAAGGTCAAACAGTGCACCAGGAACCCAACTCAATGAACCTGGCAGCATGGCTCCTGAGGTCATAGAGTTTGGGCATCTCAACTTACCACAGAGGTGTATGGACATCCTAAAAGAATCCAGGAAACCAAACACAAGGCACTGTTACTTTGACAAGTGGAAAAGATTTGTTATTTGGTGCCAGAATAAACAAATCAACCCAGTTGATTGCACTCCTTCCAACGTTGTAACATACATGCTCCACCTGCTGGACGCAGGTTTGGTTTTTAACTCTCTGAAAGTACACCTGGCAGCCCTCTCGGCTTACACCACATCCCATAAAAAAGTATCGTGGTGGAAAGTACCAGTAGTTAAAGTCTTCATGGAAGGAGTAAAGAGACTTCACCCTCCTATTTCGAACCCACCGCCAGGATGGGACCTCAATGTGGTGCTAGCTAAGCTCATGGGCCCCCCTTTCGAACCCATGCATAAAAGTAGTCTCAAACACCTGACTTATAAAACGGCCTTCTTAGTAGCCATTACCTCTATAAGAAGGGTCAGTGAAATTCAGGCTCTGTCAGTGCAGGATCCTTTCTTTATTATCCACAAAGACAAACTGGTTTTACGCACACACCCTAGGTTCTCACCGAAATTTATATCTAAGTTCCATGTAAACCAGTCCATCGAGCTTCCGGCTTTCTTCCAGAACCCGCAAAGCTCGGCTGAGGTGAAACTACACACCTTTGATGTGCGTAGGGCGGTCCTCTACTATGTAAATAAAACCAGACCGCTAAGAAAAACAGATCAACTGTTTGTCTCCGTAGCTACAGGCAGAGAGGGGGATCGCGTCTCTAAAGGCGTGATCTTGAAGTGGATTATCAACTGTATACAGCTGTGTTACTCTCTTTCTGGAAAAACTCTGCCTTTTACGCCAAGGGCCCATTCTACTAGAGGCATTGGTGCCACTCTGGCTTTCATTGCAAATGTTCCCCTCGACACCATTTGCAAAGCAGCTACTTGGAGCTCTATTCACACTTTTACTCAGCGTTACTGCATTGACACTCATTCCAAGACAGATACACAAGTGGGACAAGCGGTTCTAAGACACCTGTTTGCTCATGACCCTTCTCACATCCCACCTCCTTCTTCGGGTACTGCTCGCTAATCTATGCACAGCATGTGATCTAAGCAGATTCCACAAGCCTCAGAAGGGATACATTACTCACCGTAATCGTATTTCTGATGCTTGTATCTGCTTAGATTCACATGCGACCCACCCTTCCTCCCCTCCGAGAGAAGGCGCATGATTACTTGTAGTCTTACCTTTCTGTCTATCTGCTTGGATTATCTGTACTCACGCTACTCCTCATGCTTCCTCATGTCAGAAAAAATACAATCTGAGGATCCCAGACGCGTGAGGGATCTTGGGTACAGTGGACGTCACACTAGGGATAGTATTACTGGCACGCCTGTGTCGACGCCCATTTTCGAGTTTCGAAAAACAAACTGTAATACTCCGCAGCTTCCACTAGATGTCGACCTATGCACAGCATGTGAATCTAAGCAGATACAAGCATCAGAAATACGATTACGGTGAGTAATGTATCCCATATATATATATAGCGCTATAGCTTGTGGCATCTGCTCAGATCACATGCTGTGCATAGGCCGACATCTAGTGGAAGCTGCAGAGTATTAGTTTGTTTTTCGAAACTAACTCTCTTCGGGTGAGCCGATTCTCAAAACAGAGTTTTGGGGGTAGATCTATCCTCTGCAGGTGCTTCCCTCTGGAACAGCCTCCCTCCCTCTCTCTATCTTGAGCCTGATCAATTTATGTTCCGGAAACTCCTCAAGACCTCCCTCTTCTCTCTCCCTCTGTCTTGTTAACCCCCTCTCTATTCTTGCCTACTGCCCCCCTCCCTCTCTCCTCCATAACTAAGTTCCGTTTGATGACTGATCCCATGCTGCACCTCCAGAGCCACACAGGTCTCAGGCTCCCCTGCCAGTCCTCGCACTTGTTCCCAGGCCTCTGCACTCCACTCACCACTTCTGCACTTCTTTTACTCATTCCTTGAGAATGGTAACCTCCCGGCACTTAACCCAGGGCCTTGGACTGGGCACACTTGTTCTTCCCCGATACCCCCCTCCCTCGCACCCCCTTCCTTTCACTCCATGTCTGGCACTTGCATTACCTAGAATGTACTTGGCCTGGTTCGCCAGGCTTAATACGGTAATATTTCGTTTCTCTATGTCCCTCTCCTTCTCCCCTCCTCCCCCTATCGCCTAACCATCTGTCACACACTTGCACTATTTAGAAACGTCATTTTTTTGGGTACGGCAGCTAAGGATTGTATGTTTCTCCCTCTCCTCCCCCTTCGATCCTTCCTTTTTGTCTTTTACCTGCACTTGTAATAAGGCCGTCAGGCCAAGTTGCTAGTCATTTTTGCAAGATCATTCGGAAACTTCAAGTCCTAAGAATGACTCTGTATTCCCCTGTTGCTTCCCCGTCTTGAAGCGCTTTGAAGCACTTTACCTGTGTATAAGTGCTCTATAAATAATTACAATAGTAGTAGCGAAGGAGTCTACGAGAACCAACGTGTGAGGCTGATGGGGGTGGAGGGTGAGGGGGTTTGGGTGGGCGGGCACACCCTTGCGTGTGACAAATCTAAAGGCAAAGTACATTTTTGCAGTGCAAAAAGCTCTAGTCCCACCCCCATTGGACAGCTCATCAGTATGGAGGAAAAGGGACTATAGTCGAGGTACAGTAGTCGCCATGGTGTAACTGTTAATTTCCATGTTTTTCATAAAATCCCTGTATACGTGAATCATTGCTGTTCAGTTACAGCTTCTTACAAGATAGTCCTGGATATGCTTTGTTAGCAAAGCACTTCTAGGTTCCTTTATGATTTGTTATTATAGTATGGCCAAATTCCATTATGCCCACTATTTTAGCACAGACGTGCCGGATTCAGTTACACCCATAATGGCACTCCAGTGCCACATTCCATTATGCCCATTAGTACAGCAGTGCCAGATTGTAAGTAACATGATGCAACATGAGTATTTGTGAAGTGCATGTTTATGCACAGTAAGACCAGCTTTTATTATGCATAGTTGCAGTACAGTGGCGATGCCAAATTCGGCTTCGCTCAGTTAGCATAGCTTGAAAAAGATTGTTTAAAGCTCAGCTGCCACAGTAAATGCAAATTTGATATTACCCAGTGATCACAGCCATGCCAAATGACAGTATTTCTAGTTATCACACTATGCCCAGGTTCCAGAATGCTTTGTTAGCACACTAATAAGGCCGGATTTCATTGTGTCTCTGTGTTACCCACTCACATCCCCGGCAGGGCAGAGGTCATCCTGCAGGTGCAGACCAGGAATGCAAGCTTGTGGTGCATGGGAGACTTGCCTAGGTGAAGGCAGGTGGGGGAAATGCTGTGCACTTCCAATGCTTTCTGCAGAAGGAAATGGCGTGCCCGTTTAACACCTAAATCCCTGCATGATTCCACACAGGAATGTATGAAGGGATGCTGTGATCTGGAAGTCTTCTTTACTGGACCAGAGTCTACTAGCTGTTAGAAAAACATAAAACATCCATACATAGCAATACTTTAGCTTTTCTGCTGGCTGCAAATCCCAAAGATAAAAGGGCAATTAAATGGGTCATGTTCGTGTGTTTCTAAATTCTAATATAAAAAGAAAAGCAAAATAGAATAGAAGTCACAACTTTTGTCTTTAGAGCAAATACAATACCAGCCTACAGAGGGTCTGCACTATGCTCTGGTGATATGTGGTTCCAGGTATTGGCTTCAGATATCAAGCCAAGGGCAGTAAAATGAAAGTGGTGGTGGTGATTTTGGTTGTGATGGAGGTATAGATGGCATTTGGTTGGTTGGGTATATTTTTCCAGTATGTAAAATTAGAGACCGTGTTTATTTGTCCTGTTTCATGGACGTTCTCTATAAAGTTCCTTTGTTTACTTGTGATTGCTTTATAATGCATGCATGTTTTTATTTCTGCAGGGAAACAGCTCGTACATTACACAGCTCAGCCTCTGTTTCTTGTGGACTCCAGCACCGTAGATGTGGGCAGTGGGGACCTGCCCATCTTCTTCGAACTGGAAGAAGGGTCATATTTTGCAGATGGAGAGGAGTATTCAGACGACCCCACCATAGCCATGTTGTCTGCTGTTGATCAGCCACAAGCCAAAGACCCAGCAGTGTCGTAGGCTGGAGCCAAGTCTAGCAGAGGGACTAAAAGAAAGAAGGATCTCGTCGAAAAGGGATATCTGAACTCTTATTTATGCTCTGCAACGAACTGTAACTCAATCGCCATTCGACTCATGCTGCCTGATTCTGCCAGGCACAGGCCTCTTATTTATGTGTGTTTTATGAGGTGTTTTGAAATTTGCTTTTTTAAATTCTTATTTGCACTTTGTGCCGCGGTTCAGCACAAGCGGCCAAGAGGATGGACTCACATGTTTGTAAGGTTTTACTGTTTAACACCATGTACTGGGTCTTGCTGTTATAGATTTATTGTTCCGCTGCAGTGTAACTGCTTAAAGTGGAAGAGGGGTTTCACCCCCATGTCTTCAACAGTAGACCAAGTGGATCCTCCCCAGTACAGAAGAGCGTGCTGAGGTCCAGAGCACTGAAAACCCTTGGCAATGCGGACAAACATTGGACTTGACTATGTAGACCTGAGTGGTGACCACTGGTTGAGGCTCATAGGGAGTTAAATTCATGTTTTAATGAAGGACTTTGGGAACATAGGAGGAGGGGGGCCGCACAACGTCCTAGTTGCCAACAGATTTAGATCTGTTCTAAGGTGGGGAAAAGAAAGGTGATCCTTAGCTGGTGCCATCGGTGGTTTGTTTCTCATTGGCTTCCCAGCGGTTGCCTCTTCCCTCTGCAGCAAGATTCTAACCCCCCCCCCCTCCCAGGTTTTCTTCTTTACTTGCAAGGAGACACTAAACCAATGAGGTATTTGGTTGTTATTCTGCTTTGTGTGTTTCCTGTTCCTGCTTAGCAGTAAAGATTTGTACATTTACACTCAAAATGGTTAATAGTGACAACTGTATTTTGAATTTTTACATATAAGGCGCTCACCCAATTCTCAAGGTCTGTATCAATTGCGCTTTAAATATAAATATATATACATGCGTGTATATAATACCTTATACAGAATAGTTTATAAAGTTATGATTTTTCAGTGCTGGAAAGTAATTTTTTTGTAAAATGTCTTCTGTGAAGGCTGTTTGGGGAGAAAGCATAGTGGTACTGGAGCAAGATATTGTCTTCTCACCAATGTATTTTTTCCTCTGCCAGATTCCTCATCTGATATTCGTATCCCAGTGCAGCTATTCTTCAGAAACATTTCAACCACCAGGAGGGCGCAGTTCAGCTCTGTCTGTGCCACCTGATGCGCCATTGTGCCCCACGTCGAACATGCCACTTTGTTTTTGCAATGACTATGCCCAAACTCGCACATGCCTCGGGGTTCAAACCTTGCAAGAATTGCGGTAGACAAATGTCTGTGTCCAACCCCCATCCTCCCTCCAATAGGATTTGTTTATACTGTCTAGGGGAAAAACACGACACCCAGGAATACGGCTCATGTCAATCTATGCACTCTAATGCCCTCCTACTACTCACATATTTCCACAAGTAAACGTTGGTGACAAGAGATCACAGGGTGCAGAGCATCGTCTGAAGTCCAGTGTCTCAGCTGCAAAGAAAAGGAGAAGCATCACTGCAAGAGGTCCCGCTCGGAGAGCAGTTCCTTTCATACCACTCTTCTTGCTCTCTTCAAAGAAGAGTTGCATGTTTCTCACCCAATCCTCCACCCCGGAGGAACAGGAAACCTTTAGACTGCAGATGCTTGACATCTTCATCAAGGTCCTTGCGGCCTCTACCGTGCCTAGGGCACATTCCGGGACCACTGCTTGAACAAGCAGACAGGACCCCATGAAGGACCATGACTGCACGCTTAAGGGCTTGGCACCAGCTCCCTTGGGCTCACCCCCGCTTCGACATCTGCCTCAGCAGAGCCCCTCTCGAGTATGGCCCACTTCCCATGGAGCCTTTTATGTCAAAGATGGGTCAATTCTTGAATGGGACCCCATCACCTTTGGGCAGCAGGCCTCTGACATGGAGACTTCCCAGAGGAGTTGTATGGTGAAGGAGCGGCGCTGTTGGAACTGGCTTTAGGTCTTCTAGGAGCCAGTGGCTTTGACACTTCCCCCAGAGCTGGACTTTCTGCCAGCACCAAATCCGGGAAGGCCCCAGGCCGCTTTCCAATGTTTGATGGCCAAAGTAGTTGACACCATGGTATTGTCAACTCCATCCAGGCCAAAAGCTTGATACGACCTCACTGATAACTTGGAAGAAGGGCTCAAAGGGGTAGAGCTTATACTGCCTTTCACAGAAGCAGTGGAAGAACCAGTGCTCAAGGCCTGCTTCTTTCCCAGCAGTAGACAGGAAATTGGAGATCTAGACTTCCTGTCCACCCATGCCTCCCCTGAAAGCTTGGTGGTGCAGGCTGCAGCAGCCATCCTGTGGACGTCAACTTTCCATTCTCTGCCTTCAGACAGAAAAAGCAAGAGATTGGGCCCTTTCAGGCGAAGGTTTTCGCATCAGGCAGTCTCGCACTAAGGCCAGTAAATGCCTCCTGTGCCCTGGCCAGGTTTTCTTTTGGCCTCTGGTCAGCGGTGAGTGAAGCAGCTGGGCAGAAACTTGAGTGTGAGGTGAGAAAAGGGTTTAAAGCCCTTCTCCATGATGGCAGAGAGGCTTCTGACCAAATTCTTCAATCCTAGCTGGATTCAGCTGGCTGTGTACGGCACGCTATGACTGCTAGCACACTGGTCAGTAGGCCATCTTGGATGAGAACCTCTGGGGTTTGCACAGCATGTGCAAGTGAAACACCTGGATTTACCATTTGATGGGCCTAATCTCTTTGGTGCAAAGGCTTGATGACTCCTTGCAGAGATTGTAATGTTTAATGGTGCTAGCTAAGTCACTGGGCCTGGCTGTACAACACCCTTCAGCACCAGCCAGCAGAGGTCAGGAATTTCAGCCCTGTCCTTCCTATGCACCTTGTGGAAGAGGATCGGCTGCTTTAGGTAGGCAACAAAATGAGTTTCCCCACGGGTAGAGGCAGAGAGGCACCCCAGGTGTGAAGCCCCTGTGAGATCTTCTTCCACAAGTCGCATGTGGAAGGGAGAATTTCCCAGTTCGGCTCTGAATGGTTCCACACCTTATCTGATGCCTGGGCCTTGCAGGTCATTCAACAGGATTACTGTTTCCTGTTCATTCTATGCCCTCCGGACCATCCTCCTCTCAACTCTACTTTTCCTCTAGTTCCCGTGAACTTCTGGCAAAGGGCGTGATCGACCTGGTACTGCATTCGGAACTAGGAAGGGGATGGAACTCGATCCATTTTCTGCTGGTCCCAGTCATCCTGCTGGTTTTCAGAGACTGCACCTGTTCAGGTCCAGGTTGATCTTAGAAGCTCCAAACTGGGGAGTCTTCCACCCAACGATTGGCAGCTTGAAACTTTTGTGCTTGGCTGCTGAGATTCAGGGAGTGGGTCTTGTTGGGCGATGCCTTGAATTTACAGAAACCCGCCACCAAGACTCTGTGCATATGGTGTACATTCTCAGCTTTGTGCCTGGAGAGGTATCTGGACCCTTTATCCTGTGCCATTTCCTCTGTTGGAATTTCTGTTGTCTTTGGACCAGAACCGGCCTAAAGATCAGCACTGTGAAGGGGTACCTGGCTGCTATCTCGGTCTTTAAAAGGACCCCTGAGCAAGGCCATGTCTTCACAACTCCCACTGATGAGCAGTTTTTCATCCACCCCAGTTTGTAGTTCCAGTGTGGGATTTTACTTTGTTGACATTCCTTATGGGTACTCTGTTTCGAGCCCATGCATTCATATACTCTTAGATTGGTCACCTTTAAGGTGATTTTCCTGATTGCTATCGCTTCTGCGTGGAGGATGAGTTCCCTACAGGTGTTGTCTGTTAAACTTTTCTATTGTGCTTTCTCAAAAGCGAAGATGGAGAATGACACTTCTTCCTTCTGAAGGTGGTACGATTTTCATCTCTCTCAAAAGATCCATCTTCCAGTGTTTTTCCTCCACCACATCTTTCTAAGGCAGCAGAGCGATTCCATCAGCTGGATCCCGGTGCGGGCTCTCAGCTACTACGTTGCTCGGATGAGGGATGTTGGGAAAGATGACCCGCTGGGTCTATGCTCGCAGAACTGTGATCAAACAGAGCTGTAAAGGTGGATCATTCTCTGCATCTTGGAATACTCTGATCTGACTGGGAAATGAAAGATGTCCCTGGTGGTCAAAGGATTCATTTTACCCAAGGTCTGGCTTCCTCCTCTACCCTGCAGAGAGGAGGGCCTGTCTTGGACATTTGGCAAACACCTACATGGGCTTTCTGCACACCTTTGCCCAACATTGTTGCTTTGATTCCCTTTCAATGTAGGGCACCTTCTTCGGCTCCAGGTTTTTCTGGTTTGTGATCTGAACTTGCTCTCCTTCCTCCTCCAGACCCGTGCACTGCTATGGGAGTCTATCTTAGATGAGGAACCTGTGGGAAGAAGAAATCCATTAGAAGAACAAATTACTTAACACCTTGTAATGTACTTTCTGTTGGCTGTTCCTCCCACTCATTCCTCATTGGCTTTCCAACCTGCCCATCTTGGTGGATAGCTGGTACACCTTTGGTTCCAGGTTCCCTCAGCATCAGAGTGCTAGGAGCAAAGGCATCCGCTCTTCAGTCAATGCACCCCCCCCCCCAAAGGTTTGGGGGGAGCCAGTGTGGAGTCGGAATGCGCCTCCTGGTGGTAGAAAGGTTTCCAAAGATCAGCTGCCCTAGGATATAAATATCTAAGATGAGAAATATCTGGTTGGAACATCCGTCAGTAAAGCACAATAAAAGGAGGTAAGTAATTTGTTTGTCTGTGGATGTAGGTGGGTGAAGCATTAGATGTTCCCCATGGCCTGCTTAGCTACATGCAGGAGTACCTTTGACTTCATAGAAACTAACACGCATAGCTTTCAATGTCGCCTTCAGTTATTTTGCTTGGCTATCGTGGTTAGTTTATTTCATTATGTCTCTAATGTTGCTTATATATTTTGCAGAGTGTTTTAAAAGAATGAACCTGACACTTATTCTGGCTAATGAAAATCAATTTTTGGTCTATACTATTGCACTTCACAAGAGAGAGAAGGTAGCTGAATGGGACAGCGGAAGCGGGGTTACAATGTGGATCAAATGGCCTTTTGCTGCAGATGAATCCTGATTGCGCACACCATTTGGATTTGTGGCAGCTTTTTTTGATACGGCTCCAAAAGATGTGCTGTGTTCTGTCTTTTCCTAACAAAACCAGTCCGTGGAGTAACTTAGAAGAAACAGTCTGCCATACCATGGCTGATACGAACCCAGAAGTTCTGATTCTTTGACAGGTACAAAATACATGTGTATAGAGTACTTGCATCTTAACATTAAGAATAATAGTAATTAATTCAAACCTTTTTAAATGTAAGCATTCTTCTTAAAGAATTATTGCACCACATATTGGCCCTTGTTAATTTGTAACTCCATTTTTCTTAAAAGTGGCATATCTACCAAAGTATTGCTTAATTATATACAATATTTATTTAGAATATTGTAGAATGCACACAAACTCCAGGGAGAATTCGGAGGTGGGAGAATTTTGCTCCTTTTTCTAGTTGGGGAGTAAATCCAGATTCACAAGAGTATACAAACATGTTCTCCTTTGCAAGGGATTGAAAAAAAGCATACAGCTTCCATGCAGTGCATGCATCAAGTTGAATATATTTGAAAACAGAAACAAAAGTGTTGTTTATCAAAGTTCCCCGATTTCAAATAATTTATTACACTTGTTAAAAGCATTCTAATGCAGAATAACTTGTAGCTGTCTAGCACACGCCTACATCTTCATGATACCTATAAACGGTATCTGTTTACACAGACTACAGACACAGAAGCAGATAACAGCTACTAATGTTGGGTATTTTGTTTATCTCCCACAGATTTCTCATCTTGATAGATATCCATCTTCCAGCTCTGCTGCTCTGAAATCTTCTCAAAAGGGGGTGTAGTGTACCTCGACACGGTTGAGGATCCGTCTTGAGCGATGGTCGATCGTCTGCTTCGGAAGTGTTGTCAGGTGCCATTCATATACCACGTCACTACGCTCCATGCTTCAGTTCCTTTGTACATGCGCTCACATGCTGCATCAGGAACATGCTTCTGTTTTACTCAATGGTTTCACTACGTTTTTTCCGATTCACCTCGATATGTCTTTGCCACGGATCTCAGGTTTCAAGCGGTGCTCCAATTGCAAGGCCAAAATGTTGGTGACGGACCCACATGACGTCTGTTTATGGTGTTTGGGTTCCACTCGCAACACAGCAGACTGTGCGTCATGCGTCAAGATGCAACCCAAGTCCCTGCGAGACAGAGCCGGTAAACTGGCCCTAGGTCCGACTGTCGCTGAAGTCTCTGGCGCGGTCCCTTGTCCGGTCGTCTGAGGCTGAGGAGTGCACTCGTCACTGCAAGAAAACGAAAAAGAGGTCACACTCCAGAAGCCATTCCTCATCTTCCTCACAGAAGAAGCCGCAACGCCACCATCAGCGGCAATCTGATTCTTCCTCAGAGTGAGGGAAGCCCTCTGAGGGACCGAACACCCGCAAATGGCAGGATTCTTTTAACAGGCGGCTGTCGGCTCCCACCCCAACCAGCAGGCCTCTGCAGCTAAAGCAGCGCTCTGTACCCCCGACCCCCCCCCTGCTTGCCAGGAAGTGGCTACCGACTGAGCTTTTGTGCTCCAGGCCTCAAGAGGAGTGAAAATCGTCCTCTAGAAGCCTCTATTACGGCGCCCATTGCCCGTCTGAGCCATTGGCGCCAGTACCCAATCCATCAGCCTCTAAGGCTCTGCTACAAGCGACTAAGCCCTCTACCTCGGCATCCAGACCTACGGTGCCGAAGGATAAGTCCTCAATGTCGACACCTTTCAACTGCTATCGCGGACAGGCTTTTTTCACTCGATGCGGTCGATTTTCGGTGTTTGATCAGACCGAGGAGTACGAAGAGGTCGACCCCATTTTTCATTTTTGTGGGATCAGGCGGTGTTGACTATTTCGAGGACCGAGACAATTTGGTGGCACTTGCTTAGGGCCTTCAAGAGGCCAGTGGGTTGGGCACATCTCCAGACCTTGAGATGTAACAAAAACAGCTCTACACTCACTCTCATGTCAAGTTTAGGACATTAGTGGAGAAAGTGGTTGACACCCTTGGCCCCAAGTCGTCCGCCACTCGCCATCAAGGGTATGACCTTGCACATATCCTGGATAAGGGGCTGGCTATTGATCACAGCATGCTCTTCAATCAGGCCATAGCTGACCCTTTGCCTTCCATCTAGCGAAATCCATGCACTTTGACCCACCCCCGCCCTGCCACGAGTACCTATGTCACCGGGAAGCACAGACTGCCGAGAGGGGACCCTTCCTCTCTCAACACACCCTTCCCCGGAAAGGCTGGTATTTCAGGCTGCCACTGTATCCTCCAGGCCTGCAGCATCAACTTCCAATCTCCCTACAGACAGGGAAGGCAAAAGGATGGACGCTATGGCCAAAAAGGTTTTTACCTCAGGCAGCATGACTCCCAAGGCCACAAACGTAGTTCTCCTACGGTTTGTGGAAGGCTGTCGAGCATGCAGCATAAGTCCCGGAAAGGTCATATGTGGGACGGATTTATACAGCTGGTGGAAGATGGGATGGAAACTGCCAAGCAGTCCTTGCAAAAGAGCCTGAATATTGTAAACTGTGTTGGCCGCGCCATGGGGTCGGCAGTAGTTATGAGAAGGCAGGCCTATTTCTCCCCCGATGTACAAAACCACCTTCTAGACATGCCTTTTGAGGGGGAGATGCTTTTCGGACAGAAGGCAGATGACTCTGGAGAAATTCAAGGAGTCTAAAACTTCTAAGTCTGGCTGTGCAGCCGGCTAAACCTGCTTTCAGCTTTGCCTGCAGAGGCTATAGGTGCTATGTGCCCTATGGCTGGAAAGTGCAGCCCCCACAAGCACAGAGGTGTTTCATGCGTCCCTGAAGGGACAGGGGAGCTTCTAAGGGACAGCAGCTGCGTCTGAGGTGACTGCACCTTCGAAGCCGCTTTGATTTTCCCCTCCCTTGACGTACTGGTTGGTGGACGTTTTGCAGGGCATTGGTCCCAGTGGCAGGAGATAACCTCTGATGCCTGGGCCCTGCAGTTAATTTGGTGGGGTTATTGTCTCCCCTTTTTAAGAAAACCTCTGGACAGATACCCATCTTCAACGATCCAACTGGGACAGGAGCTCCAGGAAGAACTGAGCCCTGTTGTTAACGGATGCCGTGGAAGAGGTGCCTCCTGATCAGAAAGGGTCGGTCTGGTATTCTCCTGTATTTCCTGGTACACAAAAAAGATTGTCTCCGTCTCATTCTGGACCTAAGGGCTCTAAACAAGTTCCTGAGGAAAGACCAATTCAGGATGGTGATGTTGAGAGTAATTCTCCACGCTCTCGAGCTTCTGGACCGGCTGCTGTCCATAGACCTGCCGGATGCCTATTTCCATGTGCCCATACATGAGAAGCAAAGGGAATTTCTGTGGTTCCTCCTGGGGGACAAGCATTTTCAGTTCAAGGAGAACCGGAGTCCACGTATTCCCGTACCCTAGCGACTGGTTGATTCAGGGGAATTCGGCGGGACAGGTTTTTACTCACCTGGAAGACACCTGTCTGCTACTGCACAGGCTGGGCTTCTCCCTGAACTTGAAGTCCCACATGATAGCGGTCCAAAGGCTCCAGTTCATCGGGCAGTCCTAGACACTCGGGCGGGGAAGGCCTTGCCTCCCGAGGAGAGATCCGACATACAACAGATGGTCCAGTTGTTCCGGAAACACGTCACCTTACAAGCGGCTTCCTCTCTCTGCCTTCTGGCCGCCTGCATTTCCCTGGTACCAGCAGCCAGACTTCACATGAGATCCCTTCAGTGGCTTCTACAAGACCAATGTCAGTATCTGGGCGCTCTCTCTGATCCTCTGTTCAGCCAGGTAGTTTGCGTGCTCGGCTGGTGGGACACGCGCAGGAATCCTATGGTGGGGGAACCCTTCTGGCCTCCTTGACCTCAGACCTGAGTGGTCACGAATGCGTCCTTGAAGGGTTGTGGCCCTCACTGTGAGGATTTGCGAGTGAGCGCCCTCTGGACTGCGTCGGAAGCCAGGTGGCATATCAACAGGCTGGAGTTGCGAGCCATCAGTCTAGCCCTGAAGGTCTTTTGCCCCATTACTCAAGGGGAAGCATGTCCTGATTCTGACGGATGACACAGTGGCCATGCACTAACTGAACAAGCAAGATGGAGTCTAGTTCCGTTCTCGCTGCACAGAAAGCAACTGTGGTTCTGGTTGCTAGAGAATCAAATCTCGGTCTCTGCAGTTCATCTGCTGGGGCCAGAGAACAGTTTGGCGGATGCTCTGAGTGGGCAGAGCACGGTCTCACATGAGTGGGGAAGTGTACCAGGAAGTCCTGGAAGAGGTCTTCGCTCTCTGGGGTACCCCAGCAGTGGATCTGTTTGCCACGGAAGCCAACAGGAACTGCAAACAGTTTTGCTTGAGGGAATTACCAGCGGACGGTGCACTGGGGGACGTGTTTCTGGTAGTTTGGACATTCCCTCTTTACGCATTCCCTCCGATCCCAGTCATTCTGTGGATTCTCAAGAGGATGAAGAGGTTTCGAGTAACCATGATCTTGATTGCCCCGAATTGGGCGAGGACCACGTGGTACTCCGACCTCTTGGATCAGTCCATCTGTCCACCTCACTGTTTACCTCGATGGCTGGATCGCCTTACCCAGTTGAAGGGTCGAATAGTGCACCCGACCCCGAATTCCCTCAACCTACGTGAGTAGCTCTTGAGTGGATGAGGTATAACTGGGACATCTCTGAAGAAGTTTTTGAGGTGTTAATGGGTGCATGCAGACAGTCTACAAGATCTCTGTATGCGTGGGGAAGATTTGAGGCGTGGTGTTGATCCCATCTCTTACTCCATCACGACGGTGATGGAGTTCTTTCCGTCACTAGCCTCTGCAGGCCTTCAGGTTGCAACGGTCAAGGCGTATTTAGCGGCCCTTTCTGTGTTTAAAAGGTCTCCGGGTCAAAGTTCTTTTTTCACCATACTGGTCATGGCCCAATTCCTGAAGGGCCTTCTCAACAAAATCTGCTAACTCTTTGTTGTTCCGGATTGGGAGCTTAACCTAGTTCTCACCTTTCTTATGGTGGCTCCTTTTGAGCCTATGTATTCTTTCTCACTTGGGTTGTTGTCCCTCTAGACAGGCTTTTTGATTGCCATCACATCGGCCAAAGGGTTAGCGAGCTGCAGGCATTGTCCTGCTAGCCCCCCTTTTTTGCATTTCTTCAGAGAGAAGATATCTCTTAAGGTCAGACCCAGGGTTCCTTCCGAACGTTGATTCGGAATTCCACCTTTCACAGTCTATGGACTTGCCGGTGTTCTACCCTCCTCCTCCTCGCCCCTCAAATGAGACAGACCGCTTCCACCGTCTTGATTGGAAAAAAAGAGCCTTAAGTTTGTATGTTTCCGGCACAGCGGAGTTCAGGAAGATGGACCAGTTGGGCCATTCTTTTTCCCCGCAAAGGCCTTGAGATTACTAAACAAACCATCTCATGCTGGATCATTTTATGCATATCTGAGTGCTACCAGTCGGCGGAAAAGACGTCCCACTGGGAATCTCGGCTCATTCCACCAGCGGAGTCTCTGCTAACACGGCCCTTCAAAAGGGGTGGGGCGGGGGGTGTCCCTGTTTGGGACATTTGCTGTGCTGCCACGTGATCTTCATTACATACTTTTACAAAGGATTATGCTTTGGACGCTGCACGTTTTGTCCGAGCGGTTCTGCAGAAACTGCTTGTGTAATCCTTTCCGCCCTCCTCCTTTAGCTTACTGCTTGTGGAGTATCAAGATGAGGAATCTGTGGGAGAAAAGCAATCCATTGAAGGAGAAATGACCTTACTGTAATTTTCTTTCTATGTATTCTTCTCCTGCAGATCCCTCATCACCCCTCCAAGCCGTCCCTGTACAAAGTGTTGTGGCTCTTTGCTTCTGATTTCTTGAAGTGCTTTGGCAATGGCTTTGGATTGCTCATCTGAGCTACAATAATCAAAAAAGAAAAAAAAAGTTTTGTTATTGGAATGTTTTAACCTGTTGGTTTCTATTCTATGGTTGCTTTTTAAGGCTGGTTAGCCTCCTTTCGTTTTCCTATGCAGTGTTTGAGCTTGAGAAAATGTTGGAGGAACTGAAGCATGGGGTGTAGTAACGTGGTATATGTGTCATGATCTCTGCTTCCAAAAGGTCAGGGTTTTCCCAACTCCCTTGGAAGCAGATCCATAACCCAGGTTCCGAGTGCCAACCAGTCCCAATTGGGACCTTTTGGACCCAGTCCTGGCGCCAGTGGCACCAGGCTCATAAATATGCCCAGTCCCAGCGCTGGAAGCGCCGGGCTCATAATGCTTGGGTGGACTTACCTGCAGCAGACCATGCTGCTTACTTGCCTGCCAGTTGAGCCTCTGATCCTCTTCTGTTTGGAACTACTTTTCCTGTTGGGTGGGGCTGGAGCCACTCCCTAGATTTAGAACACTGGAACTCTTCTGGAAGGCAGGAACTCTTTTCTTACCAGGAACTCTTTTCTTACTTAGGCGTGGCTGTGGAAGGAGACACCTAAGCACTACAGGAGGCTATTTAAACCACACCCGGTGGATGAATCTTGCTTTGCGTTATCCTGCACCCTCTGCAGCAGGACGCTCATCGTGTCTTCTGCATCCAGTCCTGGGCCTAAGGAAAAAGGCTTACCATCCTGAATCAGTCTTCAGCAACACCTATAAAGACAAGAGAGAACAGGTTAGCATTCCGGCATCTGAAAGGCAAAGGCTTACCATCCTGAATCCAGTCTTCAGCAACACCTATAAAGACAAGAAAGAACAGGTTAGCATTCCGGCATCGGAAAGGCAAAGGCTTACCTACTCTTCGCACGCTCCGGAGGCCTTCGGCGCTGCATCCGCATCTGAAAGACAAAACAAGGTGCGTTTAAAGACATTGGGGAACTTTAATACTCACGTGCCATTACTCCTTTCCACATCTAATCCAGTGGGTATTCCGGCACCCTGCAGCCGCTCCAAACTCGTACCTGCAAAATAAAAAGACAGTTAGAGCGCATCGTGAAGCAGGCAACAAGCGCTTACTCACGTGCTTCCAGGCGCTTCTATTCATCACACGGGCTCCATCTTCAACTCACTTCAGCCCGTCATCCGCCATCGCCGGAACCCTGCAAAACAAGAGACATCATTACTAAAGACTTTAAAAAGACATTTGAATGACTCGAAACTTACCGTTCGTGCAGTAAACGACGGACAGCAGTCCTCTGAAGTCAAGAGGCCTGCGCTACCTATCCAGTGAAG
The DNA here is from genome assembly GCF_040938575.1 of Ambystoma mexicanum. NCBI lineage: Eukaryota > Metazoa > Chordata > Amphibia > Caudata > Ambystomatidae > Ambystoma > Ambystoma mexicanum. Next base: position 1,304,810,290 of record NC_090933.1, read on the forward strand.
AAACTGGCTACAGCACCCTGCCCCGAGGCAGATGGAGAGCTCGGCATTCACTTACCTAAGGTGAGAGCGTTAACCTTTGGGGTCTACAGGAGAGGAGAAGAGGAAAGAGATGGGGACACCCCAATAACCCCAGTTCATTAACCCCATATTTTCTATCTGCAGACATCTTACTCTACACGTCAGGCATACAGTGCACAGAGGTCCAGCCCAAAGAGCCAACCGGGTGCTACACATCACCTTTGAAGATACGGTAGTCGCCCAGTCAAGACCGGCGCCTCTGCGAGAATCAGGTGAGCGTTACAATATGTATGGCGCCTGATGTCACTTCAGGAGCTCACCGATCGACCACTGCGCAAGACTGACCCACGATCAACGGCAGAGTCGAAGTCCACTAGGTCCCCTGTTGAGAAAACTTCCGAGCAGCAGAGCTGGAAGACGGATATCTATCAAGATGAGGAATCTGCAGGAGAAGAATCCATAGAAAGAACATTATGGTAAGGTAATTTCTCCTTTTCCAGTTGCTTCCTAGAACTAACTGTTTTGTAGCCTCACTGTCATGTTTTTGTACTCCCCTGCTTGTTGCTACACTCTCTCTCTTGCTCTCTCACCTGTCTCACATTTTGTGCCTCATCCCTCCTGTCTTTGCATACTTTGTTCTCGTCTGTCTTGATGTCTGTTATATTCTCTGCTCTTGCTCTCCTGTTAATACTTGTCTCTCATGGCTTTACTCTGACAAACGCCTTTATTATTTTTCTATTGCTTTATATCCTACTGTTTAGTATTGTCTCTTGTTTTATTGGCATATGTTTCTGCCCTCTTCACTTTTTTTCATCTCTTCCTGCTGTTGATCTGGCTTCTTATTGTCCTGTCTCTCAATTTCTCTTTTGATCTGCTTCTATCCCTATTGCTGCAATTTGTTTCTCACTCTCTGCTGTTATGCACCTCTTTCCTTACTCTTTTGTTGTTGCTTGACTTTGCGCTCTGTATTCCTGCTGTTTTTGCTATATCTTCTGTTTTGACATGCCCATTACGTTCTTAGTTCTGTCGTCCCCCCGTCTTATTTTACTCTGTTTTAGAGTTTCGCACAAATTATTCTGTTTGGCTTTTGCCATGGCAATAATATTCAAGAATCTGAAAATGCATATTGAGGGGTCCATTTAAACTTGTCCAAACATGCTTATGGGAGCACGGCTGCAATTTACAGATTAAAGATTTGTCTCGGATGCTGTTCTTGCTACCATGCAGATACTTTACATGCAGCACATCTCATTACAAGAATAGCAGTCCTGATGAGACGTAAGTTCTGAACCATTGAACATTTAGTTGTCCTTTTGATAAGTGCAAGATTCAGTCAAGTCTGCTATAATTCAAAACGGTCTTCTGCTCTGCATGTTAAAGGTGCATCTCTGCTACAGACATAACTAACTGAGCTATTGATAAAATTGGAACCAGCAGGATAAACATTGATCTATGCAGCAGGATTATTAAGCCACTGAGGTAATTTACATGGCATGCTATTGACCATGAATGGTCTGTATGGTTGGGTCATTAGCAGTCTCATTTAAGGCTCACCTGATGTGACTGGACTTCTCCCTAACTGTGACTCTTTGAATTGACTATACCACATGTGAATTCAGGTTTATAATGATGAAGGTGACTTTGAAATGTGTTAGGTGTTTGGCACTGTTAGTCACAAGTCAGACATGGGAGACGGAAAAGTCAGGAAGTTCAAGTTTGAGAGTGGAATAGCTTGAAGTCTACCACAGTAATTTATCTTCTCACATTGTCTGCCAGTGTGCATCACACCAGCTCACGAAAATGGAGTTGAGATCAGACACTGGTATTGTACATTACTTAAGCACGCTGCTGAAACTGTCAGCACATGTTACTAATGTGTCATTACAGCATTTCTATTGAGAAATTCAGATACTGTCACAACAAATCGCAGTCCTGCCAAGAAATGTGGGTATGATGCCATGTTGTGAATAGTGTGCTTTGTCCGATGAAATGTTTGCGGGTGTGCCCCAGTGTAATTAGTGCATGTGCCTAAATATATAGGAGCACTGTTTAGAAGTCAGTCCCATAAAATGTATATACAGCGCTGCTGTGAAGAATTGGCCCTGTTCACGAACTATCTGCTAATGCTGCTAGGAAGGGCTGTTACTGTTCCATTATATGTATAAAAACTGTGCTGGTAGATTTTCACACTGCCTATCTGTGTGTAACACCATGGCGGTAAAGGGGAGATTTAATGTAAACTTCAGACAACAACCCCAGCCATTTCTTGTGCTCTCTTCTGAGACTAACAATTGGCTGTACCCTTTCACGCATGCACGGGTACACAGACATGCAATCTTTCAACTGTACAAAACACATCTTTGTATTTACAACTAAAAGCTTTTCCTACAATTCAAGTTTATTTCAGAATAATAACCACAAATAAAACCTTGTAAAATTACATAAACCAAATTTGCTATATATAAATGCCATCAATCTATACTAATGTAAAAAAACAAAGCCATGTAAAAACACTTGGCTAATGTTATTTCATTGTACCGAAGATGAAATCCAATCCCATACACATACTTGATTAACAGAATACAGTAATACAATGCACATACACAAATCAAAATAAAATGTAGATTATCAGCATATTACATCATTACTTAAAAACCCTGCTTATCCCTCCTCCCCTCCCCCCCTAATAAATTTAGTCCTTTTTACCCAGGTCGTCCTCAAATAACCTGTGGAGGCGAAAATCGTCTTCACCTATGTTGAACACAGAAGAAACGATAACCAAGTTTAAAGTTGCCTTGGTCTGCTCTCTCTTATGAGGCAGTCTCTAATGTCTAAGTATAGAGGGCAGAATAGGTAACAGTTTGTCAGTTTCCTGCTCCTCGCAGAGATGGGGTTGATTTGCTTGTTCTGTATGGTCCTTCACTCATTTGTCACAGCCTTCAGAGGTAAGACGTGAAACCTTTCCTTTGTGAGGAGTAACGTGTTGGTTATCTGTAACCTACGAGAGATGACCTGCTGCCCCCTCAAATGGGGAGAGCAGTAAAAATGCCCTAACTTGAGACTTTTTACTAATTGTCTCTACTCTGTTAGAAGCAGAAGGTTGCACAAGTTTACTTTTTAATACATGTTTTGGTATGCTAGTAACTGTTCCAGAATTATCAAAACGGGTGGTCATAAATAGTTTATGTAGTGCAGACATTACATGAGACAGCCATCCTATTTTGTGACCGCTACCCATAGATCTCAAATTCCTGATTAATGATTTGGTCAATTCACCATGTTGGCCTTCCCACAAACCAGACCATACTAGACTGGGTCTTGACAAAAAGAAGTTGAATAAATAATTGCTAGCAGTTTCAATGTACACTGAGGTAAAACCAACAATAGATATCCAAGAAACGAGTACTCACTTTTTCTAATTGCTCCAAATTCTTAACCCTCATAAGCTCTCTGCATATGAGACTGCAGGTAATGCTCGATGATGTTAGGGTTCTAGCTAGACAAACTCCAGATGGAACTGATTGCTGACAGCTGTTCATGAAACTACAACACATCAAAAACCTCAAGCCTTTAAACTCCATTGGTGTGTTTCGGAGCAACAGTATGGATTGACTATGCAAATTCACATCAATTCCACACATTGCAAACCTTGACCAATGCGTCTGCAGCCGAGCTCCGATAAAGCCTATGAAAATAACTGAGGATGGCAAAACATAATTTCAGCCCATGCTTAAGACACAATTTTACACAGTACTACACTAGCCTTCTAAATCATGCTCAATAAGAATACCAATTCTAATATTATTACCAACTAACTCACTTCCAAGTGTCACACAGAATCGCTCGTCTTCTAAGTGACTGAGCAGTAGACCATTTATAATTAGGAGAGTGTTGAAAAGAATGACTTATACCAGTTGGCTGTCGGCACTGGGTTCCATGGTTTAAGGGAGACTTCTGTGGACAGCCTGCATAAAGGATACGAGTGGAAACATGGAAAGTGCTGTATTCACAAGGTTTGGTTGTGTAGGAGGTCCGATACCTACTTTATCTGAAGGGATGATGGTGTACTTTTAGGATGGACTCAGTCAGGCGTTTAGGGGCACGCAGTGACTAGATACAGAATGAAAGATATACCCTGTCCAGATAGGAATTACAAAATTAGTTTATTAGAACAAAAGTGCAAAACCCCAGTAGTTTGTTTGTTGGCAGTGGCTAATATCACTGCAGTAAATCTACAAATTCAGGTCCTTAATTTAAAGGGTTATCCTGGACAAAAATGGCTGCACAAAATATTATTTTTTTGGGTCTTTCTGAACAATTCTTTTCCATCATGGGTTTGACATTAATAGTCGTGAACGATGAATATCTCTACTCTTGTGCAGGATTTTGCAAAAGCTTTTAACAAGTGGTGGGTGTCTTGTCATTTTGTCCCGCCTCCCCCAACCCCCCCATCCATTTAAACATGAAGGACTCCTTGGTAAATTATCACGCAAAATGGGCCTTTTAACATTCCTGTGGCTCTATTTTGGAATGAATCCTTTCACTCTTCTGCAAATATAAAGTGACAAGAACAGATTGATGAGAAAATATTAAAGGAATGGTTAACTCCCCCAGATCTTTATCAATGAATCACCAGTACTCCTGCTCTGCACCTCATAGATATATATATAGCGTTTTCTTTTGGAGCATCACCTACATTGAGATGCCTTTAACACTGCAATCCACCCTAGTTAGCCACAGCCATCTTGTGGTGAGGGACAGTTCAACCTGGGCAAGTTAATGTAGACTGCTCTTGTAGCACAAACCGTTGCGTGAACCCCTTCTGGTGATGCCTGCAATCACTGTAGAAAGACATATACTCAATGCATTTACACTACCAGGAAAGGTGAAAGACGATCTCCTGCAAAACAGACCAACACAGCCTTTCACGCTTCTTTATAGAATAATTTTGTTTAAATGATTTCTGAAATTAAAGTTAATACAGTAATTTAGTCTGTCATTTCACTGTAGGAATCGACCACTGTTATTAAAGAGTTGGCATTCAATATCTGTAACAAAGTACAGTTATTTTAAACTGATCCATTATCTACCGTTGTTCGCAGAAGATGGGTTCAGTCTGTTTTGGGTACAACTACGATTCAGTGGATAGGGAAGTCTAATGGAACAAAAGTCGTGGGAATGTGTCCGAGTTGAGTTCAAGGCATTTCACATTCCAGATGTGGTTCATTTTGGTTTGCTTTGTGGTATTTTGGTGCAAGACCAACATTTGGTGAACACATTCTCAGTCCTTACTGACAACAGAGATGGCAGATGTGATGCATTTTAGATTTGTTTTCTTCTAACCTTGTCGAGTTCATCTACATTTCACAGTTGGATTTAGATGATGTTGCAGAAAATCACTGGAATGACGAATTACAGACGTGTTTGTAGGTCGAAAGAGGTTTCTGAAGAATCACTTGGTAACTTCAGTCTGTGACATGTGCAAACCTGCTCATAGTACCTCTGTGTAAGACATGTTTTTAATACCAATATTGAAAATTGACTATAAATAAAGCTTAGCCATAGCTTCATAAACAGTTTATAGGACCTGGTAAACTCTAGACCTGCTAAAGGTGAACAAGGGGTGGCTACCACTTTAAAGTTCATGTTCTTTCAGTCAATTAGGCTCTTATGGCTGTTTGTAGTTTTTACTTATGGTTTTAGCCTGGAGCTTTAAGAAAATATTGGTCCCGTGACGCAAGGACCAAAACATTCAAGAGACAAAAAAATGATGCGGGGAAAACACCTCAACAAATCTGACGCTCTGTTAGCTCCAAAGGGAGCAGCAAAAGGGTTTGTATTTGTTTCTAAAGTTACTTTTCACTTTAATTTTTTCTTCATCAATAATATACTTTTGTTTTTCATATTTCAAGTCAACTGTTATATAACAAACTCGAGTGGAACTCTTCAAAAGTGCAGGAAATGTTTAATGCACATTCCTGTCACATTGTTACTTGAAGTGGCAAGTGCTGAGACAGAGATCTAATACAATGGTCAATCCAGTGCAAATAAGCCAATGCATTTCGGTGCGTCTACACCATGTTCAGGCCTATGCAGTCTACCAAAATATCTACAGTAAAGAAACATGCCATACAAATCAAAATTCATTGTCATACAAAAATGTGTACATACCACAGCATGCCAAAAATGTTTATATGTGATGTCAACAAGAATACAAAAAAGAACATTGAAATCAGTAACTCTGCTGGAATTATAGAACGCTCTCATATTAAATCAATATGTAAATATCTCTGTGGAACTGTTAGAGATAAAGCATACCTCTGTCATATGTGTGTTTCTTATGAAATACCACGTGTAATCCATATCTTATCTAATGCTGGCTTGCGTCCGTCATTCAGGTTGAAAGTGGTGCCTTAAAACAACTAGGTAAATCAGTACTCATCTTGTGTCTAAACACCGTGCTGTACTGTGAGTAAGCGCGCTATAGATCTTGACGCCAAAGTCGTGAAGGCCTCTGCAGACAGTGAAACTGCGGGGAGGCGTGGTACCATGTGTTGCCATGGTGACGCAGCGTGGTGTCGCGCTTCGGCAGCAGCTGGAGCACGTACGCCTCGCATCTCATCCTCCCATGACAACTGGAGGGCGGGATAGTCACTAGGGCAACGCGTACTGTGTATGATGCATGCAGTAAATAGATAGGACAGATCAGAGTCTGTCATAGTTGTTACCCAAACCAGGTATAGTTCCCAATTTTTTGGTCTCGGGGTATCAGGACTCAAAGGAACTAAATCAAAAGTGAAACATCGGAAGTGAGTCGGATTACCCCTCTTTCCATTACCCGGGTGCTTTAAATGAAGGAAAATTACAAACTAAACAAATACAGTTTGATATTCTGTCGATAAAACATCATGAACCCAAACACAGAAAAACTAATCAGAAAACTAAATTCATTACATGTTGTATAGACCTAAAAAAGGCACAAAATGCCAAAAACGCAAAACAATTTCATTGTTATAAGAAAGCCTTATTAAAAACCTCTTTTTAAAGGATAGGAAATTGGGCATGGTGCACACATAGTGAAAGGGGTGTGAGCAACACAAGATATCCGCATTTATAACCACTTTGTTTGCATGAAAATCCCACTAACACTTTACATGGGTATCGCAGAGGAATGTGGACATGTTTCGGCCATTTTATATTTGGGACACTATCTCTAGTGTCTTTCGTTCTTTCTTTTGGGCCATCTTCAGGACAAGATTTCTTCCAGAAAGGTCAAAGAATGACTCTATACCCCATATGTTGTTCAGCGTGGTTATTTAATTAGGCTTGATGTATAAGCTTTATATAATTCCAGCAGAGTTACTGATTGCAATTTTCTTTTTTGTATTCTTGATGACATCACATATAAACATTATTGGCACGCTGTGGTATGTACACTTTTTTTGTATGACAATGAATTTTGATTAGTATGACGTGTTTCTTTACTGTAGATATTTTGGTAGACTCTATAGCCCTGAACATGGTGCAGACACACCGAAATGCATTGGCTTATTTGCACTGGACTGACGATGTATTAGATCTCTGTCTCAGCACTTGCCACTTCAAGTAACAATGCGACAGGAATATGCATTAAACATTTCCTGCACTTTTGAAGAGTTCCACTCGAGTTTGTTATATAACAGTTGACTTGAAATATGAAACAAACAAAAGTATATTATTGAGGTAGAAAAAATGAAAAGTAACTTTAGAAACAAATACGTAACAAACCCTTTTTTTGCTCCCTTTGGAGATAACTGAGAGCGTCAGATTTGTTGAGGCGTATGCACCTCTTCATTTTTTTTGTCTCTTAAACTCTAGACCTGCACCATACAGATGCTATGTTAGTTACTACTAGTGCCATTTGTTGCTTGAGCTTTTTCCGGGAGCAAAGTAGGTGTTATCACCGAAGTATATATGTGTTCAAATTCTTCAACCTCACAAAATGGAAAGGCTGAGTCTGCCTAACCAGAATTTTGTTTTGTGAACGGGCACCTGAATGCATATCTGTGAAATCAATGCCTAAAACAGTCAGAGATCTCCTTTACAAGAGTGCACTCAAATTTATTAATATGCATTCCAACTTTGGATATGACACATGATCAATATATTCCCCAAAGAAATGTTAAAATGGTGCATGACTTACCCTGTAGTGAAAGAGCATACGGTATGTAACACGGTTAGCACAACATATCACAGGATGAATTAATCAGATTTGAATGTACTAGCCGACAACAGCCAGGGAGAATGTTTTAAGCCCCAGCAATGCACCATACAATATCATGGTGAAGACAAAGGTCCAGGTGTGGCCTTTGTGTCCCCTACCTGACTTGCAGCCCGAAGACAGAGAAATGACAGATGTGCATCCATTCCTAGGCCCTTCATCACCATCGTTGATGTGAGAAACGTTACTCTCTCAGACAGCCATTCAAACCTGTTTCCGACTGATGATATGGAGAAGGTGGAGTTATCAGCAATCGAACAGGTCGACATACTTTACCTCGAGAGGTCAGTGACATCACGACATAGGTGCATGTAGACAGGAAGTACATAGGCATCCATGCGGGAAGCTACACAAACATACATTAGATTATTGCAGGTAGACCCGAAACAAATGCTTGACTCACGCAGGGAAGGCAGCCTGAAAGAGAGCGGGGTGTCATCTGTGTAACACTGGAAATGAGGGGAGAAAGTGGAGATCAGGCGGGCCAGGTAAATGTTAAAGAACCATGGTGATAGGATAGAGAGAGTGAGGTGGAGGAGAGAAAAGGACCCATTTGCACTTGGCAAAGGTCTGTTAGAAAGGAAGGTGGGAATCCACGCCAGTGCCCTGTCCGTGATGCCTAGGGTATCATGGAGACGGATGAGGATGGAGTGGTACCTAGATATCCTTTGCCAAAGCAGAAACCGCAAGATGTCAAGAATACATGTATCCAGCTTGCACATGATTAATTGCAACCTAACATGGAAAGCCATGTGAATAACAATGGAAGCTATGGATACACTGAAGTAAATGAGGAAGGGGATACAGACTTCGAATACAAGCAACGACTGGTAGCCTGATTCATCTAAAAGTGGGCAGACAGAGCTTCTAGCACAGATACAGTGCACACTGTAGCCAAGGTCGAGCAGCGATGGAAGGTTTCCAATTTCACCAAGACAACCAGACACCTGCAAGGAATATAGTCTAAAAACCTTCTAATTAAAAGCAGAAGAGCTCCACTTAGTGGTCTCTACGCACGTGACCTGGAAGAGCAGGACAATGCCTATTCCCGCAAGGTAGATTAAGAGAAGCTGTTCCCATCGAACCAGAGGTGGAAAGATACAAGTGTTTCTCAAAGTTAATAACCGAAGGTACTCTCTCGGGCTTAGGTTCTTGGAGATGGCAACATGATGGAGCACACACGTTCCCATCACCTTGAAAAGGTCCAACCAGCCAGGTGCTGTCCAAGGCTGGGAGCACATTTTCTACCCAATCCTCAGTTACCTTTCACGTTAATCATATAATGTGGCAGTAACCAATGGCTTCTTTACTTTCCTGCAACTTTGTATTTGTTGTAGGTAGAGGTGGTCCTAGGAGGTGCCACATGATATGGCGATCCAATAATCATACTAACCCATATATAACACAAATGTAGTTTCCCTAAACTGGCCAATCTACATCCCTGATAGGTTTTGGGGATGTAACCTGTTTTTGTGATGTCTCTAATGATTAAAACGGTGTGACACAAGTTTGGTGAACAAGAGCTCTGGAAATGCTATGCTATTCTAGTGTGATCCCTGTTTTTGTTGGATGTTAAAGACAGTACATTTTGCCCTATGGTTGAGTCTTCTGTTCTTGATGTGGTGATTTGTTGGGGCCCGAGTATCCTTTTGCCGGTAATTGGGGTGACTGCTAGAGAGCCCCTGCCGCTCCTTTACAAGTGGTAGCCTAGGATGGTCGCTGAGACCTTTCAGCATTTAAGCCCGCCTCGTCTCACCGTATGACCGAAAGGATGCGCAGTGACCTCAAAGGACCGACACTCAAGACCACACGTGGAAAAAGTGAGAGGATGATAGGAGCAACTTTGGAGGAAATTCCTGCCCGCTCCATGTGGGGCGCCAAGCAGACCAGACAGCAGATTGTGGGAGAGTCAGTGTCTGAGGGGCTTCAGCGGATAACAGCGTTGAAGTATAGACTCAACTATATGGCAAATATGGGGTAAGGGAAAGGGTTCTGCTTAGTGTTGAGTCTATGGTTTTGTGTTTTTGTGTAAAGGTTACCCGTTCTTTAGACAGTCAGCTTGATTAATGGATGAAAAAACATAAAAATATTATAAAAAGATTACCTGTACTCTAGGTGTCAGCTTGGTTTACAGACAAAAATGTACAAAAGGCACAAAATAAGTATCCCTGTGGGTTAGGCAGCTTGGATTAGTTCATGGATGATATGTATGTTTCCCTGTGTATAGGTATTAGTGGGAGAAGCTAGCTTAGATCACGGAAGGTGGTTTCCTAGTTTCTCTCTTGGGGATGTATCCCCATATGCTGCAGTATGGTCAATGGACCACATGATTTTGAGCATACCCTGTTAGGCAGGGAGATGGCCGTGTGTTGCGTCATGTTTGTATTGAGTGTTTTTGGTGATTTCAGCAGACATATTTAGTGAAGTATCAAGGGATTTTTTCCTCTAGGCAATTGGTGACCTCATTCGTGAGGTTGTTGAGTAGTGCTTGAGGGGTGCAAAGGGTGGTGGATTTCATCTGCCGAACTGTTGCTTGAATCAATCGTTTGGGTGATGCTCGAGGAGCACATGAGTGGAATTGTGGTTTGGACCTTAAGGGCTGAAAACGCAGCATGGGTGGTGCGGGGAGCATGGTCTTGTTGATGGTGGTGAGCCGGAGAAGCTGGTGAAAAGATTCTTTGTATTGTAATGATCAGGGGAAATGTGATTGAAAAGTGGTATTAATCCTGTAAATTGTGAATTGACCAGGTAAATTGGATGTGTTGAAATCCCGATTTGAAGTCAAGGTAGTATTGACAAGTATTAAATAGCGTGACAAAATGAGAGATACACCCATTCAATATTTGTGCAAGTCCCTCTCGCGATATCAAGGCAAAATATGCAAATATAACATGGAATGGGCTCACGATACCAAGGGCAAATTGGCAAAGCCATGGCCCAAAGACGCATGATTTTCCAAATGGTTGCAGCAACATATGACCACTTAGTTACATGCAGCCTATAAGTGGAAGAAATTAAGTAACCAGTTGGCTATATTGGAGCTATGGAAAATGTTTCAAGACGAGGAAGGGGACTTGATCCAAAAGCAATGGATGCTAAGTCAATGCGATATGGAAGGCGAACCGCCTTCGGCTCCCCCTCCTCCTCAAACCACAGACGCTGACCCAACAGCAGAAAGTCAGGGATTTTACCCCTTAAAGGAGTTGAAAGCAGCAGCAGGATACACCAATCCTACTTCTGCACCTCCAGTATATAGCAGCAAAGGCGCAAAACAGGCGTAGCATAACTGGCGAATGTAAGGAGTGCCGCGTATTGCAAGCAAGACTGAAGGACAATTACTTGAGGAAGACCGGACATAGCGGAGGTCATGAGGCGGTAATCCCGCCAAATTAATGGGTGTGTGGACAGATATTGCTTAAACTGGACGGTTAGGCCACAAGCGAGATGGAGGCATACAGGAGAGGAATCTCCAAATTATAAAGATACGGTGGAGGAAGATAAGTAATGGGCCAAGATAATGGAGGAAGTACAGAGAAGAGAAAGGGAAGAGAGCGAGCAGAAGATGGGGAGAAAGAGGAAAGGGAGAAGTAAGAGCTAGAGGACACCTTGATGTTCTCATCTCAACAGACATCCCTCTCTCCGCCCCTCTCTCCTGTTCTGTCCACCCTCTCCTCTTTTTTTCCTCCTTAATCCTCCTCTATCCACAGACTCCTCCCCCCTCACTTCCATTCTTCTCCATCATTCAACCGATGAAGCGTGTCAGTCACTGCATTTGCTTCCTCCTTCATCCCTGCTCCACCGCCTTCATTGGACTCTCCTTCTGACTCTGTTCAATTTAACCTCCATCACTCTATCACCCTAGACATCCTTGCCCCATTATGAGGATCCGCATGAAGCCTGCCTCCAAATGCAACTCTTGGTATGAGTCCGACTTAGCCGCTTTTAAACGAAAGTGCAAAGCGGCAGACATCCATCTCATCCCCCAACAAACTGGCCTACTGCCTACTTCAAAGGCAATACTGTCTCTCCATCTGCTCCACTAAGAGGGCACATGTCCAAGCCTGCATCTCTGGAGCCACTAATAACAAGGCAGAACTCTTTATAATCTGCAAAAGAAACTTGTCAATCCTACTGCTGTCTCCTCCTCCCTCCCAGGCCCTCTGCTTTACACTGGCCGCCCACTTTTTCTCAAACTCTTGACATCCTGTCCTCTACTTCCCTCACCCCCATCTTCTCTCGCCTGTTTTGGCCCCCTCTAATTTCCCCCCCACTCCCCATACATTCTCCCCCCTCTCTCCCAGTGCACAAGTTGAAATCTATAAAGTTGTCCACTCTATGGAAGTCTCCTCTACACAGGTGCGTCCCCTGCTCCTCCAGAACCATCAAGGACAACAAAGTCACTCTTGCATCAGCCTTGGCTGACCTCTGCAACCACTCTTTTGCCACAGGCTCCTTCCCTCAACCACATAAGCACTGTTGTGCACCTGCTCCTTATACATCCGTCTGCTGACCCTTCTTACCTGGTTAACTATCGCCCTATCTCGATCACCCCTTTATTTGGTCAAGCTCATGGAGAAGCTGGTCATCCCCCAACTGATCCTCTACACCGAAATGGCTGACTGCATCCATGACCACCATTCCGGTTTCAGGGCAGCCAGAGGCACGGAAACTGCTCTCCTGAACACCCATGAAGACCTACACTCTAACTTGAACTCTAACACTCCCTCTGTTTGTGTCTGATCCTCCTCAATCTTTCTTCTGCCTTTGTCACTGTCAACCACTCCATCCTCATCCGTCTCCATGATACCGTAGGCATCATGGACAGGGCACTGGCATGGCTGCCCACCTTCCTTTCTAACAGACTTTTGTCAAGTGCAAATGGGTCCTTTTCTCTCCTCCACCTCACTCTCTCAATCCTATCACGGTTCTTAAACATCTACCTGGCCCACCTGATCTCCACTTTCTCCCCTGATTTCCAGTGTTACACAGATGACACCCTTCTCTCTTTCAGGCTTCCTTTCCCTACCTCCTCTTCCTCATACGTGACTGCTATTCAGGCATGGTGCTCTGCCAATGGTCTCTGCCTTAATACCAGTAAGACAGAGATCCTTCTCATTGGGACGCTAGCTCCTTGTACCCCCTGTCTCCCACTCTCTGGCCATATCCCTTGGGTACTCTTCCCCTCACCCACTTGTGAGGCAAACAACCCTGGGATCCTCTTTGACTCTTTCTTTCCCTTCACACATCATGGACCTTGCCAAGAAGTCCAATTTTCAGTTTTGTCTCCTCAGGGACATTCTACCATTCCTCACCTTCCCCCAGAAGCTCATCTTCTCCAGAGCCCTGGTTCTGTCTAGGCTTGACTACTGCAATAGGCTCTACCTCAACCTGCCTCTTTACTCCCTGTGCCCCCTTTAACTAATCCAGAATAGAGCTGCAAGACTTCTCCTTGGCCTCAACCCAGGGACTGCATCCCTCCAGCCCTGAAATCTCTATGGGCTCCCAGTGACTGCAAGGTTAACATTCAAGACCCTTCACATCACCAACAAGGCTGTCTGGGACACCTCTACATCCTGATCTCTCACGCAAAATGCACCCTGGCCAGAGTAATTCGGTCTTCTGGCTCCAACTCTCTGCAGGTCAAGTGTTTCTCCAAGCAGACTGAGAGGCGGATCCCTTTCCTCAGCTGCATCCTCCCTCTCCTCGGCTGCATCCTCCCTCTGGAACAGCCTCCCTCTCCCCCCCCCAGACTTGAGCCAGATCTTCTTAAGCCCTGGAAACTTCTCAAGACTTTCCTTTTCTCCTCTTCCTTCCCTCTCCCGTTCTAAACTAGACTGGAGCCTGGTCCCTTCAGAGTCAAACAGGGGCCAGACCACTCACCACCAATCCCACCAGCTTCCTTTACCAGCGCTTGCCTGCGGGCTCCCTTTCCTGGACTATACCCACTTGGTCCTCCCTGCCCACTGCACTCATCCTCCCCATTCTTTCCCCTGGCACTTGATGCTTTGGCCTGCCCAGCACTTGCTCGCCCCCACCCGTGGGGGTACCCCACTCCTGCACTTCTCCCTTTATCCCCACCCCCTTGCACCTATCACCTTGTCAATCCCTTGCATGGTAGGATTGTCACATGACCAATATAACCATTCTTTATTGTGCTTTGTTGATTCCCATGTTCTCCCCCTACCTCCTTTCTTGTCTTGTGGTGCCTGGAAACATTTGTGTATAGGTGCCATTCAAATGTCCAATAAATAAATAGCCAGGAGGAAACCTGAAGAAGAGCAGGAGAGACAATTACCAATAAGGCAGGAAAAGAGAAGGTTGGAAGTTGAGAAAATAGTTAAAGAGCGCAGAGGCAGAGAAGAGGAGACGTGAGCAGGAAAGAGACGAAAGTAGAGGGAGATGTCTTAAAGCAGTGGACATTAAGATGGATTTAACATGTCTGGGAAGGGGATACGAAAGAGACCAGGGGAACTTTACAGAAGCAGGAGAGATACTTTGGCTGCCCCACAAATGATTAGGGGTACCACAGGGCCCTCGTTGAGGGGGGCACATAGTTTATAGATCGGGCAAAGGGTAAAGAATGGAAGAAAATGATGTTAAAAAGGCTTAGTTTCGAGGACGAATGGGACAGGGACAGTGACAGTAGTATTGGGACCATGGGGTCAGAAGACCAACAGGGAAGCGACGAAGGAGAGATGTCTTGCCGCCGTTCAAGGGAAACCAGCACTGAGAGAGACAAAGTGGAGGAGAAGGGGGAAACATGAGAAGAGAAGCAGGAGAACCTGAGGGTAATGCAGATGAAATTTCCCCATATGCGCCGAGGCTTAGAGCCCTGCCAGGATGGAAACAGACAGAGATAAAATAAGGACATAGGCAGACGTGACATAGGGATAGCACTGACACAGTTTCCATTATTCGAGAAGGGTGGCGGACGACCCTAGTATATACCATGGCAACAGATGGATAAGGAAATATTTAAGATGTAAGCTACCTTTTGTTGACTGCAGGAGCTGGGAATTATGAACTCAAGACCTACAGCAGGAACGACACTAGCAATGGGCCACATGAAGAGCCTTCTCAGGGAGGTAGCGGATGATGTTTGGAAAAGAGCAGGTTACCCCGGAGTGACCGCACAAAACGCGGGCCACGATGGTGCACCATTCAATAACTGCAACTGTATGGCAACCTCTAAGAGTACAGTATCCAGACACATCAGACATAAGCCCGATTATGGCACATAAAATGTGAGAAGATGAAGACGTACTTCAATATATTCAGGAGATTCAAGAGCCTGGGCTTCTCAAGACGAGGGGGCCATGGGATAAAACAGTGGGGTTATTTTACCACATATGCCAAGGGCTACAAGAACATGTACATAAACTACTGAAAAAGTTAGTGTGGATGGAGGCTAAGCCATGGTCAGAAATCCAACTAACTATAGTGCTCTGTTGTCAGTTAATGCAAGAGAATGCGAGAAAGAAGCGTGAGGAGAGAAAGGAGGAAGAAGCGAAGTTAGTGCAGAAAATATTATCAAAGTATACAATGGAAGGGGCAATGCTGACAAGTGGAGTGGGAGTAGTCGTCCAGAATATTCAGAATCGACCGCATGCAATGGGGTAAGGTTTCGCAGGAAGAGTTGATGCAAATCATTGGCCACGGGGAGAAGTGCCCCTGTGAAGAGGGTTCGGACATCCAGTGAAGCAGGGCACAGATGGATTCAATGGGGAACAGCCAAGACTGATTGGGGCGGGTCCAATACAATGCTGGCAATTTGGAAGGATAGGTCATCTAGCTCGAATGTGCAGAGGCGGAATGCAACAGAATGGTGGGATGCCGCATCATATCATACAGAGCAAAACGACTATTATGCCCAGGATCACACTCAAGCACAGACATATGCGCTACAACAGGCGCGCACACACAAAACCTGCAAATGCAACCACATCAGCCGCTGACGCATGCACCGCAAGCACTGACACAACAGAACATTGTCGCAACGATTCACACAGACTCTATGATGCAATTACTCTGAGTAACTAGTGGGGGGCAATCTATTTACCCTGACGGCAATGTCATTATAGCCGCAATAGGACGGTCCACAGATAAACCTAATGTGTTCAATCCTATCCGATACACCCAACCCGAATGAGGAACCACGTATCTGGGTGACAAGACTATCATTTCTCGTAGATATGGGGGCGACTCAATCCTGTATTAGGAAGGGAAGATACTGATGTCGGGCATTGCCTTGAATGCTCAGGGATTCTCTGGGTCTACACATTTGGATCCTTTTACTGAAGAACTCCCATTTTCCATGGGAGAACACAACCCAACTATGCCATTGTTATATTCCTGATAGACACCAGTAAACATAATGGATATAGACATGATCAGCTGACTTAAGATGACCATTTCATTTATGGAACGACGCCTAGTGTGCCCGACACTACGAATTCACTACATGAACGTGAGTGAACTCATTAAGGTATATTGCGGACAGACTGTGCAGAGGGGGGTGCCAGCAGACCTCGAGCTGTTCCAATATGGAGTGTAAGTGCTGATAGCATAGCTTCCAGGGATATAAGGTAGACTATTACACATACTAAACACGTTTTTGTTTAGACCAGATTCATCTAGATGAGAAGCAAGGACAAGTAATACCGATGGAATTGGAAGCAGTTATAGTAAAAGACGAGAATAGTGTTGCATGGGACTGACGACACAGAACAGTCATGGAGGACAGTAATCTTGGTAGGGGAAGGGCACAGGCTGACTTATGTGACAGATGAGGAACTGTTTTGAGGCACTCGTTCAGATCACGAGACTGTGTTTTCCATGAGCATTACACATTGGGTGAGGATACATTACAGGGAAGTACCGCAGAGAATGGTTTTACTGCAAAAGGCACCACCAACATTTCTCAAGGAAGACTTGGGGCGAGTAACCAGTATTCTATGGACAAACAGTCCATATGATGTGGGTCTGTTAAAAAAGATAGGAGCTGTCAAAATAAAGCTCAAGCCAGGGGCTATTTTACCAAGGGCAAGACAAAATTCTCTATCAAAAGAGGCAGACAAGGGCATTCATGAAACGATTGCTGCATTGGTGAAGCAAGGTATTCTGGTACCTTCGGAATTGCAGTGTAACACAGCTGTGTATCCGGTGAAGAAGGCAACAGGGATCATGGTGTTTTATTCAGAATTTGCGTCCTTTAAATCAAATTGTTGTAGCAGAATTTCCGCTAGTTCCCAGCCCAGTGACAATTTTATGTAGCATCCCGCCGGAAGCTATTTATTTCACAGTAATAGATTTGAAGAATGCCTTCTTTTCTATACCACTTCATGAAGAGTCACAGGATGCGACTTCCTTTCTATATAGAAACTGCAAGTGGAAACATACAAGATTCCCACAAGGGTGCTGTGAGTCCCCCTCTATCTTTTTAATAGGGCCCTCCAAATGGACTTTGGCAACATACAAATGGAGAGTACTGGCATTCCATTCGTAGATGACATTTTGGTTTGCAGCAAGTCTGAAGAGCAGTGTTGAAATTTCTTGGTATACTTGTTGACAGCATTAGCAGAGAAGGGTTACAAGGTAGACCAGGCGAAATTACAATATTACCAGGAGGATGTATTGTACATAGGACAGTTGATCTTGCAGGAAGGAAAGGTAACTACAGAAAGGGCAGAGGCGATCTTCAGGACGCAGAGGCCAAAGACAGTGAGAGAAATGCAGCAATATTTGTGCCTTTGCAATTATTGCAGAGCCTGGGTACTTGACTACAGCACGTACCTGAGACCCCCATTAAGTGGGCTCCAGGAGGCACAGAGAGGAGACGGTAACCTATTATGGACACAAAATTACTGAAGCATTTGAGGAGCTGAAGAAGGCAATATGCACAGCTCCAGTGTTAGGGATTTCTGATTAACATGACAAATTGTATTTGTTCTCACACCCTTAACGGAGTAATGATGACTGGGGTACGCACGCAGAAGACAACTTTGGAACACGAGACAATGGCTTACTATAGTGGGCGTTTGGACCCAGTGATGAGGGAACATTACCCAGGTGAACAAGCTTTGGCTGCTGCTGCAATCGCATTAGAAAAGTCGGCGAGTACCATAATGGGGATGTAGCACCACACTTTACGTGGAGCATGCTCTCTTCGCGATCCTCGAAAACAAAAAAAAACACGTGGACTACTCGGGGAGCATCTACTCTGGGAGCATCTGGATACAAGGCAGAATTGAAAATCCGGCAACACTTCTAGCTAAACCAGTGGAGGAGGGAAACTATGTGCACAACTGTACTACAAAAATGGAACAGTACGACGACATTCCCAAAGTGGGGGAGAATGCCCTGGGGGTGGGGGGTGCTCTATTGACGGGTCATCGATGATAGACTTCACATTTTTCAGCGCAAGTGGCAGAATTAGTGGCTCTCATAATGGCATTAGAAGCGCACAGGGACCAGGAATTCAGTGTATTCCGATTCAGCCTACGTGACATCTACAGTACATGCTGGACTATCACAATGGCATAGCAGGGGCTTCCGACGTGCTGATGGCACAGCAGTGCAGCATGCGCCCCTATTAGGCAGGCTCATAGATGCGCTAGAACTCCAATCATCCATATTGGTTGTGAAGTGCCAGGCATACACAAAGAGGGAGGACCTAGTCTCCCGTGGCAACGAAGCCGCAGATGCGGAAGTTAAGCGTGCAGCATATTTTGCAGAAATAGATTAATTCGGTACTCCATCGAACACGCATATGCGCAGGCAAAACATGCTCCTGAAGGAAGGATATAGTGCATTACCAACCATGCAAATAATGGAGTTTAAAAGAAAAGCACCGGTAGAAGAAAAGGAGCTATGGGTGAAGAGGGGATGTTGAATATCCTCTACAGATGCCTTGTAGTGACAGGAGAGCACAGGCAAGCTAGTGATCCCAGTGGCATTATTACAGATTGCACTCGTGCAATTGCATCATCCCCCTCATGTAGGAAGGGACGTACTTGCCGCACACATTGAGGAAGAGTGGTTCTGTCCAAATATGGTGGAGCATATAGCTGCATTTATAGAAAACTGTATTGGTTGTAAGAAATGTAATGCGAGCCATACTTTACGCGTAGTGCGAGGATGGGCCTTTCCAACACCTCCATGTAGACTGTGTTGACATGATCCAAAAATGCCAAGGCTACTGCTACATGATAGTGGTTATATGCCCATTTTCCCAGTGGATTGAAGCAGGTCCCTGTTCACACCCTGATGCTCTCAGAGTAGCAATATTCTTCATTGAAGAGGTATTCCCACAGTGTGGCATGTGTGAGGTCCTGCAGTCTGACAATGGACCTCACTTTGTAAATGAGACCTTTGAGCATATCACGGCTCTACTGGGGATCAAGCACAAGTTCTCATGTGCTTATGAGCCGCAAGCGAATGTAATGTGCAAATTCCACAACTGCTTGCTGAAAGAGAAGATAGCAAAAATTAAAGCCACGTTAAAAAAGGGATGGCTCCATTGCCTACCCCTGTTCACATGGCACACCCAGCCTGGATCTGACCACCACTTAACCCCCATGAGGTGGTGACAGGGCAACGCATGCGATGCCCACTTGCTCCTCCCACTAGAGCACTGACAGATATTAACAGTTCTGCTGTTATCCTGCTGGATGAAATGCATGATTCGATGATGGCTAGTGTTTTTTATCTCTAGACAGCTTCAGTCCCGGTGGGAGAGGTCGAAGAAGATTGAGGAAGACAACACCCCAGATACGTATCAAGATCTTTGAAAACCACCACTACTTTACCGAGGGTACACAGTTCTTTTGCGCAATTTCGTTCATCATTGGTTCAAGCCAAGGCTTGAGGGGCTCTATCTTGTTGAGCAAGCCACTGACCATGCAGTTAAGCTGAGTGGCAAAAAACCGGAAACTATATCCGAGATGTCAAGCCCTGCATAGGCGAGACCTATTCTCGCCAAAACAAAGACGATTTGATGCAAGAAGAAGATCTAGACAAAGGAGAAGCATCACAACCAAGACTCACTTGTTCTATGGCTAGTGCTAGGGAAGGACAAAACACACCATTAGATTAGCCACACTATCTTTTATTTACACTAAGTATTCATCATGAAAGCAAAGGACTGTTTCAAATACATGATTCCATAATCGCACACAACCTTTAAGGAGCACTTTTTTAGATTTCTAATTGAATCCGAGACCGAGCGGATGATCCCGCCTCGATTGGTTTTTTTATGCTTTTTTGCTTTACGCGGCATAAGCCTACCCACAATTGACCCACAGAGACCCATCTATTATAACATTGCTCACCAACGCCTGAATCTAGTTAGTCTAGGAATGGTTGTTCTATGCCACACTCTCGCAGTATTTTATTCACGACGAGCTTAACCTAACACACTAAAACCTTCATCACGCATTTTTGAGGATTTTCAGGTGATTCTTACAGATCTTGGGAGCATTGCAAGAAGGACATTCGATACTACAATGGGAACTGTAATTCGAACTGTTGTACTGATGCTTTGTGCCTTCGGTTGTCTCTACCTCTTTACCCTCCTTGCCTTACGAAGAGTGTTATTTTTGTATGCAAATTCCTTGACCTCTAGAGGATAGCTCAGGGGCAACACGCTCACCTTGAAAGCTAGAGGACACAGAGCAGCAGGTTTGATACCTGGGACCGCACTTGGAAACCTCTGGGTATTAAGCATGTTATAAATAACCAATTATACTTATTCTTTACTAATGTGACACCTATCTATGCTTTTATGGAGGCCATATCTGGGCAGATGATCAGTGCTGCCAAAGAGGCAAAAAGACTCAAATGCAGCGTAGATTCGGCCCATATTTCTAATAACATGTGGTATAAGCACATGACCAAGGTAGGGAAAGAAACCACGAAGGAGAGCTGTTATGTATGCTCTGTCATCCCCTATGCTATGAGTACATCCAGGACATTAGTAGCAACTGAAGTTCCAACCGCCAGGACACAATACTGCATGCATTTGTCGCTCTGCATCACCAGAGGCTGATTTCAAGGGAGATGGGCCACATTAAGATGGATGTTGCAGAAAGTGTTCCTGTACGAAGATAGTTACATTGAGACTCAAGACATGATGGATGACTACTGGAGTACAGCCAAAACAATAGACTACATCTCTGATGGTCCACAAAGAGGAGACGCAAATATAGTGACACAAAAGGAATTACAGTGCCCCAGGATAGTACAAAGGGAGATGGGAGGGATGCCAGGCTGCTGGGAAAACCACAGCGGTTAGTATATGGACATATTTACACGGCAGAAGAGTGGAAAGAAGGGGTGGTTGGGAGCAAAGCACATGCGCTCCTAATAGTTCCAGTAGAGATCATGCAAAAGGAAAATGACAATTGCCTCAAGGAATGGGAAGCAAGTGCCAAGTTGCTCACCTGGGTAGAAAATGAAGCAGGTCCCATGCCAATTCCACCACTCGATTGTGTTTCCAGAATGATGGTCCAGTGAAGGTTGGAGAGAATAAAGGATGCAAGCAAATCTCAAAGATAGCAGGCATGACGGTTGGTACCACAGTGCTCATGGATCACTATTGGGCTTGCGGGTCGAAGGCGTACATGCAGTTGCCACCTAATTGGAGAGGCATATGTTCAACTGAACACACCAGCATTAGTAGTGCGAAAGACATACAGGTAGTCGATTTCCCAAGATGGATGCTCATCAAAGGAAGAGAAGATCTGTAGAGCTGAAGAGAGGGAACTATGTATCATCAAAAGTGGAAGACACATTAGAAGCAATACCACCAGACCACGGGCTATTCAGCAGGACTGAAGTTCTTTACATCCATCGTTCCAGCAGTTCAAGCAAATGTGAATGCCAAGTGGCTCTAAATGACACATTGGGAGCTGATGCAGGTGATAAATTCGACAGTCAAGGGGTTCAATGCCATCAAGGGAGAGTAGAGAACTGTCAAGTTAATGGCCCTCCAGAACTGATACGTTCTAGACCCCCTTCCAGCCATGGAAGGAGGCGTTTGCGCTATGATCGGACCTTCTTGCTGTAAAGTCAAACCTGCCAAAGATGAAGAGAATGGGACCCTGGCAGAGGCCCTTGCCCAACTATCAGAACTATATGCTAAAATGGAAGCAGAAACGAACGCCATAGGGAAGGATGACGGCTGGCTGTCATACATCTTCTCTTGGATACCATCATGGATGGCCAACAGACTGAAGGTACAGGCAGCAGCATTGGTACTAGTGTTAATCGCCAGAGTAACAATATCACAGCGCAGGAAGACCACTGAAAAGACTATAAGAATGCAAGACCTTGAGACCGAAGAAGAGAGACTCGTAAAGCACTGAAATCACAGTTCATGCAGTGTCCTCTGTTCCCGGCAGGAACAATGTACGAGTTTCCCTTTAACACACTTGCCTATTGGGAGAAATGGGTCTGGGGTAACCCTAGCAGAGACTGCAGTTATCTAACCTGGAGTTTGGATGACTATGCAAAGTATCATGGGCATCTCAGGCAATAACCAAGGTCTGGCTCCCGAAATTGTACGTGAACTGAAAGAGTCATCAAGGTAGTGTGGTGGACTCATCGCCCAAAGGGGTAGTCCAAGTGTGGCCCTCGTGACCCCTACCCGACTTGCAGCCCGAAGACGGAGAAATGGCAGATGCACATCATTCTTAGGCCCTTCATCACCATCATCGATGTATCGCAAATGTGAGAAACATTACTCTCTGACAGCCATTCAAACTATACCCGACTGTTGATATGGAGGAGGTGGAGTTATTAGCAATCTAATAGGTGGGCTGACTATACTTGGAGAAGTTAATGACATTGTCATGATGCCTGCCTCCAAGGAGCCAAACCAGGCCCGGCACCCTCCGAGACAGACACCATGCATTCAAGGGAAGTCCCAGCAGCCCCAGATGGGGGCCCTTTGGACTCAGTCCTGGCGCTGTTGGCCAGGGGACATCAGGCTCATACAGAAGTAGGTTGGGAGTAGTGCTTGGTGTAAACTTACCTGTGCAGACCATGCTGCAACTTCCAAGACTGGAAGGAACAATTTTTCTAGGGACTACTTGATCTCTAGGGTGTGACCGGTGGAGGAATACATATTTCTGGGGGAAGGATACATACCTGGAACTACTTGAAAGGCCATTTAAGCCACACCCAAGCAGCAGACCACGCTTCGCGTTGTTCTGCACTTAGCAGCTGGACGCTCACCGTGCCTGCTCCTGCCTTGGTCCTCCATCACGCCTGCCAGCATCCTGGAAACACCTAAAGAAGAAAAGGGAAGAGAACAGGTGAAAACAAGAACCTTACCTGATACATCTGCACTCCGTATTCTGCACGCTGACGATCCTGCAAAGAAGGCAAACATTTTAAACGTGCATCGCGTCGCGTGCAGCACGCTGCATTTCACTCACCTGCACGTGGCGTTTTCGAGTCCTGCGACGTCCATGTGGAGCTTCCACCGCCATCCAGCACCTATTGGAAGGAAGGAGAAAGAGGTGAGAAGGGAAACACGAATCTAAGTAGAACTTACCTGTGGTTCAATTCCCTCTCCTCCTTCGGGTTTGTGCCATACCTTCGGCATCTCAGCACCCTAGCCCCTAAGGGGAAAAGAAACAGACATTGTATTAGTGAGAGCATGTGAGAACATTAGCAATACACTCACTCAAGACTTACCCATTTGCAAGAGAGACACAGCAGCTCTTTTCGGGTCGGCGCCTTACCTCCGGCATTGCCGTACCCCGGCCCCTATGGGGAAAAAGACATTGGACATTAAAGGAGATACTTAAAACTGCAAAGGAATCTCATCGGAATTCTTACCAGAATTTGGCTTCATCCAAATCGCCTGCAGCCCAGAATCTTCTCCAGCACCTGCAAAAGAAAAGAACAGATGAGTGAATATAAAGCCAAACTTGCCATAAACATTTGCGGTACGACGGGAATGGACAAACTAGTTTAAACTCATCAATCCAGTGAAGTAACTGGAATCACAACGCGCCCCTGCATCAGAAGCAGGATGGAGAGCTCGTCATTTTGGTCCCTAAGGTGAGTCTTCGCAGGGAATCCCAAAAGGGTTTCACGGAGGGAGAGAAGGGAAGTGTGAGGTCGGAACATCACCCGCAGACTATTAACCCTTCCTTTTCACACACAGTGGGATATTCCTCCAAGCCAGAAAAGCCAGGTTGGGGAATCCAGTCCAGTCCATCTTCCGGGTCTTACGCATCTCTGCAGAAGAGGTCACAGCAGTCCCAGCCACGCCCGGGCCTCCGTGGGAGCCAGGTGAGCGTTACAGACATCCTCACTGACATCACGACGTAGTTGCACGTAGACATGAAGTACATAGGCATCCATGCATAAAGCTACACAAACTTACATTAGGTTATTGCAGATAGGCATAAAAAAATGCTCATGAATCGCGCCGGTAGATGAAAAATATATATATATCCTTTGCCAAAGCAGAAACCGCAAGATGCCAAGAATACATTTAAACAGCTTGCACATGCTTAATTGCAACCTAACATGGAAAGCCATAAGAACAAAGATGGAAGCTATAGTTACACTGACATGAATGAGGAGATGGCAACATAATGGAACACACAGTACCTCCGTGTTTGTTCCCATCACCTTGAAAAGGTCCACACAGCCTGGTAGCTGTCCAAGGTCCCAATGCTGGGAAGACACGTTCTATCCAATCCTCAGTTACCATTCACAATAAGACATATAATGTTGCAATGACCAATAGCTTCTTTACTCTCCTACAACTTTGTATTTGTTTTAGGTAGAAGTGGTCCTAGGAGGTGCCACCGGATATGGCGATCCAATACTCGTACTAACCCCTAGATACAGCATATGTAGTTTCCCTAAACTGACAAACCCACATCCCTGATAGGTTTTGGGGGACGTAACCTGTTTTTGTGACGTCACTCATTAATAAAACGGTTTGACACACATTTGGAGAATGAGAACTCTGGAAACGCTATGCTGTTCTAGTGTGACCTCTGTCATTTTTGTTGGATATTAAAGACACTAAATGTTGCCCTATGGTTGAGTCTTCCGTTCTTGCGGTGGGTATTGGTTGGGGCCCTAGTATCTTTTGCTGGTAATTGGGGTGACTGCTAGAGAGTCCCTGTCGCTCCTTTACAAGGGCAGGTTATTCTTTGGTGGGCACTCGGAACACAACTCACCTCAGTGCTTCACCCACCGAGCTATCTTTTAAATCATCTTTGCTATCACCATTATTATGCTAACTTGTTATGGCATCTAATCAAAATATTACACAATATTTGAAAATGCTACTAAGTTGGGTTTAGTGAATGCACAAACTTTTTCAATGTACACAAATGATGTTTGTTTATTAAGTACGGTTGTAATTGTGACTATTTACAAAAGCATAATGCAAAGAAGAGCACACACGACCAAGTTCGGTGACAGTGGCAGACTTTGCAAGATGTTCCTTGTGTGCAGTGTTGTGGCCATAGTTCAGAACAGGTTCTATATCTAGTCTCAATGCCATGGCTCTCATTTCCATGACAAAGACCACAAGGCCTTAAAACGATTTCAAAGTAATTTATTTTCTTTGGTTGCCCACTCTTTTTAAAACATGTTTATTTAGAAGGCCAATCCATAACAGAAATCACCACTACCTTGTTTTCTGATTTCACCAGTTCTGCCTTGCTCCCTTTCCACATGTTCCATTGTGGGACAAGATTATGTAGCATGTCCGCTTCTCCATCCTATCAATACTGAAATGCAATCTTTTGGGATGGTATTTCAAACCCGTTTTGTGGCACAGCTCTAAATCCCCTCTGTGGCAAATTCGATAATGTCCTTGATAACTCTAGTCACCCCTTGTCATATACAATCTTCACAAGATCTGTATAATGCGGCAATCCAGGCTCCAGCCATCTCTTCCTCCACTCCTGTTCTTTTCTCAATGGCGAATGTACACAAGGATGGTAATGTCTCTTCGCTTCTTCCCATGCAGGTTTGTTGGCAGCATGGTGCCAATGTTTCTATTTTTTGACCACTGTGTGTTTGGATTGATCATAATTGCATGAATACAACATAATTGTATTTACTGTGCAAAATGACCTGCGCAATTAGCAAAGGTGCTGCGAGCTCACCAACAAGGATTGCGATAAACATGGCATTTTTAGACCATGCAGCCTCTATGGTGTATCAATTTAGCATCAATAATTCATCTATTCTACTTGGTGGCAAACTAAATCTTTAGTAGTCCATAAGAACAAAACAATTAAGAAGACAGATTGCATAAATCAATGCGTTTTGGATTGTGAAATCCTTCATCGGGGTGAATCTACAAATGAGTGAAAAAACAAAGACAAAGATGCCAATTGATCCCTTTTACAAAACATAAAAAATTAGCAACCGTTACATTGTAAAGGTCCCTTCTGTTCTCGGTTCAAAAATCCTCTACATCTAAAAAAACATTAAAAATACATTAATAGCAATTGGTCAAGCATGATACCAAACACCATAACCTAAATACTGTTGAATTCGAAAAGTACCTGTGAAAATCAGTTGAAGTAGAAACCATGTATATACAAGGCGGAGTGTAAAAGTACAAAAAACACAATCACTCAACAAGCAATGTTAAGGAAACGGAATAGAAAAAATACAATTTAACATGGTAGAACCTACTAAGATACGTGCCATTGTGGTTGCCGTCACCGTGCAGTTCCGTAATGATGTCAAGACACACTTACTTCAGTACGATTATTGAATACTTTCCTTTTATATCTCTGCCCGCTTGTTTCTTAACGATGAGCACTTAGTGTGTGTGTGTGTCGTCTTGACCGGATTTTCCCGGTGCGTGATGAATCGCTGGATATTGTTTCCACAGCTCTCTTTACATGTACACACCTTTCATGGCGTCCGCTCTAATCTACTGCCATCTTGTGTCAGGTTTATTGCTGCGTTTCTGCGGTTACTCTGGTTATCTTAATTGCTGTGTTTTACAATGGTTTATTCTATTTTTTGTATTCTGTTTACTTTTTATGTTTGTCTTTTGCAAAGATGTAGAGGATGTTATCCCTGGCTCAACACACGTAGAAGCCTTTATGTAACAGTTGCTCGTTCTTTTTTTGTTTTGTAAAAGGGATCACTTGGCATGATGGTCTTTTAGTTTTTTCACTCTCATTTGTACATTCACCCCGATGAAGGATTTCACAATACGGAATGCATTGGCTTCTGCAATCTCTGCTTTATTTTGAACTATTGTATTGTTCTTACAGATTAGTAAAGAATGTGTTTCCTATCAAGTAGTGTTGATGAATTATTGATACTGCATTGATTCATCATATAGGTTGTATGACCTTAAAGTGTATAGTTTCTGACAAACCTCACAGAACTTTTACTAATTGAGCAAGATCATATTTTCATGTTCATTCACCCAATAGTGCTTTTTCTACTTATTTACTGTGGCCGCTTTTAGTTCTTCAGTCTTTTTCTCCCTGCAGTATTGATTTTCCTGGCCACTAACTTAGGCGCACAGTCCAAACGCTGAAGACCTTTTTTCCAGATTATTTTGGCTTTGTTCATGTCTATCAGTGGCTACCAGTTCAACCTCTAAACCTCTGGCTAGAAGCTGTTCAATTGATTTTATAAAATGCGGTTTCAGCATCGCAAAAGAGGAAGTACAGTTTGTAATCTTGACGAGAGAGCCAAGACTTTTTCCTGCTAAATCCTGGAAATAAGTAATATTTGGCTGTGTATGCTGTCTGACACTCGCAGCCAATTGAAGCCTTTTCCTGGAAGTGCATTTTCCGCGGCTGCCTGTTCTTGTCGCCATGCCTCATCTATTGCAGGGAAGCAGTATTTCTTTTGGTATTTGAAGTAGTTCTTAGACTTGATATGTAGGTAGTACAAAGGTACGATAAATTTCAAAGTTTCGCTGATGGCTGAACCGCTAAACATAAGTTCACATGAAATAAGCAGATTGACCACTAAAATGTTACCAAGAAGAGGTTGAGCGAAACTTAGAAAGGTTTACTGTTAGTCTTCACAGGTCCAATTGTATGGGGGCTTTTTCCCCTTCAATTATTCACTGGTATGCCATAAACTGTACAGTCATATCTGTTGCATTTTAACATCTTTAAAGTATCCAGCAGGCAGCACCCAAACTATATTTCAATGGATTGCATTCTTCCGCAGATACCTCATCCAATAAATGTTACATTCTAGCAAAACATTTTCGACTGGGGGCGTAGTATGACCACTGTTAATTCCTCTTGACTCTACAGTGCCACTTGTTGAGTCTGATTGTGATGACAGCTGCCATATATGCTACGTCACTATGGCCCCATACCTCAGTTCCTTTTTTTCACGCGTTCAGCATGCTACTATTCGAATCGCTTCTTTTGAGAGGAAATGTAAATTAAAATAATTGGCTTATTCAATCGACTTTGGTCTCAATGCTGCAGGCCCCCACGGCACCAAGTGCTCCCAGAGGTACCAGCGCCAAGGTTGCCAAGTCAGGTCCGACACCCTTGTGCTCGACCATGACTACTGGGAAACCGCCATAGTGCCGAAGGGCCACAAGTTACCGACGCCGTTAGACCTGGTGGGAACGTCTACGTCGGCACCACCAGGCGATCGTTCCTTTGTCCCTGATTCGCACTTGAAGTTTTTCGATTCACAAAGCATCCAGGTGCCTTTAGGCTTTGAGCCTATTGGCGAAGGGTCTGGGAGAGATCATTATTTTACCGACCAGACAAATTTGGTTGCTTTTTCTGAAGGGCTCCATGATGCAAGTGGGCAAGTGGTTTGGACACGTCTCCTGACCTTGACATGCAGAAAGTCACTCCTTATGGACACCTTAATGTGCAGTACCGAAGGACTGTTGAGAGGGTGGTGGTGGCCCAGTGTCTGGGCACCCCAGCAAAGCACCTGTTGGCCTATGACCTCATGGACATCCTTGACAAAGGCCCACAAACGGAGTTGGCAGTACCCTTTAATGCTGCCATTGCTGACTCCCAGCAGTAGATTTGGAGCTTACCAAAAAATATAAGCAGACAAGGGGAGGAGGATTTTCCTTTGATATCTTCTCACCCAATGCCAGAAGGCCTAGTGGGTACAAGCCGCTACAGTAGGCTTCAGACCAACCACATCTACCTCTAATTTGCAGACAGATCGGGAATATAAAAATGGATGCCCGAGCTAAAAGACCACTGCCTCGGGCAGCACGGCCCTGAAGGCAGTGAAGGTATCCTGTGCGTTCGCAAAGTAAACCCATGAGCTATGTAGACTTATCGCGGAAGCAGCAGAGCACATCCCAGCTGGTAAGGTGAGAGATGGGTTTCTGCAGATCGTTGATTATGTCAAAGAGGTGGTTTGACAAGCACTGCAGTCTCGCCTGGACACTGCAGATTGTGTGGGCCGTGCAATGGTGTCATCTACTGGGTTTGGAGAAGGTCAGCCTACCTTCATAGCTTGGCGTTCTCACCAAATGTCCAGGCTAAGCTATTGGACATTGCCTTTGATGGTGAGCACCTGTTCGTCCCGAAGGCTGATGAATGCCTGGAGAAATTCAAGGATCCTAAGCAAGCTGCAAGATCGCTCTGCCTAGCTGTGCAGCAAGCTGAGAAACAATCTTCGGCTTCTCCTCTAGGGTAGGGGGCTACAGGCAGTACATTCCATTTGGAAGGAGGACACAGCTCTCACAAGCCAGGCAAGGGCAGAGGCGATTCTCACGTCCCGGACAGGTTAGAGGGGCCAGCAGAAGCTGTGGCAGGGACGGCAGTGCCTGCTAAGCCTCTTTGAGTTTTCCCCACACTATCTCTGGTTTGGAGGGAGAATTTCCGGGCACTTGCCTTGGTGAAAGGAAATAACCTCTGACGCCTGGGCATTGCAGCTTGTCGAATGGGGTACTGTCTACCATTTTTAAGCAAACCACCTGACAGACCAACGCTCCTCCCTCATCAAATAGAACAGTAGCTCCAGGAAGTACTGAGAGCCCAGTTATTTAAGTGTAGAGAAGCAGATGATGTCATCTCTAGTGCCCGCCCCCTCACCTCATCATACTGGAAGAATAGCAGGAAGACTTTGTGCATGACACCAGGTATTATCCCAATACCGCATCAAAGATATGAAGGACGTTATGCACTCAGACAACTGTATCGAATGTATCCTTGCACTGATGTGGTGGAAGGATGTCAGCATACACCATTGGACATAGAAGAGCTGTATGTGAAACCAGAGCAAAGTGACGTCATGAAGAGAAGACACTAAGACGCACTGAAACGATATGCGAATACCTAAAGAATGAAAATGTAACTGAAGTAACAAGAGAAATATGTATTCAGAGATGAAGAAATCATATTCACTGAGAAGAGAAGCAGCAAATGTATATACGCAGAAACGCAAGGTAGATGAGACGTACAGAAGCTTTCTGCAGTAGAAACTATAATGTGAGGAAAGCAGCCATGATGGAAAGATGGACGTCGGATTGTGCCAAAACTACCTCCGACAAACCAAGGTTGAAAGATGCTGAAGAAACAGTTTTATGCAAGGAACAAAAGATATCTGTTTGGCTCAGACTGAGGCTGGCACATCAAGAAATAATTGGAAGGTACAGAGGGAGTCAATATGGACAGGCTATGAGCAAATATTCCTCTTAGATTAAGCAGAAACGAAAACATTTGCAAGTGCCAAGAATTTAACAATTAAGGATGCAGAAAACATATGTAAGATGGAGCAACCAAGTCTCTAGAGGTCAAAATGATTAATACCCAGCATTATTAAATCAAATAGCAGTAAATAAAAGGTTGAAATTGACACATTCGTGGTCTACTAACACTTGGTGCAAGACTCGAAAACAAGGCCCATTCATTAAGCTTCAACTGAAGATAGCGATGTACCTACATTCCTTTAAAAGTCCCAGAGAAAAGACCAGTCAGCAAGGTCAGCTACAAAAGAGAAGCCTTAACTCATGGTCTAGCTAATGAGAGATGGTAGGCTAATTGATCAAAGTGGGAAGTGGTCTGACGTTGTTACCCGCACCTAGGTTTCATTTTGCTTACGTACTGCTAACGAGCTGAATGTCCAAGGTAGGAGAGTATGCCAACCAATCATAAGGGGCTATGTAGCAGCATGCCTTACAATATTGCAGAAGCCAATCTGCTGTTACTGTTTCTCTATAATCTGTATTATACGTATTTAGAGGTAGTTTGAGGTGTGCCTAACCGATCAGGGGCAGCCAATGTTGTTAACACTTATGCATACTATAGGTATATGTGTTCCCCTAACCAATCCTTCCCCTCGATAGGTTTTATTATTTGCCATGTAGGATGACGTCATAGCTGATGTACATAGAAGTATAAAGCCTTTGTGGAATGGAAAAGTAACAGAGTGAGCTGCACTGTTTATGGTCACCAGATTTCCCTACTTTATTTGAGCTGACAATAAAGTAGTATTTTGCCATATTCTTTGAGTCTGTCTGGTTATTTGGGTCCAAGATCATTTATCATGGTAATACCATTCTGTGCATGAGATACGCCCAAAGGTGCTACTGCACAAAAGTGGGCCGTGAAAGAGGTGACACCCAAGCAGAGAGAATTGGCTTGGTATTCCTGTTATTTTCTGGTACCCAAGAAAGGAGGGGCTCTGATCCAGTTCCTGAGGGAAAGACTGGTTCAAGATGGTGACGTTGAAAGAAATTCTCAAAGTTCTACAACTGCAGGATTGGTTGGTGTCACTGGATCTTCAGGACGCTTTTATGAGCTGATCCATCGGAAGCACAGGCGTTTCCTGAAATCTGTTATTTGAGACCCCTGTTATCAATCAAGGAGCTCCCCTTTGGCTTAACCTCTGCACCCAGGGTTTTCACCAAGCTGATGGCAGTGGTGGTGGCACACCTCAGGAGATCCGGTGTTAACATATTCCCATACGTCCCACACTGGCCGTGCGTGGCCCGAGCATGAGTTATAATCAAGGAGAAGCGCATGTGTAGGATATGCAAAATTGATGGGATGAAAGAAGCAAACGGGCACGTGCTAACTTTGTGTAGAGAATTAGGGGATGTTTACACCAGAAACCTTGGTCATCTAGTCAACGATGTGATAAACATACAACTTAAGGATTTTGGTTTTGTTGTTTCAGTACTGAAAGCCTATGTGCACGATTAGCACTTTATAGGATCTGGAAACATATTGCTAAACTTAGTTGGCATATAGTAGGAATTTGTAACCTGGGATGTTAGTAAATGCCCTGCGAAATGATTGTGTAATATTTTGTTTGCAAACATTTCCTCTTTTACAGTTCGTTTGGATTTTTATTTATTAATTTTTGTGTTAAATTGATTGATGCAAGTGCTTTGTTTTAAAATGTGTTTTGCATGTTGTGAAATGTTCTTTGAACTATAGCACAATAAATGTATTTTTTGTATTCCCCTACCTGGGGGACTGCAGATCTAAGGGGAGTCACCAGAGCAAGTATCAACACAGCTCGAGGAAACCTGCTTGCTTCTTCACAGGTTGAGCGCAGTGGTCGAAGTGTACGAAAAGAAGTAGTGGAACTATGTTCCCTGCTGGCCGCACCCAATCCCCACAAACCCCATCATGACGTCCACTCCCACACACAATACTCACCACCAAACACTTGCACCTGCGGTTTAAGGAAACGTTCAGTGCAGTGCACTGAGAGGGCAAGTTTCAACTTCTTCCTACACTTTTATTTTAAAACGAAACCATTCCGGAACGGTTTCTTTTTAAAATAAATGTATAGGAGCTGTAAAAGGTAATTTAAAAAAGTAGAGGAGCACCGCTCCCGCTCACTTCGACCACTGGTTGGGCGTCTCCCTAAACTTCCAGAAGTCCCACGTCACACCAACGCAGAAGCTCCACTTCATCGGAGCAGTCCTGGACACACGGGTGGGGAAGGTGTTTCCCCACGAAGAAAGTCTCCAGTGTGTGGCAAATGGTCAAGCTCTTCCAGAGCCCCGACCGTCTACCAGCGGCTTCCTTCCTCTGCCTCTTAGTGCTCATGGCCTCCTGGATGTATCTGGTGCCTGAGGCCAGACTGTGCATGTGGTCTGTGCAATGGCTCTTGAGGGATCAGTGGTCCCAGAACTTCGATGCCATGAAGGACATTCTCAAAGTGTCAAAGTCCGTGGCCAACAACCTATTTTGGTGGTCCAGCAGAGAAAACATGAGGAGGGGGGAACCCTTGGGCCTCCCTGTCCCCAGGCTTTGGTGGTCAAGGACATGTCTTTGAAGGGTTGAGGTTTTTACTGTGGGACCGGCGTTTGGTCACCAATAAAATGCCGGGGGCATATCAACAGGCTGGAGTTGCGGACAATCCGGTTAGCCCTGATGTCCTTCACACCCCTAGAGGAAGCACGTCCTTGTTCTGATGGACAACACTCAACAAAC
Source organism: Ambystoma mexicanum (assembly GCF_040938575.1). Classification (NCBI taxonomy): domain Eukaryota; kingdom Metazoa; phylum Chordata; class Amphibia; order Caudata; family Ambystomatidae; genus Ambystoma; species Ambystoma mexicanum. The sequence continues at coordinate 1,304,843,980 of NC_090933.1, forward strand.
GGGGGTGTTTGGTCTCTACCTCTATGCAAGGAGGCGCTGCAACTATGGTTCTGTAGATAAAGAATAACATGAGAATTAGAGTGAAGGTGTGAAATGTTATGACTGAATGAAACACTTTTGAAGCAGGGCAAATACAATTTTTATGTTATGTTATTTGGCATTAATATAGTACTCTGTATATCAGTGGTATGACCTCAAAGTGCTGGTAGGTTGAACGCCCTCGAGAGCCGCAGTCCAGGTCAGTTGAGAGAGTAGGGTGTCGAAGGGTGCTTGAGTGCACCAGTTATGTGTGCAGCTGATGTAATTGCCTGATGGTAGCTGCAGCCTAGCATTAGGTGTGGTGATATTGATATCAGTTAAATGTGTGCAGTCTGGTGGGTGGACACCAAGACTTGGTTCTTGCTCTGTTAGGCCTGTGTAGGACCCTTATGTGTGCAGCTAGGCCGGTTTGTCTTGGGGTATAGCTGCGTTTTATTAGAATGTTGAGGTGTTCATGGGATAGTGTTCGTATGTGAGCAGCTAGGCCGAACTGTTCGAGGGGTGTAACTGCACTCTAATTGTGTGATGGTGTAGAGTAGAGAGTAAGCATAGTGATTAGAAAATGTCTTACAAGCTATTCGACAGTGTTGCGCATGGCAACTGTTGCCTGGGAATCGGGCCGGAAAATAAATGTACACACACGCACGGAGGAGTTTATGAAGTAACCTCTTTATTTCAACGGTCTTCACGTAACTGGCTCCAAACGCGCCTTTTCCCAACAACCCCTTTCCCTCAACGCGTGCGTCATGACGCCTGCCCCGTTACGAGCCGGGCTTACATTAACCCTGTAGTGGCGGCCAACAGCAACTTGAACATCATTTCCTTAACAAGTGATTACAGAAAAGCAATCAGTCGCTGGTGCTTGCCCTTGAATTGTTTTTGGACAAGGTGTCTTTACAATAGGCCTTCCGCCATTGCGAGTTTCAGGCTACAGCAGTAAATATACAGAAATGAGAATTATTATAAAATGCTTCTGTGTATGGCTTGTTATTTTATTTGTGTGTATCAACATTGAATCGAGTGGAAAGAGTGAGGGTTCGGATGCAGTACCTGATTGGAGGGTAGATAGTGGGCGCTTTGAAACAGTATTTGCTTCCTGTATAATCGCCTAACAAGCGAGCAATAAATAAATAACTTTGGAAATACAAAATAGACACAGTTCAAGTGATTTCCAAAGAGAACATGTCCACTATTTGCCAGTGAAACTGTGTCAGAGGTTACTGATAAACCGACGGCTCTCCTATCTCGCCCTGTGGACAAGAAATGAAGTAGGTGATGAGGAAAGGGGGCATTTATCTTTTTTTTTTTTAAATGTGCCATGGTTTACAAAAATCCTTAAACACAGTTCAAACAATACGTAGGTATTAAAAAGAAAAAGGAACAAAAACAAGTACATAAAAACGATAATTCCATATAAATGAGAAACAATGAAATATTTTTTAAAAATACGCTCAATTTCCCATAAAAAATGATACATTTGTGCCCCACACAAGCTGCGACCAGAGCAGATCCTTCGAATGGTCCGAAAAAAAGCAGCCCTAATCCCCAGGGGGAAATTGAGGCATAAAAAGAACACATCCAATGGTGCAATACGCAAGGCGCTATGTAAAGGACGATCTTCTGTTCAAAGTGCATTGGTTTACCAGTAGCAAGTAATCTTAGTCTGGGATAGCCCTTCTTTGTACATTTCCCAAACTTGTACATCTCTCTGTTAGCGGTATATGCCTCTTATCTACTAATTACTTCATCAGTATTTATGTTGATGTCCTGTGTGACGGTTGAGGGATTAGTGTAGCGACTTGGTGTGGCGCCTATCTTCTTGGTATGTGTGACGTTGGCGCAGCCGATGCTGATACAAGATGGCCTTTTCTTAACAAAAAAACATTCTGGAATTTACAAAAGGCATTTAAGAATAAATAATGCTGTTGTCAAATTGACCATCTAATATTAAAATGGTACTAGTTTTCATATCTTCCAAAAGTCCAAGTGACCAATGACGCAAGTCTAATTGTATATACTATGTACACCATAGCTTTCAACTCACACGCTTTTGGTGGGTGTCACCCGCCTTGTAAAGGGCTGACTCACCCGCCAAGCCTCCTGCATGCCCATTCGTTTCAATGGGCTCTCACCCGCCAAAAATCGGGTGTTTTCACCCGCCTTTACAACACAAATGGTTGAGAGCTATGATGTACACCCCCACATAATTCTGTGTGTAAGTTTTGGAATTTACAAGACAGATGGATGGAGAGGACTGTCAGTACAGGAGTGCAACCAGATACACATACCACGCATAGAGGGAGCCACAGCTGGAGGTCTAGGCTTCTCCTATCTTGCACCGAATGTTTGGAACTCACTCCCTGCCACCCTTAGAGCTGAAACTTCCATCTCTGTCTTCCGCAACAACCTCAAGGCCACTCTCCTCAACTAGCAAGTGGAGGACTTCCTCCTCCACTTCTGCCATGTATATTGTAATATAACACAAATGTAATATAACTATATTGCAACCTGTATACATATTGCTAACGACCATGTAACTAAGCTTTGTACTGTAACAAGTGCCACGGTGTCCTCAGGCTGTTGTGCGCTATATAAATACGAATAAAACGAATAAAACAAACCTTACAAAACGTTTACATGTATTAAAAACCACAGGTATATGAACTGTGATAATAAGGCTATTGATCATCTGAAAGACGGCATAACATGTTGCTAACTTTGCCAATGGCTGTTCGATCCCCTGATATCCATGACAGGCAAGGAGTTAGTAAACATCTCACTATTCAAATACCTGAAACTCTGTTGCGTTCATTCACAATTCTTTGCTTACCATGAGAATTTTTTATTATTTTACACACGTCTGTTTTCTAATTTTTGGTATGTGTTTTGGTGCATTGGAGACATATATATATTAAGAACAGATATTTCTAGTAAGGTGATTCCCTCATCATGGGTCAAAGGCATTTTTTCAGAGCATATATAAATCTTACAAGCATTTGAATTCGAAATTGGCAATAATAGCGGTGCTTGTGTCGTGGGTCAGTCATAAGATGTGCCTGTCCCCAAGACTTGGCACAGCAGTGCAGGGTCTGCACCTGGGCTGCAGTTTGGTTTCTCCTTTCTAAGCTACACAGATCCAGGGCTCCTCGAGTTCTCGCATGGATTACTTTAAAGGTGCCCTGACTGAGTGAACCTTTAAAGAGAGTAAGGGGGGTGCTGCCATTCATTAGGAAGGTGCTTCTCCTTTTGGAAGGGTGCCTTTGAGATGTGTCTGTCTGACCCCTTACATGTCTGCAAGACACATGAAGAATAAGTAGTCTGTTTCCCACTCCCCCACCATTAAATTGCCAAGGACGAGTATACGCGGCCTTTTTACATAGACTTCAATAATAGCCCGGCACTTAAGGGGTTTACACCATGTGCACAAAAAAACAACCTATGCCAAAGTCGGAGGAGCAACGTTATGGCTTGTGCGCTGTCCCCCAGTCCCAACTGCTTCCTCTCCTTTCTTCGGGGTGCCTAGTGTCAGAGCTGTAGCTGTGTTTGAGCAACTTGGGCGTGTGTCAGAATTCCTCTTCGCTGGTTGACCCCGTAGTGTAGAAGAAGAATTCTTCCCACCAATGTACCCCTCTGAATGGTAATAATTCACATACAGAGGGATCAATTAATTGAAAGATGTTTTCAATGATGTTTGGATTTCCCTCAGAGACCACCGTAGCTGTAGAAGGAAAGAAGCATAATTAGTATCCAAGTATACCGTGTGTCTTCTCTAAGTACTAACACTCCTCCCACACTAACCTGCTTAGAGATAGGACAGATCTTAAGTTGATTAACCTCGATCTAGCAGGAACCGGAAACAATATGAATACTCTGCAAAACAAACGACCTCTCTGTTTACTATTCCCTTTTACACTACAGTACTAATAAGAAGAAAAGCACAGAGATTCATACCGGAGGGAATCCAGGGTTTTAACGATGCATTGTCCCACGTTGCAGCGGAGGCTGTCCCGCGACGCAGCCGATGCTGTCCCACGTTGCAGCGGAGGCTGTCCCGCGGAGTAGTCTAAATATATTCAAGAGAAGTCCTTTAAACAATCCGGGTCAAATCCATACGAGCAAATGTACACTAGAGGAAAAGACGATAATCAAAATCCGAGAGCAGAAGGCAAGGGTCGAAAAACCAGTAGATCATTGAAATACCAAAACAGACTAGGATTATCCAAAAGCAAGGTCGGTTATGGAAGCAAGGGTTCAGGATACCAGGTAAACGAGATGCAAGACAGTAAACAAGTAGCGCCAAAATGCTTTATCAGAAGCACTGAGCAAGCAGGGGGGCGGGGTTAAATATCCAATGGCACATGATCACCGCCGTGAACCGACACGCACGTTGCCTCTCCTTAGCAACGCAGTGCTAAGCTTCCATGGCAACCTCCAGCCACCTCGGAGGCCCGTAGTTCGGGATATTCCTTTCTGTGAACCACAGCGCAAAACTCGGTTGAGTCCCGTGTTTTTACTGATGAAACGAACAGTACGTATCCCATTCCGGGAATTTGCGCGCATAACAGCGTGCTTCTTTGCAGAACCCTTTTAAAATGTGGGCAAAGCGAGTAGGCCTGTGTAGGCGAAAAACCATTGCAGACCACGAGCACCTCCTGTGAAATGGCGGCTGCCCACATAAATGGGTACTCGGTTTGTCAACAGGATGAGCACGGGTACATACTGGGTTAGTTGGGCAGTGGCCTAACCCTCATTGACTCTCACCCAACCATCCTTGCCAGCCACAGGGCCCCCTAAACTCACTACTGCCAAGTATATGACTATCAACTCCACTCTCACAGCTAATGACCTAGGTGAGTACTTTGCTTCAAAAGATTTCCAAAATTAGAGACTCTCCTGACCTTCCTCACAGCACCCCCTCCATTCTACACTCTGCCTTCTCTACCATCATCCTCTTCTTCCATCTCCCACTTCATTCACACTAATACTGATGAAGAGCTAGCTCTACTGAGGAAGGCTAACCCGTCTTGTGCCCAACCAGACCCTCTTGCTTTTCAGCTAGTCAAGCCTATTGCCTCTTTAGTGGCCTCTCACCTTGCGGAACTCTTCAACCTGTCCTTCGATTCTGATTGCTTTCCCGTGCCTCTAACCTGCCTCTGTCCCTCACTTTCTCTGCCTCCACTCTAGCACTTCACCCATCATGCTCACATCCCTGGTACAGCTGGCCGTACCGCCTACCTGCACTTAAAACTGTCCAATGTTGGTTGTCCTTCATGTATGTCAATTTATGTATTGTCCCCAGTGGCTGTTCCATTTACTCCCCTCCACAACCTGGTTAGAATGTCCCCCAAACTCAACCCATTGTAAGAAGCTCACTGCAACGGATTTCTTACCTATCCTACGTTCTTTTGTGATCAAAAGAACATTGTTCCTCCTGTATATAAATACATTTCATATGGTTGCTGTTCATTGAATACTCTGAAAAGGTACCCGCTGTGACTTCAAAGCCACTGCTTCTTCGCTGATTCCCATTACTGGGGATTGTATATGCTCGACGGGTGAAGGATGTCAGACCAGAGTTTTTGGGGAAAAGGGACTATGTAATGTCTGGGTATTTGCAGTGTGCCCATATGTATTTACGGAGTCAGAATTCAGGTATTTAAAGCTCTCTGTGTTTTGTACGTTCACGTCTGAACACGATGTACGTCCATTGTTCCATTGTATCGCAGTGATTACAAATAAAAAGATTTGTTTGAAAAAAAAAAAGTGTCAATTGTACCTACATTTATTTGTTCAGTGAGCATCATTGTATGGCTAAGAATGTTCACAGTGGGAGGAAATACCCTGGTTGTTGCGCCCGTTCTAACTAGTTCCACCCCTACGTACTGGACAGTTTGAGGCACTGTATTCATCGGTTTCTGCATTTCCTGTTCCTGTCGTAGATCTCACAAAAGCGTTTCAAACCCACAGGCTAGCAGACAGGTCATTTCTGGATTTCCACTGAAGATCCTAATATTGCTGGCTGAAGTGACCTAGTACAGACGGAATTCTGTACATTGATTCAGTTTAATAAAGATAAAATATTATTTCGGACCAAATATTTGGGAACTGGCTAGTGCCCGCCCCTTGCAATATTAACCAGGCTACAAACCACCACAGGAAACCTTTGCATATAGAGTGTCTAGTTGTATAAATGACGGTGGAGAAGCCATGTGCTGAAGTAATTGTCATCCCAAATCCCAATTAACTCTGTTAAAGGTTTTTTTGGCAGTCATGGCACCTTTTATGAGAAGTGGTGTCACGACGTAGCACACACCTGTGTTTGGCTTTACTGACAAACCTCTGTGTGTGTCAAGTCTAGGTGCTGATGGCCCAGTCAATGTTTTTTCTGTTGGTGTTCAGTAGCCATGGTTGATAATAACCTTTTAAGCTATAACAACCACATTACAGTAATGTATCTCAAGGGGCACTGCCTTTCAGTACTGGTAAGAAGCTTTTATACTGTGCCAAAACATATCTCTGAGCCATGTCTGGAGGTTTGTCTGCTGGTCCCTGCCAGGAGTGTCTAGACCGTAGTGACGTAGGCGTAGCGTCACATGCAATAGAGTAAAGATCAAACAAAACCAATTCGTGCAGAAGAAGCTTGGCGGGTCAAAGGCATTCGTGTCGCTTGATGATCCAGCTAGTCAGTGTACATTTAGGGTTGTCTTCAGGAGAAGGGAGAATGTTTTGGAAGTCAGAATAAAGAAAGGTACTTAATTATGTGCTCAAGAGAACCTATTAAAATGTAAGGATTTTTGTTGACTGGGATTGTCAGTCCTAGTATTATTCAAGAGTAAATTATCTCTGACTAAACAAATTCCAAAATGATACTTGCAAACCTAAGCCTTCATGTCCATGAGTGGGGAAGCCCAGCGCAGGCTGATCACATAGAAGGAGGGAGGGAGGAAGGGAAGGACTGGATTGGCGTCAATCCTTCTCTCTTTCTGAATGCAGTGAAAGCCTGATACCATTATAGTATGAAATGTTACATGGGGTGATATATACAGAACCTGTTCGGAGATACTTTTGCTAGAAAAACACTAATTTATTTAACTTATTTTTTTTAATGTATAAAGCGCACTAGCAGCCCAGAGGCATCAAGGCGCTGATACAAGGATATGCCTTAGTTACGTGGTACACGGATTGCTACTGGTTACAAAAAGCGTAGCGGTTAAGATGACAGTACATTACTTTCTTTTCATTGCATGAGTAATTTGTGGAAACAGTTAACAGTGGGTGATGGGGGAGGGGGTTCATATGAAAAGCATGGTCTTGATCGCTTTATGGAAGGCTAGGTGTGAGGCTATTCCTCCGAGTATAAAATATACTACAAGCCCAAAAATATAAAACTAGACTCTATGCAATGAATGTAACCATCTTGAGAGAGCCTCTGTGACAAATTCAGATAGACGATACATAAAACGTGTATTGTTACAGTTCATTATAAAAATGGTGTATTACAAAGTGACAAACAGGTAGGAGTACGTCTTCTTTATTGTACTATCAGGGTCCCACCTATATTCTCTTGGTGGTCCTACCTTTGTTACACACACTACTGACCTCTAGGTCCACCATATCATCCAGCACTTTCCTGGCCTTCTGCCGTCCCAAAATGTACTGTGCCCTTTTGGCACTATGCCAACCTGCCACGCAAAAAGCCTGTCCTCCACAGCATTCCAGGCGATGAACTACCAGCTGGCCCAAAGAGGCCTATCGTAAGTACCTGGAAGGATAATATGACTTGATTTTTTTCCTGGAGAGCTTTACAACCTTTCCCCTGCTGGGCCCTATGGATAAGACACAAGGATTTTAAATGGACGCATGCCACAACCGGTAGCCAGTGCAATTCGCACTGAGCCACTGACACTGACTTTCCATAAGAGATACCTGTAATCAAACGGACTGCTGTATTCTGTAAAACCTGTAAGCATTGCCTCATCCGAATCAACAAGACATGACCTCCCCAACCATGGTGGATTCACGGTTGTATGGGGTTTGCTCTTCCTCAACACCTCAAACGGGACCAGCTCCTTAGTAGTATGTGGTGCCAGCCTGTACGTACATACTCTTCTCTGAATAATATTTTCCCAGCAGATCCTCCCCGGTTGTGGCATCCTGACACCCTGCATTAATGAATGCTATAAATGGTCGAAAAATGAATAATTAAAGTTACAACAATTACAATTGGTTATTTGTAATGTGCTTAATACTGAAGGGTTTACTAAGCGCGGACCCGGGATTCAAACCTGTGGTGCTCTGCGTTGTCTTGTTTCCAAGCAAGTGCGTTGCCACTGACCTATACTATACGTGCTCGGAGATTACTAAGGGAAGGTCGTACATGCTGTATTTGTAAAGATCCTTTGGTGTGTGAGACAGCGAGGCATGTTCTGACTGCTTGTTTGGGAATGGAGGGGCTTCTCTCCTCTCCCTATCTACTCTATGGTGCTTTATGTCTCTCCTATCTTTTCTAACTGCTTCTCTATTGACTATCCTGCTCTCTTCACTTAATCTGGTAAATCTGGTCGGAAAAAGTTTAAAAAGTACATCCTGGTCTCCAACCCAGTCCTCCCAATCGCTCCAACCCAGTGCCTCCTCCATGCAAACCTTCACCAACATCCTCTTTGTCGTTCCCTCGTCAGATCTATGGACTCTACAAATGGTCTCTGTGCTCTCCCCCTTCTCGTCCTCACCCATTGATGATGATGGCACCCAGTGGGAGGCCCTCTTGGCCTCCTTCCACTACTCTAAGGTCATCATTAATGTTTACTTGAATGGTATTGTATTGGTCCAAGGCTCTCAAGCCAACCTTCTCCTCTTTGATAGACGCTTCCCGCTCTTCATCAATTTCCTTCCTTCTCCTGCTGTCCCCTCGCTCCCCTCCATGGCTTCCTCGCCTCCCCCTGCTGTCTCCTCATTGCCTATCTTGCCCTCTCCTCCTTCCTCTTCTGCCCTCCCTCCCCCCGCTCGGGCTGCTTGTACACCTCCATAGGACGTACCCCTGATTTGTACCCCTCCCCGTAAGTCTTTCAAGAATGGCAACCGTCTCCATATAGCCACTCTAAACTCTCGCTCAGCTGTCAAACACTCCTCTGACATCTGCCGCCTCTGGAAGAACTTGATCCCGATGTCCTCGGTCTCACCGAGTCGTGGTTCATGGCCAGCTCTGTCACAAGCTTTGACACACTCCTCCCTGATGGCTACAAGATCCTCTCCACTCCCAAATCCAACTGTTCCAGAGGGGGTGTAGCCCTGATCTTCCCTGAGTGCATTCCTGCCTCTGTCATTCCTACGCAGGCCTACTCCTCTTTCGAATGCCTCATCTGCAGGCTCTCTCTCTCTCTCTCTCCCGGCCATTCCCTTACTGTGGCTACCATCTATCGGCCACCTGGTCAGATCTCCGCCTTCCTCTCCTTGTGGGCGGACCTCTCCTCTTCCCTCCTAGTCTCAACCACTCAATTCCTCCTTCTTGAAGACTTTAACATCCACCTGGATGCTTCCTGTCCTTCCTATGGACTGTTTCTTGACCTCTGTGACTCTCTCACTATCTATTCTCCCCTTCTGGCCCGACTCACTCTGCAGGGCACACTCTGGATGTTCTGATCTCTTCAGACCTTCCCCGTTCTATCCCTCTCACCACTCCTCTCGCCTGGAGTGATCACTGTCTCCTTTCCTCCCATCTCAACCTCTCTACCCCTCCGGCCAAGCCAACTCCAGCACTGACACCTAGCTTCTCGGTTATCCGACCCATGAGGCGTGTGTCAATTGAGGCTTTCGCCGCCACTTTCTCCCACTCCTCCCCCCTTGGCTGACTCTCACCCTGACACAGCCCTTTCCATGATCCACTCTGCTATATCTGGTACTCTCGATGTTCTTGCCCCTGTCATGAGGATCCGCCAGAAGCCCAAAGCCAAGTGCAACTCTAGGTACAACTCGGACCTCGTCACCCTTGAACGCAAGTGCAGGATGGCTGAGAGGAATTGCCGTGCTTCCGGTACATCCTCTGACAAACTGGCCTGCCGCCTGCTCCAAAGGCCCTACCGGCTCTCTGTTCACACCAAGAAGAGAGCCCACATCCAAGTCTGCATCTCCGCAGCATCTAACAACTCAGCCAAACTCTTTAAAATATGCAAGGAGCTGGCCAATCCTGCTGCAATTTATACCACTCCTATCCCCTCCCAGGCCCTCTGCACAGCCCTGGCTTCAAATTTCATCTCTAAAACTCAGGACATCCTGCCCTCCTCCCTCTACCCCCCGCTCTTCCTCTGGCCCTTCTGTGGCCACCTCTCCTCCCTCTTTCTCTGCCTTTCCCCTGTTCTCCTCAGGCAAGGTTTCTAGACAAGTCCGATCTATGACAGTCTCGTCAAAACAGGTTCACCCATGTCCCTTCAAAACCATCAAGGACCACATTGACACCTAGGCTCTTGCTCTGGCGGATTTCTGCAACCACTCCTTCGCCACTGGAGTCTTCCCCTACACCCTGAAGCACTCTATTGTGCACCCTCTTCTTAAGAAACCCTGTGCAGACCCTTCCTGCCTGGCTAACTATCATCCAATCTCCATCACTCCTTTCCTGGGCAAACTCCTGGAAAAGCTGGCCATCTCCCAGCTTAATCTTCACACTGAATCTGTTGGTGGTCTCCATGATCATCAGTCTGACTTCAGAGCTGGCAGAAGCATGGAAACTGCTCTCCTGAACACCTGTGAAGACCTGCTCTCCAACCTCTATTCCAACACCCCCTGTGTCCTCATCTTACTTGATCCCTCTTCTGCCTTTGACACGGTCAACCATGCCATCCTGCTCAACCGTCTCCGTGATAACCTGGGTATCACCGATCAGGCCCTGGCTTGGCTGACCTCCTTCCTGTCCGATCGACCCTCCCAGGTCCAACTTGGGTCCTTCCTCTCCTCTATCTCTACCTGTGGTGTTCCCCAGGGGTCTAACCTCCCTCACTGGCTGTTCAACCAATACCTGGCACTTCTTGCCCACCGCATTGCCGCTCTCAGCCCCAACTTTCAGTGCTATGCGGATGACACTCAACTAATTCTTTCAGGCTCCATTCTGCCACCTCTTCTCCTTCTCTCATCTCTGACTGTCTGTCCGCCATTCAGGAGTGGTGTGCCGCCAATGACCTCTGCCTTAATGCCAGTAAGACTGAAATCTTACTCATCGGCACACCCACTCCCTCCTTCCCTGCAGCTCTCTGGCCGGCCTCTCTTGGCCCTCGTCCTGCTCCCACCTGTGAGGCTAAAAACCTGAGGGTCATCTTCAACTCCACACTTTCCTTCTCTCCTCACATCTCTGACGTTTCTAAGAAGTCACTCTACCAGCTGCACCTCCTCAGAAGTATTCTTCCTTATCTCACTGTCTCCAGAGCTCTGGTTCTCTCTAGGCTGGATGACTGCAACAGCCTCTTTCTAAATCTGCCTGCCTCTACTCTCCACCCACCCACTGCAGCTCATCCAAAACAGGAGTGCAAAACTTTTCCTTGGCCTCAAGCCCAGGGATCGTATCTCCCCAGGACTGAAATCTCGGCACTGGCTCCCAGTGGCAGCGAGGATTAAGTTCAAAACCCTCTGCATTGTCCACAAGGCCTTCTTGGGCATGGATCCTGAATACCTTCAACTCTCTCTTCCCTCTCGAGCTCTTCGCTCATCCACCTCCAACTCCCTCAGGGTCAGTCACTTCTCCAAGCAACGAGTTGTTTGAAGAGGTGGTAGATCTTTCGAATGCTGGGGCCTCCCTCTGGAACAGCCTCCCTGCCTCTCTGAAACTTGAGGAGAACCCTCTCCGGTTCCAGAAGCAACTCAAGAGCTTCCTCTTTGCTTCTGCTTTCTCTCCCCCACTCCCCTGCTGATCGTCTGGCTGAATCTGAAACTGTACTGGTTACCTGGCTACCCTCTGATCTCGGGCCCAGGTCTCCTCCCCGCCAGTTGCACACCTGCACTGCCCCCCCCCTGGCAACCCTTGCACTCGAGGACTGTAGCTACTACTAACACTTGACACCTGATGTCTGCACTTACCCTTGCACTTGCCACCAGCTGGACACACTTTTATTTATTGTCTTTATTTGTCTTACTGTTATCCCATGTACTGCACTGTCGCCTGCACTACCCTCCGCACTTTTCCCCTCCCCCCCTTGCACTTGCGCGATCTCATTGTCCCCTGGCCTAGTAGGATCGCTGTCTCTGTCTTCCCTCTGTTTCCCCTCCCTTGCCTCGTCGCACCTTGAAACACTTGTGTAAATGCCATATCATATATGTCAAGTTTCTTGCACGTTTTGCTCACGGATTTCTGAGCTTGAAGGAGGACTCTTTTTGGCAGCACAGTCTTAATTCGTGTACTGGAAGAAGTTCAATGATTGCTTTGGTTAATGTGTGGCATGGTTGGGTGAGTAAAATGGACGGACACTCTTAAGAAAAAGGATGCAATATTTTTCTATTAAGTTTTTATGTCTTACGTATAATTTATTTTAGGCTTTTATTTTAGGTTTAGTGATTAACTGTGATGTGATGCGTTTTTGTATGTAAATGTGAAATAGTTCATTGAACTAGTGAGCACATTATAATAAATAAAAACAAACCAAAAAAATTCTTCATTCTCACACTCACCCCCACACACCACAGTGCCGCCTTTATTTCCTGCCCGGGAAAGATGATCTGCCAGTACATTATTCTTCCCGGTATCATGTTCCACAACATACTTGTGGCCTTACATGGAAGTGAACCGCATCACAATCCCGCAGGACACACCATCTAGCCCTTTCCGCATAAACACTCTCTGGAGGAAAATTGGGAAATGAAAATGTGATGTACTCCCCAGACCTGGCACTGCAGTATTATAGCAACTAGGCCCTGTAACCTGTTATGTTTAAACAATGTTTCTTGCTTATGCGAGGTAGAGACTGTAGGATGTACTACGCATGTCTTTGCAATGAAGAACTCTCGCCTAGCATGCTCGCTTTCTCATATCTCGATTCTGGCGTGTTTCCTCTTTGGCATATTCAAGCGGGATCTGAGCTCTCACTGTGTTAGGGAAAGCGACACATGGGAGCGGTAATTGTCATATTGCTTACGCTCTTGTTTGCCTCAAAGTGAATAGGAATCTTTAAGGAGCATAGGCTGAGTTACTGACTGAGTTACGACAAGGTGACCTCACTGATAACACTGGCTTACATGAAAGAGTGCAGCTGGTGTCAAAGGCTGGTATAATGAGGCTTTATTATTTGCTAGCAGGAGGAATTTAGTGCACAGACTTGACCTTTTCAGAGCCACCCCTTTATATTCGTAAGTATGAGCCCTGGTGGGTATAAAGGCCGGGGGTGGGGGGTTCGGAGGAAAGGGACGCTCGGAACGTTGTGTCTCATGTTGCTGTTGGGTTCATGCTGTCACTTCTTTCTAATAATAAACTTATTCACCAATCCACTGGAGTCGCGAGTGATCCTTTTCCTTGTCATTATTGGTGCCATTAGATGTCAGATTCCCGCTGCTCTGCGGCCAGGCCGTAGCGCCGGTGGGCACTGGTGATACCTGTGGTCCCAAGAGTGATGATTTTGTCAGAGGAGTGAACTGGCTGGAGCAGCCAGGAGCCCAGAGAGGGTGGCCAGAGCAGGCATGGAAGCCCAGAGAGGGTGGCCAGAGCAGGCATGGAAGCCCAGAGAGGGTGGCCAGAGCAGGCATGGAAGCCCAGAGAGGGTGTCCAGAGCAGGCATGGAAGCCCAGAGAGGGTGGCCAGAGCAGGCATGGAAGCCCAGAGAGGGTGGCCAGAGCAGGCATGGAAGCCCAGAGAGGGTGTCCAGAGCAGGCATGGAAGCCCAGAGAGGGTGGCCAGAGCAGGCATGGAAGCCCAGAGAGGGTGGCCAGAGCAGGCATGGAAGCTGGAGCCAACTGGAAAACCATATGCATATGAATGAAGTATTGCTGAGTCCCTTTCACCTACTACTAAGCCACATTAACAGCGCAATTCACTTCGAGGGAATGGTGACCTCATATACATATGGCATCAAACATGGTTAGTTTTGAAGGCACACCGACACCACAATAATTAATTCATATGCATGGTACTTGTAATGGAAGGAGTAATGCCACAACTCTCACTCCGTTGTTTTTTTTTTTTTAAAACATTTTATTGAACATTTAAACAAACATTACAAACCAAACTTGCAGTGTATAAAATAACGTTCCAATTATGCATCATTCAACCATGTTCACTTCTTCCCTTTTCCCACCCCCCCGTTCCGAGCCTACTTCCGTTAACATTCTGTTCCTGCATCTTATGATGGGGCTTCCATTTCCACGGGATCCAAAGGGTCTTCCATTGACCCAAATAATTCCGCTATTAGCAGTCTCCATGCCATCAAGGACTCGGTTTCCTCCTCCCCCCCCTCAGTGTTGCTAGCTTCTTGCCATACCACAGTTTCCGCCTCCGCCCATTTCTGCAGATCCTTCCACCATATCTCCAATCGCGGTTTGTGGCATGTCTTCCACCCCATAGCAATTCTCCGCTTCGCCAGCACATATGCCAGATCTTTCAATTTGCTTATATGCCTGAGTTTTCGTGGCTTAGGGAACCCCCCCAGCAAGCAGGCCCACACAGCATCCACCACGATCTTAATACCCTTTGTTGCCAGTTTGTGTGCGACCTCTCCCCAAAAGCACTCAACAACCGGGCATGACCAAAATATATGCACCATGCCCGTGTTCCCCTCGTCACACTTAGGGCATGCCTGTCGTCCTGCCTTTTTGAACTTAGCTATCCCTTGGGGTGTTAGATACGCCCTATGCGTAATACTCAATTGCATCTGTTTAAGTCTTGCATTTTTCGACACTTTCTTATGGTACCCCTGAACTCGTTCCCAGATCCCATCCTCCATCAGGATAGATACCCACTTCTTCTTCCCATTCCAGCCTCAGTTGCACCAGCTCCTTTCCCACTTTGGACATCATCATCTCGTATATTCTAGATATCTCATGTCCCCCTTCTGCTATATCATGTATTACGTCTATAATAGCATCTGGTTCCTCTTCCAGCACCAATTCAGACCACGTTCTCTTGAGCTTCCGCACCAGCCTATGGTACGTGATGTACTGACCCGCATGCAAACCCAGTTTCAGCTCCCAGCACCCCAAAATCTGTGATGGTCCCTTCTTGCCAAATATCCCCCAATGTCACTATCCCAACCGGCTCCCAGTGATTTCTAATTATCATCCTCAGCTGCTCTTCTCCACCCGCCAGTGCAATCAGTGGCACCTGAGGGGAGCACGGGCATGGGCTCCCCATCAGTTGACACGCTCTTCGCCACCTCTTACATCCCAGCACCAACATCTTGGGGTGCCCATCCATTACAGCCTGGGGCAACCACATTATATCTTTCAGGACAAATGGGACACAGTCTTGTCGGAACAACCTGGTTTCGGTGGTTGCTTCCTCTGAGAGCCATTTGGCCACATATTGCAGCTGATTTGCCACATAGTAGACTTCATAATTGGGCAATTTTATACCCCCCTTCTCGTAAGGATTCTGTAGTTTCCAGAGTGCCACTCTGTTTCGTGTACCATGCCACAGGAAGTCCCTACTCACACTGGCTAGTCTACTAAAAAGCTTCTTCGGTATCAAAAACGGGATATTTCCAAAATAGTGCAGGAGTCTAGGCAAGACCACCATCTTCAGCATCGCGCTACGTCCCATCATTGCTAAAGGCAGTCTTACCCAAAACCGCATGCAATTCTCAATTTTCGGAATGGCTACTTCTGTATTGTGCTTGTGTTCTTCCTCCACTGTGTAGTAAATATCTATTCCTAGATAACGAATTGTATTAGCTACCCACGGTACCTGTAGCACTGGCAGTTGTTCTAGGGGGATCCCCTTATACCTGCCTATTGGGAACATGCTAGACTTCTGAGGGTTCACCGCTATACCAGACAATTCCGCGTATCTTCCCATCACCTCCAGAACATATTGGAGGTTCTCCTCTGGGTACGTACCGCAAATACAACAATGTCATCTGCATGCAAATTATTATTATTATTTTTTTATTATTTATTTTATTGTGTTCTACAGTACCACAGTACTTTTAACACATACAAAAATACACAATCCAATATACATATATCCAACATTTATAAAATTACTGCAGCTTTCCTTAAAAATTCAAAAACATGTATGGTCAAGCTTAATTCATTACAGTTCAATATCCTCCTCCATAATTCATTCTCGGAGGAGAAAACCAAGCCTGCTGAAAAACAAGACCGCAAGTCCTCCAGCTTAGGGCAAGTCACACACAAGTGTTTTAGCGTCTCAATATTTTTGTTACAATGCCGGCATAATCTCTGTTCTTGTGGAATTTCCGCACGGCGACCCAATACTTCTTTTGTTTGTAACAAATTCAACCTTAATCTTAGCACTTGTGTCCTAAAGGATCTCGACGGGTGCTTTTCAAGGTAAGGAGCTGGAGTATTAAAACTTTTACATGACCAAAGAAAGTGATCCCCAAAGCATTTATACTCCATTATGTCAGATCTCAGGTTAGACCATACATATCTACACCATCTTAACTTGGCGACCTTCGGTGTCAGCTCCAATTCCTCCATTGAAATATTTGCCTGTTGAAGCATCAATTGACAATTCAAAACCCAGTCCCCAAGAACCCTACAGCTACCCTGAACTCTTACCAGGTTTAACTGTTCATATATTGACGCCCCTGGAGGGTTCAGTATTTTTACCAGCAACTGAAGCTTACCCCAGTCCACCATAGTCTTTATAGGTAACAGACCTAATTCAAACAAAATCCCTGCTAAAGGAACTGACTGCGGGAGTTGAAGTAGGCCTTTCCATAGTGCCCCCTCTAGTTGTGACCAGTTAATCAGCTGACTCCGAGTTTGAGCCCCATAAATTAATTTTGGGATTAACTGTTTGTATAACTTTAGGGCTGGTAAAAGAGAGTATCTACCGAATTTCCCATCGAAAATTCGAAGTTGTACACCTGCCCCTACAAATTTTACCCTTAAGTCTTCCTGTAATTCAGGACCAGAGAGCTTGTCATAAATTACCAGCCCTAAGTATACAAATTTATTTACAACTTCTAATTTACCATTTTTCAGGTACCAATGCATTATTTTACAGCTTTTCCTACCCCCCTTAAACACCAGAACCTTTGATTTTGCAGTGTTTAATGATAAGTCTAGTTTCTCTAGAAATCCCTCCACGGCTACTAATGCTCTTTGGAGCCCAATAGCTGTGAGGTCACATATAACAATGTCGTCTGCATAAAGCAAGTATTGGACAACCATAGCACCCAATCTTGGAGGGAAAGTTTTAACAAGTTCCATACAGCCGCCTATTCCCAGTAAATACAGGCAAAAGAGAAAGGGTGCCAGAACACACCCCTGTCTTAAACCCCTATTTGTCTGAATCCAGGGGGAATAATTCCCTAATTCGTCCAGCCTTACTCTAATCCTTGTATTTGTATGGAGAGCCACCAAAATACTCAACAGAGCTACCGGACACCCCCTATCATATAGTTCATTCCACAAGAAAGCCCTGTTAACCATGTCAAACGCTTTACTAATAGCTAAAAAGGCGAAAAATACTGGCCGTGCTTGGACCTTTGCTTGGTGTGCTAATAAATCTATCACCATACAATTAGTGGATGTACTCAGCTCTTGCCGAAAACCCGACTGAAAAGCATCTAGGGAATCAGATTCCACCGCCCATTTTTGCAAGGCTTTCAGCAGCATTTTCGCAAATATTTTGTTTGAAGCATCCAACAAGGATATAGGTCTATAATAAAGTGGAGAAGACCTATCCCCGCCTTTAAAGATCAGGATTAAGGTTGCTGCTGACCAGGTAGAGGGGAACAAATTGTTAGCCAGAATATCCGAAAATAAGGCAGACAGTACCTGTGACCATACTACTAAGTTACCTTTATAGGTCAGATTAGAAAGACCATCTGGTCCCGGTGCATTCGAGGACTTGCTTTTCTTTATCAGATTCTTTATATCCTCCAAGTCCCATTCTAGGGCACCCTTCCAATCCGCCTCTACCCAGGTGACTGATTGGTCCAAACCTTCCACCCTATACAAATCAGTGAAATGTTTCACCCAACCAATGTCACTGACCGCATGTGCCTGAAGATAATCTTGTGTACCTTTTGGTTTAATTAGGTCCCAAAATATTCCTGGCCTATTCCCTAGCATACAAGCCAGCATTCTCTCGGCATCCTTAATGTATAGCAAAAACTTTCTACCTTTTTACCCAGTTCCTGTGTGATTGCTTTAGAATCCGCACCTTTTCCATATAGCCTGGAGGTGCAGATTTCTTGAGATACCTCACCTCTCGGTGTAGTTCCTTTTTATGTACCTGGACTTCTACATCAAAGGAGTGGGAACCCTTCCTCCTTGCCAACGTCTGGGTTAAGCCTCTATCTGTTGTTAACCTACCTAACAACTCCCTCACAATCGTAGGGAATCCCTCCGCTGTACATAGACAGGCCATTTTATTTACTGGTAAGT
Source organism: Ambystoma mexicanum (assembly GCF_040938575.1). Classification (NCBI taxonomy): domain Eukaryota; kingdom Metazoa; phylum Chordata; class Amphibia; order Caudata; family Ambystomatidae; genus Ambystoma; species Ambystoma mexicanum. The sequence continues at coordinate 1,304,862,565 of NC_090933.1, forward strand.
TTGCAATTTCAAACACGAATGCTGATGCAATCCTAGGAATCCACTTGACCTCATTCTTTCCTGAATTTATTTCCACTCCCACAATGTCAGTTTCAACATGTTTTGTCGGACTGAACAATTTAAATTCCAAAAGGGAATGGTCACTCCATATCAGAGATTTTACTTCCAGGGATACTCCTCTTACGGCTAGATCATGGGAAGTGAAAATGTAGTCTATTGTTGATTTCCACAACCCATTCTGCCATGTAAAAGCTGGCGGAATATCCATCTGTATATTACCATTAATAATGCTAAGGATCCACACCTCAAATTCCTGGATAATCCTCTTTCCTCTCTCCCGGGATCCCTTACAAACAAACTTTCTATTGTTCTCTAAATACCAATTCTCTTCTAAGCATTCTGCATTTAAGTCTCCAACGATTATCACTGAGGCCCCATCATCCGGGAATTCACCCATTAATGTAAAAGAAATTGCTGTCAAGGCTTCTTCTAGTTTGTCTTTTAGGGGACTGAAGTAAACATTTACCAAAAAACATTTGCTTACGAAACTCTCGCCATCTTCCTGCCATTCTAAGAGTACAATCAGGAGGTCCGACCTGTCTACATCAATTACCTGCATGGAAAGTCCCAAAGAACGTTTAACTGCTGTTAGTAATCCACCAAATGGCCTACCCTTTACTCCCCGTCGGGCCTTAATGTAGACTGTATTAAATCCATCTATCATAGGTGTGTCTAGCAAAAAAGTTTCCTGCAAAAAGATTATATCAAAATTCGAGAAAAGTTCATGGTTATTCATGATGTTCTTGAACCCTCTCGAATTCCATGTAATTAATGACCAATTTGACCATCATGTATGTTGGAAACGCTTTTCCTCCCTTCCTTGATTTACCCCTCTGCCAATAGGAGCTTGTGTATACCCTCTGGAACTATAAATCTCCTTGGTGTATCGTTCCCTTTCATCTTGTATCATACCCTTCTTTGCCTGATAAATGGGAGCCAGAGTTGACAATATTGAGGGCCCTGTGTCTGTAACTACAAAACCTAGGGCTAAGAAACGCTCTCTTTCCCCTATTATTATTTCCCTTATTAGGTGTGACCTTAAATGAAGTCTTACAGTATCTAGACAATCATCGTAGACAAATTCTACCGTCTTAATGTCTCCTGGCGATATCAATTTCAGGTTTGGGATTTCCTGCATCAAATCCAGGATATAATGTCTATTTAAGGGATATCTATTTGAACTTTCGAACAACCGATTCAAGAAAATACATAGCTCACCATTATCTGGCATCATTTTTTCCCAATTGGCCGCTTGCCTCGAATTCCATTTTTTGGGCGATTTTATTTGCCCCGTACTTTCCCCCATCCCCTTCAATGATTCCAAAAACTTACTCTTTGGAATCCCCAAACCTACTTCCTCCATTAATCTTGGGGTCGGTAATGGCGCTGTTAAGGAAACCCTGGGTGGAGGCAACTTCCCCAAGTCCGCCTTCACCACCACAGGTTTCGCAAAAATTGCATATAATTTAGGTGCCGTTGGTGTTCCTGTTTCCGGGACTTCCACCAGAGGATTCCCCAATCCCCTTCCAGCTATTATATGTGGTGGAGCCAACAGTCTTTCCTCCAAATTACAACACTTACCAGCTCCTCTACCAGCTCCAAATTCAATATTATTTGGGGCTTCTGGATCCTTAAACTTCTCAATCTCTTACTCTTCCATATCTACTGGATAAACAGATATATTACTTAGATCGAAAGAAGGAATATCCCCCTCCTGTACATTTTCCAACACAGATGAAACCCTATCAACTTCCTTGAACCTTGTTAGTTCCTTAACTTTACCCCCTTTCCTGTTCATAAAAAAGTCTTTCTTTCTCTGATCTAGTATACCTCTGTCAATCTGCATGTGTTTGTCCACTGCCAACCTTAGATTACGGAGGAATTTCCATGATCCTTTATTCTGTTGTGAGGGTGGAAGCTTACAGTTTTTGGATTTTTTTCCTGTAAGTTTAGCTTGTTAGGACAACTTGGTTTTTTTACCTTTGGGCTACTACTCAACATCTTCTTATCCTGAACCTGTTCCTTCCTCAACATTGATACCGATGGGAGGACTATTCCGGATACCTCAGGTACCACCAAAAGACTTTCTCCCTTTAACTCCGCATTCTCCCCCTGTGTTTTCATATTTCTAACTCCCATTCTCTCGCCTTGTACAAACACAGCCCCTTCACTAGCCACCTTTTTCGGGCTTGGGGTTTTGAAGACTGAGGTTGCCATTATAAAGCCTTCCAATAAATGCACTTTGCTCAATACTTCCTTCATTGATTTCCTAAGCTCCCGGATTTCATAGTTCAATGTGTCGTAGCCTCTGTCCATGGAGTCCATAATTCTAGAAAGAACTGGGAATGATAACTCATCTACTGGGGGTAGCTGGTCCTGTTGGGAGACTTCTTTTATCTCCTCAGCCTCTGTTGCTTCATCCTCGATCACAGGGTCCCCCACTATAGAGTCATCATCCCCAAGTTTGACACCTTCGCTAACCTGAATTTTTTGCGAGGTGGTCTCATCCCCACGAGCAGTTTCCCCTCTCTTGCTTTTGGCTAAACTGGTACTGTGACAATTTCTCCTTATGACCCCATTCTTTAGGTATAGGGACTGATGTTGTTGAAATCTTTCTTATAGGGTCTCTTGGGCCTTGAACTTTCCTGGAAAACTCATGAGTCAACAGTGGGGCTAATATAGAAATATCTGATACTAAATCTCGCTCCACCACCAGTGGTTCGTCTGCCAAAGAGTTCACTTTAGATTCAATGTTTAGAAAAGCCCGATTTATGACTCCCACCACCTCTGCCATTGAATCCACTTGATTGGTTTGCTCCGGTCCAAAATCCCCAGGGACCTCTATACCCGGAGGAGTGGGAATTCCCTGGGGGACTACCAAAGTGTCTACTACCATAGAGGTAACAGAGCCCCTGTTGGCTATTTGGGTCACTTGGGGAGGATGTGGAAGAGAAATTACCACCTGTGGTGGGACTCTACCCCCCTGAACTATATATTCCTCTGGGATACTTCCCATATTTCTGAGTGTGACTCCCATTATGGGAACCCAGGAGGGTTACCAAACTTTATAATTACTGGCCTACTCAATCACTTGTATGACCATATGATAATCTCAATACTAAAAGAGGAATACCTTAACACGCTGCAGTACTAAAATGACAAATGCTGATAAAAGATTAAAAGCAATCCCATACAGGTATGTAAAACGATCTGTTTAAAATTAATGATAAAATACTATACGGATTGTCTGCTTTATAGGTACCCCAGAAAATAATTACAGACACTATACCCATATTTGGCCTCTGCGCAATATTTCACAACTTCAGCCCCGCCAGCTCCCAACAGCCGCACAACAGCCAGCGCCCTTTACCCCTCACGGGCTTAACGCCGCAAGGGTGGCTCGAGCGCAGCTTTGACTGAGCTGCGGGTCACGTGATCACCCACGTGGTCTATGCAGACTCCGCCTCCAACAGGAAGCGGAACAGATCAGGCAAGAGCCAAGCTCGCAGTGCCTGTAGATAGTTCAAATAAAAGGAGCACGAAAAGGAAGTCCGCTCCACACACAAGCACAGCCTCTTTCAGCAGCAGAGAATCCGCCGCTCGGGCGGCTCGAGCGCAGCTTTGACTGAGCTGCGGGTCACGTGATCACCCACGTGGTCTATGCAGACTCCGCCTCCACCAGGAAGCGGAACAAATCAGGCAAGAGCCAAGCTCGCAGTGCCTGTAGATAGTTCAAATAAAAGGAGCACGAAAAGGAAGTCCGCTCCACACACAAGCACAGCCTCTTTCAGCAGCAGAGAATCCGCCGCTCGAGCGCAGCTTTGACTGAGCTGCGGGTCACGTGATCACCCACGTGGTCTATGCAGACTCCGCCTCCACCAGGAAGCGGAACAAATCAGGCAAGAGCCAAGCTCGCAGTGCCTGTAGATAGTTCAAATAAAAGGAGCACGAAAAGGAAGTCCGCTCCACACACAAACACAGTCTCTTTCAGCAGCAGAGAATCCGCCGCTCGGGCGGCTCGAGCGCAGCTTTGACTGAGCTGCGGGTCACGTGATCACCCACGTGGTCTATGCAGACTCCGCCTCCACCAGGAAGCGGAACAAATCAGGCAAGAGCCAAGCTCGCAATGCCTGTAGATAGTTCAAATAAAAGGAGCACGAAAAGGAAGTCCGCTCCACACACAAACACAGTCTCTTTCAGCAGCAGAGAATCCCATCTGCATACTATGATATCAGGTGTCGTTCACCACCAACAGGGATGCCTATCATGTCATATTGTTGTCTTAAATAGATTGCTAAGGGTTCCAGAGCTAATATGTAAAGCATAGGTGACCATGGACAGCCTTGTCTATTTCCCCTATGGAGTTTCCACCTTTCCGATACCACTGACCCCGTTTTCACCCTGGCTAGCGGTTCACTATATAACATTCTAGCCCACTGTAGATATCCCGGACCCATCCCATAGCCAGCCAGGGTCGCCAACAACCACGGCCATTTGACCGAATCAAAGGCCTTTATTGCGTCCAACGACACTATTGCCAGTTCATCTTCACTTTCTTTCCTGTATTCAATGACTCTATGGAGCCTTCTAAGATTATCAGATATCTTCCTGTTAGGGACATTAACCGTCTGACCCGGGTGTATCAATTTGCCTATGACCTTCCTCAGTCTATTTGCCGAACAGCAGTCAGGATTTTACTGTCTTGATTTAACATTGACAGAGGCCTATAAGAACTGCAGCTGTGCCCTGGCTTGTTAGGTTTGGGGAGCGGTATTATGATCGCTTCTCTGAGTGACTCTGGCAGTCTGCCTCGCTCATATGCCCCATTCATCATGACTAACAAGGGGGGGGCGGGGCACCTCATCTTTAAATGCTCGCGGGGTCTTACTAGTAGGCAACTTTCTCACCACCTCTTCGAGTTCCTCCAAAGTAATTGGCACATCCATCTCCTCTCTTTCCTCTGCACTAATCTGCGGCAAACCTATGTCCTCCAGTGATTCCACTATCATCGCGCGATTATCCTCCCAGTCATCTCCATACAACAGCCCATAATAATTTGCAAACTCCTGATTCACTCCCTCTTCGGTGTCCGCCACCGTCCCGTCTTCCTTCTTTATCAATCTAATCGGGGATCTAGCGGTTTCACTCTTATATAGCCATGCCAAAATCCTTCCTGGTTTGTCCCCTTCCGCATGTTGCCTCTCTATATACTTTTTGTAGTTAAAGTTACATCATTTTTCCCAGTGCTTTTGCTGCAGTCTCAGTATAGGTCACTGTCTTGGATGGTGCTGTTTCACCCTCACTCCATTGTTATTCATCAACTATGCCTAAAATGGTACCAAACTGTATGAACAGTAATCTTTTGTACATATATTTTTCTTTCCTCTATCCGGAATCGTGCCTCTTTGGGGAATGTACATATTATTCAAATATACTTGATTCTATGTTATACTTTATATCATGTGTCATTCACTTTGTATACAAGCTTATTACTATGCAACTGATTGCTAAAACATGTAATATGATTCCAACACCAATATTTCAATTGTTTTTGTTTAATCTGTCTGTCAAATTTGAATGCACAGCCTTGAGAAAGACATTGTGTCGAAACACGTGTTGGCTGTTTTTGCACAAGTTACATCAGAAAATAAATTGGACTAACAACCCACTGAAGACTCAGGGACCTTAAATGTACTAAAAAAAATTCAAGTACATTGTATAACTGTATTGGCCAAGCGCGAAGTACGAGGGGTTTCTCTGTATACATTTTGTGCAGTGGCATAAGGGTTACCACATACCATTCTCCACACAGCTGGCATGCCATACACTGCTTAACCCAGCGCAATAGGACACAGTTTATCCATGCTCAATTTTGTCTTCCCCATTTGTGTCTCTGAAAACCTGAATACTGCTGTGCATTGTGTCTAGCGGAACGGGGCATATAAGCTGCGAACCAGCAGTTATCTGAATCTGACCAACACTTACGAGATTCAGAAAGTTCTGTACTAGAGGAGGAGTAGAGGCTAGGTGTGATACATCAGCATCTGAAAAGACGCAGCAGAACGGTTAAACTGATGAGCTGTACCCACAAACCCAGCCACGAAACTCGATAGCCTCCTGATGCAGATGGAGTTAGGAACGGACCTGGATCTGTAATAAGCCATACTGTGTCTTACTCCCGAGAGAATTGGTTCAGGGCAGTCTAGACAAGTGCAAATTTCTTCTGAAGGGAGTCCAGGACACTTCATGCTTACTCACTATTTGCCAAAACCATGCAAGTACCTGGAACAGTGGTACGAATATACAGACTGAGTCACCTGGACACTTTCCCCAGGAAGGCACATTTGATTTAGACAGGACAACTAATTTGTGGAAGCTACTAGAGAAGAAAGGTGCATGTGTACACCCACCAACGGCAATGGGACAGTTATCTCGACTGGTATGCCGAAGCCATGAAGAGGCAGGCTGAGTCCAAGACCCAGGCATTAAAAAACACTCAAGAGAAGCTTCAGGAGCAAGTACAAGTTTTGAAAGCCGAGCAAATAAACCTGTAGGTACTGGCACATAAGGCTGAGTACAAACGATTATATCCTGTACTCTAAGGAGAGCCCCATTAAAAGAAAGTCCTCAAGATATTTTGGACACAGGAAATCGGGATCTTCTTAAGGTAAAACCCGACAGGCGAGTCGTTAGTCAGGACTCTTGCAACCTATCGCCAGTTCACTCCAATACATCTTATAGAAAGCCCGTTCACTCCTAAGCTACAGGCAGCTCCCTAAGGGAAGTTCAAAGAGTTTACGAATGCAATGCTTAATACCACGGCAGTGAGATAGATACTATAGTGACTGTACATGCCCAATGGAGCACTTCTGATTTGTTTCGCATTGTTCAAATTTTTCCAAAGATACGAGAAGACCCTGTTCAGGGATCAAAATTGGATGAGTAGGAGCTAAAAGCAGCTCCTGGATATGAGGCCTCTCCCGTTAGGCAGGAGCTACCTTTGGAGAACCAGGAGCAAGAAAGATACTGTGCAGCAAATCTAACGTGTGCACAAGAGGCAAACTCTTTGCACATTCTACATGATCTATTATGCTTTAATGTCCCCTAGGTGTGTCCTTTATTCTCCTTAATACACATTCCTAAACCTATCCAGTTAATAACAGCTATGGTTGACACCACTTGCCATGAGGAGTTAAAAGTAGCGCAAAGTAGCTGTTTGTGTCGAGCTAAGCAGGCTCTCCTAGGCTACAAGCAGGAGCTAAATAGCGCCCATCTCATGGCAATTTCAAACCCTGCCTGTTAAGTTGCAGGAGGAATTGCAGGTCATTGACTGTTATCACCCCACTTGTGTTGATTTGAATTAGCTGTTGCGAGCAGCACTGCCCACAGATACATTCACGTTGCTTATAAGTATGCGCAAATTGGCCGGTGGAAGAGCCTGCTATGGCTAGGGATTTGAAAGTGTTCACTGACCGATTGGTGCAAACTATTATTCAAATTCTGTCCTCGAAAGACAGATTGGTCAAAGATTAATGTATGCAAACAAGTGAGTGGAGACAATTCAGCAGAATATGTTGAACGACTGAAGAGATGTTGTGAACAGTATTCTGGGATTGTGGATGTGACGCAGTTAGCACTGCAAGCTGTGGTGGCCCAGTTTGTGATGGGATTGCAATTGAAATTGTCCGACGGAATTAAGGCAGTGTTGCTAGGATGGGGAGGAAGGGAATAGCAGACGTTTTGTTGGCTGCACAGCATTTTCATGAGAAGGTTGAGAGACAAAAAAACTACTGAGGCCAAGTCAATGGCGTTACAGATACAGAGTTTGCAACCTCCCCAGGGAAGGGGAGGGTTCTGCTCTGCTCTGGGTGGGAGAGGATGGGGATGGGGAAGAGAGAGAGAAGCACCTCAGTGATTTGGGCCAGGGTAAACTGCTGAAAGGTATTATACCAACTCGTATAGTAATGCGACTATTGTAAAGGGTTCGGACACTGGAGAGCTGCAGTGTCCACATCAGCCTCAGGATGATGGTTGAGGCAGGCAGCCAACCCTGCCAAGGGAGATGGCAAGGTTCCCTTATCCATCACTGGTGCTTTCGACCGATGTTTAGGAGTGGCAAGGGGTCCCTGAAATTGTTGCACCACTCATTTCGATTGATCCTAGTGCCCCATATGTAAAATGTGCTGTTGCAGGTCAGGAAATGCCATGCCTGGTTGACACAGGAGCATCACGCTCCACTTTAAAAGCTTCTGAGTTTGCATGAACTATGTATTCTGCCAAAGTAGTTAACGTGGTGGGCATAGTAGGTACTCCAATACCTCATCCTGTGTCCACACCACTTAAGGTTACGATGGGTCCCATTTTCGATCAATATGCATTCTTGTTTAGAGTTTGTTCCCCTGTGAATTTGTTGGGATTAGGCTTATGTGAAATGAGCTGCTCTATTTACTCTTCCCCGGACGGTGTATATCTTGACATTCCGGCTCATAGGGAGCACAGGGAACATTACAGGAGATCACCCATTTGGACTCTGTGGACTGGCCTGCCACCTCCTGTCCATGGCAGGGCCTTTAACTGGGTACCAATAAATGTATGGTCAACCCATGCAAATGATACCGGATATATGAACAATGCTGAACCCATTAAAATTACCCTGAGCCCTGCCAAGCCTTGCCCTTTGTACCACAGTATCCCATCTTCCCAAAGGAGAAAGAAAAGGTTTTTGGCCTGTGATAGAATCCCTTCTCCAGCAAGGTATCATTGTCCCAACCCGCAGCCCCTGTAATACTCCTATTTAGCCTACTAAGAAACCAGGTAAAGAGGTTTATCATTTTATTCAGGGCATGCTTGCAGTTAATGCAGCAGTGCTGCCGGTTTTTCCGGTTGTTCCCAACCCACCCAGGATTTTGTCACATATTTCTTATACAGCTAAATATGTTACTGTTGTGGATTTGTGCTCAGCATTTTTCGTTATACCTATACATCCTGACAGTCAGTATATTTTTGCATTCACACATAAATCAACTCAGTACATGTTCACTAGGCTTCCAGTGGGGTATGTGGAAATGCCTACTTTGTTTGCCCACATTTTGAAGAAAGATCTGAGTTCTGTACAGCTTCCAAGAGGGTCAACACTTGTGCAATGTGTATATCATTTGTTCCTGACCTTTCCGTCCTTGGAAGCATGTGAGAAAGACACACTGGTCTGTTGACAGCACTCACCGAAAAGGTTTACAGGGCATCCAATGACAAATTACAGTTCTGTCTGCCCCGAGTGAGGTATCTGGCTCTTGAGATTTCTGCAGGGGAAAAACACTTGTTCCAGGATCAAATTGCTACGATCCAGAAGGTCCCTAATCCTCAACTAAAAAAGCAGATGAGAGGGTTCCTCGGGATGGTGGGTTTCTGCAGGTAGTGGATCCTGGGATATGTGTCCATAGTTAAGCCCCTTCAAAGCCTCGCAGATGATTTAATCCCCGAACCCTTGTCATGACATCAGGAAGCCAAGATCACCATTAAGCAAACACTTCCAATTGCTCCGGTTTTAGGTCTGCCGGATTATAGTAAGCCCTTCGTCTTGTTTTGCGAAGAACGCAAGGGGTTTGCTAAGCTGTTTTGACTCAGTTAAACGATGACGAGCATTGGCCTGTATCTTATCATAGTGTAGCGTTAGATCCAGTGGTACTGGGGCTCCCAGCGTTTCTGCAAGATGTTGCCGCTGTTGCTTTATTAGTGGAGAAAACAGACTCTCTGATACAAGGTCATCCGGGGACAGTTTCATTTCCTCATGCAGTATTATCACTGTTACTTGAGGGAAAGACACAGCATGTGTCAAATTCCCGCCTTACACATTATGAGAAGTTGCTCATCTCTGCTGCTAATGTTACCCTGAATTGTTGCTCCTGCTTCATTGCTGCCTACCCTAGAGGATGGGGAACCCCACGTTTGTCAGGTTGTTGTAGAAACACTTTTGCCTCCCTGTGTGGACTTGTCGGATGTACCCTTGCTTAATCCTAAATTGATTCTGTTCGTGGACGGCTCATGCATTCGGGTGCTGGGAATGGGGAAAGTGGTTTTAGTGTATTCTGTATGTAACCTCCATGGTGTACTAGAAGCATACTGGTTATCTGTGGCTAAGTCATCTCAAGTGGCCATGTGTGTACTCTGGCGCAGGGTAGATCAGCCACGATCTACACCGATTCCAGGTATGCCCACGGGGTGGTCAACGACTTTGGAATTTTGTGGAAGCAGCGGGGGTATTTAACATCCACTGGTACCCCCATTCTAAAAGGAAAATATGTGTCAGCATTATTAGAGGCAGTGTTACTCCGCACAGCAGTAGCCATTGTGAAGTTTAAAGGGCATGATCCCTCAGTCATTTACTGCCTAGGGAAATGATTTGGCCGATGGTGCAGATTGTTCAGCGGCCTTCAGAGGGCCCCAGGCTCCTAATAAATGTCTTGTTTGTGTTGTAGTTCCACAGTAACCTATACCTTCCCCTCTCTGTCTGGCAATACTCCAAGATCAAGCTCACAAAGCTAAAAAGGTGACCTGGATGCAACCTAAGGTTCCACTGGGAGGAGATTACCTGTCATGTTCCTCAGACAGCCACCTGGTGGCACCCACGGTACTTAACCTCTACCTAGTCCGTGAATCTCATGGCGTGGCCCATTTCAGTAAAAAATGCTATGATTGCACAAGTACGACGAGATTGTATGGCTCGTGGGTTGGCCACTATGGCTCAGCACTATTGCGACAGCTGTGTGATATGCCTAACCTAAAAGTCAGGAAAGCAGTGCCTACAGAGCTGTCTGTGCGGCTTGGACCAGAGGGTCCATTTGCACACATGCAGAAAAACTTCATACAGCTCACCATGTGCATGTCATACCTCTATTGTCTGGTGAAAATGGATGCATTTTTCTGGGTGGGTGGAGGCCTATCCTTGTAGGAATCCTGTATACAAAAGAGATGTTCCTGTCGCAAAATACTCCTACTTCTCTATGGTGTTTGCAATTCTGTATACCATCAAAAAGAGGAAAATATTTTTTCAACTGGCACTGTGATGTCACGAATATATCGTATATGGGATATTCACAAAATGTATTAGTTGGACACTGGTGTAACCCTTATTGTATTCACGAAAATAGTCACTTCACCAATAAAATTTCACAAAAAACACAGGATGAACATAATGCATTACATCAACATATAAAAATACATATTATACATAAACCGCGTATCTAGTGCCCCTAAACCAAATTGTAATATATCATCAAAACACGTTTCCTCAGAGATCTATGGCTGAAGGTTCTACACTTAGCTACAGTGAAGCTTTCAAAGTAGGAAAGCAGATCCAGCCACTTTGACCAAGAAACTATTAGCCGAATGTATACCTCGGTTTGGGTTATCCTTATGCATACCTAGTGACCGAGGCACCCAGTTCACAGGTCAGGTTATCAGGGAGGTGTGTAAAGCTCTGGGGATAAGAAAACAACTCCATTGTGCTTATCATCCTCGATCTAGTGTACATGTGGAACACCGGAATGGCAACCTCAAGTTGAGGCTGTCTAAAGTGTATAAGGAGACTGGGTTGAAATGGCCCCATGTTCTGCCTATGGTTTTGTTTGCTATGAGGACCAATCCCCGGCAAAAACATAGCTCGTCGGCCCACAAGATTCTTACTGGTCGCCCTATGAGGATGGGAACTGCACCTCCAAGAGTCTCCTATATGCAGAAGATGATTCCTTGATGAAATATTGTAGCATGTTAATTATAACTATTATAATTATAACTGCTCAATCTCTTCATGCTAAGGTTTGCAAAACTCTTCCGGAACTGTCTACTGCGCCCTGACACCTGCTGCGTCCAGTACATTGGGTTGTGGTGAAAGCCCACCAAAGGAAATCTTCTGTTCAGCCGAGAGGGCATGTACTGTATCAAGTTCTGCTCACCAACAACTCGTCAGTGAAGTGGGCCAGCATCCTGGCCTGAATCCACACGGCACATTGCTGCAAGGTCACCGCCCCATTGGTTGACCTTACCTCACCGGCCACCAATCTTCTGCAGACTGCTCCTCCAATAGGCGGAAGAGGCCGAGGAAGGGACGACACAGTGCCAGTTTTCCTCTGTCGGCATCCCAGCGGCCGCTTCTGCTGCATCTCACCACTGCAATCCTGCTGTAGGATATCTGGGAGTCACTAGTTCCAATCAAGGACAGGTTCCGATCAATAATAGACTGATTTACTCACCTCTGTATTTGTCTCCCCAACACTGATGAGTCCCTCTGAGGAGGTGGGGCAACAGCGCAGACAGGACACCACTGCTGCTAACTCTACCCATGGTCTGCAGGTTATGGACCAAACTGCTATTGTGTATTCATCATGCTTTCAGTTACTATGACTATGATATTTCTGTGGCTCTGGTCAATATCTGTAGTTTGGAGTCAGGGGTGGGTCCATCGACCACAAAACTGTGAACTGTGGATTTAGCTGCTAGACACTTGACAACCGAGACAAAACTTTGGAACATTGAGGCTTGCAGTGCTTCAGAACCTAAGGATTATTTGACTGGAGGGTTGGTCCAGAGATCAGTCTCAGCCCATGTGTCATATTGTATCTATTTCAATGAACATTCATTCGTGGCTATGCTTTCTAGCCCCTTCTGCGCATCCTTCGGTGCCCTACCGGTCGTCCCTTTTCCGCTGGTCACTTGCCCAGTCCCTTTCTCCCCCTCCTCCTTGCTATATATGTCAGAGGTTGAAATACTGTATTTGAATATCCTTCTGCTGCTTTCAGTTCCCTTAGTGGGTACATCCCCTGATCATGATCATCTCTGTCCACTGCGGCTTCGCTTGCAGGAGAGGGTGGGGGAGCATCCGGTGCCTCCTGTTGGCTAAGCATCCACTGATTCCTCACCGCGTCCCCCTCGCTCTCCTGGAACATCCGCCACAACTCAAATATTGACATGCGGTTGACTAACTTCTTCCCCTTAAAAGTGTCCTGTAAGTGTGTCAATCGAGATTGCTGCACATCCTTGGAGAAATTTCCGCATTGTGGCCATGGCTTCGGCGATTTACCCCCAGTGCTCTTTGTCCATTCTGCTCTATATTTACACATTTTAGCCTTATAAGGTGGGAGGGTCTTACACAGGTGCTGTAGGGGTGTATCACCCCTGCACCTCCCTTGATTGATTGCTCTTACTCTTTACCTGACCTCAAGTCACAGTTTTCGATACTCTGCTGTTAGGGAAAAAACACAGTGCAATAGCAATTTGTTCACTTTTCTCCAAGTGTCTCTGGCTCCACAACAACCTGCCAGGCGTGCTCCGCGCAACGCCCTTCCACAAACCTCCACCTTGTCAGGCATACCCACTACTCGTGCACCTGCGCCTTCCGCGCACTGCCACTGGGTAATCTCCTCTGTCAATCTCAGGTTTCCCAACACTGATTCCTCACTACCTCGTGTTCTCCAAGTCCTATGCAAGGTATTCCTAATAATCACTTAGAACGTACACAATGCTAGAATCCTGCTACCCAAAAAAAAACACACAACCCCAACATAAACCCAACAGCTGTCTTCCTGCCTCCTAGCAGAGTATAGCAATATTCTTTCGTATTCGATCTGTACATACAGCGTCGCCTTGCAAGTAACTCCCTCCGCAACACTTAACCAGCAGAATCACCTTCCGCAATCTAGGTCAGCACCCTTTGCTAAACCTCACAGGGAATCCAATATTTACATAACTTTTGTCATCCGTGCCCTCAAGTCAATAGTCTAGGTTATTCACCAGAACGTTTTACCTCAAAATCGAGTTTTGATGGTAAATTGCGTCATCCCTGGGCCCTTCCCCCAAAAAACATATCCCCATCACTGATTGGATGCTGAGTGGTATTAACTATGGGGGTAATTCATAGAACTCAGCGCACAAGTGGCGCAGGCGGCTGGCGCACAGTTTGCGCATGCAAATCTCTGCGCCAGCCGCGTGAGCTAAATTTCCGCACACAGATTATAGCTACCAAAACCAGCCTTGCCACACAGTGGCGCAGCGACCCTGCAGCAGCGCCAGTTACGCCCCCAAGAACACCCCTCGCGCAAGGAAAAGCCATCAAAATTCCCAATCCAGCACAAAGGGCTTCGCTAACCCTGTACCAGTATACAGAGCTGCCACACAGCACACGGCAAGCGGGGAACGTGTATTACTGGGGTTCGCGGGAAGTCTCGCACGCGATAGGCCCTGTGCGAGTGGGGTACGTGGGAGGTTTCTCACGCAATCGAGCGGGGTACGTGTAAATCGGGGGTGCGCGGGAAGTTGCACACGTGATTGGCCCTGTGCGAGTGGGGTACGTGTATTCCTGGGGTGCACGGGAGGTTTCACACGCGATCGGAGAGGGGTACATGTAAATCGGGGGTGCGCGGGAAGTTCCACATGCGATTGGCCCTGTGCGAGTGGGGTATGTGTATTCCTGGGGTGCACGGGAGGTTTCACACGCGATAGGCCCTGTGCGAGTGGGGTGCGTGTATTCCTGGGGTGCACGGGAAGTTTCATACACGATCGGAGCGGGGAACGTGTAATTCCTGGGGTGCGTGGGAAGTTTCACACGCGATTGGCCCTGTGCGAGTAGGGTACGTGTATTTCTGTGGTGTGCAGGACGTTTCACACGTGATCGGAGCGGGGAACGTGTAATTCGGGGGTGCGCGGGTAGTTTCACACGCGATTGGCCCTGTGCGAGTGGGGTACATGTATTCCTGGGGTGCGCGGGAAGTTTCACACGTGATCGGAGCGGGGTACGTGAAAATCAGGGGTGCGCAGGAAGTTCCACATGCGATTGGCCCTGTGTGAGTGGGGTACGTGTATTCCTGGGGTGTGCGGGAAGTTTCACACGCGATAGGCCCTGCGCGAGTGGGGGTACGTGTATTCCTGGAGAGCGCGGGAAGTTTCACACGCGATAGGCCCTGTGCGAGTGGGGTACGTGTATTCCTGGGGTGCACGGGAAGTTTCACACGCGATATGCCCTGTGCGAGTGGGGTGCATGTATTCCTGGGGTGCGCGAGAAGTTTCACACGCGATCGGAGCGGGGTACGTGTAATTCGGGGGTGTGCGGGAAGTTTCACACGCGATTGGCCCTGTGCAAGTGGTGTACGTGTATTCCTGGGGTGCGCGGGAGGTTTCACACGTGATCGGAGCGGGGTACGTGTAAATCGGGGGTGCGCGGGAAGTTCCACACGCGATAGGCCCTGTGCGAGTGGGTGCGTGTATTCCTGGGGTGCGCGGGAAGTTTCACACGCGGTCATAGCGGGGTACATGTAATTCGGGGGTGTGCGGGAAGTTTCACACACGATTGGCCCTGTGCAAGTGGTGTACGTGTGTTCCTGGGGTGCGCCGGAGGTTTCACACATGATCAGAGGGGGGTATGTGTTAATTGGGGGTACGTGGGAAGTTCCACACGCGATTGGCCCTGTGCGAGTGGGGTACGTGTATTCCTGGGGTGCGCAGGAAGTTTCACACGTGATAGGCCCTGTGCAAGTGCGGTACGTGTATTCCTGGGGTGCGCTGGAAGTTTCACCCGCGATAGGCCTTGTTCGAGTGGGGTACGTGTAATTCGGGGGTGCCCGGGAAGTTGCACACGTGATTGGCCCTGTGCGAGTGGGGTACGTGTATTCCTGGGGTGCACGGGAGGTTTCACACGCAATCGAGCGGGGTACGTGTAAATCTGGGGTGCGCGGGAAGTTGCACACGTGATTGGCCCTGTGCGAGTGGGGTACGTGTATTCCTGGGGTGCACGAAGGTTTCACACGCGATCGGAGAGGGGTACATGTAAATCGGGGGTGCGCGGGAAGTTCCACATGCGATTGGCCCTGTGCGAGTGGGGTATGTGTATTCCTGGGGTGCACGGGAGGTTTCACACGCGATAGGCCCTGTGCGAGTGGGGTGCGTGTATTCCTGGGGTGCACGGGAAGTTTCACACACGATCAGAGCGGGGAACGTGTAATTCCTGGGGTGCGTGGGAAGTTTCACACGCAATTGGCCCTGTGCGAGTAGGGTACGTGTAGTCCTGTGGTGTGCAGGACGTTTCACACGTGATCGGAGCGGGGAACGTGTAATTCGGGGGTGCGCGGGTAGTTTCACGCGCGATTGGCCCTGTGCGAGTGGGGTACGTGTATTCCTGGGGTGCGCGGGAAGTTTCACACTCGATCGGAGCGGGGTACGTGTAATTCGGGGGTGCGCGGGAAGTTTCACAAGCAATCGGAGCAGGGTACGTGAAAATCAGGGGTGCGCAGGAAGTTCCACATGCGATTGGCCCTGTGTGAGTGGGGTACGTGTATTCCTGGGGTGTGCGGGAAGTTTCACACGCGATAGGCCCTGTGCGAGTGGGGTGCATGTATTCCTGGGGTGCGCGAGAAGTTTCACACGCGATCGGAGCGGGGTACGTGTAATTCGGGGGTGTGCGGGAAGTTTCACACGCGATTGGCCCTGTGCAAGTGGTGTATGTGTATTCCTGGTGTGCGCGGGAGGTTTCACACGCGATCGGAGCGGGGTACGTGTAAATCGGGGGTGCGCGGGAAGTTCCACACACGATAGGCCCTGTGCGAGTGGGTGCGTGTATTCCTGGGGTGCGCGGGAAGTTTCACATGCGATCGTAGCGGGGTACATGTAATTCGGGGGTGTGCGGGAAGTTTCACACACGATTGGCCCTGTGTGAGTGGTGTACGTGTGTTCCTGGGGTGCACCGGAGGTTTCACACATGATCAGAGGGGGGTATGTGTTAATCGGGGGTACGTGGGAAGTTCAACACGCGATTGGCCCTGTGCGAGTGGGGTACGTGTAGTCCTGGGGTGCGCAGGAAGTTTCACCCGCGATAGGCCTTGTTCGAGTGGGGTACGTGTAATTCGGGGGTGCCCGGGAAGTTTCACACGCGATTTTGCTGTCAGAGCGGGGTATGTGAATTTCGGTGGTGCGTGGGGAGTCCTACCCGTGAATTGGCAATGTGGGTCCTCCCAGGTGTTCCCTCTACACCCTCCACGGCCCCTGCAGGCAGCCCAGACCACAGGGGAATACCCTGCACCCCTGGTCATGTCCCGCAGGCAGCACATCCACCATGGGCATGCCCCCCAGCCAAGCCACATGTCACCTTGCACTACTGATCACCAGCTCATGTCCCCAAGAACCCCCACCCCCCAGCAGTCAGGGGCACCTGCCAGCAGGCCCCCACTCATGTCCCCCAGCACCCCCACACGTCAAGGTCACCTTCCAGCAGGCCCTCACTCATGTCCCACTCATGTCCCCCAGCACCCCCACCCCCCAGCAGTCAGGGTCGCCTGCCAGCAGGCCCACACTCATGTGCCCCAGCACCCACACCCCCCAGCAGTCAGGGTCACCTGCCAGCAGGCCCCCACTCATGTCCCCCAACACCCCCACCCCAGCAGTCAGGGGCACCTGCCAGCAGGCCCCCACTCATGTCCCCCAGCACCCCCACCCGCCAGCAGTCAGGGTCACCTGCCAGCAGGCCCCCACTCATGTCCCCCAGCACCCCCACCCCCCAGCATTCAGGGGCACCTGCCAGCAGGCCCCCACTCATGTCCCCCAGCACCCCCACACCCCAGCAGTCAGGGTCACCTGCCAGCAGGCCCCCACTCATGTCCCACAGCACCCCCACCCTCCAGCAGTCCGGGTCACCTGCCAGCAGGCCCCCACTCATCTCCCCCAGCACCCCCACGCCCCAGCAGTCAGGGTCACCTGCCAGGAGGCCCACACTCATGTCCCACTAATGTCCCCCAGCACCCCCACCCCCCAGCAGTCAGGGGCACCTGCCAGCAGGCCCCCACTCATGTCCCCCAGCACCCCCACCCTCCAGCAGTCAGGGACACCTGCCAGCAGGCCCCCACTCATGTCCCCCAGCACCCCCACCCCCCAGCAGTCAGGGTCACCTTCCAGCAGGCCCCCCACTCATGTCCCCCAGCACCCCCACCCCCCAGCAGTCAGGGTCACCTGCCAGCAGGCCCCCACTCATGTCCCCCTTCCCCCACGTCATGACGATCCTCAATCATGGGCCTAATGGCCAGCCACATTACACCCCTTGCCACCCCAGCCCAAAGACCCAACCAAGTATTGCATCCACCCATATAGAAATGCCCATTACATGATACAACCCGAATGGCAAATATGTAAATGAACACATGTCCGTCACACACACACAATGGGTGCAAGTGAATGTGAAAACCCACATCATGACATGCATGAAATCAATGAGAGAATACCACACACCGAAGTATGAAACAAAAATGTATTGAATCCAAAATGAATGTCATGAAATGAAAACACACAATAATGTGAAGAAGAAATAAAACGCAGCATGTCCAGAAAATAATCAAAAATATGAAATCCGAATCCAAAGAAATCCAAATGAAAATGTGTCCAAAGTCTCAGTCCAACAAAGCAAATCCAAGGGAAAAAAATAAGTGAAATCCATTGCTCTATGGTGAAATGAAAAGAAAAAAAAGAAAATCCACTGCTCAACTATATACAAATCACCAATCCAGGGTCCATGAGCCCAACAAATGAAATGATACCTACAAAAAAAGACTACCTAATAAAGAACTATATACAAAAACGTGGTGCATTGTCCAATCGCCCCAAAATAAACAAAAACAGAAAGGAAACCTAACACTATCTAACTATTTACAATGTCAGCGGGCTAGTCCGACGGCTCACTTATTGATGTCCCGGGCCAGGGCATCATCGAACTCCCGCTCAATGTTCTGGAGGTGGTCCTGTTCCATGGCCCCGAGGGTTCACAGGGACGACGACATGTTCACCTCCAACTCCCTGCAAATTGCCCCGAGGCACTTGGCCCGACTCCGGGCCCTCCGCATGGAGTTCTCTGCCCTGACCATTGTGAGCCGTGCCTCTTCCGCCCGCTGCCGCTCTGCATTTATGAAATGGCCCAACCGCTGCCACATGGAAGACACTTGAAATCTGGGGTCCTCCTGCCCTATGGCCGATGCCTGCCCCTCCGATGTTTAAGGCCCCGAGCCATCATTGCTCCCACCATGTTGCTGCTGCTGTGCCTGCGCCCTGGCTCTTGCTGCCTGCACGTCCTCCACCGGCTGGGGTGCAGTTGTCGTGGTGGCCACCCCTGCTGGACATCGGACTCCCGACTGTGGCAGGGATGTGTCCTCCACCAGCCTGGCCGCTGGGTCAGGGGCAGCTCCACAGGGTACCCAGGTGACACATGGGTGGGAAGATGGCATGGAGGACGACTGGCGTGTAGGGGGTTCAGGTGGGGAGGGGTTCGCAAGAAGGTCCAGCACACGGAGGAATCCAGCACCGGTGACCCGTCCCAGTAGGTCAACGTGGTCAAAGAGGCATGCGAGACGACGTGCAGTCTCTCCACGAAAAGACTGCAGGTCACCTCGCATGCCCCGTTGACGCAACGCTATCCCACTCAGGATAGGCTCAACACGGTCCCGGATAGCCACGTCTGCAGGGAGACGAAGGCCAGTTGTTGTGCGCTCATCCCCTCCCTGAAAACGGGTTTGGACGTAGGCATCCCTGCTGGTGCCAGATGATGCAGTGACAGGATCAGGGACAGGATTACACACAGGCACCTCTGCGGCAGCCTGTGCTTCCTCCTGTCCCTGCCCCTGGACTGCACCACTAGCACCAGTGGAATCCCCACCTCCAGACCCCTTGTGTGTCCCTTCCGCTGCCTCCTCCTCCCCCAAACCCCCTACCAACCTGGATGACTCTGTGCCATCTTCCTCCGTTGGACCCTGTGGGGTCTCAGCTGCCCCTTCTGCTGCCGAAGAGTCCACCTCCAACCTCTGCCTCTTGCACCTACCCTCGTCAGCTGCGGCCTGGGACGCGGCATCAGACTTCTCACTCCCCGACGAGATGACAATCTGGGAGGGGAGCCAGGCCTTGCGTCTCCGGCTGGTGGTGCGATCCCTGCCGCTGTGCTCCACAGCAACCTCTCCGCCCTCTTCATCAGTTGACGCTGCAGACAGGGAGAGATAAAACACAGACATCAGGGCACTGTACAATGGACTGATACACATGACAGTTGCACATGAGTGGCAGTGTCAAACTTCAGACATGGCATCACACTCCACGACACACATGTCATTTCAACTCACACACATGAGCATTTCCACAGCATTATTGCACCAGGCAGCAACATCCATACACATACAACAGCATAAACAGCCAAAGGTGAGCCTGACATCACATGAAACACAGGGAGTGCACTAGACATGCACACACGCCACCACACTTACATGCATGTCTACATCTCCTCCAACTGTCGCAGTGATGCGATCGCCATACATGTCACATCTGGCATTCAGCCTTCTACATATCAGTGTCACGTGCATCCATGTTGCATCACAGTTGCGCACTTGTCAAATACACACACATACACATGTACACAGTGCTGATACATGCAGCAGGAACCACCATCCATGTGTGAAACCACAACCATGCCAACGTACATACACAGAAATTCAAACATGTGTGCTACCACACCTGCATTTGCAAAGCATGCTTACCAACACATACACCATCAATGTGTCTCACACCTAAGGGGACTCACATGTGGCAGCCTCACGCCCCTGTTCATACACATCCCTACATGGCCATACAAAAAAACACATGTGCAACCTGCACACTACTGGCACACCACCACACGCACAGCGTTCAATCAGTATACATTTACACTTACCGCTCGACTCCAGACGGGTCTGCCTCTCAAGGACCTGGACGTGGAGCGCTGGTCATATGTGTTCCAGGACCCTCATTTGGTGGTCGGACAGGTGGGCCCGGCGCCCCTTGGCATCCGCTGCCTTCAAGAGGCGCCGGGCCTTGGTGAGGGTCCTGGACATGAAGTCCTCCCAGCGCTTCTTGACATGGTGTAAGTCGCGGACTATCACCCCCTCTGCGTTGATGGCAGTCACGATGTCCATCCAGATCCTGGTCCGTCCTTCATTGTCAGCGCGCAAACTTCCAAAGAGGGCATCATACTGCCCCAGGACATGCTCCACCAGGAAACCTACTTCCCTGGCACTGAAGCTGGTGGCCCTCTGCCTCTCTGGCTGGGGGTTGCCAGTGGTGCCAGATGGTGTTGTGCCCGACATGGCAACCCCAGAGGCAGGAGTGGGTGGGCAACTGGGTCCTGGGGCTGGGCTGTGGAGCGATGGTATCCCAGTCGGGAGTCTTCGGTTCCAGCAGGGGTGGTCACAGCAACTGCACCCCTGGCTGACGTGCAGGCAGCAAATAGCAGGGCACGTGGGCAGCAGGCAGTCAGGCAGCAGCAGATGGCAGGTGGGAGCATGCTCAGGGCTCTGGGGGGCAGTAATTCGGCCTTCTGGGCAGGAGCGTGGCCTTCCGTGTGTTGTTGCGCGGCCAGCTTGATACAGAGTGATTTGGCACGTGAAAAAATTGCACTTCAGCATGTATTTGGAGGAAAGGCCCTTAGCACGTAAGCGTGTCAGCACACGTACGCGATTTCATTGGAGCAAAAGCCCTTAGCGCGTAAGCGCTTCTGTGGCGTGACTCGCATGGGCGTTTCCCTCGTGAAGTGGCAGCGCGCGTGGAAAAACTGCACGTCCGCGTGTGGATGCGTGTAATATGAGGAAAGGGCCTACACGCATAAGTGACGTGACGCGCGCAGGCATTTCCATCAACACGGGTGCATGTTCATCGTACACGTCCAAAAACTGAACGTCCGAGTGTCAGCTCGTGTAATTGGAGGAAAGGGCCTTAGCGCGTACACGAGTAAGTGACGTTGTACATGTGGGCCGCTTTAAAAGGTACGTGTAGGACCCCATTCTCTTGTACGTGCTTTTCGTGGAGAGCGAGTGGGTGAATTCAGTACTTCTTGTCGGTTCACACGCGATTACTTCACAGCGTTTCAAGTTCGTACTCCGTTACCTCTGACAGCGTTCTTTATTCTTTTTGAGCCTGTTTCCTCAAACAGCGTTCACTTCTTCTTTTGTCCTGTCTCCTCAGACAGCGTACAATTCTTCTTTTGGCGGGGATGTTACCAATGCGCACACGCGCGTCTTTTTCACGTTCTATTTCCAGGCAGACGGTGAGTTGCGCACGTATTTACCAACTGTGATTTCCCCCGTGTGCCGCGTACCCCTTCAGAGGTCATTGTAGGCTGCGTGTATTATGCGTACGCTTATTTTTGTGTTTCTGGGTGCCACAGCGTAGTGCGGGTTAATTTTTTCACGCACGTGGTCTACGAGGGGTTGCGTGCACGTTATTTTTTGATTTTGGGCTGCCTGTGCATTGCGTGACCCGTCATCTTCCCCCAGCGGTCACAGACAGCCTTGTTAGAGCACTAGGGTACAAATTGCATCTAGTACCCTACCCCTTTCACCTCCAATTGCCAAGGACAATAGTTTACTGCTACTCCCATATGCACAACAACATCAGTGCCATGGTTGGGAGGCGACCAAGCGGTAAGGGAGGCAAAGGTGGCTGACCTTCAAAAGGTGGGCGTGGTGGGTGCTGTAGGGGACGTGGCCGGGATTTGCAGGGTGCCCATAGACCCCCATGTGTGGAGGACCAATCAGGGACACCCATGCCCCCCCCCATGGTTGAGGGAAATGTGGCTGACACCATCCCAGCTCAGCCCTTGTTGGACCAGCCCATTGTGGCACCTGACCTGGCACAGGATGACTCCCAGGCTGACTTCCAGGTCAGCAAGTCTAGGCCACGTGTGGCGGTGCAAGTTGGTGTCACCAAGCCTCGTGGATCTGGGGCAGCTATGTCATCTGCTGCCCCAAGTAGGCAGGGTGGGGAGGCTGCAGGGGCAGCTCCATCCACCACAGCTCTGAGTCTCCCAGCCAGGACAGTGTTGGTCCAGGTCCATCAAACTGACGTTCCCCCTGCCAACATCACACTTCTGTCAATGCCTTTACCAAGGCATATGGTCATTGTGCATTCACACACTCCTACTACCCAGTCCACCGGTGCTTCTGCCCCTACTGACCAGAGCGGAGTAAGCCACTCAGGCTCCGCTCCACCTTTGAAAAAGAGGAAGAAGGGTGCTCTGGCACAACAGGTTGAGACCCCAGACACGGCTACACACTCCGGCACGTCAAGGAAGCCTAGCTTTAATGACCTGGAACTTGATGCACTTGTGACCTATGTGTCGGCACATAGCCACGAAATGTTGGTGACTGCAGGGTGCAAGACCACACTTGGTCAACGTAGGGCACACTAGCAGACCATCGCGGACCGCATAAGTGCCCTTGGATTTGTGAGGCGCACAGCTGATGATTGCTACAAGCGGTGGAATGACCTGAAACGCAGAGCAAAGAACAAGCTGGCCTCAAATCATGCGGCTACTCTGGTGACTGTGGGTGGGTCTCCACAAGAGGACAACAAACTCACTGAACATGAGTCTGTTGCTGGGACCTTCATCACAGAGGAACAGATCCAAGGTGTGGGAGAACTACCTGATTACGAGGCATTGTCCGGTGAGTGCCCATGCGTGTGTGTGTAATCCATATGTATGTTGTTTGGGTGACGGTTTCTGATTGAGTGCCAGGTTAGGGTGTGTACTCCTGAGAGTTATGGGTCACCCATTTGCTTCCTCCCATACATTCACATGCCTTGGATTTGGGTATGACTGTATCCGTTCTACCCACAGTTACCAATTATGCCCAGATTAGTGCACTTTACCTTGAACTGTCATTTTGCAACTACATTGGTCAGATTTTGTAAGTGTTCATTCAGGCTGATTGTTTCCACTCTCCCATTTTTAGTACACATTATTCTGCCCTATTACAACATATGTGATATGCTTCGGTCTGTGTTTACAGCCCACACTGGGCCACTACATTTACCTGGTTATGTTAATGATTACACCATTCAGGCCGATGGAGTATTGGGCTGCAGAAATGTTTTATTAGGGCCTGTTTGCATGTGGAAGATGACAGGTGTTTCCTGTAATGTTAAAGTGACCAACCATTGATCAGCCCACAATGACTGTGTTATTGGACACTGGATGTGTTTCAGTGTGTAGCACATGCATATTTAGCAACACTATTCAGCATCAATCTTTGCATCATGTCGATGTGACATGGATGTGTGACAGTACTCATTCACTGACATATTACTGTAGTTTTGTAATTTACCGTGGCTATGCTACATGACATCTGTGTGGTGGCATGTGTATTGGACATGCCACTCACAGCCTGATGTGTGATGCCAGTGCTACCCAACATGCTGCAAATGTGTTGCATATCCATCTTGCTCTCCCCAGTGTCTGCCTTTTTGACTCCACTTCCAACTCTTTGACAGTGCATGCATGGCAGGGTTATAGTCATGTGGGACATGTGTAATTCATGTACTGGATATCTGGCTTGTCATGGCCTGTGTGTGCGCTATGGTGCTCATGCCTGTTTCCATTTGTTGTCTTTCATGTTTTTGCAGGTGATGACGCACTTGGTGCTGTTGAGGTTGAGGAGATGGTGCAGACCCAGGAGGAATCTCAGGCACGACCGGGCACCAGTGGGGGACGTGGTGTTGTGGTGAGTGAAAACCCAATGTTACTGCAGACCATACTGTCCAGGGGTGCCTCTGGGTGCACCTCCCCAGACGTCTATTCAGGTGCTGAGACGGATGATGAGACTTATGTGCAGTCACAGGTAAGTGTTTCTGGCAGGGATTCTGTTCTGTCCAACCCACCTGGACCAGGGGTAGAACCCTCTATGGGGATGTCAGTGTTGGTAGGTCCGCTTTTGGCAGTTACGGATGCAGGGTCACACTGCACAGCATCTTATCCTGTTCCTGGGCCAGCAGATCAGAGGGGGAATGCAGTCCTGCAGCCTCGGGCAGTGCCAGCACAGCAAGGTGCAGATCGCCTTGCCCCAAACAGGTGTGGTGCCCGTCGACGCGGTGGCCGTGCGCCACCAGGCAATACTGTATGGGAAAACTCCATTTACAGTATGGCAACCCAACAGGCAGCATCAGTAGAAATGATGGCTCAGGCAATGGAGAGGGTGGCCACTTCCGTTATCCCCCCTGAAATGCAGATGGAGCAACAACAGCAGGCACATATTCCATTTGCCAATCACACAGGGAAGACATGTTGGCGTCCAAAAGGGACCGACGGGCGGCACTGAGGGTAGAACTCCATAACCTCAGGCAGAGACTGCTTGAACTTGAGGCTTCCCGAAATGTTAGGGCAGAACAGCAGCTGGAGAAGCTCACACGTTCGCTCTCAGCTGAGCTGCATACAACACGTGAGGAGATCCGGGCATCACGCAAAGCCATGCATGCAGAAATGCAGGCAACCCGTGATGTGCTGCATGGGGATCTCTGCACTTTAATCCTCCAGAATCAGACCTTCCAGACCCGCATGCTTGCTGCCATGGAGGACCATACCAGGGCTTTGCGTGGGCTGCCTCCCATAGTGCCACCGCCTCCTGATGCAGCAGCAGAGGATGAGCAGAGTGACAGCAATTCTCCCACAATGGCATAGCCGTGCAGGCCATGAGCCCAAGGAGGTATTTTTTTTTTTCGCAGCATCCATGCAGGCGGGTGTTGATGTGCACCCTGTCCTCGAACCTCCTGGCCCCAACCCCCTGGCACCCACATGGCCATTTTTGATATTTGATTTTTTTTTACAGTGTGTTGCCTTGTGTGGCTCCCGTGGGCATCCACTGTATTCTGGCTGGGCACATGCAGGCTTGTCCTGAGTTTGGGTTAGATGCTTGGGTTTGTGAGACACACACCCCTCCTGCTTCCCGTTTCCATGGGCTTACAAAGGGTGTGACCAAGTGACAGTGAATTACACAGTGACTTTGGGCTCCCATGAGCTGTGTGGGCAGTCTGTAGTCTAGTGGATATTGTTGTTGTATTGTACACTGCATGGTGTATTGATATGTGCTTGTGCATCCATGTCTTCCTCCTAATCTGCAGGTTCCTTCCTCATGTCTTCACAAGGCCGTCTACTTTGCAGATGCAGTTCATGTTGTATGCAGTACACTGAGACATTTGCGTGGCAAGAACACTGTACAGTTGGAAGGGGTCGATGTGCTGGCATATTCAGGTTGTAAGACTACCACTACTTGAACTTAGTACTGTCATGTTTTTGCATTTTTCCATGGTGTGTTGCAGCATTGTGTTGGTGGTAAGTATTTGGTAATGTGTGCTGTTAGTTATACATTACTGGGAGCATATTGTGTGTGGGCAGTTTCCATTAGGGACAGTGTACTTTGTGACACTTATGTCAGGTCTTGTGCATTGCTTTGTTTGCTTTCACACTGCATGACATGCCATGGTGTGTTTGGTGGTGGAGTGGGGAGGGTTTGGGTGTCATGGCGCTGTTCTCATGTTGTATTTAGCAAGGGGGTAATGAATTTCGCAGCATAGATGTATGTCTTTTGATGACACAGCATTGGTGGTGTTTGGGTAGGTAGGGATGCACACAATGTAACACTTCCAGGTGACCAATCTCAGGATGGTATGGTTGTGACAGTTGAGTGTCCCTTATGTCATCATCATTGATTGTCTGCTGGGATGTTCTAGGGCTGTGTGCACTCCACAGGGGTGTGATTTTAGGTGAAGTAATTAGCCACCAGCTGCGTACGGCCTGCCTCACCACGTGCCCTTTCCCCTCCCATGCGCAGCGGGCGTACATGTGGTTGGGGATGTGGGGGCACCACCATGTCCACCGGCAGGCCCCGGCGTGTTGCAACGTTGTGCAGGACACATGCTGCCACTATGATCCTGCACACTACTGGGGGAGCGTATAACAGCTGCCCACCAGAGCGGTCAAGGGAGCGAAAGCGTGACTTCAGCACTCCGAATGTGCGCTCCACTATGCCCCGGGTTGCAATATGGGCTTTGTTGTATCTTACCTCGGGTGGCGTGGTGGGCGCCTGAATTGGCGTCATCATGTGGGTGCTCAGAGGGTAGGCACTGTCCCCTGGGGAGGTGGTGATGGGTTCATTAGTGGGGTTGTGACATTACTCAGTATCAGACATGCATGCATGTGCAGTGGCATTTATACTCACCAAGCAGCCATGTATCGCCATGCCGCCCAGCTTCTAGGTCCCGGTTTAGGGTTGACATTCTGTAAATGAAACTGTCGTGGGTGGACCCTGGATAGTTGGCATATACTGAGGTGATGATTCCCTTGGCATCACATACTACCTGCATGTTGATGGAATGCCAGTGCTTGCAGTTTCTATAGATGTGCTCAGATGCCCTGGGGGGACGTAGAGCCACACGGGTGCAGTCAATGGCACCTAGCACTTTGGGGACTTGTGCCACCCCATAGAAATCCTGGACGGCAGCCTGCTTTTCTGCAGGTGTTCTGGGCAGGTATATGTGCCTGCGGACTGATGGGCGTGCAGTCATGATGGCCAACACCTGGTGTAGGCAGCGTGACTGCGTGGCCTGTGACACCCCTCCCCACTACAGCACTTGTCCGCTGAAATTATCCAGTGGCCAAGAAGTGCAGTACATTGAGGACCTTCTCCAGGGGGCTGAGTGCTTGGGAGCACAGGGTGGGTGATGTGAGGTCATCCTCCCACTCACTCACCAGGTCGAGTATTATGTGAGGTGGAAACCTGTACCTCCCATACACCTGGTCATCAGGCATCCCAAAAAGGCTGGTTCTGGGTGTAAAAATTCTGGGCCTGACTATCCTCCTCCTGCGGTATCCCATGACCACTGCTGCTAGGAATGGTATATTCATCTTGGCGTCTGAGCTTGTTTGTTGTTTGCGTGCACTTTTATGCTGCGCGGGTCCACGTACGTCTGCTTCCTGCTGGCGTACGTGTTTCCGGATTAGCGCGTCTTTTTTGGCGCACGCATTAGCCCCGTTCGATTCCATGAATACGTGTTGTAGACGCGCGTGTGGGCGTTCGGCGCATTTGCCTCCTGTACTTCCCCCCGTGACGCCCACATTTTCACGCGTTGTTTCCCATTCCGTGTGTTACGCCCCCTGTTCCGCCTACTTTTGTTGTGTGCGCTGCGCTATGTGCGCTTTCGCTGTGCACTTAGCGCACGCTGTTTGGAGACGTGTGCGCCAGCATGCGCCACGCAGAATTTTAGTGCACATCCAGGGATTTACACGCACATTGACTTCCATGAATCGCTGTGCGCGGGTTTCGCTGCGATTTTTGCACTTGCACTACGATTCGCACACTTTCGCACACTTTCGCATGCTTTCGCCGAAAAGTTCAGCGCACATTAATTCCATGAATTGGCCTGTATATTAGAACCCTCTAGAAGTTACTCTACTGGCCCTTCTATGTCAGGTGGCTGACCTGCGCTGTCCCCATGAGACTATCGATTACATTGTTGCAGGTTAGTGGACTTACCATTGGCCCTTTCCCTTTGCCATCCACCCCTGAGTTACTGATTGATTGGCTGGATCTGGTCTCCCCAAGCCTGGGACCCAACTCGGTTCTCAGCCCTCAGTCCATTCCTATCGCCTTGAAGAGGTGCACAATGTGTCTGAATTGTATCTGGTAGTAGACCACTTTTTGCCTATGAGAGAGCGCGTCTTCACGTTGCAATGCTGGGGTGTGGCTTGGCGCTGGGGAGAATGGCTGCATGACTGCACCGCTCCGGCCCATCAATTCTTTAACTTTAATATTATAACTACTTACCGCCTTCTTCTCTCGAACATCCTCTGCTGCCCACTTGCATGGTCGACGCCTGCAAGCGCTGGTGGCTTTGTTATCTCCTCATGGCGGACTTCATTAACGAAGTGAAACAAGCACCCTCTGGTCCAATTTCCAGTCGCCTCACGTGTGGTAACGTTGAACATCGCGTGTGACGCAACAGGCCGGCTTGGCCTTTTCGGCTCGTCGACTTTGTTTTTCGCATTGAGCGCCACCACCCGCCTCATATAATTATTGCATTTGGACTGCCTACAGAAAGCTAAGTGTTTCTTTCTCTTTTTGCTGACTTTTGCCACAACGCTCATTACCTTGCCCTAATGTGATTATTTCACTTTGGAAAGCACATTGTGCTCTGGCCTACATTCAAGAATCTACAGGCTTGCCTGTGAGGAGTTTTACTGCTGCTGCACCTTGCCTATTTTTTAATTACTCCATTCTATATACCTTCTAATTGATACTTCCCTGATGTTTTAAGGCCATCTCTCTGCAACTTCATTGCTCTCTGGTGCCTTACCTGCTATTGAAGTTATCTTACAAGAGATCAGAGCTCCAAAACCCTTAATTGAAACCACTAACCAGGAACTGCAGCCACTGGATGATGGGTGGAAGGGTTTTGAAGGAAGAATGGATGAAATGGAGAGAAGAGTCGTTCTTGTGGAAGATGTCTCCCCCAGAGTGGTAATACTGGAAAAAACAAAGATCTTCAAAGACACACTGAGGAGTTGGGGAACAGAAGTAGGCAAAATAATCTGCATGTTGCTGGTCTACCGGAGGGATCTGAAGGGTCTGATCCCATAGTATTCCTGCAAAAGATGCTGCCAGTCCTGCTTTGCCTCCAACCAAATATCTCACTCCACATCCAGGGTGCCCATCCCATTGGTCCAGTCGGCAACTCCTCATCTGATCAACTCCCTTGCACGCTGATATTTTATCTTCTAGAATGTACTCAACTCCAGCCTAGAATCTCAAAGGTTAAGGAGAGGAATCCCTTCAGCTGGCAAGGTAGCAAAATTCATATCACGCAGTATGTGGCAAAAATCACTGCTCAATGTCGTAAGGAATTTCTGTCTTTCCGCCCAGCCCTGAAACAGCTTAGCGTAAGATACAACCTTTTTCATCCTTGCTCCTTTAAAATGACTCACGGTGGGTGATCAGCCATTTTTGATGATCCTGCCCATAGGAAGGTCTTCACTCGCGCTATAAAAACTAAAGGCATGGACACATCGCTTCCCTTGGACTCACCCTCTACTTCGAGACCTTGATCCTCTGCTGCACTTGCCGGTTTCTTTGAACTGATTCCATGCATTATTGTTATCAACTCATGTTATGTATTTTTGATGAGTCGGTGTGGTTTTGTGACCCATCTCCTGTAGAGACTGACTGTGCGTGTCTGTCCTGGTGAGGTCACCTACTCCCTTACTTTTTTTGTTAGTTTTCTCAATTTTTTTAGCCTGACCCTACAGGTTTTGTTAATTTTTCTCCATGTGCTTTGCCACTTGGAATGGCGATTTGTTCCCCCCTTACATGTAAACAATCCTTAACTATGGTCAGGCTTCCCTTTCCTTCCCCTTCACCCTCATGTTCTTTCCTTCTGCGTCTGGTCTTGGCTTTGAAGCCATTTTGCATGTTTTTGAATCTGCATTTGATTTATCGGTGCACTCTTCTCTGGATTACTCTTTTTATGTACTGTGTTTTGGTCCATATGTTGCAGTTCTCTTCACCTATGCTCATATGCCACTATGGTTTTTAAGTGCGTAACTTGGAACATCAAAGGGTGTAATAACCCTATTAAAAGACACAAGATCATCTCCCACCTTAATACATTTAAGCCATCTGTAGCATGTATACAGGAGACACCCCTGTCTCTTTCTGAAACCCTCAAGCTTAAATCATTCTGGATTAAAGATGTTATTGCTAGTCCTGCCATGGGCATGAAAAATGGTGTTGCTATACTTCTCAGCAAAGAATTGTCCTTCAAAATATTAGCACAGGATGCTGACACCAATGGGCGTTGGGCTTGGGTTAAACTTCTGATTGGCTCTGATTCTCTTTCTTTTATGAATGTGTATGACCCCTCTATCTCTGACCCAGGTTTCTGGGATTCTATTAAACAAATTATTCTTGGTTCTGGCCTCAATAACCCCATTTTGTGTGGTGATGTTAATCCGGTACGGGATCCCTTTTTAGACCGGAAATCCAAGTGTATTTTCAAATGCTCCAAGTCCCATAAGGCCTTCACGCGTTGTGTAGCTGACACTGGCCTTGTCAACACTTGGAGGCTCTCTCACTCAGCTCACTTAGATTACACATTCTACTCATGCCCTCATGACACTCTATCATGTCTCGATTACATTTTTTCATCGAAATCTCTCACTGGTACTATCATTGACTCTCCTATTTCCAACATCATCATCTCCGATCATGCCCCTGTCTCTACCACGTTTAACCTTGCTGATATCAAAAAGCCACCCTCCTGCTGGAGATTTAACAACAGTTTGCTACATGATCAACAGTTTAGCCTGTCATTTCATTCCTTTCAACAACAGTATTTTACTGAAAATGTAGACCGTGATACTTCGGTTGTCACCAATTGGGATGCCTTCAAAGCAACGTTGCATGGTCATATCATTGCTTACTCTTGTAAGAAAAGAAAACTACATAAAGCACACCTCCATGACCTGTACCTCCAGCTTCTCTATGCTGAAAAACACTGTTATTGAGATCCCTTGGATGTTAATCTTTGTTCGGTCCTTTTATTGCGCTTTCAGATAAATAAAGAACTCACTGAGCTGACCACAGGTACGCTCTTGAAATACAAAACCAAAATGTATCAGACTTCCAACAAGGCTGGAAAATCCCTTGCCTCATACCTTGAGTCCACAAAAGAAAAAAACGTTTATCTCGCGCACTATGGATAAATCTGGCACCTTCATGACTAATACGGACGATATTCTGAACTGTTTTACACAATTTTACTCTGAGTTATATTCCCCCAAGGCATCTGTTTCTCCTTCTTGTATTGACTCTTTCTTGAATAAGATTAATAGAGTATCTTATCCTCAAACTAATCTCACCCATTTAAAGGGAGAGGCTACACTTCTTGAGATTAATTATGCTATTAAGGGATTGGGTAGTGAGAACGCCCCAGGTCCTGATCGACTCTCTATTGAATTTTTCAATTACTTCGTTAGCTCCCTCTCTCCCAGGTTAAAGACGTTATACTCTTATTTTGCATCTCAGCAATGTTCGTCTGGTTCCTTCTCCGAGGCACTTCTTATTCTTTTCCCCAAGGCCGATAAAGACCCTGATCTTCCCAATAATTACAGACCAATCTCTCTCATTAATGCAGAGAGCAAGATTTCTTGCTAACAGGATTGAATCTTTTCTACCCGCCTGATTAAGTCTGATCAAGTCGGCTACGTCAAGGGCTGGAACATTTCTCAGAATGCCAGGGTTCTAATGAATGCTCCACACATGCTATCGAAAGACAAAAAGGACAATCTAGAGTATGCCGCTATTGCACTTGATGCTGAAAAAGCCTTCGATCGGGTCAACTGGGATGTTATGTTTCAAACTTTGCAGTGGCATGGGTGTGGTGAAATCCTTTTATCCCTTATAAAACGTCTCTATTCCTGCCCTAAATCTTCTATCTGTATTAATGGTCTTTCCTCGTCCTTCTTCCCTTTACTAAGAGGCATGCGGCAGGGCTGCGTTCTCTCCCCTATTCTCTACATTCCATCTCTAGAACCTCTGTTAGAAAGCATTATATCAGATGGAAGCATCCCTGGAATCTCATATGGAACATCTAGCACTAAAATTGCTGCGTATGCTGATGACATCTTGATTATTATTAAAAGCCCCGAGCTCCATCGCGTTATTTGCTAGATGGACTGCGTCAGTTTTCCTTGGTCTCCAGTTATAAGCTTAACAGAGATAAGTCAGAGATTCTTCCTTTTAACTCCTTTTGCGTTAAGCATGATTTGGACGTGTTTGGATTTAAATGGTGTCAATTAAATATTTAGGTCTACGATTTGCTTCTACTGTGATTGACACAGTTAAAATGAATGCTGAGTTACTAATCAATAGACTCAAAGAACTCACATTGAGTTGGTCACCCCTTTATCTATTCCGGTGGGGTCGCCTTGATACCATTAACATTTTGCTGTCCCCTATTGTTCTGTATTATCTGCAGCTACTCCCGATTCCACTACCTCCCACTTTTTTCAAGTCCATTCATTCTATTCTTCTCAATTTCCTTTGGGGGTCCGGGAAATGCAAAAGAATTTCTGTTAGCAGGTTAAGAGCCTCGTATGATGGTGGGGGTGGGGGTCAGATATCCGGATTTTAAACTCTATCACTCTACCTTCTTACTCAAACAAACCTGTTGCTGGTTCACCACTTCGGCTCCCTCTCACATTCCCTCTTGGTGTATGTTGGAAAAAACCCTGGTGCTCCCACAGGACATTACTGACCTAATTTACATCTTTAGTCATATATATCTCTTCTGCATTTTCAGACCCCGTCAAGGCTTCCACCTCTGCTTTGAGACTGTTCCTCTTCTCCCATCGCAGATCCCCTGGCTAGAATCTCTCTCCATTCCTGTGCCACAATAAAGCTATTGCTATCAATGCCAGGGTACTCTACTGCAAGTCCTGGTTAAATAAAGGCATCAGGTTTATTAATCGGACTGTGATTAATGGCTTCCCTCTCTCATTCCAACAGCTAAAACATCTCTTCCCCATTCCTACTTCGGATTTCAACTTTTACAATAAATTGGTCAATGCGTGTTTGGACGCTCTACTGCGTTCTGTGAATAGTATTCTTTTACCTAATGCCTCTGGACTGCTGCTCTTAACCATGGCTTCCGATGCCCCAGCTGCACGATTGTATAGAGATTTGGGTAATACGGTTCATCCGATCACTGAATGGCCTGTGCAATCTAAATGGGAGGTGGACCTTGCTGCTACCTTAGATGATAACACTTGGTCTCTATTGTTTCCAAAGATTAAGGGTGTCTCCACCTCTGCTAACATTACGCAACATTTGTATTTTTTCAATCGTAGAGCCTTCATTATTGAAATTATCTAAATCAAAACCTGGGGCAGAGGACACATTTTGGTGTTATGAAGATGCCCCTGCTACCTATAAACATATGTTTAACAACTGTCCTTGTGTACTCAACTTTTGTAAAGAGGTGTGTCGATTTCTTCACTTTATTTTCGATGTTGATATCCCTCTCGCCTTTCTGAATATTTTTCTAGGTAGTCATGCCGTCAACAAAGTCAATTTACAAGAATCAGCTAAGCTCTACGACCTCTTTACTGCTCTTGCCCTTAAGCTTGTCACTACCAATTGGGAAAAAGTTGCAAAATGTCTCTCCGTTAAGGGATGGTGGAACAACATAGGTCATGTGCAGAGAAAGGAACAATGTCTGGCCATTCACCCTGACGTTATTCCCAAATATAATGCAAAATGGTCTCATTTCATTCACTATTTGGATAACTTAAGCTGTCCATTGAAGCGCACTTAGATATTGCTGTACCATCCCTTCTTCCACAAACTGATTAGCACGTTTTTTATTTATTTATTTTTTTGGTCTGGCGTCTCAATTCAATCCAGAGTTTACAATGCTTTCATGCTATTTGCTCCTTCCCTTCCCTTCCTTCCTTTGTTCTCTTCTCCGTCCCCTTGTCTGTTCCCCTGGTTTGTCTATTATTTACGCACATGCCTTTTTGATAGAGTTTGTAGCATTTGCCTGGTACTTGGCTTTTTTTTTAACACTAGTTTGCCTGTTTTCCTCTCCCAGCATTATATTAGAGAGTTGTGCTCAAGTGTTGTTCATGTAGACTTTGAACATTCTCTGTCTATATGGTCATCTGTATGGTCTTCATTATGCTGTTCTAACCTTTTCTATAATCTTAATAAAGATGATCAAACTTAAATATGCACTTCTTTCCTTACGGGCCGATTATTTTACAAATGAGCTAGGTCACCTCAACTAGGACTAATATTTCCTGGCAATGCGTCATCAGCCAGTCAGGAGTGCAGCTCGCGTGCATCTGCCGTTCTCCCCGGCGGGAGTCCGAAGTCACGCTGTGTTTTTACACCCTGCTCTACGTGGTGACGTAATGTGGATACAACATCCCTCTTCTTGCCCCATGATAACTATATGCAAAATGTGCTTAGGTTGACGTCCTTCACATAACAGTGCCGACTTAACCCACCTGGCTTCCCTGCGGGCCTCGGCGCTGCTCTCAGGTGGCACGAGTAATGCTGCCGAGCCTCCAGGTCTGGGCAAGTGCTGGCCAGCTGGACTTCCTCTGGCGCCGCAGCCGGTGTTTCCGCTCCTCCTTCCCAGTCATCCAGGCTGTGGCTGTGCCCACGCTCCTCCCTCTTGACCTAGGTCCCCTTCCATTGTCTCTTCTCCTTCAGATCCTCTTCCGTCAGGCTGGTCCAGGTTTTCTCTCCACACTGTCATTGGGATTCTTTTGAACCATTTGATTTGGGTATTTAAAATTTGATTTGATTTGGGTATTTATAATGCACTCGGAACGAACTTAATTGTATAAAGGGCCAGTTGATAGAACAAAAAATTACACACTGGAATAAAAGCAGTGCACACATAGATTAGCTGATATAAGGTAAAAATGGGCCCCACCATCTCTATTTAAAGAGGAAGGTCTTAAGGGCTTTCCAAAACTGAAGAAACATCCCACAGTCCCTGATCTCTTTTGGTAGACTATTCCAAAGTCTGTGGCTGGAGACTGCAAACCTTCTATCTCACCTGGACACACATTTCAACCGACGCATTCCTGGTTATCGACACGCGCCGCGGGCCAGCTGTGATCATGTTCCTTTGCGTCAGGTCACAGTCCGGTGGGTGGTGTCAAAAGGGCTTGATAGTTTGGCTCGATGCATTCCCGAGGACCAGCACCTGATCCCCAACCTCGCGGGGGGACCGCCTACCCCATTGCTTGTTGCTCATCTGTTCTTTCACTCGGATTTGCTTAGTGTGTGTCTGCTGTTTGTCCATTACCTTTACCCGTTTGCCACAGTTGTGTGGTATGGATGAGTGTAGCACTGTCCCAAACATGAAGTCTGCTGGGGGGTGTCAGTTGATGCGTGGGGTGTCAACTGGTAGTTTCTGACAAAACTGGTATAGATCACATTTCCATGTGCAATTTTTGGGCTTCGCAATCCAGACGACTTTGTTGATGGTTCACATGAAAGGCTCAGTGGCTCCCTTTGCCTGGGGCCACAGAGGTGTGATTAGGTGGTGGTGTATGTTAATATCGTCCAGATACCTTGCAAATCCTCTGCCTTGGAATGGGGGCTCATTTTCACTTTTTATAGATTTGGGTAGATCATGTGTCACGAGCATTGTCTCCAGGGCCGGCAACACTGCTTCTGCCGCTTTTGAGGGGACTCCTTTCACTTCCAGATATCGGGGGTGCTCGTCGATGCCCTTGAGGAGGTAGGTTGCTTCCTGTACTGTGCAGAAGTCAATACTGACCACCTCCCATCGTGAAGTGCCCCATGGGGCGGATTTGATTGGTTCCCGTCTCAGTGGAACGGCCCCTGGCCTGGCACGGGAGGCATGATACTATGAGTGTTTCCACTCTGTTATCCACCTATGGGAACCACGCCTGGTTCCTTATTCGTGCTTTTGTTCTGATGATGCCCTGATGGCCCTCGTGTGTGAGGGCGACAATCCTGTCCTGCAGACTGAGCAGCACCAGGATACGCGTGGCTCTCAGTACGAGTCCTTTGCTCGTGATTGATGACAATAAGTGGCAAACCGTAAACACGCCGGCCAGGAAATCCTTTGCTGCCGGGGTGCAGTTGTGGTTGCTTTGGAGAAAAGAATTCCACCCTCCTGCTGCAAAGATCTTTTCTAGGTCAAAGAAATGGTGGCTGTTCTTGACTTCCACTATGTCTGACTGCCTTTAGCTTTGTTGCTTGAATGAAAAGGCATATGTGCTCCTCGATCTCTGCGGACTCAGTTATTTCAGCCGCCGTGGCGGTGCGAGAGTGCCTGGACAGGAAAACCGCAGGATTGGCCGCTCCTACTCGGTATATGAGGTCAAAGTCATTTTGCTGTAGCTGCAATAGCCACTCCCCAATCCGTGCAGGGGTTGAAGTGCCGAGCCAGCGATGATGGGAATTAATGGTTTGTGGTCCGTGTAGGTCCTGAATTTCTGTCTGTACAGGTACAGGTGAAAATGCCTGCACCCCCACAGAAC
Organism: Ambystoma mexicanum; assembly: GCF_040938575.1. Taxonomy (NCBI): domain Eukaryota; kingdom Metazoa; phylum Chordata; class Amphibia; order Caudata; family Ambystomatidae; genus Ambystoma; species Ambystoma mexicanum. The sequence goes on from NC_090933.1 coordinate 1,304,899,517, forward strand.
AGCAATGGCTTCTTTCTTGATGTGTCACAGAACTGCGATGGCTTCTTTCTCGATGTGTGAGTAGCATTGTTCTGTTGGGGTCAGGGACTGGGATGCTTATGCCACTGGTTGAATATCTCCTGTGGGGGAGTTTTGCAACAGGATGTTTCCCAGTACCACAGTGCTCACGTCCATGTATAGGTCAGTTTGTAGGTGGGTGTTGTAGTACGCCATGGTGGTACTGGTAGATAGTGACTCTTTGATGCCCTCGAATGCTTCTTGACAGGGTTTGCTCCACTCCCATTTGGCAACCGACTTGGTCAGGGCTGGCAGTGGTTCTGAGAGCGTGGTCAGGTTGTTAATGAACCTCCTGCAGTATGTAGCCATCCCCAGGAAACTACACACCTCTGTAGGCGTGGTAGGTGGCGTCGCTCCCTTCGTGTTGGCAACCTTGGTACAGCTCATGTATATCTCTTGCCAAATGTTACTGGCCAATGTGATGCCTTATAATGTATTCATATTCAAGCTGTCTGTAAATTCGCCGTGATACCTATGGGTCTGGGCGTGTAACAAAGGTAATAAAAAAAAAAAAACCTTGAGGGTGTCTGCTGATACACCCTTGCTGTTGAACACATGGCCAAAAAAGTTCAGCTCTTCTTTGAGCAATTCACACTTGTCCTTTTGTATGGTTAAACCAGCTTTGCGTTGGCGGTCGAGGCCTGCTGCCAGTTGGCTCATGTGCTCCGCTCTGTCTTTTGCATGGATGAGGATGACATCACTGACATTTAGGACACCCGGGAGTTCCTGTAAAACTGTATTGTCTGCTGTAAAACATCAGCTGCGGAAGAGGTGCCAAAGTTTAACCTTTTGTACCTTACAAGTCCTGAGTGCTTCGAGAATGCTGTGATGTACCTTGAGTCCCTGTGCAGCTTGAACTGGTGGTAGATTGCGTTTAAGTCTATCTTTGAGAAGATTTTGAACCCTTAGAGGTCTGCAATGATCTCGTCCAGTGTATGGGTGATGTGTCTCTCCCGGATGATGGCAGCATTAGGGAGTCACATGTCAATGCATATTCAGATCTTCCCTGGTTGTTTGGGCTTCTTAGTCATGACCATAGGGGACACCCAGGCTGTGGGTTCTGCTACTTCCTCAATTATTCCAGCCCTTTCCAACTCACACAGTTCTTTTGCGACCAAGTCCCTCATGTGGAATGGCATTCTCCATTGTCGCATCACCTGGGGCTGTATGGTTGCGTCAATGTGTAGCTTGACCACCTTGTCTTTTAGACACCCAGTCCCGTAAAGCAGATTGGGGTGTTGTGCCAACAGGTCATGTACGTTGCCATTGTCCGTGACATTGCAGATGAATTTGATTAGCCTTACGTCCTCCAATGAGCTCCAGTTAAGCAGGCACTCGATGCCCACATCCACAACATATATCTTGGATTGTGTCATTGGTCCACCCTTCCTGCTGAGCGATGGGCAGGACCACCCCACCACTGGTAAGGGTTTCCTGATGCCATATGCATACAGCTGTGTGCTGGTGTTCATCAGCTCAGGCTGGGGCTTCTTCTGTCCTAGTTTCTCGAGGGGCATCACATTTACTGATGCTCCGGCATCGATAGTCATTGTTACATTTTGCTCGCCCACTTGTACGATGCATCTTCCCTTCTACTTCGTTTACCTCCTTCCTTGCTCCATTGCAGATATCAGGTAGATTTTCCCTTTCCTCTTTCCAGGCTGTTGAGCTGCAGTTGCTGCCATCGTTTTGTCATCTTCATCTTGAGATTCAGCCGACAAGGATTTGTTCTCGGCCTCAACCTGCCATGCTTTGGCCTGTTTCTTTTTCTTCGGTGCTATCCTCGAGGCTGGTGGCTGTTGGTTCACTGGGGTATCTAATGACTGGCATACCTTGGCATAGTGATCTATGTTGTCTGCATGCACTGCCCATGGGGCCCCTGCGCCGGGCAGTTTCGCTTTCCATGACGCTGCCAGCCGCACCATCCACAGTCGTATGGGCCTGGAATTCTAGGGGGCCACACAGGTGTCTGGCTCATTTCCCTGTCATCTCCTATTGGATCTGGCCCATTGGTGATCAACGCAATTGTGGGCGCCAGTGGCAACTGAAGTTTCTGGTTGACTTCATGTGGGCTGCTCTGGCATGTGAGAGCGCTCTGATGACCATATTCAAGTATGCAGGGCAGAGGGAAGCCTTTCTCACGCAGTGTGATTCTTCCTAACTTCTCTGAGTGCATGCCATTGATGATCTGGCGTCTCATTTCCTTGTCAATGTCCTCAAATCCGCACAGGGCTAGCCGATGCAGTCGTGTGTGGTATGCCTCGCTGAATATCTCATAGTCTGGGTTGAGCGGGGGCATACAATGGTTGGTGGGAGCGTCATTTGCTGCCTTTTATTCATCATCATTCTGTTCACTTGTTAGTGAGTTGAAAATGTGCAGTGTGTCGTCCCCTACATTCAGCAGTAGGTGGGAACGCATCTTACTCGGTGTGGCTAAATCCCTGCAATCTATGGCCATCTCTAATTTCTGGATCAACAGGGCCCATCTGGGCCCAACATATGATGGGTCTGTCTATGGATCAAATGGGGCCATCACCATGCCTAAACCTCCCTGCGCACGTGCTGGGCGGTTGGGGACGAGTGTGGGTGGGCATCGCGTGGCTGCCATTTTCCGGTAATCTGGTGTGTTGAGATGAGTCTCAAATCACTACTGGTTTCTTTTCTGGGTGTGAAGCCCACTTGTTGTGGCCCTCCAAGTTGCTTCTATCAATGTGGTGGGAAGACACTGACCATAGTATGCAGTAAGTCTCCTGTGGGCCGGCAGCCGTGGTGTGCACGTGCATTTCTCTGGTCATGCACTTCAAAGATGACTTGCCCCCAACGGTTTCCCCCTGCCATGTGGGCCATGCGCACCTTTGTTGCCAGTGTTCTATTTACATATTCATGCCTGATTGCTCCGGCCTGTGTGGGTGTGATGGCCGGAGGTGAGGATGGCCTGTGTGCACGCTGCATGAATGGGGGCACAGTCAGCCAGGTTTGCAGCTCGCTTGTAACTGCTGTTCTCCCCAGCAGGAGTCCGACATCATGCTGTTTATTTTACGGCCCACTCGATGCAGTGACCTGGATATAACGGCGCTTTTCTCTAAAAGGGCTTGCCTCATTACTTATTCTTCATTGAACTCAGAACGATCTTCATCGTCTCAGTCTTCCCTTCACATAGCCCTCCCTCGCGACAATTTTGCATAAGTTCAGGGTTTGAACGTATTATTGGACCAGATTTTATATTCAAATTCTAAACTACTGCAGCCGATTCCACTCAATTTGCACATTTAAGCCAATACTCTGGGCAATACAAATACATTCTTGTGCTTTTTTGAACAATTTGTCTTTATCAACATTATGTCATGGCCAGCCTTTACTTCATATAGAACGGTCGATGGTAGCTCATCCACCGATGTGCAAACTCGACAAAGTGTGCTACGATGGGTGCAATGATAAATCTTCCTGACCTGGGTCAACCCCAGAACTCTTTGCTTTACTGGTGGGTTATCTTTCCTTAATACCTCAGAGAGTGGGAACCTTTCTCCACACTCAGTCTTTTGCTCTTTTCAGGATGGGTGTCATTTTTAAGACTCTCCATAGTATTTAAAATGTTATCCTCTTTGACAACTTTTGGTATATACCCTGTTATTGTTGCTGGGTTGCACTAGGGGCTCCCCTTTTAACTTTCTCTGGCTAACCATGTGAGAAGTACAGTTCCCAAGGCTAGAAAGGATATTTGGATCCCTTTTACATTTTATTTGGTGGAACCAGCACACCCTGCCTTATGTGGAGTGCTGGGTGATACAATTTATCCCCTTTGTCCTTTGAACTGTAACATTTCTATTACAGGGGCAAGCTTACCTTTAATGGCTGCTGGCAGTGAACCTTTTTAATAATTCAATGTACCTTTACCGCAGGCTGTTTCCACAGCTCCAGTGAAGGCACCCATGCGTGCTCATTTCACCAAAATGGCCCCTGTTTTCTTGTTTCGCCATTTTAGTGTTCCTTGTCCTTTTGTGATCCTTCCCCTGACCTCCAGGGCAGGAAAAGTCTTTCTGTCAATTTTATCTTTGGCAGAAGACCTCAGTCAAGCCTGCCCAGTCTCCAGAGTGTCTTTGAAGGCAGTAAGCGAGGGAGGAGTCCAAAACTCGGCAGCACATTTTATTCTAGCCTGACTGCGTGAATCCAGTTGAAACTTGGAGGCTGGCTGTCCTGAAATGACTGCCAACCCCCAGGTTTGAATGTTGCATGGTGGTTTGATTGACTGGGCTCCTGCATAAAAGTCAGATCCTGGAAGTTGAAGAGATAGTCGACCACTGGAACCATATTCAAAGAGGAAGATTAAGAAAACACGGCTGAGACGATTGCCAGTGACCGGAGAGCCTGCTGTGTAATGGGAGCCTGCTGTTACCCTTCCTTCCAATCAACCTGGGGACACCAAAGACGATGGCCCATACCCAGAACCAGGAGAGATATACTGGACTTAAGAGGACTTAAGAGGACCTGCATTTTGTGCCATCGCACATTGTGCTGCAACCTTGCGGGGCTGCAACACCCCAATACCACGGTACCTCGAGCCACTGTGTGGTGCATGGTCTTCTGAATTCCGAATATTACTGAAACTTTGTGGACATCCTTCTGAACTTCAAGAGATATGTCTAAAGTCCAAAAAGTCCCCTCACCAGAGAGCTGGACCTTGCAGATGACGAGAATCCGACAGGCGATATGCAGTCTTTTTCTGGATCCTGAAAAGCACACCAAAATCCACAGAGCTGCATCCAGCTGCACTCTTGTCTGGAGCCTTCCCCATTGATAAATGCTGCAGAAGCCCTTCCAGTGTCCTGTCTTCAGTCTTCATGACAAAGAATGCAACAACTGTGTTTTTGGCTGCAGATCCTGAAGTCTCCCCCATTGCAACTTCTTCTTCTGTGCTGAGTAAACCATGCAGATATCCTCTTCACTAGAGCCTTCCCTGTGATGCCTTTCCAAAAGTGCTTCAAGTGTCCTGTCTTCTGTCTTCATGATAAATGAATTCAATGACTGGGTTTGTAGCTGCAGATACTGAAGTCTTCTTGCTGGAACACTTCTTCCGTGCTTAGGTACTGCGTTTGCTGGGTTATCTACTTACCTTAAGCCTGTGTGATTTCTCTAAAGCTTTGGGGTGTTGTGTTCTTGTGGTTGGGAGTCCTCTCATCCAGTTCACCCAGTCCCACTGCTGGAATACTCCTAGGGTGTCTTCTCAGAAGTCCCTTGACCCTAACTAACTCTAAAGTAAACTACTTACTTGTTGAACGGTCTTCCACAGGAACTCTGACTTTTGCCTGCCACAGAAGCCTATTTCACCCTGCCTGCAGCTGGTTCCTAGACCACGAGGGTCCCTCGTCTCCTCCTGAGTGAACTCTGCAATAGACTAGTTTTCTATAAGCAAAGGATTCTATCTGGAAAAGTATAACAATTACTTTAAAGTACTTACTTGTGAAAGAGTTAGTTGGTAACTGTAACTCTGAGAGTGAACAGTTACACACATTCTTACTTACCTTGTAAGTGTTCTGCCACTTGTAAAAGTATATGTAAGGTTATTTTACTTACCTTGGAAATGTTCTGCCATTCTGAGAAGTATATGTAAAGTCTTATTTTCTTTAGAAACTGTTTCGCCATTATAACAGAAATTAGATGTAAGGTTAATTTACTCACCTGTGAATTGGTTATGCCTCTTCCCAAAAGTAATGCTGTTGGCTTCACTAACTATTTCTTTCAGAGAATAGGTGTTAAGGTTTCCCAACTGGGTCTTGCTTCCCCTAACTTGCTGTATAGCCTGTTTAGAATAAGTCTGCCCTAGGTTTTACCTAACTGGAATAACATTACGTAATTCATAAAGTGTAACATTGGGTTTTGCTTTCCCTGGTCTGTTTTATAGAGATGCTAAAACAGTCGTAGGGTTATACTTACCTTTAAGTTGCTGGTATCTCGTTTAAAAAGTATGTAGGTTTTATTCACCTAGTATAACTGTGTGTTATCCTGAATAGTATTTATATCTTTTTACTGTCCCTCGAATGAGCGTTCCACTATTCAGAACATGATATTTGCAAGATGGTTTATTATGTGATTTGTTTGTTGAGGGTTACCGCATAACTGACAGGGTCTACTACCCTTGTATTACAGAAAGTAATCTAAAAGTAACTATTGGTTTTACTCCCCAAGGTGTGGCCTATACTAAATTTGCATGATAAGGTTTGACTTCCCTAGGATTACTGTTAAGTATTCCGAATAAGGTTTTATGCTTTGGTCTGTGTACCTTCAAGCATAGTGGTGTGTTTTTATAAATGTGTTCATGACTCTATGACCAGTACTTACCCCAAGACTTAACTTGGCCTAATTGTATTTAAAATAAACCTTTATTTTGTATAATTCTTCTGGTTGTAAGTGTTTCCATTGAATCCCTGGTGTTCAGAGTACTTTCCTACAGACCTCTCTCCCTCCTAAAATAGGCCTGGCTGCTCTAACTACACTACCATGAACCCAGGTGGTACAGCCTTATACTAAGAGTGGAGTCTTGTACTGTCTCAGTTGACTGGTTTTGCTTAGCACTTAGTCGGACTTCAGAAGAACTGTCCTAACAGAGACGCTGTAGTGATTTTATTTTTAATACAAATTTGATGCTCAGTGATACGTGTTTTTACTTTAGGTTCTGTTTTTCCTACATCATTTTTCACATTGGCACAACCATTACCGACTTGCAAGTTTGTAGAAAAGATGTGTTTTCATGATCTTGAAATGGCCAAATCCACTCAGTACTGTGCATTTGCCGCAAGGCGCGTGTCCGGTTCTAGGTGTCAACCCGCAAGATTCTGTGAGGGCAGGTTGTTTTCTTGCAGTCACACTGATATCATTACACATGATCTGATCCCTTATGTTTTTACTTCTTTTGGAAGCAAGAATCCGTTTGGTTGGGGGCACTTTCCACTTCCCAAAAAATGCCAATTGTCTTAATAATTTAGTTAAGCGTTGTTAGACAAGTTGCTATATGTACTTACAAATACCAGTGAGTGTAAGCCTCTGCTCTTCTTTGTTACATTGTATTCCAGTAAAGCCTATCTCTCTTTATTCTCGGCCCTTTTGAAGGCATGTCGGGTCAGTTTATGAGGGTAGCCGCGTTTCCTCAATATCACTACTAGCCTGTCTGCCCCCTCCTTAAATGTACTATTCCTTTTCAGCCGAGGAATTGTCCCAGGGGTAAATGATCTCTCAGGTGTTTCGGGTGGAAACTTGAGTAGTGGAGTAATGCATTACCATCTCACGGTTTATGGACAGGTTTCAGAGTACGTGGTCCCTGGGCGCAATCTTGCGTGGGTTACCTGTAACCAAGCCTGCACCCCGGCGACACTGCGTAGGGTCCCTCGTAACTATCCCCAGCTCCCCCACATCATGCGCACCATGTATCCTAAGAGTTATTTCCTGGTAATTATGCCTGCGAACCCCCGTAAACCATGCCTCCATTCCGCTACACTGCTTATGCGCACCCCTAAATCCGATCAGAACCCCAACTGCATGCACGCACCCCTTAATCCAACATGAGATCTTACCACTGGGCGGTGATTCCCATGCACATGTGCCTGTACGCCTGCCTTCGGATGGCGGTTAGATTGGGAGCTTTGTGTGGTCCTTTCCAAGACCTGAGGTTGCGCGGTCAGATCCATGAATTCGATTTTGTACTGTGCAGTTGTGGGCATACGATTGCCTCGTGCGAGCCGTCCCTCAGAACACCCACATATTTTCCCTTGTTCTCCCTGATTCTGCATGTTCCGCCCCCTATTTAAGTGTCTGCGTAGGCCCAACCCACACTCCACGAGGAGTCTCGTGCAAGGTGCTCGACTGCTCGCTGAGGCGTGCCAATCCTGCGCAAATGCCATGCAAGTCCTGGAAAAGTACTGCGCAGTCGATTCCATTAATTTACGAAAGGGATTTTGCTCGTGGTTGGGGCTCAAAGTCCCTATTTACCACGCAATAAATTCCATGAATCGGAGCCATAATGTTGATCCAAAAAGAAAACTGTGTCTAACAAAGTCATTTGTTTGCAAGCTTCCGTGGTATTTCACCCCTTCCTCCGGCAAGGATGAAATGAAGAAAGAAGAAAGCCCGGCGGTCGCCCTGTTGGAGTGGTCTCAGGGAGGCATGAGGGGATAGCCCAGTGCCAGTCATAGTAGGTGCCCTCCAGTTCAAACTTGGAATGGCAGGCCGGTCTCTTTGCAAGATCAGTGGCGGCACAGTCATCCACATGTCAGGCCAAAGGAGGGAAGGCCCAACCTGTGACTCGTGGAGCCCAGGGTGGTAGGTTTATATCAAATACCATCACGATCCTGAGGAAAGGGTGGGGTTTGACTCTCAGAAGCCTCTGGGTTTTGGGCGTGGTTATTTTGAGGGCAGGTGGGGCTTGGTTCGAGGATCCTTAGGCTGGCCGGGGCTGGTGCAGCGTCAGTTGAATGCCCGTCAACAGGTTTGGACAAAATGATGGAAAGTGTCAGGTCTGAATGCTGTGATGCGGTATCTGGACTTTCCATCGAAAGAATGAATTCATTGAAATCATTTCCATCGAATTTTATTCATTGAAAATACTTTCCATCGAAATGCATTTTCATTGAATAAAAATTCAATGGACTTCAATGGATTTTAGGCTTAGGGTTAAGGTTAGGGCAAGGGTTAGAAATAGGGTTATGTGCGAACTGTTGCGCTTTCTATTCACATAATTTAGGTGATGTTTTCGTCATCCATGATGTTGCTTTTGTAACTAATTTCTGTGTTTTTTAATTTTTGTAATTACTTTGCCTTGTGTGCATTTTTAAGATTCAATTCTTTTTCTTTTTTGTTTAAAGGTTTGCATAAACCAATAAAAAAAAACAAAAAAATACAAAAAACAAAATAGGGTTAAGGTTAGGGCAAGGGTTAGAAATAGGGTTAGGGCAAGGGTTAGGGTTTGGGTTAGTGTTAGGGGGGGGAACTCGCCCATTAAATAATAAACACTAAAACATTACATGAAGCTGGCCAGTGCCGAAATGCTTTGAGGTTTTCAGCACTGGACAGCTCCATGTAACGTTTTAACTTGTAAAATGAATGCTTGGAAATGTTATCTTTTACATTTAAAAGTACATATCCATCGAAACGTGTCCATTCCTATATTCGATGGACAGGTTCCGATGGATATTTACTTTTACATGTAAAAGATAGCAATTCGATGCATTTCCTTCGGTGGATTTCCTTTTCGATTAAATGTTTTCGTTGAAAAGACCATAAACCCTGTGATGCTTCCATCTCTATGGGTGGAAAAAGTGAGGGTCTATTAGTTATGATAGTCACTCAGGAAGCCGCAATGTCTGTTCAAGCCCCCGGCCAGTGTATTGAAAATGTGCATGCATTTGAGTTCATAGGTCTTCCTGACTCTGTCAGTCCTGAAATTACTCCAGATCATCAAGGATAGGATTAGCTTCTGAAAAAGGCTCACCAACTGGCCTCTGCTTTCTGCATCGCTTCACACTCGGACGAGGAGGTTTCTTGCTTTTATTTAGATGTTGACCAGTTTCCCCCCCCCTTACAACGCCCGGGGGAATAATCAAGTACACAATATTGCTGAACGCAGTCTGCTTCCCGGCAAAAGAGGCTGATTCCTCCCCCGTTAATCGTAAGGAGATCGAAGACAGTATGAAGGACCTGCATCAAGGCTGCCCTAGTCCACCGGTTTAGCGGAGTGATTCTAAACCTATCGCACCAGCGGTTATAGTCTTATATGCACAGATATCATGAACTCCAAAGGACACATTATTTCTGCTGGTGTAGCTGGAGGGAAAGGATATCAGCAATTGAACCAATTCCCTACGAATGAGAGTAACTTGAGCGTATGTTACGCAGGGAATATGCGCTCTGCTCGCCTCCCACCCAAAGTCATACCTTCATGAGTAGATCGGGCCAGGGTTGGGTGGAATGATTAGGTTAACACCAGCCAGATCCTCCATCCCTCATCCACCTGCCACCATTTCCAAATCCGTGATCTAGGATAGTCTTTGGTAATGACCGCAGACTCATTCGCCTAAACTTCAGCCGCCCTCCTCTCAAGAGGCTAATTCCCACAAACAGGTAGTCGTTGGTGGCTCCCCTCATCTGTGAGCGGGGCGTGGAAGTGAGAGTCAGCACATCAAGGAAAATGCTCGTCATATTCCAGGCAAATATTCTCCATTTGGGCCACTGAAGCCGCAGAGGACCCCTGCAGCGTAGATACGCTATTATCGAAAGAATCTCCTGTGCAAAGTAACATAGTTGTAGTTGTTAATTATTGACTGACAACATAGTCAATAACAAACACACTGATCACATGAGTGCTTGTGAAGTTTTTTTTTTTAAAGCAAAAACATTGAAAAGTAGAAATGTTTTCCAAAGTTTTTGACATCTGAGAAACCTTGTAAATCCAATAAAATTGTTTTAAAAAAGTACATTACAGCTTGTGCAACAATGGTAGACAATTCTTGTGATGTTTTGTTTTTCAATGTAACCTTCCAAACAGGCCAAAAAACGTGCACATCAGTAGAGATCATCAAATCTGTTCATTTGATGAGATAATAGCTATTGATTGTCTGTTAGACATGGACCCCACACCTTAAAGTTCTGCATTTGGGAACAGTACACTCAGGGGTGTATTTAGGGCTTCGGGAGGACTGGGTAAAGAGAAAGTAAGAGGCTGTTGGCCTCACAGGTTCATAGAACAGCGGGCAGATAGCACATACTTGTTGGCTGGTGTTCCTTGAAGCTGGTTGGCCAAGCTGAAGAATATGGGCATGGTTAGAGTATAAATAGTGGAACTCTATGGCGCCGAGGAGCAGCATTCTTTGGCCTCCAGCTATGCTCTCCTGCCGGACGGCGATGCTGTTGGCGGCGGAGGAATGGACATGCAAGAAACCCTGATATGTTCAATACCTTCGTCTTTGCTTCTGGCCCGATGATTGGACGACACCACACATCATGGCTTGGCTCATGCATGTTTATTATAGATTATGCTATGAAGCTTCTTATAACACAGACATCATTACATTAGGGCCTGGGGAGGGGAGACAGTACAGCTATAGTAGGGGAGTGACAGCAGAGAGCCATAGGAAAGACTAGCCAAGATGGTAGTCACCAAAAGGGATACAAGTACGGCTAGACTACAGGGTCAACATCTCAAGCTTCTTTAGGTGGAAGGATCAGGCAACACTGCCTCAGCAGCTCCTGGCCAATCCTCACTAGCGCAACATATACATATCCTGGTTGGTAACTCCTCTTGCTTTGTTGTCTACTATCTTCTTGTAAAGCCCCCTTGCTTTCGCCGATGGGTGGTCTCAGTTGTCACCATTCATATAGGGTAGGTCAGTGCATGTGATGTATCATAGATGAACGCCAGGTGTTTGGGACAGGACACTGTGCCATCCAGTGTGTAGGAGGTGCACGCTGACCAACAGGGGTACACGTTATACAAGAGATGACCCTGACCCTCGCTGGGGGTGTAACGGTGTGTCAGCGGCATTGGGCAATGGACTGGTCCCTTCATGGGAAGAGGCTACTCTGAGGACTCCCACCTTCATCTCCATTTCTGAAGCCCTTGTACTCAGAGTGGCAGTAGGAACAGTGCGGTGCCCTGCAGATGTGCCTCTAACATCAGCCTCCCACCCACCACGGACCACTCCGCCCTCTGGGAGATGACAAAGTCTGCTCTCACTCCTGCATTCATCCTGCACAGTGATACACCTACAGTCTACAGTCATGTCTACAGTCATCCTGCACAGTGACATGCCCATAGTCTACAGTCATCCTGCAGTGACACGCCCATAGTATACAGCCATCCTGCACAGTGGCACGCCCATAGTATACTGTCATCCTGCATAGTGACACACCTACAGTCTACGGCCATGTCTACAGTCATCCTGCACATTGACACACCCATAGTCTACAGTCATCCTGCACAGTAACACACCTACAGTCTACAGCCATCCTGCACTGTGGCACACCTACAGTCTACAGTCATCCTACAGTGACACGTCCAAAGTCTACAGTCGTCCTGTACAGTGACACACCCATAGTCTACAGTCATACACAGTGACACACCTACAGTCTACGGTCATTTCTGCAGTGATACACCTACAGTCTACAGTCATCCTGCACAGTGACATGCCCATAGTCTACAGTCATCCTGCATAGAGTCATGCCCATAGTCTACAGTCATCATGTACAGTGGCATGCCCATAGTCTACAGCCATCCTGCACAGTGGCACGCCCATAGTCTACAGTCATCCTGCACAATGGCACGCCTATAGTCTACAGCCATCCTGCACAGTGGCACGCCCATAGTCTACAGTCATCCTGCACAATGGCACGCCCATAATCTACAGTCATCCTGCATAGTGACACACCTACAGTCTACGGCCATGTCTACAGTCATCCTGCACATTGACACACCCATAGTCTACAGTCATCCTACACAGTGACACACCTACAGTCTACGGTCATTTCTACAGTGATACACCTACAGTCTACAGTCGACATGCCCATAGTCTACAGCCATCCTGCACAGTGGCACGCCCATAGTCTACAGTCATCCTGCACAATGGCACGCCCATAATCTACAGTCATCCTGCACAGTGACACGCCCATAGTCTACAGTCATCCTACAGAGTGACACGCCCACAGTCTACAGTCATCCTACACAGTGACACGCCCATAGTCTACAGTCATCCTGTACAGTGCCACGCCCAGTCTACAGTCATCCTGCACAGTGACAAACCCACTGTCTGCAGTCACCCTGCACAGTGATACGCCTACAGTCTACATTCATCCTGCACAGTGACATGCCCATAGTCTACAGTCATGTCGACAGTCATCCTGTACAGTGACACACCCATAGTCTACTGTCGTCCTGCACAGTGACCCACCCATAGTCTACAGGCATCCTGCACAGTGGCACGCCCACAGCCTACAGTCATCCTGCACAGTGACACGGCCATAGTCCACAGTCATCCAGCACAGTGGCACGCCTATAGTCTACAGCCATCCTGCACAGTGGCACGCCCATAGTCTACATTCATCCTGCACAGTTACACGCCCAGTCTACAGTCATCCTGCACAGTGGCATACCCATAGTCTGCAGTCATCCTGAACAGTAACATGCCTATAATCTACAGTCATCCTGCACAGTGACACACCTACAAGCTATGCCCATAGTCTACATGTCATCCTGCACAGTGATACGCCCATAGTCTATGGTCATCCTGCACAGTGACACGCCCACTGTATGCAGTCATCCTGCACAGTAACACACCCAGAGTATGCATTCATCCTGCACAGTGACCCGCCCATAGTCTACAGTCATGTCGACAGTCATGCTGCACAGTGACACACCCATAGCCTACAGCCATCCTGCACAGTGGCACACTCACAATCTCCAGCCATCCCGCAGTGACACACCCATAGTCTACAGCCATCCTGCACAGTGACACGCCCATAGTCTACAGTCATCCTGCACAGTGGCACGCACACAGCCTACAGTCATCCTGCACAGTGGCACGCCCATAGTCTACATTCATCCTGCACAGTTACAGGCCTACAGTCTACAGTCATCCTTCACAATGACACGCCCATAGTCCACAGTCATCCTGCACAGTGGCATACCCATAGTCTACAGTCATCTTGCAGAGTGACATGCCCATAGTCTACAGTCATCTTGCTGAGTGACACACCTACAGTCTACAGTCATCCTGCACAGTGACACACATACAGGCTATGCCCATAGTCTACATGTCATCCTGCACAGTGATAGCCCATCGTCTACGGCCATCCTACACATTGGCACGCCTACAGTCATCCTGCACAGTGACAGTCCCATAGTCTACAGTCATCCTGCACAGTGACGCACCTTCAGTCATCCTGCACAGTGTCACACCCATAGTCTACAGTAATCCTGCACAGTGACAGGCCCATAGTCTACAGTCATCCTGCACAATGACAGGCCCATAGTCTACAGTCATCCTGCACAGTGACGCACCTTCAGTCATCCTGCAAAGTGACATACCCATAGTCTACAGTCATCCTGCACAGTGACATGCCCATAGTCTGCAGTCATCCGGCACACTGACACACCTACAGGCTATACCCATAGTCTACATGACATCCTGGACAGTGACACGCCCACTGTCTGCAGTCATCCTGCACAGTGACACGCCCAGAGTATGCATTCATCTTGCACAGTGACACGCCCATAGCCTACAGTCATCCTGCACAGTGGCATACCCATAGTCTACAGTCATCTTGCTGAGTGACACACCTACAGTCTACAGTCATCCTGCACAGTGACACACATACAGGCTATGCCCATAGTCTACATGTCATCCTGCACAGTGACACGCCCATCGTCTACAGTCATCCTGCACAGTGGCACGCCTACTGTCATCCTGCACAGTGACACACATACAGGCTATGCCCATAGTCTACAGTCATCCTGCACAGTGACGCACCTTCAGTCATCCTGCACAGTGTCACACCCATAGTCTACAGTCATCCTGCACAGTGGCATGCCTACAGTCTACCTTCATATCTACAGTCATCCTGCACAGTGGCATGCCCATAGTCTACAGTCATCCTGTACAGTGACATGCCCATAGTCTGCAGTCATCCTGCACAGTGACATGCCCATAGTCTGCAGTCATCCTGCACAGTGACATGCCCATAGTCTGCAGTCATCCGGCACACTGACACACCTGCAGGCTATGCCCATAGTCTACATGTCATCCTACACAGTGACACGCCCATCGTCTACAGTCATCCTGCACAGTGACACACCCATAGTCTATGGGTGTGTGTGTTTTTAGTTATTCAGGGTTTGAAATTGAAGGGAGCTGGGATCTATTTTGCTCCTGCCTCTAGCCTAAAAGCGCCTGGTTAACTTGGCACCAACAGCTACCGGGAGCTATTTTTGGCTGTCCAAGCCAATTGGTGCCGAACAAACACACCTGTGTTAATTGTATTCTGTGCATGTGGGACAATGTATACATAAACATTAAGACACATTTGGAAGACATTTAAAGCATAAGGGGGACATAATGGACACAACTGTATGTTTGCATCTTATGTGGAAGTTAGATTTGCGGAACGATATGTACTAGCTCCTCATTCCTCAGTGGTAGCTCCTGGTCACTGGTTCAGGCTGAATACGCAGGAGCTGCTTTTAGCTCCCGCTTATCCATTCTTAATTTCGATCCCTGTTGATGCCACCCCTGCATAAGTCAGTGGCCTACCCTGGCCACCCCAATCAAAAGATACCAGCATTATGTCCAGTGAGGCTTCTATCATCTCATCACCGAGCAGGGTCACATATCTTCATTCTGTCATCCTGCACAATGACATACACACAGTCTACCACCATTCTGTATGTCGCGGTATCGGCAGTCTGCCATCATCCTGCACTGTGGCATACCTATAGTCTACCACCAATCTGTATGGTGAAATGTCTTTCACCGTCTTGTCCAGTAACATATCTATATTATTCTGCACATCATCTTACATACAGCCTACCACCATTCTGTACAGTGAGATATCTACAGCCTTCCATTATCCTGCAGGATAACATCCCTACAGTCTGCCATCTTCCTTCCAACATCCTGCACAGTGACATGTCTACAGTCTGCCATCATTCTGTGGAGTGAGATACTTACTCTTTCATCACTCCACACTGTCTCATGCATGCCACTATAGCATCATTCTGGGGAGTGAGATACACTCTGTCATTATTCCATAACGACTCACGCATTACAGTCTGCCATCAGTCCGTGGAGTTAGATACTTACACTCTGCCGTCATTCCACACCATTGCCTGCATTACAGTCTACCATCATTCTGTGGAGTGAGATACTTACACTCTGCCGTCATTCCACACCATTGCCTGCATTACAGTCTACCATCATTCTGTGGAGTGAGATACTTACACTCTGCCATCATTCCACACAGTCTCATGCATTAGAGTCTAACATCACTATGTGGAGTGAGATACTTACACTCTGCCATCATTCCACACAGTCTCATGCATTACAGTCTAACATCATTCTGTGGAATGAGATAGCTACACTCTTCCATCATTGTATGGAGTGAGATATATACACTCTGCCAGAATTCCACGCCATCTCATGTATTAAAGTCTGCCATCATTCTGTAGAGTTAAATACTTGCACTCTGCCATCATTCCACACCATCTCAGGCATTATAGCCTACCATCATTCTGTGGAGTGAGATACTTACACTCTGCCATCATTCCACACAGTCTCATGCATTAGAGTCTAACATCACTATGTGGAGTGAGATACTTACACTCTGCCATCATTCCACACAGTCTCATGCATTAGAGTCTATCATCATTCTGTGGAGTGAGATACTTACACTCTGCCATCATTCCACACAGTCTCATGCATTAGAGTCTAACATCACTATGTGGAGTGAGATACTTACACTCTGCCATCATTCCACACAGTCTCATGCATTACAGTCTAACATCATTCTGTGGAATGAGATAGCTACACTCTTCCATCATTGTATGGAGTGAGATATATACACTCTGCCAGAATTCCACGCCATCTCATGTATTAAAGTCTGCCATCATTCTGTAGAGTTAAATACTTGCACTCTGCCATCATTCCACACCATCTCAGGCATTATAGCCTACCATCATTCTGTGGAGTGAGATACTTACACTCTGCCATCATTCCACACAGTCTCATGCATTGGAGTCTACCATCATTCTGTGGAGTGAGATACTTACACTCTGCCATCATTCCACACAGTCTCATGCATTAGAGTCTAACATCACTATGTGGAGTGAGATACTTACACTCTGCCATCATTCCACACAGTCTCATGCATTACAGTCTAACATCATTCTGTGGAATGAGATAGCTACACTCTTCCATCATTGTATGGAGTGAGATATATACACTCTGCCAGAATTCCACGCCATCTCATGTATTAAAGTCTGCCATCATTCTGTAGAGTTAAATACTTGCACTCTGCCATCATTCCACACCATCTCAGGCATTATAGCCTACCATCATTCTGTGGAGTGAGATACTTACACTCTGCCATCATTCCACACAGTCTCATGCATTAGAGTCTAACATCACTATGTGGAGTGAGATACTTACACTCTGCCATCATTCCACACAGTCTCATGCATTAGAGTCTATCATCATTCTGTGGAGTGAGATACTTACACTCTGCCATCATTCCACACAGTCTCATGCATTAGAGTCTAACATCACTATGTGGAGTGAGATACTTACACTCTGCCATCATTCCACACAGTCTCATGCATTACAGTCTAACATCATTCTGTGGAATGAGATAGCTACACTCTTCCATCATTGTATGGAGTGAGATATATACACTCTGCCAGAATTCCACGCCATCTCATGTATTAAAGTCTGCCATCATTCTGTAGAGTTAAATACTTGCACTCTGCCATCATTCCACACCATCTCAGGCATTATAGCCTACCATCATTCTGTGGAGTGAGATACTTACACTCTGCCATCATTCCACACAGTCTCATGCATTGGAGTCTAACATCACTATGTGGAGTGAGATACTTACACTCTGCCATCATTCCACACAGTCTCATGCATTAGAGTCTAACATCACTATGTGGAGTGAGATACTTACACTCTGCCATCATTCCACACAGTCTCATGCATTAGAGTCTCCCATCATTTTGTGGAGTGAGATACTTACACTTTCTCATTGTTCCACACAGTCTCATGCATTACAGTCTATGATCATTCTGTGGAATGAGATAGCTACACTCTTCCATCATTGTATGGAGTGAGATATATACACTCTGCCAGAATTCCACGCCATCTCATGTATTAAAGTCTGCCATCATTCTGTAGAGTTAAATACTTGCACTCTGCCATCATTCCACACCATCTCAGGCATTATAGCCTACCATCATTCTGTGGAGTGAGATACTTACACTCTGCCATCATTCCACACAGTCTCATGCATTAGAGTCTAACATCACTATGTGGAGTGAGATACTTACACTCTGCCATCATTCCACACAGTCTCATGCATTAGAGTCTATCATCATTTTGTGGAGTGAGATACTTACACTCTGCCATCATTCCACACAGTCTCATGCATTAGAGTCTAACATCACTATGTGGAGTGAGATACTTACACTCTGCCATCATTCCACACAGTCTCATGCATTAGAGTCTAACATCACTATGTGGAGTGAGATACTTACACTCTGCCATCATTCCACACAGTCTCATGCATTACAGTCTAACATCATTCTGTGGAATGAGATAGCTACACTCTTCCATCATTGTATGGAGTGAGATATATACACTCTGCCAGAATTCCACGCCATCTCATGTATTAAAGTCTGCCATCATTCTGTAGAGTTAAATACTTGCACTCTGCCATCATTCCACACCATCTCAGGCATTATAGCCTACCATCATTCTGTGGAGTGAGATACTTACACTCTGCCATCATTCCACACAGTCTCATGCATTAGAGTCTAACATCACTATGTGGAGTGAGATACTTACACTCTGCCATCATTCCACACAGTCTCATGCATTACAGTCTAACATCATTCTGTGGAGTGAGCTACTTACACTCTGCCATCATTCCACACAGTCTCATGCATTAGTCTGCCATCATTCCATGGAGTGAGGTAGCTACACTCTGACATCATTGCACACAGTTTCATGCATTAAAGTCTACCATACTTTTGTGGAGTGAGATACGTACTCTGCGATCATTCCACACAGTCTCATGCATTAGTCTATGATCATTCTGTGGAGTGAGATACTTAAACTCGGCCATCACTCCACATGGTATCATGCATTACAGACTAACATAATTCTGTGGCGTGAGATACTTACACTCTGCCATAATTCCACACAGTCTCATGCATTAGTCTGCCATCATTCCATGGAGTGAGGTAGCTACACTCTGACATCATTGCACACAGTCTCATGCATTAAAGTCTACCATCCTTCTGTGTAGTGAGATACTTGCACTCTGCCATCATTCCACACAGTCTCATCCATTAAAGTCTAACATCATTCTGTGGAGTGAGATACTTACACTCTGCCGTCATTCGACACAGTCTCAGGCATTATAGCCTACCATCATTCTGTGGAGTGAGACACTTATACTCTGCCACCATTCCACACAGTCTCATCCATTGAAGTCTAACATCATTCTGTGGAGTGAGATACTTACACTCTGCCGTCATTCGACACAGTCTCATGCATTACAGTCTAACATCATTCTGTGGAGTGAGATACTTACACTCTGCCATCATTCCACACAGTCTCATGCATTACAGTCTCCCATCATTCTGTGGAGTGAGATACTTACACTTTGTCATCATTCCACACAGTCTCATCCATTAAAGTCTAACATCATTCTGTGGAGTGAGATACTTACACTCTGCCGTCATTCGACACAGTCTCAGGCATTATAGCCTACCATCATTCTGTGGAGTGAGACACTTATACTCTGCCACCATTCCACACAGTCTCATCCATTGAAGTCTAACATCATTCTGTGGAGTGAGATACTTACACTCTGCCGTCATTCGACACAGTCTCATGCATTACAGTCTAACATCATTCTGTGGAGTGAGATAGTTGCACTCTGCCATCATTCCACACACTCATGCATTACAGTCTCCCATCATTCTGTGGAGTGAGATACTTACACTTTGTCATTGTTCCACACAGTCTCATGCATTAGTCTATGATAATTCTGTGGAATGAGAAAAAAAAAAAAAGCTACACTCTTCCATCATTGTCATCACTCTGTGCAGTGAAATACTTGCACTCTGCCATCATTCCACACATCTCATGCATTACAGCCTACCACCCTTCTGTGAAGTGAGATACTTACACTCTGCGATCAGTCCACACAGTCTCATGCATTAGTCTACCATCATTCTGTGAAATGAGATAAACACACTCTGCCATCCTTCTGTGGAGTGAAATACCTACACTCTGCCATCATTCCACACCAGCTCATGCATTACAGTCTGCCATCATTCCGTGGAGTGAGATAACTACACTCGTCCATCATTCCTCACTGTAGAATACCTGTCATCATTCCTCATAGTACGATACCTACAGTCTGCCATCATTCTTCATAGTGAGAAACCTACAGTCGGCCATCATTCTTCATAGTGGTAAACCTACAATCTGCTGTCATTCCTCACAGTAGGATACCTACTGTTTGCCATCATTCGTCATGTTTGGATACCTACATTCTGCTCTCATGCCTCACAGTGAGAAACCTACAGTCTGCTATCATGCCTCACAGTATGATGCCTAGTCTGCTGTCATTCCTCACAGTAGGATACCTACACGCTGCCATCATTCCTCACAGTGGGAAACCTTCAGTCTGCCGTCATTCCTCGCAGTGAGATACCTACAGTCTGTCATCATTCCTCACAGTAAGATAACTACAGTCTGCTGTCATTCCTCACAGTAGGATACCTACGGCAAGCCATTGTTCCTCATAGTGGGAAACTTACAGTCTGCTGTCATTCCTCACACGTGAAACTTAGTCATTCCTCACAGTAGGATACCTACACGCTGCCATCATTCCTCACAGTGGGAAACCTTCAGTCTGCCGTCATTCCTCGCAGTGAGATACCTACAGTCTGTCATCATTCCTCACAGTAAGATAACTACAGTCTGCTGTCATTCCTCACAGTGGGAAACCTGCAGTTTGCTGCCATTCCTCACAGAAGGATACCTACAGTTTGCTGTTATTCCTCACAGTAGGTTACCTACAATCTGCCATCATTCCTCACAGTGGGAAACTTTCAGACTGCTGTCATTCCTCACAGGAGGATCCCTATAGCCTACCATCATTCCTCACAGCAAGGTTTGCTTTCATTCCTCACACTGGGAAGCCTACAGTCCTAGGCTGCTGACATTCCTCACAGTAGGGTCCCTACAGTCTAAGGTCATTCCCCACAGTATGATACCTACAGTCTGCCATCATTCCTCACAGTGAGGTCTGCTGTCATTCCTCACACTGGGAAACCTGCAGTTTGCTGACATTCCTCACAGTAGGATCCCTACAGTCTGCCATCATTCGTCACAGTGGGATACCTACTGTTACATATCGGCCCCGTCCTGCAGTACCTCCCGTTTCTTGTGACCACATACGGGGGCAAGCGCGTTCCAGAACTTCGTTGTGGCTTCGGTATCGGTTGCCATTGCGTCTGGCCGTACAGCAGAGAACGTCGCATCAGCTGAGACATCCTGTGCGTAGAGAACACGTAAGGAGGCTCTGCCCCTCTGCACCATAAAAGCCGAAGGGACTCAGCGGCTTGTTGCTGCTAATTGTGGCGTTACGCTCCTACGGTTTCATCCCGTTCCAGTGCCTTAGTTCCTTTCCTCTTGTTCTTTGACTTCCTGGTTATTCGACCCACCTTTGTCTACTTGGATTGTCCTTGCCTGTTCCTTCAACCTGTTCTTTGAACTCTGTTGCCGACTTCGGATTGTCCTTGGATTGCATTTGCTTTTTCCTCCATTTTCATAAGTGAACCAGTTGCCGAACTCGGACTGTCCTTGGATTTCCACTGTGCTTTCGCCTGTCTGGTGAGATTACTTTTCTTGCCGCTCTATGCAATTCGAACTATCTTCCTACGCGGACTACCACGCTGCACATTACAAGACTGCCTCACCAACTTGGTCTGTGTTTGTGTAATTAAGGTACCCATTCAATTCACCTGTATTGTTCGTCACATGTGGATTCCTGGAACTATAATCCTCCTTTTCTACTTCAACCAAGTGTATAGTAGTGATGCTTTCCAATATATGTACCATCCCGTCACTAGTGCGACCCTCGTGCCGCCCGGGTATACTATTCCTTACTAACCTTCCCATTTGTTGTTTTGTACCTGCCGTTGTTTTTCCTTTCGACTGGTACCCAACTTCCCTAGGAATCCCACTTATCAGGTCTGTTGGGGGTTGTATCAGTCATAGTTAGTTTGTGGTTATCATTTGTGCATACTCATAGTTTTGGGTTTTGTTGTAGGTTCATCTATTAAGGTCCAACACCACTTGTCTAGGTACTTGGAGAAAAATCTGATTGTCTAAATAACTCCATATTGCCTGATTGCTTCTAATCATACTGTGTTTTCTTTGCAGCATTGGGTATTGGTGGTGTGTGTTCTCCCGCTCTTTTAGGCGATAGACATCTCTGCTGGTTTTTACTCAAACTGCAGAGAGGTACATTGTAGAAAAGAGCCCCTCTTAGAAGAAGCCTGAATCACAGAATTCAGGGGAGCTGGAATCCTGGAGGCTGAACCCAAAACTGTTAAATCCTACCTCCCTCCGCGAGGTTGTCTTACCGAGGCTCCAATCAGCATACGGAGCGGTGAGTAACAGAATTAGCAGCCTTAAAAAATTTCTACAGAGACAACCGATGCCCTGAATCAGATCGTGCAAATGGTCACGGATCTACGTACCGATTTGACCAACGCACAGGAGGCATTGCGTCAACGGGTGGACGCCATTCAGTCTTTGGTGACAACCTCAGTCTCACAACCCAGTGGTACTGCAGCTACGGCTTCGGGGTCAGGGTTTCCAGCTCCCAGTCAGGAATCCGCTCCGGTAATGCTTACCACTCAATTTCCTCTGGCCCCCCCCCCAGAACGTTTTATGGGTGTTCCCAAGCAATACAGAACTTTCGTCAAGCAATGCAAATTGCACTTCCCCTGTCGCCCGGCCTCTTTTCCATCTTCCACCACCAAGGCCGCGTTCGTGTTATCCCTCCTAGGTGGTACTGCAGCCGCATGGGCAAACCCATTGTTGGAGTCTAACAGTCATGTGCTCTATAATTGTGATGCCCTCCTTACCATGGTGAGTAAAGTATTTGATACTAGATACACCACTCAAGCCACCGACCTGGAGTTGCTGAAACACCGACAAGGGAATAACACCCAACTGGTTTATCTAGCCCGCTTTAATCAGTTGGCTCCCGAAACCGACTGGCCTGAAGAGAAGAAATCAGCACTCTTCTATCAAGGTCTATCTGATGAACTGAAGGACATTTTGTCCACTGTTCCAGTCGTTCCCACTGCATTTGGAGAATTACTTGATTTAGTCCTCCAAATTGATCCCTTTAAGGCTGAAAGACGCAGGGAAAAAAGAACAACTGTGTTTGCCCCGGCAGCAGCTGAAGCCACATCCACAAACCTACCTGCTCCTGAACCCATGCAGATAGGAGCGGTTAGGGGTCCGCTGACATCTGCTCAACGGGAATATCACAGGTCACACAACTTGTGTGTGTACTGCGGAGCCTCAGATCATTTGTTGCCGAGTGTCCTAAAAAACCCAAACGCAAGGCGGGAAACGCCAAATCCCGACAGTAGATAGAGTCCCTACGTCGGGATGTTTTACTCTGGACTCACCTTTGCAGGATCCTGTTCACCTTTTTCATCTCCCTGTTGATTTTTCCTCGAACCAGAGATTGTCATTAAAAGCTACGGCGATAATAGATTCCGGTGCAACAGGCAATTATATTGATCAAGGCTACGTCTCTGAGTCAGGAATACCTTTACTCTGCAAAAAACACCCTGAAACTGTCAATGTCGTAGACGGCTCTGTTCTTGCTTCTGGCCAAGTCACCCATCAGACGGTTCCTTTAATCATGAGTACTGAGGATGGACATACGGAAGAAATCTCCTTTGACATTGTCAAGGCTCCGGCTTATAAACTCATTCTTGGTATTCCATGGTTGCAATTTCACAACCCTGCCATTGATTGGTCAAAGAACCAGATCCAATTCCCGTCAGCCATTTGTAATACCCAATGCACTTCATTGCTTGGGATAACTCAAGACGGTCCGGCTAGAGCACTAGCCTCTCCTTCCATTCATATTGGGGCGATCACTAAATCTTCCACAACCGTGGTCCCATCTCAATATGCAGAATTCATGGACGTATTCGACAAAGTATTGGCAGAAACACTACCCCCACATTGGGTCTATGACTGTCCAATAGATCTTGTACCAGGGGGAAGGATAACAGCTGGTAATCCCTGACTCTCAAAGAAGATGTTGTACTCAAGGAGTACATAGACAAAGCACTTGCTATGGGCTTTATACGACCATCAAAGTCTCCAGTTGCTTCTCCTCTCTTCTTTGTTCCGAAAAAAGGAGACCTGCGTCCTTGTATTGATTATCACGACCTGAACGCGGTAACGATAAAGAACCAATATCCCCTTCCGTTGATTTCTGTTCTCCTCGATCAGGTGGATTCATCGCAGGTTTTTACGAAACTTGACCTTAGGGGAGCGTACAACTTGGTACGCATGAGAGAAGGGGATGAATGGAAGATCACATTTAAAACGCGGTATGGTCTATACGAATACCTGGTGATGCCGTTCAGGCTTTGCAATGCCCCAGCCACTTTCCAGGCTTTCATGAATGGCATTTTCCATGATGTTTTGGATCAATACGTCGTGGTGTATTTGGACGACATTGCAATATACTCACAGAATCTCACCGAACATGTCCAACATGTAAAAACTGTGCTTCAACGCCTGCGAGACCATAAGTTGTTCGTGAAAGCAGAAAAGTATATCTTTCATGCCTCCGAAGTGGAGTTCTTAGGTTATGATTTAACTAACTATGGGGTTCGAATGAGTCAATCCAAAGTAAAGGCTATCTTAGACTGCCTATACCTAAATCAGTTAAGGCCCTACAGTCTTGCTTAGGTTTTGCTAATTTTTATAGCCGTTTTGTGAATGGCTTTTCTGATCTGTCCGCTCCCTTGACCTCCCTGCTAGCGCCAAAGTCTCTTATGTATGGTCACCAGAGGCACAGAAAGCATTTGATCAATTGAAGTCTGCTTTCACTACTGCTCCTGTTCTTATGCATCCAGACCCAGATCTTACGTTCTTTGTAGAAGCGGATGCCTTAGGTTATGCAGTTGGTGCTGTTTTATCTCAACAGTGCACTCTTACGGGCGAGATACATCCCATCGCTTACTTCTCTCGCAATTTGACACCATATGAGAGAAATAACTCAATTGCAGAACGCGATCTTCTGGCCATCAAGGATGCCTTCTTGGAATGGAGGCATCATCTTCTTGGTGCTCGACACCCTGTAACCGTTTATTCAGACCACAGGAGTTTGTTGGCCTTCAAATCCATGAAATGTCTCACTGCCAGGCAGGCACGTTGGCATTTGTTTTTCTCACAATACCAATTTGTTATTATCTATCGTCCTGCAAAGGCTCAATTATCAGCGGACGCTCTCTCTCGCTCTTGTGCGGGTGACCAGCTCATACAGGCCTCTACTCATCCTAATGAGATTGCAGAACTTAACTTGGATCTGGTGCAAGGGTTACCATTCATTCAGGGACGTGTTTTCATTCCTCCTGGTCAAGCTCGCACTCTAGCCCTTCAGTGGTCTCTTGATTCACCTGTTGCTGCGCACCCAGGTAACCAGAAAACATTG
This sequence comes from Ambystoma mexicanum, assembly GCF_040938575.1. NCBI lineage: Eukaryota > Metazoa > Chordata > Amphibia > Caudata > Ambystomatidae > Ambystoma > Ambystoma mexicanum. The sequence goes on from NC_090933.1 coordinate 1,304,925,101, forward strand.
GAAGCATTACGACTTTGGGCTTGGTGGCCGTCCATGGCACACGATGTACAAGACTACATAACAACGTGTGCCATATGTACTCAATGCAAGACTTCCAGAACCAAACCTGTGGGGTTATTACATCCCTTGCCAGTTCCATATAAACCCTGGCTGATGGTGTCGATGGATTTCATTGTCGAATTGCCAGAGATACAAGGACACAACACTATTTGGGTGGTAGTGGACTACTTTACAAAGTATGCTAAATTCGTGCCTTGTTCCGGGTTGCCTTCGGCACCCGAATTGGCCAGGCTGTTCATGTCTAATGTGTTTCGCTACTTTGGGCTACCGTCTGTCATTGTCTCTGACAGGGGAACACAGTTTACTTCACGCTTCTGGAAAGCTCTTACGACTTCTCTTGAAATCGATGGTAGATACTCCTCATTTTACCATCCACAAACATATGGGCAAACTGAAAGGGTTAATGCTACTATTGAACAGTACCTACGCTGTCTTTGTCTCCAATTTCAACAGACTTGGTTTACGGCGTTGCCACAAGCTGAATTTGCGTACAATAATTCTATGCACACCTCTACTGGAGTTTCTCCTTTCTTTGCCCTTTATGGATGTCATCCCAGAACATTACCAATTGATCCATCATTGCCAGATTCCAATCCGGCTGCGCGTGACTGCGTCCGCGATCTGGATCAAGTGCATAAAGATGTACAATGTCATCTCCTTAGGGCCCAAGATCGAGCAAAGAAGGCAGCTGATGCACATCGTTTGCCGGCACCTACCTATCAGATTGGCATGAAGGTGTGGTTGTCTTCCCGTAATTTATGGATTGCCGGAAACCGCTCGTTGTTGCCTCGCTTCGTGGGTCCTTTTTCCATTAATAAAGTCATCAATCCTGCTGCAGTCCGATTGTCATTGCCCAGATCCTGGCGTATACATCTGGTCTTTCACGTCTCACTCATTAAGCCTTTTGTTCCTTCCACTAGGCTTCCAGCACGTCCACCTCCTGTTATGGTAAATGGTGAAGAAGAATATGAGGTGTCTCGCATCCTGGATTATAGGGTATCCAGATTTACTATCCTGTATCTGGTCGATTGGAAGGGTTTTGGTCCTGAGGATCGTACCTGGGAGCCTCTTGCTAATTTACATTGTCCTAAGATTTTGAGGGAATTCCATTCCGCCAGGGGGTGGCCGGTGTCTTTGGGGGCGGATGCTGTTACATATTGGCTCCGTCCTGCAGTACCTCCCGTTTATTGCGACCACATACGCGTTCCAGAACTTCGTTGTGGCTTCGGTATCGGTTGCCATGGCGTCTGGCCGTACAGCAGAGAATGTTGCATCAGCTGAGACGAGAGAACACGTAAGGAGGCTCTGCCCCTCTGCAATATAAAAGCCGAAGGGACCCAGCAGCTTGTTGCTGCTAATTGTGGTGTTACGCTCCTACGGTTTCATCCCGTTCCAGTGCCTTAGTTCCTTTCCTCTTGTTATTTGACTTCCTGGTTATTCGACCCACCTTTGTCTACTTGGATTGTCCTTGCCTGTTCCTTCAACCTGATCTTTGAACTCTGTTGCCGACTTCGGATTGTCCTTGGATTGCATTTGCTTTTTCCTCCATTTTGATCAGTGAACCAGTTGCCGAACTCGGACTGTCCTTGGATTTCCACTGTGCTTTCGCCTGTCTGGTGAGATTACTTTTCTTGCCGCTCTACGCAATTCGAACTATCTTCCTACGCGGACTACCACGCTGCACATTACAAGACTGCCTCACCAACGTGGTCTGTGTTTGTGTAATTAAGGTACCCATTCAATTCACCTGTATTGTTCATCACATGTGGATTCCTGGAACTATATCCTCCTTTTCTACTTCAACCAAGTGTATAGTAGTGACGCTTTCCAGTATATGCACCATCCCGTCACTAGTGCGACCCTCGTGCCGCCCGGGTATATTATTCCTTACTAACCTTCCCATTTGTTGTTTTGTACCTGCCGTTGTTTTTCCTTTCGACTGGTACCCAACTTCCGTAGGAATCCCACTTATCAGGTCTGTTGGGGGTTGTATCAGTCATAGTTAGTTTGTGGTTATCATTTGTACATTCTCATAGTTTTGGGTTTTCTTGTAGGTTTATCAATTAAGGTCCAACACCACTTCAACCATTGTCTAGGTACTTAGAGAAAAATCTGATTGTCTAAATAACTCCATATTGCCTGATTGCTTCTAATCATACTGTGTTTTCTTTGCAGCATTGGTTATTGGCGGTGTGTGTTCTCCCGCTCTTTTAGGCGATAAGACATCTCTGCCTGTTTTTACTCAAACGGCAGAGAGGTACATCGTAGAAAAGAGCCCCTCTTAGAGGAAGCCTGAATCACAGAATTCAGGGGAGCTGGAATCCTGGAGGCTGAACCCGAACCTGTTAAATCCTACCTCCCTCCGCGAGGTCGTCTTACCCAGGCTCCAATCAGCATACGGTGCGGTGAGTAACACCTACAGTCTGCTGTCATTCCTCACACTGGGAAACCTCCAGTCTGCTGTCATTCCTCACAGTGAGATACCTACAGTCAGCCATCACTCCTCACAGTAAGAAACATTTAATCGTCATACCTCACAGTGGGATACCTATAGTCTTCCAGCATTCCTCAGAGTGTGATCCCTACAGTTCCATCATTGCTCACAGTGGGATGCCTACAGTCTGTTGTCATTCCTCACGAGATAGTCTGCCATCATTCCTCACAGGAGGATCCCTATAGTGTGCCATCATTCCTCACAGTGAGGTCTGCTGTCATTCCTCACACTGGGAAACCTACAGTCTGCCATCATTCCTTACAGTAGGATACCTACGGTCTGCCATCATTCCTCACAGTGGGATCTCTACAGTCTGCCGTCATTCCTCACAATGAGATAACTACAGTCTGCCATCATTGCCCACAGTAGAATATCCACAGTCTGCTGTCATTTGACACATTGGGAAACCTACAGTCTGCTGTCATTCCTCACATGGGGATATCTACATTCTGTGGTCATTCCTCACAGTGAGATACCTACAGTCTGCAATCATTCCTCACACTGGGAAACCTACAGTTTGTCGTCATTCCTAACGGTAGGATACCTACAATGTGCCATCATCTGTCAAAGTGAAATATCTGGAGTTTATCATTCCTTACAATGTGATATCCCCATCCTGCTATCACTCCCCAGCGTGTGCCATCCTATAGTTTCCAACGTTCCACCATTCTCTGCCTGCAGTGTTAAATGCTAAATGGAAGCTGGGCTGTCAATCGTGGAACCAGTGGAATTGCTCATCCTGTACTGGTCCCTACAAGTACCCATTGGGTCACCCGTAAACAACAGCAACACACCTCCCTGAGCACTTGAGGAGAAGTAGAAGCTCTGCATGTAGTCCATCAGTACATGTCAACCAAGGCATGGCGGAGTACTGAAGATGTATGGGATTACCCCAATGACACCCTAGGCACTGTTAAGGAGAAAAATTAGTGGGCACCACTTTGTTAAAGTCTACTTGGATTAAATAATGCAAAATTATAATGGTACGTCTTGTTCAAAAAAATTATACAGGAGCTGGCTGTGATGAGTCTGGAGACACCCTGACTCGAAATACATGAAAAGCAGGAGACCGAGTAAACAACTTGGGTTGTGAATTTACTCCAGGTATGTTTTTTGTTTTTCACGATGCATGACATTGATTGTGTTTTTGATGTTTCTCCATGCTACGTTGATTACATCGTATTGTGGACATTATTTACTTGCGACTACAACAGAGTAGCCCTGATGAAGGAAATCGCTTTCCGAAACGCATTGGCTCATTGAGTCTGATTCTCTAACAAGTTGTGACAGCTGCTTCCTCACTAAGAATTCATTAGTGATTTTCCTATCTTGAGATTGTTTCCTTGATAAATTACAATTTTTGAAAAACAACAAAAGACTCTTTCTTCAAAGAAAAGTGCATTACTTTGGATACATGATCTAATTTACTTAAACCTGGAGTAAATTCACAACCCAAGTTGGGTCTAACGGAGAGCGGCTGTGTGACTTGGTATTTTTACTCAGTCTCCTGCTTTTCACCCTAGGCACTGTTCCCACCTTAGAGTGGAGTGGGAGCTGGATTAGCTCAGTGGTGCCATAAACACGTCCGTAAAACTATATCTAGCACTTGGTGTTACTGCTGCTTAGTGTGTTGGATTAAAGGCAAACATGTATACATGCACTCACACACACCCACTCAACCACCCAATAAAGATTGGAAGCTGGGGTCAACATCAACGTCTTCTATGCCAAAGTACAAACTTGTCCAATAAAAGCCATCCCTTTTGCTAGCAGACATTTCTTTGGTCTTCTAAAGTACATCTCTTTGCTAGAAGATATCTCTTCTGCTAGACGGCATCTCTTCCGCTAATACATCTCTTCCACTAGAACACATCTCTTCTGCTAGAAGACATCTCTTCTGCAAAAAGGCAGCTCTTCTGCTAATACATTTCTTCCACTAGAACACATCTCTTCTGCTAGAAGTCATCTCTTCCGCTAGAGGACATCTCTTCTGCTAGAAGACATCTCTTCCGCTAATAGATCTCTTCCGCTAGAACACATCTCTTCTGCTAGAAGGCATCTTTTCCACTAGAACACATCTCTTCTGCTAGAAGGCATTTCTTCCGCTAGAAGACATCTCTTTCGCTAATCCATCTCTTCCACTAGAACACATCTCTTCACCATAGAAACAGGCCTTGACTCCACCTTCCTCTGGCTATTTGTTTCCACCCAGGATATTGTGCATCAATTTATTTTCATTCTTTTTCTTTTATTTACACTGCAAAGTAGCCAAAGTGCCACACATAATTCTACAAAGCACTAATTATGTCCGCAAGACTGAGTGCAGTTGGCAAGAAGATAGTCATCTGAGGTAGCCCAGAAAAAAGTTGGAGGGGGATGAACCAATGGGGCAAGAGGAGTCCAAAGCTGCATAGAAGGACTGGAAACGCTTCAAAAGACGTAGGAGGGCCATGAATGAGTTGGGGGCATCCAGATTGTGTGGGAAGCTTAACAAAGAATATTAGAGACAGAAAGACTGCAATATCTCTGTCAGCCATGTTGACTTGTGAGGTCATTATGGGCTGGTTGGTAAAGAGCGGAGCGTAGAGCTGGGTGCATGATAGCAGGGCAGGAAAGATGGAAGGCAAGACAATAGCAGACATTTTTGGGGCAGGAGACCACCTGGGGGAAGTGATGATTTCAGACTTTGAGACAGAAACAGAAGAAGAATCTGACCTTTTGGTTTGGGACATTTGAAAACAAGTTCATGGCGATTTCCAATTCTATTTTACGTCACCAAGATAAACTGCATGACCTAGCTTTGTGCGGCCAATGAGGGCACAATCTTTGGAAGGAGTAAGAAGGAGGTGGACTTAAGAGTTGGCTTTGTGAGTATTCCTGGGTGGATGACCTTCTGCAGAACATGAGGTATTCCATCAGAAGGAGAACCAGGGGAAGAATAAGGTTTTGATGTTTCTAGTGGACTCTACTGCAAGCGTATGTGTGTATGTTTCTTGTTCTACTGATTCACGGCTCCGTAGACCACCGCATGTTGGCTTCCTCATGACATGAGCGGATCAGTATTTAAATTTAATTGAATGGCACCATTACAGAATGTGCCACAGCAGGAGCGAGCATACCAGAGATGAAGCAAAAGGCACTGATTGGTTGGACGGAAGAGTACAGTGCTTTAATGAGAGCATGAGTTTTGGACATGCTACCAATTCTCACCCTTTAAGTCACTTTGCAGTGGGTGGCTCCCTACTGGGGTTCAATCTCGCTTGTAAATAAATTCACCAAAATGGCAGAGTCTATCTAGGCACTTTCTGGGGGTCTATGAATGATCACGTGTGATCTGGATGCAAGAGATTAGATTCCTCTCCTGGTATCGATACATAAGCTACGGAGTCCGAGAGGGTCCTTTGTGATGGGATCATGCCTCCAGGCCCTTCAGGGGCTAAAACTATGACAGAAACAATGCCTATGTTAGCAGCAGCCTTTGAAAGAGTAACAAGAGCAGAGGGGATAACCAAGCCAGGAATCAAGTGTCCGTGGAGGGCCAATACTGAAGCTTGGCAGGATGCTGAAGCAATGCAGGTTGTCCAACAGAATGTCAAGGCCATCGTGGTGGAATTCCGACGGGATTGGTGGAGTTCCGACAGTTTACTTCAGGGCGGCTAAAGCACCTAGAACAGAATGGAAAAAGCACACGTTAGATGGTCAAAGGAACGGGTCTTGTCAATGCAGATGGTTCAGTTAGAGTTAGTTGATGCATGTAAAGAGAGTTCATTGGCCAACTATGTTGGTAGTTTCTGGTGAACTTGACTTCTACCCAACTACTTTTATATGGCGCCCAGGCAGTCAACCAGACATTGCTAGCAGCTCTCAGCACTAATAGACCTGGAGCAGACAGAAGACAGTAAGGAGCAGATTGGTCACCCATTGCTGTGCAAAGTGGAAGGGCCGTGAAGGTGATCCTAAAGGGAATCGTACCAAAATGTCGACCACATAATGGCAACATAACCATTGCTGCGCCTTTATGCCGTACAAAAAATCCTGACTCCCATTACACTGACTAATGGGAGCAGGGGTTGCAGGGTTGTCCCCAGCTTCCGTTGTTTGGTGTAATGGGAGTCAGGGGTTGAGGAGGGGTCCCCCACTTCTATTAGATGGATAGCGGGGGACAAGAAAGGAAAAAAGGACCCTTGCAGCGCCAGCTCCGGCCCAAATAAGTGGGTGGGAACTGACGCTGCAGGGATAGAGGGAATCGACGGCTGACACAGAAGTGTGCCGCTGAAAAGGTAAGTAAGTTGGGGGGTGGAGAGGAGTGGGTAGGGGGATGCAGGGAATAAGTGATCTATGTGATCACTGCATCTCGCAGTAATGGAAGTCGCCATTTTCTGAGTCTGCATTTTAAGCCGGGCTGTGATCACAATATGATATGATATGGCATTTATAACGCACCTATACACAAGTGTTTCACCTTATTTCATCCTTCATCCTAAAGTGCCGCAAATGCAGGTTACTAACAAATAGTCATGTTATACATCAAGGTCAGAGTTAATTAACAATGCAGTGGAGGGCTAGGGCTGTTTATTACAGGGAATTATTTTAAGTAATTTTCACAAATGTTTTTTTCTATGCACCTGCGGCCTGGCAGTTCAAAGGTATATAGTACTACAGGGCAGCCATGTACTTAACAGCAGCTGCATGTAAAGCAACAAGTGACCACTCCATACTGCAACCATTTTCCCATGTATTTAGTGCAGTTATGGGGGAAGCCTATTCTCTCCTGAGAAATTCAAAATGGAAAGTTCTCAATGACTGCTTGTGGTTGTGATGGTAATGTTGCAAATTGAACAGCAAACCTTCCAGTATAAACTCTTACCTAAGAAGGTGGCCACCCTGTACAAAGTGGCAAAAGGTTTGCACCTGCCAGTTCACGGTGCAGGAGAAAGAGGCAGGATCCTTTGAACTCATGCTATTATGTGAGGCTCAGAATGACGACACCTGGCAGTATTTATGCTGTGTGCGGGGATCTCAATGCCGGTTCTGCGTGTGGGAACCATGCATCGCATGGGCACTGCTCAATATCTTGCTTCAAAATGGGTGGAGGATATGATATGGCATTTATAACGCACCTGTACACAAGTTTTTCTAACTGCGTCAAGACAAGGAAGGATAGACGGAGGGAAGACAAGACAAACAATCTTACTAGGCCTTGTATCACTCAGATTGTGCAAGTGCTGCCACGTAAAGTGCAGGGGGAAAGGTGGAGCGGGAGTGATATGCTAGATTACGATATAAGGCATTTACAACACGCCTGTACACAAGTGTTTCTAGGTGCGACAAGGCAAGGTGGGGAGGACAGAAGGAGGACAAAACAACTCTCTTACTAGGCCTTGTGTCATTCAGATCACACAACTGTAGGGGGAGCAGGGGGAGAAGTGCCAGCGGGGGAGCAAGGGGTGAGGGGAGAGTGCAAGTAAGTGCTGCCGGTAGGTAGGGGGACTGTAGGGTTGCAGATACAGTCCCTTAAGTGGTTGGGAGGCCAGGAGGCAGTGCAAGGGCAACTGTTTGTGCAGGATCATGGTATCGTAGGTTCCGTGGGTGGCCAAGTAACCAGTTTGTGCAGCAGACAGGGACATCAGCAAGGGAGAGAGAAAGCGGCAGCGAAAAGGAAGGTCTTGAGTTGCTTCCGGAATCTTAGGTGGTCCTGCTCAAGTTTGAGAGAGACAGGGAGGCTTTTCCAGAGGGAGGCCCCAGCTGAGGAAAGAGATCTACCACCCACTCTCTGCCTGGAGAAGCAGCTGGCCCTCAGAGAGTTGGAGGTGGATGAGCGGAGGGCTCAAGAAGGAAGATGCTTGGGAAGAGAAAGATGGATGAAGTGTGGTTCCCGGCCCCAGAAAGCCTTGTGGACGAGGGAGAGTAAGAGGGAAGGGGGGAAGTGCAGTCAGGGCAGCAATGCTCTATAACTGCAGCCAGGGCAGCACGGCTCTGGTTAAGTGCAAGGAGGCAGGGGACTGTGGGTAGCAGTTACAGCCCCTAAGTGCCCAGTAGGCCTGGAGCCAGTGCAGAGGAGACTGATCATGGAGGAGCCTGGAACCCAGTGAGACTCTGAGGGTAGCCAAGCAACCAGTCGGCGCATGAGACAGGTAGGTCAGCAGCAGAGAGAGCGATAGATAGAAAGAAGGCAGAGGAGAAAAGGAAGTTCTTGAGCTGCTTCCGGAACTTAAAGTGGTCTGCTCAAGTTTGAGAGGGGCAGGCAGGCCATTCCAGAGGGAAGCACCTGCAGAGGAGAAAGATCTACCCCCACTCTGCCTGGAGAAGCGTCAGACCCTAAGAGAGTTTGAGGTAGTCGAGCGAAGGGCTCGAGAAGGAAGGTATTTTAGAAAAGAAAGTTGGATGTAGTGCGGCCTTCAGCCCCAGAAAGCCTTGTGGACGATGCAGAAGGTCTTGAACTTGATCCTTGCACCCGCTGGGAGCCATTGGAGAGATATCGGGGCTGGAAAGATACGGTCCCTGGGCTTGAGGCCGAGGACAAGTCTTGCAGTCCTGTTCTGGATTAGTTGCAGAGGGTGGAGAGTAGAGTAAGGCAGATTGAGCAAGAGGCTGTTGCAGTAGACCATCCTAGAGAGAACCAGGGCTCTGGAGACAGTGAGCTTCTGGGGGAAAGTGAGAAAAGGAAGAATACCTCTGAGGAGGTGCAGCTGGTAGTGGGCCTTCTTGGCAAGGTCTGTAATGTGGGGAGAGATGGAGATAGTGGAGTCGAAGATGACACCAAGGTTTTTTACCTTACAGGAAGGCAAAGGAAGAGGGCCCAGAGTGAGAGAGGGAAAGCAGGAGCAGGGGTCCCAATGAGAATTATCTCTGTCTTACTGGCATTAAGACAGAGATCATTGGAGGCGCACCAAGCCAGAATTGTGGACAGACAGTCAGGAATGAGCAAGAGAGTAGAGGAGGCTGAGGGGAGCCTGAAAGAGAGCCGAGTGTCACCCACATAACACTGAAAGTTAGAGCAGAAGGTAGAGATCAGGTGGGCCAAACGGACCAAGTAGAGATGGAAGAACCAGGGTGAGGGGATAGAGTCCTGGGGAACAACACAGGTGGTGAGAGAGGTGGAGGAGAGAAAGGGCCTAAGTTGGACCTGGGAAGGTCGGTCCAGGAGGAAGGAAGTCAACCACTCCATGGCCTGATCCGTGATGACCAGGTTCTCATGGAGTCGTTTGATCAGGATGGCATGATTGACTGTGTCAAAGGCAGAGGAAAGGTCAAGGAGGATGAGGACAGAAGGATGGCAAGAGTCAAGATTAGTGAGCAGATCACTACAGGACAAGCATGTAAAGCCTTTAACAGTGCTTTCCCCCCAAATTCGATCACATCACTGAAGCTCTCCTAAATCTTTATTGTCTCCCCATACAATATTGCCTTAAACTATAACCCCAGATGTGGCAGAGGGCTTTGTAGCCTGTTAATGGCCCAAGGACAAAACCCTTTTTTTCGTAGGCATTTACATGTTGGTGATTCCACTGACCTCACAGGATTGTCCTCTAAATCACTAAATATCCTCATGGATGTAGAATGATTCTGTGATTGTGAACACAGAGTGTAGGTGTGGTTTGTTGTAGTACATTCCCATTGATGGATGAGGTGTTATTTAAAGAGGCAGATCTTCGGCTCCTTCCAGAACTGGAGGTGTGGTGGGGCGAGACTAATGTTAGATGGAATGTTGTTCCAGATCCTGGAGAATAGTTGGAAAGTGTTATTTTCCGGTCTGCTCTTGCTTGTGTTTGGGGAATAGATAGAGAAGGGTTGTCTTTTCATCTGCTCTTGCAAGTAGTTGGGGCATAGTTGGAGAAGGGTTGTCTTCTGGTCTGCTCTTGCAAGTGTGTCGCATAGTTGGAGAAGGGTCGTCTTCCAGTCTGTTCTTGCTTGTGCTTGTGATTGTGGTATAGTTGGAGAAGTGTTTTATTCTGGTCTGCTCTTGCTTGTGTTTGGGGCATAGATAGAGAAGGGTTGTCTTTTCATCTGCTCTTGCAAGTAGTTGGGGCATAGTTGGAGAAGGGTTATCTTCCGGTCTGCTCTTGCAAGTGATTGGGGCATAGTTGGAGAAGGGTTGTCTTCCAATCTGTTCTTGCTTGTGCGTGCAGTCTAATTTTAGGAGGGGTTTCTTCTGGTCTGCTCTTGCTTGGGGCATAGTTGGAGAAGGGTTGGCTTGCAGTCTGTTCTTGCTTGTGATTGTGGTATAGTTGAGAGGGTTATCTTCTGGTCTGCGCTTGCTTGTGTTTGGAGCATAGTTAGAGAAGGGTTGTCTTCCAGTCTTTTCTTGCTTGTGCGTGCGGTATAGTTGGGTTTTCTTCTGGTCTGCGCTTGCTTGTGTATGGGGCATAGTTGGAGAAGGATTGTCTTCCAGTCTGTTCTTGCTTGTGCTCGTTCGTGCAGTATAGTTTTAGAAGGGTTTTCCTCTGGTCTGCTCTTGCAAGTGGTTGGGGTATAGTTGGAGAAGAATTGTCTTCTGTCTGCTCTTGCTTGGGGTACGCAATATAGTTTGAGAAGAGTTATCTTCCTGTCTGCTCTTGCTTGTGTTTGGAGCATAGTTGGAGAAGGGTTGTCTTCCGGGCTGCTCTTGCTTGGGGTTGCGGTATAGTTTGAGAAGAGTTATCTTCTGGTCTGCTCTTGCTTGTGTTTGGGGCATAGTTGGAGAAGGGATATCTTCTGGTCTGCTCTTGCTTGTGTTTGGAGCATAGTTGGAGAAGGGTTGTCTTCCACTCTGTTCTTGCTTGTGCTGCGGTATAGTTTGAGAAGGGTTGCCTTCTGGTCTGCTCTTGCTTTTGTTTGGAGCATAGTTGGAGAAGGGTTGTCTTCCGGTCTGCTCTTTCTTGGGGTTATGGTATAGTTTGAGAAGAGTTATCTTCTGGTCTGCTCTTGCTTGTGTTTGGAGCATAGTTGGAGAAGGGATATCTTATGGTCTTCTCTTGCTTGTGTTTGGAGCATAGTTGGAGAAGGGTTGTCTTCCAGTCTGTTCTTGCTTGTGCGTGCGGTATAGTTTTAGAAGGGTTGTCTTGTGGTCTGCTCTTGATTGGTGTTGCAATATACTTTGAGAAGGATTATCTTCTGGTCTGCTCTTGCTTGTGTTTGGAGCATCGTTGGAGAAGGGCTGGCTTTCGTTCTGCTCTTGCTTGTGGTTACACTATAGTTTGAGAAGAGTTATCTTCTGGTCTGCTCTTGCTTGTGTTTGGAGCATAGTTGGAGAAGGGTTGTCTTCCAGTCTGTTCTTGCTTGTGCGTGCGGTATAGTTTTAGAAGAGTTGTCTTGTGGTCTGCTCTTGCTTGGGTTGCGATATACTTTGAGAAGGGTTATCTTCTGGCCTGCTTTTGCTTTTGTTTGGAGCGTAGTTGGAGAAAGGTTGTCTTCCGGGCTGCTCTTGCTTGGGGTTGCGGTATAGTTTGAGAAGGATTATTTTCTGGTTTGCTCTTGCTTGTGTTTGGGAAATAGTTGGAGAAGGGATATCTTCTGGTCTGCTCTTGTTTGTGTTTGGAGCATAGTTGGAGAAGGATTGTCTTCCCGTCTTCTCTTGCTTGTGGTTGCGGTTTAGTTTGAGAAGGGTTATCTTCTGGTCTGCTCTTGCAAGTGGTTGGGGTATAGTTGGAGAAGGGTTGTCTTCTGTCTGCTCTTGCTTGGGGTACGTGATATAGTTTGAAAAGAGTTATTTTCTTGTCTGCTCTTGCTTGTGTTTGGGGCATAGTTGGAGAAGGGTTATCTTCTGGTCTGCTCTTGCTTGTGTTTGGGGAATAGTTGGAGAAGGGTTGTCTTCTAGTCTGTTCTTGCTTTTGTTTGGGGCATAGTTGGAGAAGGGTTATCTTCTGGTCTGCTCTTGCTTTTGGTTGTGGAATAGTTGGAGAACCAATTCAGGACAGCGCCAGAGAACCCCATCCTGTCGGCGAGAAGGAGGTGGTTAATGGTGTCAAATACAGCAGAGAGGTCAGTTGGAATGTTGCTCCATATCCTGGGGAATAGTTGGAGAAGGGTTGTCTTCCGGTCTGATCTTGCTTGTGTTTGGGGCATAGTTGGAGAAGGGTTGCCTTCCATTCTGTTCTTGCTTGGGAGTGCGGTATAGTTTTAGAAGGTATTTTATTCTGGTCTGCTCTTGCAACTGGTTGGGGTATAGTTGGAGAAGGGTTGTCTTCCCATCTGCTCTTGCTTGTGGTTGCGGTATAGTTTGAGAAAGGTTATCGTCTGGTCTGCTCTTGCAAGTGGTTGGGGTATAGTTGGAGAAGGGTTGTCCTCCAGTCTGTTCTTGTTTGTGCTTGTGATTGCGGTATAGTTTGAGAAGGGTTATCTTCTGGTCTGCTCTTGCTTTTGTTTGGAGCATAGTTGGAGAAGGGTTGTCTTCTGGTCTGCTCTTGCTTGTGTTTGGGGCATAGTTGGAGAAGGGTTATCTTCTGGTTTGCTCTTGGTTGGGGAATAGTTGGAGAACCAATTGAGGATAGTGCCAGAGAACCCCATCCTGTTGGCAAGGAGGAGCAGGTGGTTGATGGTGTCAAATGCCGAGAAGTCAGTTGGGATGAGGAGGCATGAGTTGCCCTTGTCCATAATTTGGAGGGCATCATCTACCACCCGGATGGTGGCCGTCTCGATGCTACACTTTGCATGGAACCCTGACCGATATTCGTTGAGGAGGTGCAGTTGTTCAATTCTGGCAAGTTGTTGTGTAGCAACTACTTTTTCCAAGATTTTGCCAATAAACGGTATGTTAGTAATGGGCCGGTGGTTGGACAGGTCATCTGGGTTTAGGATTGTGTCTTTCAAAAAAGATTGTATGAGGCAAGTCTTGAGGGTGTCCCGGATTTACCATTCTGTGAGGGATGCTGAGGAGGGTGTTGATCACCAGGCCCATCAATTGTTTAATAATGAAGGACGGGATGATATTGTCAGAGTAGGAAATAGGTTTGAGGGAAGCAATTGTTTTTAGGGTGTCTGGGGGACAGAGATGGGAGAATTCAGTCCCAGAGGGTCAGTATGCGTGCTGGAGTGCTGCGGGATAATGCTGTGTGAGGCTGATTTGATCTGTCAGATTTTGTCTATTTTTTCAATTAAGAAGTTGCCGATTCTGTTGTATTTTTACAGAGCTGCTAGCACCCTGGGGTCGGGTGAGGGTTTGGTACAATGCTTTACTACTTCAAAGAGGGCTTTGCCCCTGTTAGAGGCTGCCGTGGTGGTGGTGGTGGTGGAGGAGTAAGTAGCTTTGGCCTCAGTAATCAGAATCCTATGGTTGACACGGAAAGATTGGAGGGTGGTGAGATTTCCAGGGTTGGTATTTATGTAGGGCTAAGAGTGAGCGATAGTTGGAGGCCAGCTCAGGAGTGTACCAGGGAGAAGATGGTTTGGTTTGAGCACAGCTGTTTTTTAGGTGGCGTAGGGCGTGAATGACAACCAGTTTCACAGCTGAACTATTGAATAATTCTAGGAGGACGACTGCATTCGCTGTGGTGGGCAAGTCTTTGAAGTTTGCATCTAGCTCATTGGCCGGAAAGGTTTTCAATGTGCGGTGCTGATTATGGGGGGGTTTAGTGTGTTGCTTTGGGGGGAAAGGACAATTTGCTTACAGTCCGTGGATGGGGTCAGTGTGAAAAGTGTGCTTTGAGTGTGGTAGTCAGCGTGAGACTCTGAGATATTAAAATCTCCAATAAAGACATTATTACTGCCTGCTAATTTGGCAGAGGAGAGTTATGCTACACATGCTGAAGAAAATACAAACTTGACAATTGCAAATCACTTCATCTGGGTATTCCCTGAACTGGGAATATCACACGATTCATCTTATTTTTAACGCAGCAGCATTTGATCCTATCATTCCATTGGCTCCTGGTACATCGACAAATTGTTTATAACGTTCTGTGCTCGTTTTTTAAATGTCTCTATGGGCTAGCCCCACGTTATCTAGACCAACAGATCCACTGCTACCAGCCCTGGCAAGCATTAGGCTCGGCTAACAAGCTGTTGCTCAGCCCCCCACCCCCAAATCAAAATTGAAATCTTGTGGAGTTGGTTTATGCCAGACGGTGGAATGCTTTGCCTTAAAATTTGTGAAATTTTAATGGCTATACCATCTTTCAAAAATCTTTGAAAACTCTCCTTTTTTGACAATCTTACTTTACCCGTTCACGTGTGCATGCAACTGGATACGGTTGGGTCTGCCTGTGGCGGTTTACCAATCCCGTTTGATGTAAATGTAACATAAGTTCCCTCAAACAGGGATGGAAATGAAATGTTTTCATGCTTACAAAACCTGGACATGGGGTAGAAAAAAATGTATGTGGTAATATTTTGTACCACATTTGATATTTCAATTTCTGGAAGGGAGTTGCTTTTGATATAGGTTCACCACGGAGTGCCTTCTTCATGCTTTAAATGCTCCTGGTATTTCTAGCACCTTGAAGAGTCTCTTTTGCTAGATGGAATTACCAATAAAGATCTCCGACCAAATAACTGGACAGACTCAAGGAATATGGCAAAGTACTACTTTATTCTCAATTTAATAAAGCATGGTCATTTGGCCAACATTGACTCCTCTTTGTTTTGGGCACAAAGCTGTTCTTCCAGTGTCTCCTGACTCTTCAACCTGGTGTGCTTCTGAGGTAGTTGAGTTGAATCTTTGCATGAGCCGGCGTGCCATTTTCCAACAATGGCCATCCTTGCCACGTTATATATTGCTCTATAGCAAGCTTCTTTGTATCCTTTCTACCTTGCATTACTGCGTATTTACACTTATTGCTCAACAAGTTACTTTATCTTCTAACACCACTACTAACACGCAAATCAGAGGCGCTACCTCTCTCAAATACAAATCGTGCCACAGAAACCGGAGGCGCTACCTCCCTGAACTGCCTTTGCATCACACTCACCAGAGGCGCTACCTCTCTCAATCGTGACACAAACATTAGAGGCGCTACCTCCCACAAAACACACAAATGACACACATATCAGAGGCACTACCTCTCTCAAATACCACTAGTGCGGCCCAAACCAGAGGGGCTACCTCTCACTACTACCTAGTGTCACTCACACCAGAGGCGCTACCTCTGTTAAATTACAATTGTGACATAACACACCATAGACACAGCATCACACAGACAGTCACTACATAAAACTTCTGTATTTTACTACGAGATAGTGAAAAATCCTAGGTAAACACATTTAGCAGGGATGGCCCCAGGTTGGGCCCCACCTGGGAAACCTGCTCTGAATACATGGTCCAAACATCAAGGGTTAGGGAGGATGCCGTCGATGCTCAGACTATGCGTCACAAACAGACCAAAGCACCTAAGACTGAACTGGGTGATGTAATGACAGGGTGGCAAGCCAATCACATGGGCACTCAGGGGTAGAGGGGAAGTGGGTCTGATCCAGAGAACAGTTGTCATAGTTACAAGTACCTGTCGCCATGTGGATATGGTAATGGGGAAGCTGAGCAGAGTGGCATTCTTGGGAGGACCAATCAAACAGTATGTTCTGTGTCCCTGGGAGATAGCCAGCCTTCAGGATATCCACCACAAAGTTTGCGAAGGCCGTTATCCAGCAGGTGCTGTGTGAATGTCTCCCTGTCCCACCAGAAGCAGGGTGTCTCGTGTTTCTTTCGCAATGGTGCTGACCAATGGCAGAATAATAAAGTCCCAGCGGTCAGAACAAATGTTATTTTACTATTTGGTAATTGTTCCCGGGAGGTATGAGAAGCTATGTGGCGCCACATGGGGAGGCGATGAGTTTGGATACTGTTGATCTGTTTGCTCCAATCACGTTCTACTAACTACGCATAGCTCTAAGGATATGACGTAGTTTAGCTAATGAGTTTCTTGGGAAACATGAAAAATATGAACATCTTGAGCTGCAACCGTTTCTAATGCCTTGACCATTGTATTTGAAGTATAAAACTGATGAGAGCTGACATCTGGACATACAGCGAACATTAATCAGTTCCCGTCCGCTGTTTGATTTGTGCTCGCCCAGCTGTAATATACTGTGTGGATTCTTGCCTGGTGTGAGCTCCTTTGTGGATTACAATTTTATGTGGTGGGATGAGAGTACCCCTGGCACAGCCCCCTGGACAGAACCATGTCCTTGTGCTACTTAGCAGGCCGTGGTGACTAGACAGGGGGAGAGACGCCACTGTTGCTCACACCTTGTCTCCTGCTTTACTAAGGTAAGGCATGGCAGGTTGCGACACCTTGTACAAAAGAAAAAATAGACCAACTACAGGAGTTAGTTACTGCCGTGCAAGGACTGCCCGCAGAAGTCCAGCAGTTAAAGGCTGAAAATGCCTATTTGTGCCAGGCACTCACAAACCGAGAGCCTGTACCCCTAGCCAGTTTTTTTTAGTCATTCCACTATTGACAAACTCCACGGTGATCCCAATAGATTAAAATAATTCCTGGATGCCTGTATTGGAGCATTCCCCTTTCGGCAAGCGCTTTCCCCACTATCAGGGCTAAGGTGGGCTTCCTCATTACTCATATGGCTGGGAGTGCCATGGCCTGGGCATTGTCATTGGCAACCTCAGAAGACCCACTGGTAGGTAATTACCAGGTATTCATCACAGCCTTTAATGGAATCCTTGATGAACCATAACTCACCTACACCTCACAGGCTATTTTTCTGGACTTTGTCCAGGGTGGTATGGATGTATTAACTTGCACCACCAAAGTTAAACAGCTGGCTCAAACCACAGCATGGCCCGAAGAGGCCAGTTTCATGTCCTTCAGACGTGGTCTCAAAGATTAATTGAAAGAAGATTTAGCCCATGTACCTCATCCTCGGACATTTAAGAAATTGGCGACAATGGTGCTTCAAATCGACTATCGGGTACAGGAAAGGAGACTCCAGAAAAAAAGGAAGAGGAATCTGACCACAGGACTCACATGCTCCTGTTCCATCGTCAGTTGGGACTGAAGCCCCTGCACCCATTAGAATTGCTGCAGCAAGGGGACTCTTGCCAGAAGAGGAGAGAAGTCGGAGCAGAGCAAGGGACGCTGTATGTATTGTGACTCTGAGGATCATCTGGTTAGGACATGTCCCTTGGCCCCATCGACAAAGTCAGAAAAACACCAGCTCCCGACACTAAAGGGGACGAGGGTCTGGGAGAAAACAAGAGGTCCCTTACTAGCCTCTGGCTATGCGCAGGAACGTACAAGCACCACATTTTTGGTGTTAAAATTGTCCTTATGGATCCCCTTTTGGATGACATCGAGATCCCAGCTCTAGTGGATTCAGGAGCAGTGGGCTTGTTCATGGACCGTACCTGGGCTCAACAGAGCGGTATACCAACCCAACAAAATGATTTAGCCCAACCTGTGAGGGAGTTGACGGGCAACCCTTAGCCAGCAGTCCCATCATAGAACACACATTGGCGCTACAAATTAGAATATACCATCATTCTGAAATCTTGTTTTTTTTACTTGATTCAAGCAGCCCATTTTCCAATAATGTTTGGGATGCCATGGTTGGATAAACATAATCTTACACCAATTGGAAAGCCCACAGCCTTTTTAGGGGTTCTGAGTCTCTAACTGCCTATCTATCTAGCTCTATCTACCTATCTGGTACTTATATAGTGTAAAACTGTCACCCAAAGGCATCATGCCGCTATGAAGACGACCAGCAGAGAAGACAGGCTGGGACAAAAAATAAAAAGTTATGCAAACAGATATGTTTTCAAACGGGCCTTAAACTGGTTGAAATCTTGAATGGCAAGAAGAGAGGAAGGAAGTAAGTTCCAAAGTTCTGTGCCAGCAACTGAGAAACCACGGCCACCATAACAGTCTAAGCAATAACGTGGGACCGAGAGAAGAGCCAGGGAATTATGCGCCTCGGAACATAAGGTAGAATTTTCTGTTGCAAAGATCAGCAGCCTTTCTGAGGATATGCCTGATAAATCATGAATGCTATGCGTGCTGCAATGGGAAGCCAATGAACAGACCCGCAGAGCCGCAGATACTGGAAGGCCATATGGACTGTGGCATTCGGCAGCAATTGCAGGCGATTTAAAAGATAGGATGGTTAAGCCAACAAAAGGGCATTCTAGTAGTCAAGGCTGGCATTAATAGTGCCAGTGAGGACTGGAGCATGGTAAATATTAGGAATGAAGGGAATGGCTTTCTTCAGCTGCTTCAGCTTAAAAAAAAAGCCTGCACTACAGATGGCACCAATCTGGGCATCGAATGAAGGTGAAGCCGAGATCTTAACACCAAGAGTTTTTACTAACTTGACTGGGACAGGCAGTGGACCCAAGGTAGATGGCCAATAATCGGCAGTCCATAAGGAAGACCCAGAACTTCTGTCTTCTCCCCACTGAGTTTCAGCTAATTATTGCTCATCCAGTCCCCCCCGCCTCAAGACAAGACTTAAGACGACCAGATGTTCCCTTACGTTCCAGGTCAAGTCTGAACAATAGCTGGGTATCGTCACCATAAGAATAGAAGCGAAGGCGATGGGAGCGGATAAGGCTGGCCAGAGGCTCAATATAGATGTTAAAAAGCAATGGGGAAAGCGCAGAGCCCTGAGGAACTCCACATAGAACAGGAACCAAGGGGGATTTAAAAGGAAATGAAGAAAGTGATTGAGTGCAGGATGACAAAAAGGCCCGGAACCAATCAAGTACAGGACCACAGATGCTAACTTCTTCAAGTCTAACCAAAAGAATAACATGATCAATAGTATGAAACATGGCGGAGAGGTCCAGCAAAAATAGATCCGCTACGCTGCCCTGATCCCAAATAAGGGTGAGATCATCCACCACAGATACTGAAACAGACTCTGTGCCCATAAGAGGACGAAAACCAAGTTGAAAAGGGTCAAGAATGTTGGCAGCCTCGAGAAAAGACCTTAACTTAACTGAGGCAGGACCATAGCCGCCAATAACTTCATAAAACAAGGAAGTAAAGAAATGGGTCGATAGTTAGAGAAGAGTGAAGCATCAAGTGTAGGTTTTTTAGAAGCCCTATTACCAAGGCATGTTTTAATGAAGCAGGAATCTGACCAGAGGTAAGAGGCGAGTTTATGGCCACAGCAAGATTCTGATCAATAGAGCTGGCTATAACTGTCTAACTTTCGGAAGATGAAGAGGATTTCAGATGGAGAGTAGCACAACAACTTCTAGATGATCAGTGAGCTGTTGGTTGGCATGTCTACTCGTGAGATTTTAACAAATCAAGGCAAACGACCGACAGCCTCCTATGTACTGTATGCTAATCCTGTTCAATACCTGAAGTTTGAGCAGGTGTTTATCAATGACGAAGAAAAGGCCTTACCACCCCACAGACCAGAGGTCTGCACCATAGAACTGCTCTCCCATACAGAGGTTCCATTTAACCAGAGGTCTATTCTATCACCATCAGAAAAAGAAGTCGCCAGGAAGTATTTACAGGAGAATAAAAAAACGGTTTGATAACGGAATCGAAGAATAGAGATGCTCCTGCAGAGGATTTGGACTCCAAGAAGGATTTATCAGAATTAGGTTCTTGTATTGACTACCGTGGGTTGAATCGTATCACGAAGAAGGATAAATATCCGTTTGCCCTGATTCAAAACTTACTAGAAGCTGTGCGACCCACAAAAGTATTTACGAAATTGGATTTCAGTGGGGCATGCCACCTTATAAGGGTCAGAGAGAATGATGAATGGAACATAACCTTCCGCACACCCTTCCGCCACCATGAATATCGGGTGATGCCGTTTGGATTGCCCAATGCCCCTGCCGTGTTCCAGAGAGTCGGTCTGTAAAAGCAACTCGGCTTTCCGGCCAAAGAAATCAGGATCCCCTTCCAAATTCCATAAGGACACCGTTGGCACGTCCGACTCCATTCTTACAGGACCCTCGTCCACCTGAAGTGTCAGGTTGGCCAACGTGCGGGTTTTAGTGGGGCATGCAGTAATGGCCCTGCCAGTGAGCCACAGTCCCCCATTCCCAATGCTGGGTTAGGTATTGGGTGGTTTACGCACATTTCCCTGGCAGCCTACGTTTTCTGAAAGTTGGATAAGCCATCTTTTGAACCACAGTCCCGGCATCTCCATGATGAGTGAAGGGTGGCTTGCACACGTATCCCCTTACATTTTATGAGTGCTGGGTAGCCTACCCCCTTTGGTTTGTCATTCTTCTGTAGTCTACTAGCCGGCTCTACTGCATTTGAGGAGTAGGCACTTAGACTTTCTGAAACCATATCCTGATTTTTTGGTTGTTTCTTATTCACCCACTTGGCTACCCACTCGTAAGTTGTGAAAATCAGCTACTTGCGGGTCTGCCTCTTTGAATCAATGTAGCACCTTGAATGTTGAGTTAGTCTGCGAAGCATGATGGACCCCTTGCTCACTATTCTTAGAGAGGCACAGGTCCACCCTACTGATGAGGTCCAACCAGACCGAAACACGTGTCTGGGGTTGCTGTTGGCACTCTTGTTCAGAGGAGAATTGCCTAGCATTTAGGTGCTGGACTGCCCCAGGGCAGGACAAAGATTGATATGTTTGGGATATTTCTTCTCTGTGAAAGATAGTGAGCTAAAGAATCTGGGTAAGACTCTCGCAACCAGGACTAATGTCTGGCAGAGAGACTTCCAGGACCCCCCTTGGTAAGCGCACTCACACATCAGAGGCACATTACACTCTTCTCTAGCGTTCACTTGGTAAGCGCACTCAGACATCAGAAGCACATCAAATCTTCCTACAACACTCGCTCAGCAAGTGCACTCAGACATCAGAGGCACAATGCATGCTCCCGCGCTAATTGCTTGGTGAGCCCACAAAAACACCAGGGCCTCTCCTGTAATACTCACGCAAAGTGTCCCCTGCACCAGTGCGACGTTTCTTTACCTCCAGCAAGGACACAACGGTGCATCCAATAATGCTGCCGCTCTGCTAATCTTCACGTAAAACCCCCAAGAAGCCTGGGCACACACTCCATAATCTTACTACACTTTGGGGACGTCATGAGAAGCCTGGCACAGTGGAGTGGAGGGAGGAGAAATCCAAAATAGTGGGTCAGCCTTTTTAAAGGTTTTGCCCAGCACCATCCCACATTAAGCATGGCCATTCAGAGCCCCAAACTCATTTACAACCACAGGTGTCGACCCTCACGTGAAGCCTAATCCCCAGGCAGGGGGTCACAGGGCTATTTTCTTGTTATCTTATGTTAGCGGTTTTAAAGCGCTCACTATTGCTGCCAAGGTGGACACCTTGCACTAAATTGCCCACAACTCCTGCCCTTTACAGTTGCGATTACCTTGGGAAGAAGGCATTCTTGAGGACCATCCTGAACTGAAGATGGTTAGCAATAGCTTATAATGAGTGAGTACCAGAGTCTCTGTTACGCAGTGTGGGTGTTTGGCGTAGGAGATACCAGTGAAGGATTCTGGGAAGTTGGAATGAGTAGGGAAGAGGTTTCAGAGCGAAAAAGGTGCTTGGAAAAGGTTGGAGAGCGTGGAAAGAGTCTGACGGAGTTTGGGAACAAGAGGGAGAGAAACATCATCCAGAGGATATTGGGTCGAGAGAAGAGAAGGTTAGATTGACACATGAAAATATTGCAGTAAGTCATCTGCAGGAGGTTGGAATGAGACAGGAATAGGATAGTTTGTCATCCAGAGAAGGTTAGGTTGAGACACTAGAAGGTTGGGTTGAGACAAGAGGAGGTTACTTTATGTCTCCTAAAGGAGGTTGGGTTGAGACAGAAGTGGGTTGGTTTAAGTCATTTGGAGGAGATCGGCTTAAGAGAAAGGGAGGGTGTTTGGAGTCATTTGGAGGAGGATGGATTAAGAAGGCAGATCAGGACTGGAAAAGAACATCAGTAGGCGGTGCGAGAGGCTTGCAAGGCTGTAGCTATTAACAGCAGAAAGGTTTGAGAAGGAATGTTTGGCCTAATGCTGGGCTTATGGGAGAGGCACCAATCTAAATGGATGAAGCCCACAGTGAGAGGAGGAAAGAGCACACGGCAGAGTGCTGAGGAGAAGGGCCAAAGTAGGAATAGAGAGGTTGTGAGGGAGAAGGGTGCTAAAGGGAGTAGAACTCGGAAGGGAGGAGATAAAGACCTGTTTGATGCCTGCCCCTATGAAACCTCACGAGGAGGCCACCCTTATTGTCTCTGTGTGTGACATTGTATTTGTTGTCTATTTTCGTATTTATTAAGGGACAAGGTGTCATTTCAAACAGAAATTGACATATAAAGTAGCCAATAACAGAGAGCAGAGGTAGTCCTAAAGCAAGGGCCCGTTCTATTAGAGCATTGTACGACTGTCTGGCTTATACCAGATAGGGAAAGGGGAAAAGTAGGAACATATACCAGGGATAGGAATTGGAGAACATGACAACATTTGTAACATTGAGTGTCTTTGGCCAGTATTGAGTAACTTGAAGAACCAAGGAGAAGAGACCCCCGAGAAGATCAGGAAAGAAAGGTGCGGGAAGCCCCCAATGCTTGGAACAGAGAACCAACAACCCCGAGAAGACCAGAGAAGAAACGTGCAGAAACCTCTTAAGCCCGAGTCTGAGAATCAAGGCAGGAGAAGAGCCAGAGAAGTTCTGAAGCTACGGGAGCCGTGCCAAGTGTCTCGATGTTCTGGTTGACAAGGGTATTTTGCTTGAAAGAATGGTGCTGAAAGGCCAATGCCGCTGTGCAGAGGGGTGATATGATATGATATTTTATTTATAGCGCACCTATGCACAAGTGTTTCAAGGCAAGGGAGGGGTACAAAGGAGGACAAGACAACAATCTTACTAGGCCCATTGACATTGAGATAGCGCAAGTGCAGGGGAGAGGGAAGGGGGAGAGTGCAGGGGGCAGGGGAGGAGTGGAAAGTGCTGAACAAGGGATCAAGACAACAACAAGAAGTGCAGGCAGCAGGTGGCAAGTGCAAGAGTTAAGCGCAGACAGCGGGTGTCTAATAAGTGCAGGTAAGGGGACTGTAGGGTTGCAGATACAGACCCAAGTGCAAGAGTTGCCAGGAGGCAGTGCGGGTGTGCAGCTGGGTACTCAGCTGGGTGGGCTGGGGCATGGGCTCGATTTCAGAGGGTAACCAGGTGCCCGTTGCAAAAGCAGACAGAGATCAGCAGGGGAGAGGAAGAGAGAAGGCAGAAGCAAAGAGGAAGATCTTGAGGTGCTTCCAGAACCAAAGATGGTTCTCCTCATGTTTCAGAGAGGCAGGGAGGCTGTTCCAGAGGGAGGCCCCAGCAGAAGAAAGAGATCTACCACCAACTTGTTGCTTGGAGAATCGACGGACCCTGAGGGAGTTGGAGGTGGAGGAGCGAAGAGCCCGAGTAGTAAGGTATTTCCGAACGGTGTGTTGAAGGTATTGTGGCCGCAGGCCCCAGAAGGCCTTGTGCACAATACAGAGGTCCTTAAACTTAATCCTTGCAGCCACTGGGAGCCAATGAAGAGATTTCAGGACTGGAGAGACACGATCCCTGGGCTTGAGGCTGCTCCTGCCCTATAATTTGTAATAAACCAAAGTGAAAAACATCCTTGCTGGCTGTTCAGCTTTGCACTCCTTTACCATTGTTGTACTTTTGCTGAAGTTCATTTATCTTCCAGTTACTCAAATCAGATTTGAAAATGTTCATTTCTGCTCATGTTGTGATTTGTCTCAAAATCAGCCGGCATGTTTTGCACCACAGGACGCCTTCTAATGGCTTTGATTATGCTTGAACATTTGTCTTAGTTAATATTGGCCATGCGTGAGATATCAGGTACCGGAACCCTTAAAGAGCATGTTTCCACACTTTTAAAAAGCAAATGCATGTCCAGTAGCGGCCTGAAGAAAGTATATAGTTTATCATTCACGCGTGATCTAGTTCATAAAAACATTACACACTGATCATACAAAATTATAATAAATATTAATTTTGAAAATATATTATTTGTTGTGCGTGGAATTGTCTTGTTTAACTGAGCACTATACCCTAAGGGACAACTAACGGCACCTGCTATGAAAATGAAGTTTAGCAAAAAACAAGTACAAGAATGACTATGGAGCATGAAGCCAGAGAGTCAGCTAGGCTGCTTTTCAGTTGGGTTTTTTACAAACATTACATCATACAAGGAATTTTCCAAAGTGTGGGAACCTCACTCAGGGACGATAGTGCTATCCAGGAATCTCCGAGATGACAAGTGTTAAAGTTTCCACCTTCATTGCAAGGGATGGTGATGTCATAAGTGTCAAGACAATTCTGGCCCGATATAGAAAGTTTCATTAACACTCCAGAGGAAGTAACCAAAATGGACCATTTCATCCTACTGCAGTGAAATACAAAGGATAATTTGTTTGAGAGCTCAGAGCTCAATAGTCTGTTTTCTCACTGCCTATGGATAGTTGAAAAGGTAGACTGAAGAGTTGAAAATCAGACAAACGGAACCATAACCATCCCAAAGATCTTGTTCTGTGCAGCCGTCATGCAAAGCTCCAGGTAACAAAGGAAGAGGGTGGAATAGGTGGCCCTCACCTAAGACATACATTTTAGGCCATTATTATTTTGTATTTTGTCTTGTGTGTTTTAGTTTACAATGAAACTTGCCACACATATAAAAACGGAAAAGGATACAGGACTTTCATACAAAAATCTAAAAAACTAAATCTAAAAAAAAACAAAAAAAGAAAATCACGAAAGAAAGCATACAGAACAAGCGATACACAAAATATATAACGCATTCAAAAAAACGTTATGCAGGATTCGTACGAAGATGCTAACCTCATTTTTATGTTATGGCGATTATTTTCGTAGAGTTTAGAAACCTCAATAAAATTAATGGCAGAGAAAGTTCACTGCAAACTACGACTCTGCCAAATGGCCTGGATATTAAGCAACACATTTCTCAAAGAATTGGCATCTTAGTATCTGAAGGGAGGGACATTCGATAACCAAATGTATTATAGTCTCAGGGGCTCCGGGATCCTCGCAAAGCATACAGACATGCTTACCATTAGATGCTTTATCCCTGATGTCATTTATTTCCCCTCTTGGTAACACATTCATTCGGAATCTCAGAAATTGAGTGCACCAATCTGAGTTAGGTATAGCACCAAGGGATTTGGGGCCAACACCCAAACTCCTGCTATCCCAAAAAAGGTGTCTGTACATTATGACGATTATGGCACAAATAATGAGTAGGATGAGACGTACGAGGAGCAGATGAGGGCCAGTAGGTTAGGGAGATGGGAACAAGCAAGATAATACTTCTGAGGAGGGTGAGACATACGAGGAGCAGATGAGGGCCAGTAGGTTAGGGAGATGGGAACAAGCAAGATAATACTTCTGAGAAGGATGAGACATACGAGGAGCAGATGAGGGCCAGTAGGTTAGGGAGATGGGAACAAGCAAGATAATACTTCTGAGGAGGATGAGACATACGAGGAGCAGATGAGGGCCAGTAGGTTAGGGAGATGGGAACAAGCAAGATAATACTTCTGAGGAGGATGAGACATACGAGGAGCAGATGAGGGCCAGTAGGTTAGGGAGATGGGAACAAGCAAGATAATACTTCTGAGGAGGATGAGACGTACGAGGAGCAGATGAGGGCCAGTAGGTTAGGGAGATGGGAACAAGCAAGATAATACTTCTGAGGAGGATGAGACGTACGAGGAGCAGATGAGGGCCAGTAGGTTAGGGAGATGGGAACAAGCAAGATAATACTTCTGAGAAGGATGAGACATACGAGGAGCAGATGAGGGCCAGTAGGTTAGGGAGATGGGAACAAGCAAGATAATACTTCTAAGGTTTCTGTCCTTCTGGATTTACCTGGAAGTGTGAAGGCCTCCTCTGAATCCACATCCAGGTCCACATCTGAAATGGAAGGAGAAAGAGAACCAAGTAATCACCTTGTCATGGGCATTATCTACTTCTGAGCTGCATCGATGACTGGCTAATACGGACAGGTGATTGCGTGAATGGATTATACAGCCATTAACCAGTCAACAACGATTGCAACAGTATGAACGGGCTGGTGATGTCCAACTCTGAAGGAGATGTTGTGGGACCGTTTACTGCAATGAGGCGCATTTAGAAATCAAAACCTCAATTGCATGGGAAGGATTGGCTGACCATTAGACTTCTGTAGAGTTTGGCATGGTTTTGCACGTGGTATAAACTCGGCAGAGTCATTTGGGCTGTCCCTGTTTTCAGTGTCGTTTTACACCCAGCCACGAAAAGAATCATACATGCCACCCACAATATCCATGAATTGAGGGTGACAATAACACGAATCCCACTGCGCAACAACCAGGACAAATTCATGCAGATTTGTGCCTCTCCATTAAAATTAATGTGGATGCATTTATATGTACTGTACAGAGAAGATGGGATCATGCTTACGCTCTGCCGCCTAGCTCCATGTCGAAAATTCACAAACATACTATGGATCGTAATTTACTAATGGAGACCGTGTCTCCACCATTATAGTACGTTTGGTGCAGACATCAAACTGAGCCCCAATGTTTCTTGAATACCAAGGAGCCATCATGTGTGTGGGCAACTGGGAGACAAGGGATCTGTGCAGTGCACGTCTCACCGCAGTGTCGTAAGAAAATGTATTATCCGTTCAAAATGGGGCCAGGGGGGTAATTCCAGTGTATAACTTACTTTCTTGGGATTCAACAGACTCTGCAGGCGTTTCCCCGGCAGGACCTGCAATGTAGACGAAAAAGATTCAATGCTCCATTCTAGGTACCTAAATCACGCCTCGCACGTTTGAAAAGAATCCTTCAGAAGAAGGACATTCTGGGGAAAATAACTAGACAACGAAAGTGGCTCTAACAGATATGAAGGCTCTCTTGAAGAAGATGCGTAGACACGCGCACAAGGAGAGATAGCATCTAACAGACGACTCTTCTCGGCCACTGTCACGGCCTGCTGCACAATCATGCACCGTGAACACTCCCCTATGTACGTCCCACACCATTTTGAATTCAGTTGCCGGGTCCTACTCCACGCCTCCATGAATTTAACAATCGCTCTGTGAAGATGAATTTCCTAAGGTTGCTTCCAACCTCCCAGCAAGTCTTATCCTATGACCCACTGTCTAGAGCAACATGTCCACAGAAATATGTCCACTTCTTGCAGGGTACTAATATCTGGACTGTATTTAGATATCTCTGCCCACTCTCTACTATGTTTTTGTCCATGAGGTATTTAGATGTTTTATCGTATCATGCTCTTCAGTGATATAGAAGAGCCTCAGGCATTTACATACCTCCCTCCTACCTGCCTATATCTACTACACTTATACTCCTATTTTATGTCTCCCTTATGTCACCCTCTTCCTCCGCTACTGTATTCATACTTCTGAGGTTTTTACATGTCTCCCTCATAACCAGCCCCCATCTCCCTCTTTACTGTATTAAAGGAATGGTTCGCCCAAATATTTTTATTTCAAAAATAGATAGGCAACATAAAAAAAAAAGTCCCTATGTAAAATTTTGAGCAATTCAAGCTCAAAAATTGAAAAAGCAAGCACATAGGCGCATCCATTTTGTGAAATGGCTGCCTGCCTGTGCTGGCTTTTGCGGCACTAATGAAGGAAAAGCCAGCCAGCTGTAGTAAACAAAAGCCACCACTGGGTGGCTTTTCCTTCATTGGTGCCGGGACTCGGAGGACGTGGACCGGAGACTACAGGCAGAAAAGCTGCACCTGCATCTCGGTAAGTGCTATTTTTTTTTTTTAAAAAATAAGCACTAGCTGTAGGAGCCCGGAAAACTTAGAAATAAAACCGCAGCTTTAAAAACATTGTATTTATGTTTGCGGTCACTTTTGAAGTGACCGCAAACATAAATACAACGTTATTGTGTTTGAAAACGCTGAGGTTTTTCTTTCTAAGTTTCTCAAGCTCCTCCGAGCGTTTTCAAAGCGTTTTCAAACACAACCGCGTTGTGTTTCTGCCTAAATCTGCTTTCCCATTTGGGGCTTTAGGGCTCCCAACGGGGAGCCCTAGAGCCCCAAATGGGAAAGCAGATTTAGGCAGAAACACAGCGGCATGTAAACACAACCGTGTTGTGTTTCTGCCTGCCTTTGCTTTCACTTTGGGTCTCCGGTGCTCTCCTGGGGGAGCACCGGAGACCCAAATTGATAGCCACGGCAGGCAGAAACACAATGCGGTTGTGTTTGAAAATGCTGCGGTTTTTCTTTCCGAGTTTCTCAGGCTCCTCCGAGCCTGAGAAACTTAGAAAGAAAAACTGCAGCATTTTCAAACACAACCACGTTGTGTTTCTGCCTAAATCTGCTTTCCCATTTGGGGCTTTAGGGCTCCCCATGGGGAGCCCTAAAGCCCCAAATGGGAAAGCAGATTTAGGCAGAAACACTGCAGCATTTAGCATTTCCCATTTGGGGCTCTCGGGCTAAGAGTAATCGAAGGATGCATATCTTTGCAGTTCAGAAAACACCTACTAAAGAAATCCCTCCCGCTACAAGAGATAGCAGACCTTGCGAGGGTGTACGAGAGAGTGGATGTGCAAGCAGCTAACATAGAAAACCCCAAGAAAGCAGGCACGGTAGCTGCTCTAGCCACTACGCCCCAAGGACAAACCAGATATCCCGGCACACCAACCCGTCAAGAAGCATGGAACACCAACCGACATCCATCAGCAGCGAGACAATGCTACAGGCGTGGCTTCGTATTTCCCCACAAGGGCCAATGCCCCATTATCGGACAAATGTGCATGAGATGTAGTCAAGAGAACCACTTCCAAGCTATGTGCCGAGAGAAAACAACAATGCTTACAATGCTGCTCGCATACAGGCTGCCGCCGCCAACAACAAACAAGAGATTGGACCCACTGAGAGCACCTACCCCGCGATCATACCGAGAGAAAGACAGTGGGAGACTCACCCAGAACAGGAACACTGCAACATATCCCACTCAACCAGGGTTCATAAGAGCTGTTGAAAATCTAAATGTCGACATACCCAAAAGACACTTTGAGGTGCCAGAATACTTTCCCCCCGCAC
The DNA here is from genome assembly GCF_040938575.1 of Ambystoma mexicanum. Lineage (NCBI taxonomy): Eukaryota > Metazoa > Chordata > Amphibia > Caudata > Ambystomatidae > Ambystoma > Ambystoma mexicanum. The sequence goes on from NC_090933.1 coordinate 1,304,954,604, forward strand.
AACCACATCAAGCAGAGGAAAAATGAATGGGACAAGAGTACAGTACGCATGACCCATATGAAAATTCTCAGACGGAAGAGGCACTCCCAGCAACAGAATCCTATTACGAGTATGACAGATACAGCAGGGAATAAGTCTGTTTGATATATGACACCTCGGATGACAGCACCGCACCCACAGTGACAATACAGATAGGAGGACTATACATGCCATTCCTCATACATACAGAGGCCACTGTTAATGTGATGAATGAAAGAGCCTACAGTACCATCGCAAGCACCTACCCCTTACAACCATCGCAAGCTTGCATCTTCCAGTGGGGGAGCAACCATCCCTCTCCAATCCTAAGGCCAATTCAGCTGTGACCTGATATACAGAGAACGTTGCATTTCCACCACGATTCACGTCATACACAGCCCCATGACAGGGAGGTGCCTTCTCAGCTACAACACGGCCAAAGTCTTAGCGCTAATCAACATCGAAAATGACCAGTCAGAGACCATACAAGGCCTGCCTCCAAATGTCCAAGCCCTCCAGACACTCTCCCAACAGGAGCTGGACATCGACGAGTTGAAAGTGATGTTCCCGAAACTGTTCAAAGGAGTGGGAAAGGTAAGAGACACCGTCATAAGACTCCATATTGACCCAGCAATGAAACTAATGCCACAACACCCCCGTAGAATAGGGGTTCACAAGTGAAAATTACATAATTGAGAGAGTAGACGGGCTCACCCAATGGATGTTCCCCTTGGTGGTGGTGCCTAAATCCGACGGCCGCCAACGCCTCTGCGTGGTCATGCATATTCCCAACACCGCAATCCAGAGGGAGAGACACCCAGGACCCAACATTGAAGATATGCTGGTAAGACTGAACCAGGCCAACGGGTTCTCTAAGTTAGATCTAAACCAAGGCTACCACCAGCTGGTCATTGATCCTGCCTCGAGGCCAATAACCACATTCACAACACATGAAGGACTCTTCCGCTACAAGCAACTCAATTTTGGGATATCATCCGCAGCCGAGATATTTCAAGAAACAATACGAAGACTGATCTCACCCGTCATGAATGCCCTAAACTATAGTGATGACATTCTTGTCTTTGGGATTACCCAAGAACAGCACGATGAAGCCTCAATGTCGGTGTGTAACATCCTCAACAAGGCCGGCCTCACCCTCAACGGACCGAAGTGCACCATCAATGAACGTAGCCTACATTTCTTCGGTCATATCTTCTCCGACCACGGGATTATGGCCGACCCCGACAAGATAAGCGCCATCGTAAACCTGAAGGCCCCCGAAGGACGTGGCAGAATTGTGCTCCTTCCTAGGTAGGGCGGGATACTGCACCTGCTATCTTTCCCATTACGAAACACTCACAAGCCCCCTTCAAAAACTCCTCAAAAAGGACTTCCCCTTTGAATGGGATGAGCACTGTCAAGAGGCCTTCTGCACCCGATCAAACAAGAACTGGCCAACAACTGGAGGTTAGCATACTTCACCCTGAGTGGGACACTGAGATCACCGTAGATGCTAACCTGGTGGGCCTGGGTGCCATACTTGCCCAAATAGACCCAAACAACAAAACCAAAACAGAGATAGTTGCCTATGCCAGCAAAGCACTATCCACCATTGACCAGGCATACTCCCAGGCCGAACGGGAAAGCCTAGCTGCGGTCTGGACGTGCGAGAAATTCCACCACTTTGTCATCGGCCGGCCATGCGTTCTCATCACAGACCATCAAGCAGTCCTCTCCCTCTTTGGGAACCCCAAAACCAAGATGCCCCCACGCATAGAAGGATGGTGCATCAGGCTACAGGAGCACAATTGTCCATAAGCCGGGAGGTGAAGCTAACCCCCGCTGATTATCTATGATGGCACCCGGAAGGACCAGCATGAAAGTTTCATGGGGAACGAGACGGAAGCTTACATTGCTTATCTATCGCTTAATGCCCTGCCCCCTGCCATCACAAGCCACCTCTTTGCAGACAAGAACAGAGCAGACCCTACCATCCAGACTGCAATCCAACTGATGAACAACAACAGGTGGCGGCACCTGACGACAGAACCCTTTGTGAACGGGGAGGTGAACAGAAGAGACCTTCAGAGAATGGCAAAAATCCAGAAAGAACTCACCACGACAGACCAAGGGAAACTACTACGAGGAAATCGCCTTATGGCCCCCAAGAGCCTAAGGAAAGCCTCATCGCATCGCATCATCGCACACGAAGGCCAAGGGGGGGGGTCACCAACACAAAAAAATACTACGAAAACAAATGTGGTTCCCGCACATGGACACTATCGTAGAGGATACGCTAATGTATTGCATGCAGTGCCAAGTGACAGCAGCAAACAGACCCCCATGCCCGCTCCAAAAGGTACCTTTACCAGAAGGACCTTGGCAGAGTGTAGCAATGGACTTCTACGGTCCTCTAGAGGAAGGAGGCCACTTGTTAGTCACCATCGACGAATACGCCCGTTTTCCCCCTGAAAAGCATGTACAATCCACAGCATTCCACCATGCGGTGGGAGTGATCGATGAACTGTTCAGTGAGTGGGGAGTCCCCAACACTGTGAAAACAGACAACGGTCTGCCATTCCAGGGCCAAGACTTCTGGAAATTTGCAGCACACCTTGGGTTTTGTCACCAAAGGATCACATCCCTATGGCAGCAAGCCAACGGCATGGTGGAACGGTTTATGGCCCCCATCAAAAGGACACGCCAGAAAGCAGCCACAGACCAGGTGGCGATGCCCCAAGTCATCGCTTCGCTGCTGAGGAACTATCGGAACACCCCACACGAGGCAACTGGGCAGACACCCACAGAGCTCATGATAATGTATAAACCGAGGATTTGGCTACCACAGCTAGAAGACTACCCCCCTGGCAGAAGACGCAGAGATCAGAGAACGAGAGGCTGAGAGAAGAAGGAAAGCCAAAGAGTGGACAGACCGGAAAAGAAGGGCCACAGAACAACTCCTGATCGGGGAAGTGGTACTCGTAAGGCAGAAGCAACAAAGAAAGACTGACATGAGGTACGGCCCTGAGCCACTTCTGGTCACCGACGTAAAAGGACTGACGGTCACAGCCTTGGGAGAAGAAGGAGAGATAACCCGCAACGCCTCATTCTTCTGCAAATTACACCAAGAAGACCCCAAAGGGGGAGAGGGAGGAGAGGGAGAGGACATGGGAGTGGATGGACCCTGGTTGTAAAGAGATTAAAGAAGGTAACTACTGTTGCCCCGTGTCGTCTATGAATGCACGTGTAACTTGGCCACAACACTGTTTACTCTGAAATTGCATTGAGTAGTTCGGTGTACTCATGGTTATCCAATGATAGGATTGGTGGAATAAGTAAAACATTTTTAATTATATGTATTGTGAATTGCTCCAAGATCACCCTCCAGAATCTTCCCCAAATATTCTAGAACTCGGACTAGATAAATGAATCCATTACGAGAATATGTGGTTATGTGCTTTTTGGCATCAGGCAAAAAATATTGTTTCAGAAATTGTATTTATTTCACCAATATTATCACATGGAAGACATTTAACCAAATTCTTTGGGAGAAAATATGAAAGGGAGAGGTATAGTGTCTAAGAAAAGTTTTATAATATACTATAAATTAAGTTTTATGCTGTCACCAACCAAGACACATTTTCAAATCTCAACTGAACACAGCATGACAGTGGCTCCATCGCCTTAGTAAAGTCAAACATGCAGATAAAATAAATAAGAAAGCCCAGATGAGGTGCAGGACAGTCCGCCGCTCATACTCAACCCACCCCACCCTCCCCGCCTCCCCCATAACCCCCACAAATGCATGTCCGGCCACAGCACGGACAGTAACTTCCGCTCACCAGCAGGGGTCTCCTCGTTCAGCGACAGAAGCTCGGCATTGGTCGGATCCACGTTGAAGGACTCGCTGTTCTGGGACTCGCTGTTCTGGGATTCGCTGTTCTGGGATTCGCTATTCGAGGAGTCACTGTCGGAGGCGTCACCGTGGGAACTTCCTCCCGGGTTCATCTTCTCTGTCAGGGCTCGGTCAGCGCCCCCGAAGCTTATG